>NC_137803.1:51017066-51617066 GCF_963383645.1 Muscardinus avellanarius | reverse complement strand
AAGCCACCAACTTCCTCACACTTCTGTTTCCTCATTTGTCTAATGAAGCTGTTCAACTACAAGAAGTTTGAATTCCCCCATAACTCTTTAGTGTAGAGTCTTTGAAGCTAATAGTTGTTTCAATAAAGGAGTCGTATGTATTACCTTTAGTGTTATCAGGTTAACTGCATAGATTTTCTAAAAGCTTTATTACAGAATCTAGAAATCGATACATCAAATAAGTAGCATTTTTCCTTGTCCTTGTTTCTGTAGGGTCAGGTCATTAATTCAAGTAATGTATTTCTTGGCTTTTCATGCTTTGTGTGTGTGTGTGTGTGTGTGTGTGTGTGTGTGTGTGTAACCCAAGGCCATTCTTCCTCCCAGCTACACTCCAGAATGCCAGAGTGTATTTTGAAACACAGTCTTGCTTCTAAATTACTGTGCACTGGCCTAAAACCATGATCCTTCTGCCTCGGCCTCTCAGGTGCAGAGATTGCAGGCATGAACCGCCACACTCGGCTTATAGTTTGAATCTTAAATGATTCCAAGGCCCATGTGTGGAAAGCTGGCTCCTTGGAGGGGTGCTATTGGGAGGTGGTAAAAACTTTAAGAGGTGGAGTCTAGTGTGAAGTCTGCAGGACCCGGGGCCTCCCTTGAAGAGGATAAGTGTTCCCAGCCCCTTCCTCTCCCTCTCTTTCACTCCCTGGCTAACCCGAGGGCAGAGGTTTTGTCTCCCAGTGCCTCGGCCCTGTGCTGCCTTCCCACAGACCAGGTGCCCCAGAGTCTCTTATGTTGACGATCACAGGTATTTGTTATAATTCTAGAAAGCTGACTAACACAGCTTAGTGTAGAGTCATGTCACAATTTACATCAGAAAGTCGATTATTCATGTAATAATCTCTTTCAAAGAACCACATTTTTTTCTCCTGTAAAACTGGCAGTGGTCTTAGTAAATGAGTCTTCTGTCTTCATTACATATTTATCAGGCTGGCAGGATTTAGTCTGAATTTCTATTCCTAAGTGAGACTAGCTTTGTGTCTCACTTTCAGAATCAGTTGCTCAACTACCGTTCTGCCATTTCAAATCACGGCTCCAAAATGGACAGCTTGGAAAAAGAGCTGAACAATCTGAATCGAGAATTTGACACTTTGCAAGAAAAGGTAATGTCAATTGCCGGAATCTTCCCTCTCCCTTTCAAAATATTTTTAGTTTTTCCTTTCCCCATCAACTTAATTTGTTAACCAGTGCATTTTTCATATAGGCTCAAATAAATTCCAGGAAAGCACAAACATTATATAATAGTGTTGGTCAGACCATCCAAAATGCAAAAGAGCTGGACACGAAGATTAAAAATGTCATCCGGAATATACACAGTAAGAAAAACTACTCAGCTCCGTTAAATGTATTTCTGTTATATAACCTGTTATATACTGAAAGAATTTCCTTCCAGGAGTTTTATGAAAAAGATTCTATAGTGACACTAAAAAACTAATAAAAGTTTCGGCTCTTCCCCCTTCTTCAAATAAGCTGCTGGAGCCGAGAATTCCCGGTTTAATAAATCAGTCGGTGTTTTTTAGTTCTCTTCAAGCAGATCTCTGGGACAAATGGAGAAGGGAATAACTTGCCTGGGGGAGATGTCTCCAGAGAGCTGGCGGAAGCCCACCGCATGCTGCGGGAACTCCGAAACCGAGACTTTGGGAAGCACCTGCGAGAAGCAGAAGCCGAAAAGAGAGAGGCTCAGCTCCGTAAGCACTCACCCAGATCCTCCTGCGGTCATTGGACGGGTTTGAAATGCGATGGCCAAGATACAGTGTAGAGCCGATCGTGGCTGCCACGCTTGTAATCCCAGCATTCCGGAGGCTGAGATGGGAGGATCGCGGTTGGCGGACAGCCTCAGCTACTTAGTGAGGCCCTCTGCAACTCAGTGAGACCCCGTTTCAAAATAAAGAATAAAATATAGGGCTGTGGGTGTAGCTTGGAGGTAGAATGCCCCTGGGTTCATCCCCAGTACCACACACACACACACACACACACACACACACACACACACACACACACAAAAGCCACTTGAGAGCTTGTGGTTACAGGTGGAAGGCCTCATACCAGGACATTACTGTTCTAGCATCACACAGTAGAAACGAGGGCACATGCCCTCCTGCCCTGGAAACAAAAAGACTTCTCCAAGTTACCAAGAATCTACAGAATATAATGCCATCCTACAGAAAAATAAGTTCTTCTAGAACTTAGATGTCACATCTTTTTTCTTGAACTACATATTTGTTTCTCTAATGTTGCTTCAATTTCCAATTTTCTCATTATGTAATTTTTGATGGTTTCCTCACCATTACTGGATTTTTAATCCTCTCTTTTGTTTCTTTTTTTTTATTGGTGCATTCTAATCATACACCTTGATGAAGTTAGGGTGATAGAGGCATTGCAAGCACCCAATACTTTTTAAGCCCTCCCTCGTTCCCACTCCACCCCCTTTCCCTCCCACTATTAGATTTTTGAATCACAAATTCATCTTAACAGTATTATTATAAAAGCAAAATATAGATATCATAGAAGTTAACTGAATATATCTAAAGATTTTGACGGGGTAAATGCCTCAAAACTAAGAGGTATGAACTTGGTGCAATAGTTTTTCAAATACATTTATTCTTTAGTAAAATGATGCATTCATGATTAGTAAACAGATAGTAACAGTTCTTATGGTCTCTATAATGTTGACTGTAATATCAGTCTTGCTTTTAGCCATAAGATGGGAGTTTTAGTGGTAGAAGGAGTGTGTACTTTTTTTTATATACTTGCAATTGAACCCAGGGACATTGTACTTTTGAATTACACCCCTACCCCTACTTTACTTTTTATTTTGAAACAGTCTCACTAAATTTCTGAGGCTGGTCTTAAAGATGAAGTCCTCCTGCCTCAGCCTCCCAAGTACTGGGCTTACAGGCATGCACCATCATACCCAGAAGAGCCTGCACTTTTTACCCAACTCTGGTCTCTAACCTTGGCTTGACCCCTGACTTCTCAGGGCCTGCATTTTCTTATCAGTACCATGAGGATGGGAGCTTCTGTTCCCTGTGGCTGTCCTGGAAGCTGTGTGAGGCAAGGTGTGGTACACACAGAACAGGTCTGCATCAATGTCAGTTTCCCGTTTTCTCCAGAATTTGAGGGAAACCATGAAGTGTGCAGGAACTCAGTTCTCCTGTAGCCTTTGCAGCCTAGCTTAAGCGTGCTCGTCTCCAAGTGGGAAACATAGATGATGTTTTGCAGTACTGAACCGGATAAGGAGCTGGCTAGAAACTCACCGGGCGGAGGACAATGGACTCGTCAGGAATATCCAGGATTCTTTAAATGATTACGAAGCCAAACTCCAGGACCTGCGTGCTGCGCTCCGGGCGGCAGCTTCCCAGACGAAGCAGGCCACCGGCCTCAACCAAGAGAATGAGAGAGCTCTGGGAGCCATCAGGGTGAGTGCCTGTTTGGAAACTGCACGCTTTCGTCGGTGGTAAGGAGAGGAGGTACCCGCCTGGCTATACCAACTCAGATCCAATCATATGGGAAATAATAAATTAAATATAAAGCCAAAGCCCTCTCTGCTCCTCAGCTACCAGAAAAGATTCTGAACTTAAACCACAGAAAAAGCCCCACAAACTGCCTCAGCCCTATCCCTGCTGAAAGTGTGTTGAAGGAATAATGTTGCTGAATAGATGAGAAATTAATCCTGTTAGTGTTCAGATTGGATTTTATAGCCAGGCATGGTGGTGCACACCTGCAATTCTAGTACTTGGGAGGCTGAGACAGAAGGATCACAGGTTTGAAGCCAGCCTCAGCACTTAGCGAGGCCCTCAGCAATTTAGCAAGACCCTGTTTCAAAATAAAAAATAAAGCCAGGTGTGGTGGCGCACACTTATAATCCCAGCATTTGGGAGGCTGAGACAGGAGGGTTACGGTTCAAGGACGGCCTCAGCTACTTAGTGAGGCCCTTTGCAATTCAGTGAGACCCTGTTTAAAAATAAAGAATTAAAAATAGGACTAGGGGGTGTAGCTCAGAGGTAGAATGCCCCTGGGTTCCATCCCCACTACTACAAAAAAATTTAAAATTTAAAAATAAAATAGGACTGGGGGTGTAGCTCAGAGGTAAAACATCCCAGGTCCAATCCCCATTATTGAAAGAAGAAAAAAGTCGATTTTTACATGTTGCAAATGACTTTTCAACATTTCATGTTGGATACAAAAACAGCAGCAAAGACATTTTAAGCCATGACCCACCTTATAAGATATAAGTTTACAGGCAGTGGACAGAAGATATAATGACAGAATTTAGAGCTCAGGTTTTCATAATGTATGTTCTTAATATCAAACCTTGTACACCAAAGCAACAACAAAAATATAAGGGGTTATAAAACGATAATACAAACAGGGTTGAATATCATAGAACTTGGCTCCCAAAGTAAAGGAACTTGATAAATGAAAAGCGGTGATATCCTAAGGGGAGGACTTTATTCTCAGCTCCCAATGCCTCCTTAGTGCCTACTACATCTCCACTGAGACCGGCATGCGCAGTGCTTTATTTAGCTGAAGTCTCTGTTCTGTTTCTCAAACCAGAGCTTAGAAATCTATTTAGCTCACTGATGAAGTTGACCAGGATAGGAAGCTTCAACAGTGGTAGCAATTTCTTCATCACCATGTAGTGAGAGGAGACTGAGGCAGCCCGGCAGAGAGGACCCATGTCCCATCCCACCTAGTTGCCTAGGCCATCTGCAGGTTCAAGAAAACATCATGATTCTGAAGTCTTGTGTGTTGTTAAATACATGTCTTCTGATAACAGGTCATGGAGCTCATGCAGATATCCTTTTTATTCTCTCCAGAGACAAGTGCAGGAAATTAATTCCCTGCAGAGTGATTTCACAAAGTACCTGAACATCGCGGACTCTTCTCTGCTGCAGACCAACACTGTGCTGCAGCTGATGGACAAGACCCAGAAGGTAGAGGAGGTCGCTTACGCTCCAGAGAAATTGAAAAACATTTAAAGTGTGTTGCCAGGAGACTATGAGAGGGGCAAACCCATTTTTCCTCTCTGAATATGTCTGTTAGGTAGAAGTAAATATCTAAAATTATTAAGAGTGGCTCTCCCCAGCAGAGGGGTAGTGAATGATGAGTCTTCTCCACGTCCACCTGCATTATCTAATTAGTCTGCAATGAGCAGACTATTTTTTGTGATAATAAAAATTCCATTGCTATTGTTTAAATATCAAGATATATTTATTAACAGAATATATGTAGGATGAGCCTTGATAAAAGATTGACAAATTTTTTAGCTGCCTAATGGTATTTTGAAAATATCTTTTATAATAATTATTTCTATATCATAAAAAGTCCTTTGGTTTAGTGGAACTTTACCTTGGCATTTTTATAAACTTTTTAATAAACTTGTGCCTTTATAAACTTCCTAAGAGTGAGTACCCATGAAAAGGAAAATGTTGAAAATTATGGTAAAAGTTGGAGGGATATCATCAATGCCAGTATCTGAAGTAACCAAGAATGAATTGGTGTAGTAAATGGGCTTAGAAGGCATAATTTCTTCTTTTATTCCATTCCATTCCATTTTCTTTTTTATACTTTTATTGGTGCAATGTAATCATACGTTATAAGGAGATTCAAAGTGATACAAACACACACGCACACACTGCCTGGTGTATTCCCTTCTGGACCCCCTTCCCCCATACATGTCGGTGACATCGGTAGTGCAACGCTGTATGGACATAACCTTATTTGAACTCTTCCTTCTCTCGATCTTCCTTCCCCACTCACTCCCCCACCCAATTCCCTTCCACTATTTTACTGTTTTCTCTTCTCATTTGACTGAAGTCTCTTTTGCTTTCTATTTTTGTTCTAGTTTCTACTTAGGAGAGAAAACATATGACCCTTGACTTTTTAAGACTGGCTGGTCTCACTTAGCGTGATATTCTCTAGATCCATACATTTTCCTGCAAATGACATAATTTTGCTCTTTTTATGGATGGGTACAGTTTCACTGTGGGTGTATACCACAGTTTTGTTATCCATCCGGCTATTGGTGGATACCTAGGTTGGCTCATAATTTGGCTGTTGTAGATTATGCTGCTATAGACATAGCTATGCACGTATCACTAACGCATTCTAACTTCAGTTCCTTTGGAAACATACCAAGGAATAGTACAACTGAATTACATGGAAGTTCTATTTAGAAGACATAACTTCTCATTAGAAATATCCTTGATAACGGAATTTGAGAAAATGGCATGTACATTTTTTGCTTGAATTTATATTGTCTTCCTTTACTTGGAAAAACAGGAATATGAAAAATTAGCTGCCACTTTAAATGGAGCAAGACAGGAACTAAATACCAAGGTGAAGGAGCTCTCCAGGTCTGCCAGCAAAGCGTCCCTGGTGGAGGAGGCAGAACGGCACGCGCAGTCTCTACAAGAGCTGGCGAAGCAGCTGGAAGAGTGAGTGCGTTGGGAGCTGCTTGAGCACCAAGCAGGGCACCCTGCTCCCCTGGGATGGCAGGGGGCTCCCAGAACAGGGCGGATGGGGCTTCCGGGCCGAGTTCCACCCAGGACCACCGTCCAGGTCAAAGGCAGATCTGTGATCAGGGAGCTGACTCCTGGCCATGTCCCTGGTGTGGAGCTCCAGAGGACACCACGTCTAGCATCCACGGCCACAGGAAGGCTTGGCAGGATGGCAGCCGTGAGGGCAGGGCTGCTGGAGGACCTACCACCCTGCTGTTTTCCAGGATCAAAAGAAACACCAGCGGCGATGAGCTAGTGCGCTGTGCCGTGGACGCTGCCACCGCCTACGAGAACATCCTCAGCGCCATCCAGGCAGCAGAGGACGCGGCCAACAAGGCCGCGGGTGCGTCCGAGTCTGCCCTCCAGGTGGGCACCTGCACCCTGGGCTTCTCTAGATTTGCTTTGGAGGCAGCTCAGTTTTTTATTGTCCTTGTGTGTATGTTGAGGACTATAAAAAAGCATCATTGCAGCTCAGAACTTGTTATATGAAGTAGACTTGGATTGTTCTGCGTATGGGTCATTCTTGTGTTTACGTGTGCATTTGATGTCTGAAGTAAAGTTTAAAAAATTGTAAATTCAACTTGGGAGGCTGAGACAGAAGGATTGCAGGTTTGTGGCCAGTCTCAGCAACTTGTGAGGCCCTCCACAACTTAGTGAGACCCTGTTTCAAAATAAAAAATAGGGTTGGGTTGTAGCTTGGAGGTAGAATGCCCCTGGGTTCCATTCCCAGTAGCACAAAATTTAAAAATTTAGATAGAAATTATACAGATTATTTATTTTGAACCTAAGCAAATAATATATCTTCTTACCAGGGATGCTATTGTGCTGTGATTAACATTTACCAAAAAGAGAGACTTTTTTTTAAGCAATTTGACTACTGTTTTCTCCTGGCGACTTGGTCTTACATCTGGGCATATTTTATGTACCATATAGAATCTTTAGATCTGAAAAACAAAGAACAAAATACTAGGTTTCAGAGTTAGGGAAATAGGCCTTCATGGAAATTGAATACTTTTACCTCCCAGCACTAGGAAGCCTAAAGGCAACTAAAGTCTCTCTTCAGTTCCTGTGAGGGGTGTTGTGCAAGGGACAGCAAGCCCCTGAGATGGGTTTTGTGCCATTTGGCGCAGGTCACCAGAGATGGATGTCTACCGAGAGTCCTTACCATATCTTTTAGAGGACAGTGCACTTCAAATCCCTGTCTTCTTTTCAGATTTCATCCTTTAAAGATTAAAGATAAGAGCTTTAAAACCAGGGAGGAAAGTCTTACTCTGTATTACTATGATGTAGCGTATGGTTACAGCTGATGAACGTTTGGCTTTCAGACAGTGATAAAGGAAGATCTTCCAAGAAAAGCTAAGACCCTGAGTTCCGACAGTGATACCCTGCTAAACGAAGCCAAGATAACGCAGAAGAAGCTTCAGCAAGGTATTGGGGTGCAGGGGGTGGCAGGAGTCAGGGGCCTTAAACAACCTGTGGGACCCGGAGGGGCTTCCCTAGAAGTTGATGCTCTTTCTGGATGTCAAGTGTCAACACAGGATATTTTTTGAATTTATGATTCATTGTTCAATATCATATATCCACTCAATATTCTAAAT
Source organism: Muscardinus avellanarius (assembly GCF_963383645.1). Lineage (NCBI taxonomy): Eukaryota > Metazoa > Chordata > Mammalia > Rodentia > Gliridae > Muscardinus > Muscardinus avellanarius. The sequence goes on along the minus strand of NC_137803.1, from coordinate 51,608,929 downwards.
ATTGCCCATCCATTATGTATGAAATTGACTAGAGTCTTATAAAGAATACGTGAGGTGATGAACCTCTTTTAGCCTGATCTTGAGGAGATTCTTAATTTAATATACTTTGTGATGATGGCATTAGAAACCCACTCACCAGATCACTCATTCTAAGTCACTAGAGCAACTGCTTCAAAACACCTTCTCTCTCCTCCTTTCCTTTCCTTCCTTCCTTCTTTCTTTCCTTTCCTTTCTTTTCTCTCCCTCTTTCTTTCTTTTTTCTTCTTTCTTCCTTCTTTGCTCCTTTTTATGTTTTGAAACAGGGTCTCACTAAGTTGCCCAGATTAGCCTCAAATTTGCAACCCTTCTGCCTCAGCCTCCTGAGTAGTTGGTATTGCAGGCGTGCACCATTGAGCCCAGCCACTACTTCAAAATCTTAAGTCCTAAAATCTTAGCAATCTAAAGTACCAAAAATCACTACCATTGGGAAATGTGAAAAATTTTTAAGCATTTAAAAATTTTTTTAATTTTATTTATTTATTTTGGGTGGGACTGGGGTTCCTGGAAACCCTTCTTCCTCTCCCAGACCCATTTTATAATTTTTATTTGGAAACAAGGTCTCTTAAGCCAGCATGGCTGGCTTTGAACCAGCATGATCCTCCTGTCTCTGCCTCCCAGGTGCAGGGATTACAGAGTGTGCGCCACCACACCCGGCCTTTTTTTTTTTTTTTTTTTTTTTGGTGGTACTGGGGTTCCTGGAAACCCTTCTACCTCCGGGTTACACTCCCAGACCTATTTTTTAAATATATTTTTATTTGGAAACAGGGTCTCTTAAGCCAGCGCAGCCTTCTTCGAACCTGCGCGATCCTCCTGTCTCCACCTCCCAAGCGTGGGATTACAAGCGTGCACCACCACACCAGGCCTATTTTTTTTAATTAAAAGAATCAAACTATTTTGACTTCACTACATTTCTGTGGTGTGTGTGTGTGTGTGTGTGTGTGTGTGTGTGTATACATTTCTGTGTTCTGTGTGTGTGTGTATATACATTTGTGGTTTTTGTGTGAGAGAATATACATTTCTGTGTTCTATATGTGTGTGTATACATTTCTGTGTTCCAAAAATGCCATCACTTGAATTTCTTAAGCCTCTTGTGGGCGCCCATGGCTGAGCAGTAATCCGAGCCCATCTTCCCTGGTCAGGCTCAGTCCTTCCAGAGGGATTAGACGTCACCTTTGTAAATGTATTTATGAAGCATTTTTTAAAAGTAAATATTAAAAAAAATAAAATCAGAAAAAATACATTCACATATATAGTCATCTGCCTAGTAGATGTCAAGAATTAACATTTTTATGGTATGACATCTCTCTTCACAAAATTTAAGCTTAGAGGTAGGATTGGTGTGAAGTTTGGTTTTTTTCTTTGTTTATTTTTGTTTTGTTTTGTTTTTGTGGTGCCAAGGATCAAACTAAGGGCCTCCTACATGCTAAGCAAGCATTCTGCCACTGAGACACACCCAGCCCTGGATCAGTGGTTTTTTGGGGGTTTTTTTGTTGTTGTTTTTTGTGGTACTGGGGGTTGAACTCAGGGACTTTTCTGCCTCTGGGCTATACTCCCAAGACCTATTTTATACTTTATTTGGAAACAGGGTCTCATTAAGTTGCTGAGAGCCTCACTAAGTAGCTGAGGTTGGCTTTGAACTGTGCGATCCTCCTGTCTCAGCCTCCCAAGCGCTGGGATTACAAGCGTGCGCCACCACGCCCAGCCGGATCAGTGTTTTAAATAGGATACAGTGCTAACTACATTATTAAATAAAACACTCCTGGAATCATAGTGTAAGTCATTTATTTTCAGCATAGTTTTAAAGCACTCACTGGACATTTTCCATGACCCAAAGATGGCAATATCATCTCCAGGAAATGTCTGTTCGTGCCTTCCCTTTTTTGGCATTTTTTTAGTGTGTCAGATTGAAAATGAACGAACAATGCCTCCTTTGTGTGCTCTGGATGAGGCGCTCTCAGAAACGCTCCTTTCTCGTCCTCTGACTGAAGAGGCATTCTTTCTGCATTATTTCTGTGTGCATTCATACATTCATTCAACAAATACACCCTAATATTAAGGTCTGATTCGTGCCAGACACCATGCTGAGTTGCTGGGACACCGCAGCGAGTAAGACAGATACTCCCTTCACTGGGCAGAGTCTTCTGCTCTGAGTACAGTGGAAATCCCGGCCTCCCCTAGGTCACTCAGCCTCCTCTTTCTTCGTATGCCTATCTAAAGGAGCCTGTCACCATGGGGTTCTGATGTGACCGTGGCCTCTGTAACCAAAGGGACACAGGGCTGTGGTTCAGGCATGTGCTGTGGGTGTCTGGGGAAGCAAACTCCAAGACACAGGTCTGCCCGATGCTCTGCTGCCGGTGATACCCGAGGGACCACCAACATCAGTAGGGCATCCAAGTTCATCAAGTAATTACCTCTCGATGTTTATTTTCTTTTAGAAATCAGTCCAGCTCTCAACAATCTACAACAAACCCTGAATATTGTGGCAGTTCAGAAAGAACTGATAGAAACCAACCTCACTACTCTCCGCAATGATCTTCATGGGATACAGAAAGGTGGTCATTCCCTGGGCCGCTGTGTTGGGCTTCTTTTGTTGTGTGGGTTAGGTTCTTACACCTCCCTACCTGTGTGTGCACTAGGCGACATCGAGAGTGTGATCAGAGGGGCGAGGAGCATGGTCAGAAAGGCCGACGACATCACAAACGAGGTTCTGGATGGGCTTGGCCCCATTCAGACAGACCTGGAAAGAATTCAGGATACCTATGGGGAAACGCAGAGTGAGGACTTCAACGAGGCTCTGAGCGACGCAGACAACTCAGGTATCAGGCACCCTGGGCAGGACATGCCAGCCGTCTTCTCCATTGTTCTGAGCATCCGTTCACCCCAGTGCTTCCCTGGTAAAGTCTAATCTTCAGTGAAAACATTAGAAAATAGTTTAACACAATGTATTAATACATTCCAGTAGTACAGATCAGTTAGAAAGACCAGGTAAGCTGTCTCATTTTTTTTAATCCATTCACAGTACTATTGATTTTTGTTGTTGTTGGATTTTTTTTTTTTTTAGGGGGAGGTACTGGGAATTGAATCCAGGGGCATTCTAGCTCCAAGCTATCCCCTCAGCACTTTTTTTTTTTTGTTTTTAATTTTGAAACATGGTCTCACTATTGCTAAGTGACTGAGGCTGGTTTCAAACCTATAATCTTCCTATCTCAGCCTCCCAAGTACTAGAATTATAGGTGTGCGCCCACTATGCCTGGCTGATTTTCTTTTTTATGGAGTGGTAAGTTCTTGAATCATGAGATACTGAATTATGATTAAGGGTCAGAAAACAAACATTATTTCTATAATAAGAAAGATTTGAAACCTACACTGCAAAATAAAATCCGTGATGCATTTAGAAAGAGTATTTTCTGAGTATGATCCATCCTGGCCCACATGTGGGGCCTAAATTTGTCACTGAACAAATGTTGTCAGCAAGAACATCTGTATTTAAACGTGTATTCAATGCACAATTTTAAGTTTCTGTTTTCTAATTCCACCAATAGTAAAGAAATTAACCAGGAAACTGCCTGATCTTTTGAGTAAGATTGAAAGCATCAATCAACAGCTGTTGCCTCTGGGAAACATCTCTGACAATGTGGACCGCATCCGAGAACTGATTCAGCAGGCCAGAGATGCTGCAAATAAGGTGGGTGTCCTCACGTGGTCAGAACCAAGGCTAATTTTGTGATAAGTTAGTTAACACACTGATCAAGAAAGGAAAGACTGGGCATGGTATTACACACCTGTAATCCTAGTACTCAGGAGACTGAGACAGAAGGATCCTCAGGGAGCCTCATGAGTTTATAACCCAGGTCTATGAGATATTCCTACATGCCGCTTCTACTCAGAACCACTTGGGAATGGCTGTTAAGAAGGGCAGCCACAAAGTCACAAAGGCTCTCTGTGAAAGTGCCACTCCCTCACCTCTCCGTAGGATGCTTGACACCTTCTTATTCCTTTCAGGTCGCAGTCCCTATGAGATTCAACGGGAAATCTGGTGTTGAAGTCCGGCTGCCAAATGACCTGGAAGATTTGAAAGGATACACATCACTGTCTTTGTTTCTCCAAAGACCCGACTCAAGAGAAAATGGGGGAACTGAGAATATGTTTGTGATGTACCTTGGAAATAAAGATGTAAGTATTGCTTGTACACCGTTTGTCTTCATAGCAGAATGATTTTGGAGGTGTATTCCTTTGAAATTGGGGCACAACTGGGTCTCTGCCATTAGCTCCTCATTGGAAATCTCACTAAAATGACAACAAATCCCACTACCACCACCCCTCACCTCCCTGTGCTGGGGCACCCATGACTGATGTCCCATCAGGGATTGCTTGCTGCTGATGGGTTAAGCAGCCTTACCCAATGGGCTTAGTATGAGGGGACATGGGTGCATCCACACAAGCACGTACACACTGAGGGTGGGGTATCGGCATCCTCTGCCCACACTGCCAGGAAGCCAATGTCAAGTCTTCATGGGAAGCAACAGCAGCTCCTCCTCCCAGAACCTCGACTCGTCCTCTTCCTCAGAGGGCCCCGCTCAGACCTGTCTTCAAGTCTGTGCCGCAGGGACCATCCATGCATGAGACCCAGAGTAGAACAAAGTCCCTCTTGCCTGATAAGAAAAACAGGTGCCCCCCATCTCTTCATCATCCACACTCATCAAGGCACCACCATTAGGGGCATTTTGAATTGTTGCCCTTAGCTTTTAATCCCTCCTTTTAAAACTCATTTCTTCAATGTAAGTATTAGAAGAAAAGCTAATCACTAGGTAAGAATACAACTCTTGCAAAAGAAAATACTGTTCTCAAAGATTCTACCTGGTTAGAAAATTATCTGTTATCACTAGTATAACACTGTATTTAAAGATTCTTAAAGCCAACACTATTATTAATTGTGCTTTCGTGCTTCAAGCTGTTGGTGCTTTATCTGCAGTTCCTAGGACATGACTTTTTGCTTTATAATATGACAAAACAAGCCAGGCGTGGTGGCACTCTCTTGTAATCCCAGCATTTGAGAGGCTGAGACAGGAGGATCGTGGTTTGTGGGCAGCCTCAACTACTTAGCGAGGCCTTTTGCAACTCAGTGAGACCCTGTTTCAAGAAAAAGAATAAAAAACAGGGCTGGGGGTGTAGCTCAGAGGTAGAATTCCCCTGGGTTCAATCTCTAGTACCGCAAAAAAGAAACAAAGGAAAAAAAAGAATGTACTGAATGCTAATGTATATATGGTTACAAAAGGTAAATTTTAAGAAGGGTACAAATGTTAAAGTTTGTATTATGTGTATTTTATCACAATTAAAACATTTATTCCTCCCTCAATATGCTTACCTCCTAGTAAGCATATTAAGAAAGATATATTCGTAAGTTATATTCATAGTAAGCATATTGAGAAAGATATATTCATAACTGAGCATGACACTGTAGAGGTACTATAGGAAATGCATTCACAAAGGCTAGAAGATGGTTACATTGTACTAGGAAAACAAAAATGGCTTCTCTCTTTTACCAGATTAAAATCTAGTGGGTGGCTGAGCCCATGTCTAGTCAATCTTTATGGTAGATGCTAATACGTATCTGGAGACTGAGCAGATAGGGGAATGCATGGGTGAGTGTATTATAAGCCAAGACAGCCCAGACAGAGTTAATTAAGTGTTCTGTGTTAGCCATTTATTCTGTCTGCCCAAGGCTCATTGCATATAACCCATTATGTTATGCACTAAAACTCTTGAGATCTCCTTGGGATGGAAAACAGAAAATGTTTGGAGCGTTCTGAAGTGACCTTTGCATTTCCAGTCATCCAGGGACTACATTGGCATGGCTGTTGTCGACGGCCAGCTCACGTGCGTCTACAACCTGGGAGAGCGAGAGGCTGATCTCCAAGTGGACCAGGTGTTGACTGAGAGCGAGACGCAGGAGGCGGTTATGGACCGGGTGAAGTTTCAGAGGTACGAGTCTGGTCCAGTGTTGTTCTTTGTGAGCCTCATCCACGTTCCCCAACCCGACCATTTATATGTGTTGCCCATCCCTGTTTTTATTTATTTAATTTTATTTATTGGCCGGGCGTGGTGGCGCACACTTGTAATCCCCGCGCTTGGGAGGCAGAGACAGGAGGATCGCGCAGGTTCAAAGCCAGCCGCGCACACTGGCTTAGGAGACCCTGTTTCCAAATAAAAATATAAAATAGGTCTGGGAGTGTAGCCCAGAGGTAGAAGGGCTTCCAGGAACCCCAGTACCACCAAAAAAAAAAATGTTACTTAATTTTTTAATTTAATTTTTCTTATAATTTTATCTAATTCTAAATAGAATCTATCAGTTTGCAAGACTTAATTACACTAAAGAAGCCACGTCCAGTAAACCCAAAGCCTCCGAGTTCCATGACATGGACAGCGGCAGCAGCAATACGCTCCTCAATTTGGATCCCGAAAATGTTGTGTTTTATGTTGGCGGTTACCCATCTGATTTTAAAGTAAGTATAAATATTATTTCACTGAGGCAAAATGGTTAAATTTAATTTGGTATAATGACATATCTTTCATTGATTTATTTGTTTGTTTGTGGTACTAAGGATTGAATTCATAGATGTTCTACCTCCAAGCCATACCCCCAGCCCTTTTTTATTTATTTATTTATTTATTTATTTATTTATTTATTTATTGGTAGTACTGGGGGTGGAACCCAGGGGCTTTCTACCTCTGGGCTATACTCCAGACCTATTTTTTTATATTTTATTTGGAAACAGGGTCTCACTAAGTTGCTGAGAACCTCACTAAGTAGCTGATGCTGGCTTTGAACCTGTGTGATCCTCCTATCTCAGCCTACCAAGCATAGGGATTACAAGCGTGTGCCACCATGCCCAGCTTATTTTTTGTGTTTTAAACAGTCCCTTGCTAAGTTGCAGATAGCCATACTAAGTTCCTGAGGCTAGTCTTGAACCTGTGATCCTCCGTCTCAGCCTTCCAAGTACTGGGATTACAGGAATGCGCTATCACAGCCAGCACATATCTTTTTGTTTTTGTGGTACTAGGGATTTAACTCAGGGGAATTCTACCTGTTAGCTACATCCTCAGCCCTGTTTTTATTTTTACTTTTGAAACAGGGTATTGCTAAGTTTCTGAGGGCCTTGAAAAATTGCTGAGGCTGGCTGAGAACCTGCAGTCCTCCAGTTTCAACCTCCCAAGTACTGAGATTACAGGTGTTTGCTACCATACCCACCTGACTCATGTCTTTTTAACTTAATTATGCATAAAATGGACTTGGATATATATATATATTGCGGGTCTGGGGATGGAGCCCAGGGGCATTCGACTTCTGAGCTACACCCCCTACCCTATTTTTTTATTCTTTACTTTGAAAACGGGTCTCACTGAGTTGCAGAGGGCCTCACTAAGTAGCTGAGGCTGTCCATGAACCGTGATCCTCCTGTCTCAGCCTCCCGAATGCTGGGATTACCAGTGTGCGCCACCACACCCACCTGGCCTTATATATTTAAAGCACATCAATTTAATTATCAATATCATTCCCATTTTAGAAATGAGCAAATGAGGCAGAGAAGTCTAATAACCTGCCTGCGGTTATATAGCTTCTCAATAGAAGAGCCAGGACATCCCCTGCAGGGTCCACATTCTTCAACCTTATGTGTTACTGACTGTTCAGAGTCACAGACTTTTACTATTTCGTTTTTGTTATTGTTAACCTGATTGTTGTGCTTCATTCTATTAGTGGAAGATTTTTTGCTTTGTTTCACTTTCAGCTTCCCAGTAGACTACAGTTCCCTCCATACAAAGGTTGCATTGAATTAGATGATCTCAATGAAAATGTCCTGAGCTTGTACAACTTTAAGAAAACGTTCAATCTCAATACAACCGAAGTGGAGCCTTGTAGAAGGTAAATGAAAGCAGAAGCCGGTATCTCTGAACCTGGGTATATAACTTGCAGTAACTTTTACATGCAGAAAGGATGGGCCAGTGAGCTGTTGATATTGCCCCTTTCTTTGGGTCAGTAGTTCTTAAATTATGTTTGCATGCAACGCTGGCAGTCCATCCCTAAAATCTAAGAATGGCAGTCTTTCCTTAATTTGTATAAAATATGAGGTTTATAGAGTTGTCTCAATTTTTAAAAAAATCTTTCTTAAATTTTTGGTGCCTACTACCACAAAATATTCAATTTTGTTAGATGGTACCTGATTTAGCCACAAAATTATATATTTACTTTAAATTTTAAAAAGTAATGAATGGCCTACAAAATGGGTGAGTTTCTAGATACTCTGCCATCTGAACCTATTTGAAAATTGTTGCTTTGAGCTTCTAACCATCCCTACAATTAAAAAGACTTGGCAAGCCACTTGTGGTGGCTCATGCTTGTAATCCCAGTACTGTACTTCGGAGGCTGAGACAGGAGGATCACAGATTTGCGGCCAGCCTCAGCTATTTAGTGAGGCCCGCTGCAACATAGTGAGATCCTGATTCAAAATAAAGAATAAAAAATAGGGTTGGGGATGTAGCTTAGAGTTAGAATGCCCCTGGTTTCAATACTTGGTTTCACACACACACAGACACACACAAATACTTGGCATATTCTAATGAGACAGATCAAGTATTTATTACTCAGAATACTATTATATTTCAAATGAATCATTTCTTATACTTCAGGGTCTACAACTGGTAGGCCACTTCCTCATAACCAGGCATTTCCAAACAAGACTTATTATTTTTGTTGATATAAACTATAAGAGCATGTTCAGGAGAAAACTTGGACTGTTTTAACATTTTAAAGATGTTTCCACTTCTTAACAAAACCACAATACCTGGATTGCATACAGGCTCCTGCTTGAGGACCCTTTACTGCTGTGTTCTGACACTTGATGACTTTTGTTGACAGGAGAAAGGAAGAGTCAGATAAGAATTATTTTGAAGGCACAGGCTATGCTCGAGTTCCAACCCAACCCAATGCTCCCTTCCCAACCTTTGGGCAGACAATCCAGACCACTGTGGATAGAGGCTTGCTGTTCTTTGCAGAAAACCAGGTAATCTCTACTAAGCACCATATCCTACCAAATACACCCACTCTGTGCTGCATTGTTAGGAACAACCAACTAGAGCCAGAAAACAGTGCGCTGATGTTGTGGGTCCTTCCCTGGCCAGCTGTGCTTGCTGTCTGTTGGCTGGGTGGTAAGGTAGGATGGCAAGTTTTGATGAGGACAAGTAATCAGGAATTTTAGAACATATCACCAAAATGGGGGGGGTCTCTCCTTTTTTATTTTATTCTCATTGTTGGTTTTATTTATCTTTTTTCCAGTGCTGGGGATTGAACCCAGGGCCTCACACATGATAAGCAAATGGTCTACCACTGAGCTGTGATCACCCCCCCAAGCCCTTTTTATTTTTTATTTTGAGACAGTATTGCTAAGCTGTCCATACTGGCCTTAAACTTGTGATTCTCCTGCCTTGGCCTCCCTAGTAGTTTGGGCTACAAGGTACATCACTCACTATACCTAGCTTCGTTGTAGGTTTTATTCTTCAAAGATGACAGCTTGCCTAGTAATATACTTATTCTGCCTCAAAATAGGTGAAGATCTCCTGAGGTCTCTGAGGGCTAGATGGCTTAACTTCCTGCTGTTTCCATCTTGGTCTGACTCTTGCCAGGCTGTATAGAAGGATGTCTTTATCAGCGTGGTGCTTGACTTCCCAAGACATGGCAGCTTCTTTACACTGAAGAAGCGAAGGTTCCTGGGGACCTTCCTTAAATCCATTAAGTTAGGTAACTCCAGAGTGACAGTCTACATGTGACTGTGAGCGCCATCTGCTGGTCAAGGGAGAGTGGGCGTGGTTTGCTCGGGCTTCTGCATAGCTCTACTGGACTACAGTGGATGCTCCTGAGAATAGGAACATCTGTAATTGCTCCTAATGTACTGTAGTTTTCTAGTTGCTCTCATAGGTAAAGTTTCTAGAGAAATGTGGATCAGCCCATGGGCTCTCTAGTCTGAGATTGTGGGTTGGTGCAGAGGTTGGGATTTTGCCAGAACCTTCTACCATCAAAGTGAATACATAGACCTGTCCCAACTCTCCTCTTGGAGTTAGTCTGGACCATGCAGGGGATTCCAAGACTGAACCAGTTCTGATGCTTTGGGAAGGTTTCAACTAGCTTGAAGGATGCAGAGAGCTGAGAAATTTCCCAGGACCTTCAGGGCAAGATGATTGCTTTCCAAAACAAGATCTTCTTTGTTCAAGTTGAGTATTTCTTTTCTGAAATACTTGGGAATGGAAATGTTTCAGATTTTGGATTTTTTCAAACTTTAGAATATTTGATATACAGAATGAGATGTCTTGAGAGTAGGACACAAGTCTAAACATAAAATTCATGTATATTTCTGACACACCTTAAAATATAGCCGGAAAGTAGCTTTATGCAGTATTTTAAATAATTCTGTGCTTGAAACAAAATTTGTATACATTAAACCTCCAGACTTGTGTTGATACTCAAAACAAAAATTTTTAGAGTTTGAAGCATTGCACATTTGGAATTTTTGATTAGAGATACTCAACCTGTCCTACATTTTGAAGTTCTTAGAGACTAAGAGCCAGAAATAGCATTTATGTTAGAGGAAAACTTATATAATGCCATTGCGTAATAAAAGATCCAGAGAGTTGCTGTTAAGGGTGGTTCGTTCCTCTCTGGCAGCTAAAGTTACTCTTGTTTATGAGTTGATAAACTCTAACCTGACTTTCAAGGGTAAAGCTTAGGACTCAGAGAAGGTCTGATCTTCCTAATAGATGAAGACTCTGGCCCTGGACTTCAAAGAGAGACTGTCTTCTAATCATTAACTAACTGTGTAAAAGCAAAGCTTTCAAGCCCTAACTAAAATCACCCTCAGCCTTGCAGGGCACAATGGCTCATGCCTATAATCCCAGGTACCTGGGAGGCTGAGACAGGAGGATCTCAGGTTCGAGATCAAATTCAGTAGCTTAGTAAGACCCTGTTTCAAAATAAAAAATAAGCCAGGCATGGTGGCATATTCTTGTAATCCCAATACTTGGGAGGCTGAGACAAGAGGATCACAGGTTCATGGCCAGCCTCCGCAACTTAGTGAGACTCTGTTTCGCAATTAAAAAAAAAAAAAAGTAGGGCCGGGAGTATAGCTTGGAGGTAGCTGATTTAAATCCCCTGATTTAAATCCCCAGTACCACAAAATAAAGTAGGGCTTAGGAGGGTATAACTTGGAGGTAGAATGCCCCTGGGTTAAATCTCTAGTACAAAAAAAAGTTCTCAGCTTATCTGACCACTAAGGAAGTAGCTGATTTAAGTGATCAAGACAGTCAAGGTTCCTGCCTTCAAGAAGAGAAAGCAGGTGCTACACAGTCCACTGTTAGGTTCATTGTTAGTTGATCACCATGCAAGGAGTGGTATAGGAGGAAAATGAGGATGAATGGCATACAAGACTTCCTTGAGCAAAGGATGCTTCAACTGAGACCCCGGGACAGACAGAAAATGGCACCTGAGGGGGCAGGGCAGAGGAGGGGCATGAGGATGGAGGGTGGCCAGGGGCTGGGGAGTGCTGAGGGATGAGGGGAAGAGGTGGTCAGGGCCTGGGATTGCATCCAGGAACAAAGAGAAGCAACACGCCACGCTGATACTCCTGAAGCTGCTCTGGTGCAGAGTAGAAGGTGACTCCAGAGGACCAGGAGCACCCTGCAGGCTATGGCTGTGGCTGGGACCGGGGGGATGGCAGGGGACTTAAGATCACAAGATTTGATCTGACGGAATGGAAGGAAGGACCAGGCTCACTCATCAAGATGATGTGTGTGTATGGGGTGGGGGAGGCGCACAGAGCGAAGGCTAAAGAGACAGGCTTGGCAGCGCGTGGGAGGCATATGGATGGTAAATTCTACTGGGGATGTTCTGAATTTGAGTTGTCTGTGAGTCATGCAAGCAATCTCAGCAACAAGGGAATCTGATGTACAAACCCAGCCCTGGTAAGACTGGTCCAAGCTGGAGAGAAGCATTTGGGTTTCATGGTACAGCCCAGCTGGAGCCGCAGGTATGACTGTGACTGTCCAGGCAAAGGGAGAGGTAGGAGGGAAGATTTCAGGGACCCCAACCCTGAAATGGGAGATAGAGGGGATGAGGCAGCAAAAAGACTGAGACCTAGTATAAGAAAAAAAAGGATGATGGAAATCATCTGGGGGATTCAGTAAGGCTGTTTCTCTCTCTAAAAGGTAGCACTCATAATTTGAAATGATGTAATGATCTGCATCTTTTCAGTGTCCATTTTTTCATGCTGGTTGTGGATGGTATGGAACAAACTCATGATCATCACTAGCATGTATGTGTCCGTCCTGCACACCACGCACTAACCAGACACCGGCCATGACTTACCGTAGTTACCGGAACACCGCTGGTGGTGTCAGCGCTCTGGCCCTTTTCACTCAGGAGGCAGCTGAGGCTGCGAGCAGTTCATGGATGAAGAAAGACTTGAGCTGGTCCAGCGCCCTGGCTCTTGCTCAGCCGAGTCTCCCGGTAATCTGTCCTGTTTCTGTTCTCTAGGATCACTTCATATCCCTAAATATAGAAGATGGCAATCTCATGGTGAGATACAAACTGAATTCAGAGCCACCAAAAGAGAAAGGAATTAGAGACACCATCAACAATGGAAAAGACCATTTGGTAATAGTCTTTAAGTCTGTTTATGCGAATTGTTGAATGTCTATAGACCTTTAAAATTCATTCAGTTGCCCCCCACCAAAAAGCCAACAAACCTTTCTATTATCAGATAAACTTACAGCTATTAACACATCCTCTAATGTTTGAACACTCAGACATGAAATATATAATATGCATAGCACATATAAACTACAAGTAAGACAGGTGTGGTGGTGCACACTTGTAATCCCAGTAATTGGGAGGCTGAGACAGGAGGATTGCAAGTCTGCAGACAGCCTTAATTACTAAGAGAGACAGTCTGCAACTTAGTGAGATCCTGTCTCAAAATAAAAATGAACTAGGACTGGGGTTGTAGCTCGGAGATAGAATGCCTCCAGTGCCAGTAACTAAATAAATAAGTCATTACAAGCCAGGCGTGGTGGCACACGCTTGTACTCCCAGCATTCAGGAGGCTGAGACTGGAGGATAATGGTTCGAGGACAGCCTCAGCTACTTAGTGAGGCCCTCTGCAACTTAGTGAGATCCTGTCTCAAAATAAAGAATAAAAAATAGGGCATGGGGTATAGCTCAGAGGTTGAATGTCCCTGGGTTCCATCCCCAGACCCGCTAAATAAATAAATAAATAAATAAATAAATAAATAAATAAATCGTTTCAAGTGAAAACATTTCTATTAAAATGTTTTCATATCAAATATTTATCCCAAACTGCTACTGCTCAGTCTTCCTACCATGTATGTAAATAAATCTGAAGGAAAACAAAAACATAAAAGCTCTGGGCCACTGTGAATAAGATTCTTGTATTTCCTACCACTTGATGATTGATCTCATTTATTTCAGGTTCTGATCAAAATTGGAAAAGCCCAAAAACTTATGCGGATAAATGTGGATAACCAAAACATTAAAGTTGAAGGGGAAATATTTGATTTTAGCACATATTATCTGGGAGGAATTCCAATTGCAATCAGGGAAAGGTAAGGTGATGTGGTATATTAAAAAAAAAAAAAAAGCAGATTGCCCCTGGAAATGGTGATCATTGCCACCAGGAAATCGAATCTACCTTGTTTCATTCTAGCCACAAACAGTGAACTTTTCACTACTCACGGTGTAGCAAACAGAGTCCAATGGATTGCAAACACAGAGTAATTCAATAGAGGGGGATTGGGAGAAACTGTGTGTCGCCTCCATTGCCATACTTGGAAGGAAAGAGGCGCAGAGAGCACAGTTGGCTGACGATGCTGTCGACTAGTGGGGAACAGCGCTCAGGAGCTACCGCACACCCACCGGGGCAGGTCCCTCTCACAGCGCTGTTGTCCCCTTAGCTCAGGAGGCAGCTGAGGCTGACAAGACTCTGTGATGTGCCACCTTCGGGAAGTCTCTGGAATAATCTGAGACACGGTGTCTTGTTCATATCTGTATTGCCTGTCCCCCGTGTGCTGTGAGCCTGGAGTTGGTGCATAACTTGCCAGCGGGTGGACTGAACACACCTAGTAAAGACTGGAAAGCCGAGCCCAGCATGGTGCTACGCACTGTAACATCAGTACTTGGAAGGCTGAGAGGCAGGATCACAATCCTGACTTAGAAACTTAGCCGTAAACAAAACAAATCCCAGCCAGCTATGTAGAGGAACACATGCACAGAGATGTATTATGGAATCCTCCTAGGAATCCATTTTAGGATGTCACTGACAAAGGGCTGGGCAAGTGTCTAGTCTCATTTTCATCAAAATCACAAGAATATAGAAAATGCAGGAGTTAGAAGCTGATCAAAAGATTTCCCTGGAAAATAAAATGCTAAGCAATACTCAGCTGTTTCTGGATAGCTCCATCCCTCAGTGTCTTTGGTGCCTTCTGACATGGGTCCTGGCATGGGTGGGCACAAAGGACTTCTACCCATCACCCCCAGCCACGCTCTGTAGGAGCGGCCGGGCAGCTCTTCCCAAAGAGGGCGGTGCCTGATCCCTGGTGTAAGAAGGCCCTGTGGTGGTCAGTGTTAAACCTGATGTGAAGCAAAGCACCCGAGAGCATCACCAACTAAGGCAGCCTCGCTCAAGGGATTTCCCGCGTGTTTTGTGTCTTGTTCACTGTAACCTATCTCTGGGAATGGGGACACAGATCTCGGAATGACTTGTTGAGGGTTATAATAATCAGAAACCAGTCTGTTAGTCCCATCTGCTTCCAAAAAGAAGAACAAATCATTCCTGATAATGCCAAGGATCAGAACGACAAGGACACTTTCTTGGGGACTTTAGACACCAGTGTGTTACAGTGTGTAATCCTAAAATGTGAAAATAATTTGAAAAGTGAAAATTAGAGGATCTATTGAATATTTATTAAGTGCTCACTATTGAGTTTAGGATTATGTTTTGTTCTTTTTGCTGTCTGAAACCTACCTATAGCAGCGTGGAGCCTGGTAAGCTGTTGTGGACCGGTTGGTCCAGTGTGTACGCACCCAATGTAGGAAGCCATGAGGGACGAGTGCCTGTACACCATCACATTCCTCTAGCAAGTGTGCTCACACCCTGCAGCCTGGAGTGAGCGTGGGAATCTAGGCCTTCAGATGGCCCAAGAGAGAATTAAATATTTATTAAAATATGTATAAAGAGACAAGCTCCAGGAATTAAAATGAACTTTCCTCCTCTCCTGAGGCAAAAGCCATCTTTATAAAATAATTAAGATCATGGTGAAATGCCAGTGAGAATTTGTTTCTTCCTTTTCCTTTTAATGAAATTTAATTTTATGCCTGTTCCATGCAGCTCTGCTATTTATAATGAATTAGATTAAAATAAAAGTAGACACCTTTCCAGTTAGAAAAGTGAGCCACCCTAGGGATTTATAATGAAATCAGCTTCGGGTTCTCTTGGTACGTCATTTGGTTAAGAAATACAAATATTTGCCTGGACTTCAGTCAGTTCATGTGCGTTAATGTTTTATGTGAATTCAGCTTTAGACAAATCCACAAGTCAAATCAAAGTGGGAATGCCAAGGCACCACAGAGGAAACACTGCTGGAGAGATTGCTTTCATAATATAATGAAAGTAGGGTGATAGGTAGTTGCGAGTTACCATCCCACCAAGAACCAAGAACCATTTGAGTGTATGTTAACTTAGGTAAACTCAGGTTAACCCTGTGAAGCAGGTTCACACATACCCACTGTGCAGATCAAAAGACAGAGGCCAGAGAGTTAAGTTGGCTGCAGGCAGCTGGGACAGAGTTTGATCCTGGCTGCAGAGCCCGCAGCTCCAGAGAGCACTGTCATCCCTCTGCAGACACCTCCCGAGGGTCCACGGCACGTGCCACCTCCGTCCCAGGCTCTTCCTGTGCACCGGCTGCTTCTGCTGCTCACTGTGCAGTGAACCCTGGCCCAGGGTGCACAGTTAGGAGGTAGTGAATAAAGCCTTGAGCCAGACAACACTCTCGCTTGTGTCAGCTTGGCGGTGACTAGCCAGCTTTTCTCTAAATGAATTGAACCAAAAAGTAATACTTTGCTTCTTTCACATTCATAGTGACTCATTTAGGAGGGAACAGAAAAAACAAAAAGCAAAAGTTTGCCTAGAGCATTCCTGCTTCTTATGTTATTGACCAATTTCTTAATATTAATACAATATTTATAATTATTATTGATATACTTTCCATTCACCATGGGATGGGCAGTTCTAGATACCGTGCCTCTTTTGTCTCTGTGCATTCAGAGACATTTGCCATTCTTCTATCAACATTATTCTCTGCATTTTTTAAGCTAAGAATTAAAACTCACACGGAAAGGAAGTCAGTTTTCTGAGCATCATAGAGCCAAAAGCATCATAGGACTCCTAGGAGAGTGCGATAGGATTCCACGAGAACGGAGAACCTACAGTCCTTGCTCCTGCTGAGAAGTGCGGGAGCCAGCGTCCGCTCCGATTCCCAGCCGAGCTGGCCTCATTCCGTTGTGTCTCTTCCATCAGGTTTAACATTTCTACACCTGCTTTCCGCGGCTGCATGAAAAACCTAAAGAAAACCACTGGTGTCGTTAGGTTGAATGACACTGTGGGGGTAACCAAAAAGTGCTCCGAAGACTGGAAGGTAAGTGGGGGTTCAGAGCCTTGCAACTAAGGGCTCCCTGGCTGCTCTGTCTTCTAGACTCATTCACACACCAGCTTTTGACGTTTTCCTGGCACCACACAGGGTTGTGGTGAATCGGCTCACACACACTGCCTATGAACATGCCAGATCCAGAGCCTCTTCCAGGTGCATCTGAAATTTGTACGAAAGTAGAACCAGAGATGCACACAAACCCTTACACACCACTGGTAACTTATGCAGAAAAGGAAACTCGGTTTCTTTCTGAACTACACTAAATATCCTCATCAGTGCCGCTGACATGACAGAGGGCAAGCTGCCGTGTGCTGTGTTTCTGCCGTGACACGCTTAGCATGCCGGACATTTATTCCGCATTTGCGTTTCAGCTGGTGCGCTCGGCCTCGTTCTCCAGAGGAGGACAACTGAGTTTTACAAATCTGGACATGCCTGCAGACGACCGCTTCCAGGCCTCGTTTGGGTTTCAGACCTTCCAGCCCAGCGGTGTGTTACTAAATCATCAGACGCGGGTAGGTAATGGTGCCTCATTACGGAGTCAGAGTGAAACCTGACTTGGAGCTCAGTGTCAAATACAACAGAGAGATCGTTGGGAATTTTACCTGTCATTGTGGTTAATGCTATTGTACAGTTCAGGCATCAAAGTTAGGCCTCACCTTGGGGTGAATCCTAAGAGAAAGCAGGCTTTAAAAGTACCCAATAATGTACAAGGCTGAATCCATGTGTATCCATAGACTCATTATTCTTTATAGGTATACTTTTGAGTTAAAAAGAATTATAGTTTAAGTAATAGTGTGCTTCAAAGTTTTGAATATAAAGGGAAAAATCAGAATCTATTTCTATTGCCCCCTTTCAATTACATGAAAAATAGTTCTTCAAATCTTTTTTTTTTTTTTTTGCAGTAGCTAGTTGGTTTGTGTGTGCGTGTGTGTGTGTGTGTGTGTGTGTGTGTGTGTGTGATGGTGCTGGGGATGGAACCCAGGGACATTCTACCTCTGAGCTACACCTCTAGCCCTATTTTATTTTTTATTTTGAAGCAAGGTCTCACTAAGTTTCTGAGCCTAGCCTGGAAGCTGCTATCCTTCTGGCTCAGACTTTCAAGTAGTGGGCTCACAGGCATGCGTCCCCGCAACCCTGCTAGTGGGACAGTCTTTACATCTGGGGAAGGGGTGGAAACAAGGTCTTCTGCTCTCTCCTTGCCCTCTGCAGAGCCTCGGGAGTGCTCTGCAGCGGGTAGGGGGCCTCTGCAGCTCCCCGTGCTCATGTAGGCAGAAGGGTTGAGTGCTTAGAAACCCACTGGCTAAACGAGCACAACTTTTAAGTAGAAGTGGAATATTGTCCTACTAGTATTGATGTCTTTGGGATTGTCAAAAACAGCATAAATCTAGTATCTCCTCAGAAGACAATAGACGGTAACCGGCTCTGTGGCTACTTAGTATTAGGAAACCCTCTCCGTTTAGTAGTTTGCCCAGCAGTCTTTAGAGATTTTTTTTTAACTAGTTCTAGAAAAGCACATGCCAACACTAGATGGTAGGGGAGGCTTTTCAACAAAGCAGGATATATATCCCTGCCCTATTTTAAATTCATGATGATGATGATGATGATGATGATGATGATGATGATTCTTATTATTATTATTATTTGGCAGTACTGGGGTTCCTGGAAGCCCTTCTACCTCCGGGCTACACTCCCAGACCTATTTTATGTTTTTATTTGGAAACAGGGTCTCTTAAGCCAGCACAGTTGGCTTTGAACCTGCGCGATCCTCCAGTCTCTGCCTCCCAAGCACGGGGATTACAAGCATGGCGTCACCACGCCCGGCTCATTCTTTATTTTGAAACAGGGTCTCACTAAGTTGCAGACGGCCTCACTAAGTAGCTGAGGCTGTCTGCGAACTGTGATCCTCCTGTCTCAGCCTCCCAAATGCTGAGATTACAAGCCTGCGCCACCATACCCGGCATAGGATGTTTTGGCATGGGTCTTCTGACTCCTAGTACTTATTTCCTCTGCCACATATAGGAACACTTAGTACACAACACACAGAATGGTCAAAAGCAGATAGAAGCCAGGTATGGTGGTACATACCTGTAATCCCAGTACTTGGGAGTTTGAGACAGGGGAATCACAGGTTTGAGAACAACAGCCTCAGCAACACAGTGAGACTCTGAGCAACCTAGCAAGTCCCTGTTTCAAATTTAAAAAACTAAACTAAAAACGGGGTGTGGATGTAGCTCAAAGGTAGAATAGCGTTGGGTTCCATCCCCACATAAAAAAAGCAGACGGAAGACTGGGGTTTGTGAAAGATTAAACTGATCCTGAACAGTAGAGAAATCCTAGAAAATCTTAGGGACATTGCCTTCAATTTTATAATAGGTTAGCCAAGAAATATGTACAGGTTAGCATTCCTTGAGCCAATTCCTAATGAATGGTGCCAATTGAAAAAAAAATAAAGCAAAATAAAACCAACAGTGGGTGCCAGGCGTGGTGGCGCACGCTTGTAATCCTCGCGCTTGGGAGGCGGAGACCGGAGGATCACGCAGGTTCGAAGCCAGCCTGGCTGGCTTAAGAGACCCTGATTCCAAATAAAAATGTAAAATAGGCCTGGGAGTGTAGCCCAAGGTAGAAAGGCTTCCAGGAACCCCAATACCACCAAATAAATAAATAAATAAATAAATAAATAAATAAATAAATAAATCCAACAATGGTTATAACTACAATCTAAAAATTGGGTTAGACTGAAAGCTCACCGAAGAATCATAACTTGCTGAAAATTGCAGAAATTGTACTTTTAGTAAAAAAAAAATGCTCAAATTAAAATGACAGCTGCTGAAACTACACATTATTTATTTAAAAATTGACAGAGTCAAATCATCTTGCCAAAATGTAGATCCGTAGAGTTCGACATGGAAAACTGGGCTTCCTATAAATAATTACCAGAAAATAAAAAATTCAAAATGACCAGAGAAAAAATTCATTGTTATAATTTTATATTAAAAATTAATGAATCCAGCTGGGCATGGTGGCGCACCCTTGTAATCCCCGCGCTTGGGAGGCGGAGACAGGAGGATCATGCAGGTTCGAAGCCAGCCACACTGGCTTAAGAGACCCTGTTTCCAAATAAAAAAATATAAAATTGGTCTGGGAGTGTAGCCCGGAGATAGAAGGGCTTCCAGGAACCCCAGTACCACCAAAAAAAAAAAAAAAAAAAAATTAATGAATCAACTTTGCTATAAAATTTATTCAGAAAAGAACTGATTCTGACAGAAAAACTTGAGTAAAACAGAAGTAAAAATAGAAAAATTTAGAAGTAATTTAACTTTTGTATAAATGATTGAGAAATTAAATTGGCTTAATGAATGTAGCTTCAGAAAAATTATTTTGACAAGTTCATCCTGTTGAAATAATTTACATAAGATTCTGATATTCATAAACATGAAGTCAAAATATTAAAATAATCTCTAGATCAAATGCCTAAGTCAAAACATTTGGGTCACTCAGGCTCAGTGGCACACGCCTATAATCTTAGCAACTCAGGAGACTGAGGCAGGAAGATCACAAGTTCAAGGCCAGCCGAGGCAACTTAGTGAATGAAACCCTGTTTCAGAATAAAAAATAAAAAGGGGCTGAGGCTGTAGCTCAGTGATAGAACACCCCTGGGTTCAATTTCCTGAAAGAAAAGAAAGGTTGGGGTCAGGTCAGAATATCCTGTTTTACATGGTTTGCATTATAAATTTTAGTATGCATTGATTCATAACCCTTTAATTGCAAAGTGATTGTTGATGGTCGTGTTCTATGATGATTTCAGACAAGTAGCCTGCAGCTCACTCTGGAAGATGGGCACATTGAGTTGAGCAGCAGGGGCAGCAGTGGCTCTATATTTAAATCTCCGCAAACCTACATGGATGGTGTACTGCATTATGTGTCTTTAATAAGCGACACCTCAGGGTGAGTGGAATGGCACTTCTGCTGGAGCGCTACAGTTCTACTTTATTTAGTTTAATGGAATTTTCTGATATCCTTTTGCAGAATATTTGTTCTTGATGCGAATGTTATTTTTCTACTAAGTCTTGTCCTTCTTCCTTGTTCGACATTACTTTTCTCATTAAGAAAATAAATCACTGGGCGTGGTAGTACATGCCTGTAATCCTAGTACTTGGAAGGCTGAGACAGGAGGATCACTGGTTCAAGGACAGCCTCAGCAAGTAGTGAGACTCTCATCAACCTAATGAGACCGTGTTTCAAAATAAAAATAAAATAGAGCTGGGGGATGTAGCTTGGAGGTAGAATGCCCCTGGGTTTAATCCCTAGTAGCGTACATGCACAAAGTTAATCCACTATGATTTCGTTTATACAAAGTTCAAGAAAAGGCCAAATTAGTATATTATGTCAGAATTTAGGATGGTAGTTACCCTTAGAGAAAGAGGGGAGCTAAAGCCTAAAAAAGAACATAAAATAGGATTCTTGGGGTGCAGGGCTTTTGTTTCTCTGAGTGTTGGTTATATTGGTGTATTCGTGTTGCAAAGATTCATTGAGCTGAACATTTATGATGTGTATACTTTCTGTACAACATCTAATAATGCTATGTGCAGAAAGACATGAAAAATAATTTTGTGTGTGGTACTGGGAGTGGAACCTAGGGACTTTTCTACCTCTGGGCTATACTCCCAGAGCTATTTTATATTTTATTTGGAAACAGGGTCTCAGTACATTGCTGAGAACCTCACTAAGTAGCTGAGGCTGGCTTCAAACCTGTGCGATCCTCCCGTCTCAGCCTCCCAAGTGCTGGGATTACAAACGTGTGCCACCACGCCCTGCTTATGAACATTTTAAAATGCTCTTTAAAAATAAGTCTCGTTTAGGTTGTTCTTTCAGATAACAAATATACTGAGCCTAGGCCAAAGACAGTACATGGACAGGGATGGGGAGAGCATCTTCTTCAGCGGTTCTTACTGTGCTACGCCTCCTTCCTCTTTCAGCCTCCGGCTTCTCATTGATGATCAGCCCCTGAGAAGGAACCAGAGGCTCCTGGACTTTTCAAATTCCCAGCAATCTCTCCGCCTGGGCGGCAGCTATTTCGAGGGTTGTATCAGCAATGTTTTCATCCGGAGGTGGGTGATCTTTTCTCTGTGGGTGACTGATGAGAACGACCTGCCGGTGTGAAGGACATCCCATTGATCCAGTTAGCAGAGTCCCATCTGCAGTGTGCTGCAGAGAGCTCCACACCAGGCTTCCAAACGCCCTCCTTGGCAAGATGTGTCCATTAGCAAACAAACCAAAAACACGCCCAGCCCCACCCTTCCTTGGCAAGGGCAGCTTGGCATATAACCTTCGGAAAGGTCTTAGTAAAATTAAGTTTCCAATTATGGCACTGAAACGTATTCACACTGAAATTGCATCTCATTTTAATCAAAATTGTGCAATTAGATTTGATCACTCCCTGTTTTTTTTTCTGTTTTGTTGGGGGGTTTTGTTTGTTTGTTTGTTTTGTAGTACTGGGATGGAACCCAGGGGCTTTCTACCTTCGGGCTACACTCCCAGACCTATTTTATGTTTTATTTGGAAACAGGGTCTCACTAAGTAGCTGAGAGCCTCACTAAGTAGCTGGGGCTGGCTTTGAACCCACATGATCCTCCTGTCTCAGCCTCCCAAGTACTGGGATTACATGTATGCAACATCGTACCCAGCTTCCCTGTGGTTTTCAAGGCCAAGGAACTGCATGGACCAGTGTGGTGTGCTAAAAAGCCTTATCACTACAATGCATGACTTGGCATGGTGAGAATAGAGCTTGGTGCATCCATCCACGCAGGCGGTTAAATGTTTTCCTGGGATTCAAAGTGATGAGCTGTAGATAAGAGGCAAATCCCCTCCGGGGTAGAGGGAGGTTCTGGCTCTGGTTCTAGCCTTGAACCTCAGCCTGGAACCTTCAGGCTGTCAGAACAGGGCTCTCCTCCCTGCTACCACCCAGCAGGCACCAGGCTCCTTGGCCAAGGTGAGGCTCAGAACTCTCAATCCCCATCTGTTTGATGAAGCATCCTCCTGCATTTGTTGATTGGAGGGGGAGGTGGGATTGGAGGAGAAAGGGGGAGGTGGGTAGCCACAGCTGTCTACCATCAGAAGGCACAGGCCACAATCATGAGATAAAGCAGGTCTGCCTACTCAAACACAATAAATCCTTGCGTAAGCTCGGCTCTCGGCTTTCCTGATGCTTACCATCAGCCTGTATCATCCAAGGCCTGTCTTCATCAGTACAAGTCTCCGAGCCCTTCCGGTGGCCTGGCGATGTGATACACAGGTAGGCGATGAACGTGTACCTAGGAACCGTGGCAGGAAGGATGTAATTTCTGTGCTGAGCTATCTCGACCAGTGAGTTGTCCACAGCAGCTTTCCTCTGTTCCAGGTCACTGGAGAGTCCTGAAGTCCTGGATTTGGCCAGCAAATCTACCAAGAGAGACGCATCCCTGGGAGGCTGCAGTTTAAACAAACCACCTTTTCTAATGCTACTTAAAGGTTCTACGAGGTTTAACAAGGCTAAGACTTTCAATATCAACCAGGTAGGTGCCAAGGCCTCAAGCTGGGCCTCACTTTCCCCCAGAGGGCTCTCTGAAGCCTGGTTGAGATTGAGAGGTGGGAAGGGATGGGAGGTCACGGGGTCCCTGGTTGCCAATGTCTCCTGAGGCCGCACCAATGGGCCATCAGCAGAGAAACGGCACCAAAGTGGCTTTCTTTTCAGCCTTTGTTTTGCATCTGGATAATAATTTGACAATTTCCGCTGTCAGAGAACAATAGAACTGAATCTGAATGCACCGGGATTGACCTTGGTGAATTCAAAGCTCATAAGCACAGCCAGGCAATAAAAGAGTGAGGAGAGGTTTATTACCTGCAGCAAGTAAGGAGAGCCCTGGGCTCTCTGGAAGCAGTGCCTCTGCCTGCACTAAGAAAGCAACGGGCTTTCAGTGGGGCAAACGCATGCATATTCATGTTGCAAAGACAAGTTATCGGATGGAGAAGTGGCGCATTCCTGAGCATGCTCAGCTGAAATCATGCTTCTTCATATACATGTTCAACAAGGGTCAACAGGAATACCCACCCCCACCTGGTGGGGAGCTTAGTGTTATACTGAGGTTATAATGAGCCAAGTTTACTCTAAGTTACCTAGAAGAGGGGCTGGGTGGCCTTGGCTGGATTAAACCAGTTCCTTGTGTTTTCTTCTGGAGTGCCTTAACTGAAACAAAAGAACAGTTTTAAAGGACTACTAATAATCATTTAAAGGAGCAGCAGCTCCCCTTTCCAAACATAATGTTTGCCCCTAAAACTTCCTGCCTGCTGCTAACAGAACCTTAACTTAGGTTCTGTCTTTCCGTAGCTGGCGTCCTGCTCTCTTGACACTGCTGCAGAGTCCACACCAGGTCCAGTGGTTTTATCCAGGATACACCTCCTGCCCACGGAGGTCTGGGCACTCCTGCCCTATACAGCTCCTATGGCGGGAGACACACATGTACCAGGCCTTGTGGAAGCCAGCATGGCTTCATGTTGACCACCCATGAGAAACGCACAAGGAGCGTCAGGATCCCGCCTTTTGCATCCCATTCAGTTAGGTCCTTGAGCACACCGGGGCATCAGTAGTGTGTAAGCCCTCAGGTGCCTCTATGGGCGGCCCTGAGAAAGGCTGAGAGGAAATGCCATCTCTGTGGAGGGGAAGCACGCCTGAGCTGAAGGCAGGGTTAGGGTGGAAGAGACCCTTTACTTGGCCTCAGGTCGGCAGTGTAACCTCCCCACGTCTGAGGTCATAGTTAATAAGATTAATGGATAGCCATGTGTGCCCTGCTCTACAGGCATCCCACTAAGCCCGCCAAGTGGCTTTTCCTACTAAATCCTGAACCTGTGTGGAACGTACTATTTATAGCCACATCTTAGAGGAAAGGATGCTGTGGTTTAGACAGGCGAACAATTCACCCAACACCCCCCCCCCCCAGGTGGAGGTGGAGGTAGAATTCCAGCGCCGGAGCCCACGTTCTCTTAAGAGTAATCTGTTCCTGTCCAACACGCTTTGCACTGAACATCAACCACATGCCGCTCGCCTACCAGTATGTCCCTGCTGCACAGTGATTTGGGGGAGGGTGAACAAATAATACATAGTAAGAAATATTTTATGCTATTAAGAAGAAATACACTTCATGAATCCCGAAGGGTTGTCATTTTGTTGTTGTGAGAAGATGTCTTTAGAAGTTCCCCCTCAAAACTGAAGTCATATATTCATTTTTTTCATTCTAAGGCTGATAGTCACTAAGAGACAGAATCGGCACGGTGAGGGTACAGTTGGAGGGAAGTACATGGATACCAAAGCTGTTTAGAAGGTAGAACGTGTTGAGCTGGGTGTGGTGGCACACATCTGTGATTCCAGTATGTGGAGACTAAGACAGGAGGATAGCAGGTTGTTGGCCAGCCTCATCAACTTAGAAAGACCTTGTTTCAGAATTAGAAATAAAAAGGGCTGAAGGGTACAGCTCAGAGGTAGAAGGCTCCTAGATTCAAACCCCAGCACCAAAAGAAGAAGAAGGGGGGTTGAAGGGGAAAACATATGAACTCAGGCCATCGGGGAGAGGCGGGAGAGTGCTAGGGCACACAGACTGGGTGGCAGGTAGACGGAGATGCCATTGAGAGCTCCGTGGAAATAGGAGGACACGTATTTGGAGGAAAAGAGAAAGAATGGAGTCTGTGGCATACTGAGTGGCAGGTGCCTGCAAGTCATCTGGTGGAGACAATTGGTGGGAGTCTGCCGGTGTCTCTAGACAGGCCCAGCAGGCAGGGTGGCACTGGAAGACATTACTTCTGCCTCCAATAGCCCAAAAGCAGAGAGAATACAGCACTGCTTAGCGGTTGAGTATTGGACCTTTGAGCCCAATGCCCAGACTTCCTGGTTTTGCTTTGGGCACTAGACATGTGCCTTTGAATTACTTAAGTTCTCTGTAAATACTTGGCAGTATCCCTTGATGTTGTCATGAGAAAGACCTAAAGTCACACTGGATACCAGTAACCTGCAGAGGTAACTTAATGGACACCAGAAGAGTGCCTGGCAGAGAGGAAGCGTGCAACACATGTTGTTATTGCTCAGTAAGAGGGACCTTAACGGAAGGGACACAGCATGCCACAGGAGTGGAGCAGCAGGAAGACTCCTGCCATGGGAACCAGGACACCTCTGGAGGAGGTGACACAGCATCTTGAGTTTAGATGGGTGAGTGCAGGTGCTGCAGGAGCAGAGGCAGAGCTGGGAGACAGGATGTGGCTGCCTCACGGGTACCAGGTACCAGATGCTTTGCTCGCATGCTCTCTGATCCTCCCGAGGTTTCCTGTTGTACCTCTCAGCTTGCACCACACCCCTGAGAGCAGACCGAAATGCCAACGTGGCAGGTCAGGAGACTGCGTTTGACAGAGGTCTTAAACAGTGTGCCTAAGAACACCCGGTCAGTAAGTGGTAGAGTCAAAATTCCACCTTAGGGCTGTTGAGTCTCAAAGAATGTGCTCTTCAAGCCTCTGCGGGCTGGGAAAGCTTGATGGATAGTGGGAAATTTGGTGGAGAAGGGAGACGGGAGAAGTAAGTCAAATTGCACACTGGCACGAGGCCAGACAAGCCTCACGCGATCTCTGTAACTTTGACATTTGTCTACAGCCAATTGAAAAGAGCACATTGAAAAGAGCACTTAGCACTGTTTTAAAAAATTAAAAATTAGCCGGGCGTGGTGGCACACACTTGTAATCCCTACGCTTGAGAGGCTGAGACAGGAGGATCACACAGGTTTGAAGCCAGCCTCAGCAACTTAGTGAGAGCCTGTTTCCAAATAAAATGTAAAATAGGTCTGGGAGTATAACTGGGAGGTAGAAAGCCCCTGGGTTCCACTCCCAGTACCATCAAAATTTTTTAATTAATTAATTAAAAAATTAAAAATTATTAGACTGGCAACAGTCCATGGGATGACTTGCTGTAGGAAAATTCTGGAGGCAAGAAGTGAGATTGGCAAACTAATGCAATAGCCCAGGCAAGAGAGTCAGAGCTGAAGTGCAAGGCAGGGGCACTAGACATGAGAAGCAAAGTGTGGAAACAAAATACATCATAGAAAGGAAGAGTAGGACGTGAAGATGCTGTATGAAGGCAGCAGAGAAGGCAGGCGTCCATGACGACCAAGATTGTTCCTTGAAGGATAGTGATACAAGGAAGAGAACTAAGGAAGAGTCGGTGACAAAAAGCATCTACCCCAATGGTTCACCTTGGTGTTGCTGTTACTGTCAATGGACAGAGACTTCCAGAAAGAGAGGGAGACCCATTGGGATGCATCCCAGCAGGAGTCCCTGGCTGGCTCTGCCCTCAGCAGGATCAAGGTTGGCTCTCAGTTCAAGCAATCCACTTAACCTTCTGATGGGTGTGACTCGACATCTCCATTTAGCAATGTATCTTTCAAATAACTGATATGCGGTACACATTCTGAGCACCATATTCAGAAATTGGGTTGATGAGGAAACCTCTCTTGAAAGAATTCTCTTGGGAATCCATTAGCTGTTGGCTCCAGAAAACTCCTTGTGAAATGGCTTAAACAATATTCATTATAATGCCATGTAATAAGCAGTCCGGGGGTAGGTGAGACTCCAGGATTCCACTCTGCCTCCCCACAACTGTCTTGGATCCATCTGCCTGGTTCTGGGAAACATCATTACTGGACAATGTCCAGCACAAGAAACACTAATCCTACCTATGTTTGTCTTTCTCTATTATAAAACTTTATCAGAAGCCCCGCCCCCAGTAACCTCTCTAAGGTTCATTGACCAGGAGGGGACACATGTTCATCCCTGAACCAATCCCTTGCAAGACAAGGGAGATCCCCAGTGAGCTCTGAGCCAGTGGGAGAGGCAGGGGCACTTTAGCATCTGGGCTCTACAGCAGAGAAAAGAGGAGAAGACTTGTGGGGGGGTGTCTTGGTTCTTCAACAGATTTTCTAGACACATTTGATATGTATTGTGGTTGGTTTTCTGCATTCAAATACAGCCATAGCCGGGCGTGGTGGTAATCCCAGCGCTTGGGAAGCTGAGACGAGAGGATCGCACAGGTTCGAAGCCAGCCTTGACTACTTAGTGAGGCTCTCAGCAACTTAGTGAGACCCTGTTTCCAAATAAAATATAAAATAGGTCTTGGAGTGTAGCCCAGAGGTAGAACCCCTGGGTTCCATCCCCAGTACCACAAGGAAAAAAAAACCACAGCCATGTTCAAAAGTTCAAAGCCTTCTCCAGCACAGAACAGACTCATTTGCATGGGTCAGCTTTGGTGCAGGAGAGAACAGAATGTGGTTCCCTGACCTTCTGGGTCTTTTCTCAGTGCTTTCGCCTGCTGCTACAAAAGCCCAGGTGAATGGTGGTGGTGGTTGGAGAGGTGGCCTCCTGGCCCTAGCTAGCTGTGCCTACCTGCATGGCTGGCCATACCTTATGCTGGCTCTCTCAGGCTCGCTGTGGGTCTTCCATGGTGCGATGGGTACCTAAGGGTCCCAGGTGCAGTGGCTGTCCAGACTTGTATAGGATGGGAATAACATGCCTCCTTCCTAAAAAGAGGTGTTTTGATGCTCTAAAATTTGTCCCCACAAAGAATGAACCCCCTTTCAGGCCTGTTTATATCTTCCTGAAGCCCCCCAAGTGAAAGCCACACTCAGACCCTGGTAGGGGTTGGGCGGATCTGGCCGCAGAAGGATTGAGGACCTGAGAATGTGCACCGCCTCATTTGCTAGGAAACCCAGGCTCCTCCAAGCCGGCCAGTGGCTCACAAGAAGGGCTGTCCGTGGGGACCTCCCACCCACGGGACTGTCAGGTCTTGCATTTCTCCCTGGAATTCGTTTCTCAGAGTGGAGAGCGAAAGCCGAGCAAGGCGCTTGGCAAGGATCACGTTCCTCCCTCGTCCCCCTAATAATAGGCACCCTAATGTATTGCTCCTCTCCCACGCAGCTGTTGCAGGATGCGCCAGTGGCTTCCCCCAGGAGCATGGAGGTGCCGCAGCACGTGAAGTCTTGCCCACCACCCCCCGGGGCCCAGGCCAGCCAAGGAGCCCTCCGGTTTGGGGACAGTCCCATCAGCCACATGCTCTTCACGCTTCCCCAGGAGTTGCTGAAACCCAGGTATTTTGACATTTGCTTGCTCCAGCAGCAGCTCAGAACCTGAGTGTGATTCCCCCCAGGGAGGCCTAGCGTGACACTGTGTACCTGTCATTTGCAGAGGTGGCACTACCATTTCTGTGAGGGGAGGCGCCAGCCCGCAGGGGACCAGGGCCTGCTCACCTGCCAGGCGCTCCTCCCCGCAGCTGAACGCAAACGTGACTGTGCGCTGCTCAGGGGCCGGAACAATCAGCTCAGCTCCGGTTTAGAATTGACAGTGTACTAAAAATAAGGCTGATCCTCCCCCTAAGCTGCTATTTATTTCTATGACAAATCACCTTTCTTCTCTTGCATTCCGTGGTGAAAAGAAAATCAGTCTTTTAGGTAGCCGCAGTGCCAGATAGATCATTTTTAAGAGAATACTTTTAGACTTTTTATGCTAACAGGTTGCATCCCTCTTGGGGAGAAGAATGAACAGAAATATGAATCATGCCAGTAGAAAGCAGAAAAACAAGTTGTGTCATACTCAGGTGATGTGGAGACATGTGGGAAAAGGTGCCAACAGTTCCTTCAAGAGTTCTCTATAGAGGGAGAATTGCCCAGGGTCAGAAAGAACTGGCTTGAATTCCTGACGTCCCATGCCGTGTGCGGCTGTGAGGCACCACGCCGGTTGTCAGCTCTGAGAGGTGGATGCCATGATGGGAGTAGATGGGCGAGAGGTTACTTGTGGGAAAGCCGGGGAAATGACAGGGAGGGGACAGAAGCCGGCAGGGAGAGCCTCTGGCAGGGATGGACGGGCTGAAGAGAGCATGGAAGGAGAGGATGCAGGACCTCAGACTGCAGTGCAGCTTTGCAAAGGTCAGCCAGGCCCCTGGCGCCAAGCAAACAAGGGTCCAGTGTTGGGCATAAGTGGCCCAGCTCTGGTTTGACCATCACGCTCAGTCCTGGGCTGGGGCAGCCTGAGTCTTACTGCAGCTCTTAGGGTGCAGCCGTCGGGGCCGCCAGCCCACTGTGCCACAGCAGGTTCTCTTGAAGGGAACGCATCTTATGGACACCATAAACGGGGTAACTTTTCTCCTCAAAGCTTTGTTTTGCCTCACATGTTTTAGGCAATCGCTATATCTCTTGGGACCTCTATTTTCTCATCAGTTAAATGGGGCTGTGGACGCGTCCATTTATTTTATTGCTGGGACCAAACTACCTGAGACGAACAAACAACTTAGAGAAGGAAATGGTTATTTGGCACCTGGTTTCAGAGGTTTAGTCCCTGGTCGGCCAGTTCCAAAGCAGAAACGTCACAGCAGCAGGGCGTGGCAAAGGACCGCTGCTCGGGGCAGCTGTGAAGCAGAGAAGGGGGCAGAAGGGACCCAGGACAAATGTCATCCAAGGCCATGCACCCCCTGACCTATTTCCTCTGGCTGCACCCTGCCTGCCTAGTAGTCCAAATCATTAACCCATCAATGAATTAATCCATTATTGGGGCTAGGGTCCTCATGATTCAGTTACTCCACCTCAGAACACTGGTATATTGCCAACACCTGAGTTTTCTGGGGGACAGTCCATGCTCAGAAAACTACTGCTTTCCCTGTGGCGAGGAGAGGAAATGGCTTGGAAGAAGGTGTCTCTTGGAAGCCCCTCAGTAGCCAGGGCTGCCGCTCAGAGGCCAGAGGGGGTTGAAATGCCAGAGTTCTGAGGGGCAGAGCCTGTGCGGGCGATGCTGTTTCCAGCTGCCCCATGGAGTCTCAGGGCCCCTCATTTGCCAAAACTGTGCTAGTGAACGTCAAAGGCAGAAGACGGGGTGGGAGGCTTGTGCCTTAGCCAGCCGCTCCCCCTGTGGCTTCTCAGTAGCAGGCCTCAACCCTGCCCTCCCGGGGTGAAGTGGACCTTAAGGACAACAACCAACAGCTCCCCCAACTCTTTTTTTGTATGTGTGTGTGGTACTGGGGATCAAACTCGGGAACATTCTACTTCTGAGCTGCACCCCCAGCCCTTTTTATCTTTTGTTTTGAAACAAGATCTCACTAGGCTCCCAAGAGTCTCTCTAAGATGCTGAGGCTGGTCTTGAATCTGTGATTCTATTGTCTCAGCCTTCCAAGTACGAGGATTACAGTCATGCACCACTATGCCTGGCTGACAGGAGCCTCTCTTCTTCAAGGCAGTGGCACAGGCAACCCTGAAGGCCCTTATCCAGCCCCCTCCCCATGTCTCCCATTGCTACTTCTCCACCTTTTAGTTCTGCTCTCCCACCCCACCCCCCGACTCCCCACGTTTTCTTTAGTGTGATGAGTTAATCCTGCTTCTTCTGATGCTTCAACCCCAGTGCCTTCGCATCCAACACTGTTACCCATTATAATTGAAAAGGGCAACATTTTAAAAGGTACAGGGAGCCTGGTGTGGTAGAACACACCTATAATATCAGTACTTGGGAGGCTGAGACAGGAGGATCACAGGTTCAAGGCCAGCAAGCGGTACCTTGTTGAAACAGTGAGATCCTGTTTCAAAATAAAAATTAAAATAAAATAGAGCTGGGGGTATATCTCAGAGGTAGAATGCCCCTGAGTTCAGTCCCCAATACCCCCCATAAACAAAAGGCATAGGGACAAAATAGTAAATCTGATTTTTAGATTATTTTAGTCCTCATTATTGTTAGCAACGAGATTATATTTTCAGGAAGATCTGTAATCTGTTGTTCTCATTCTGATTTTCATTCCAGCAGTGTTCTGATTCTGCTTGAAAACTGGTGCCATTATGATCAAATGCTATTTAGCTCCCCTCCTTCCCTCCGTGATGAGTAGTCACAGCTAACGTACCATATCCTGGGATTTGAATCTACTGTGCCTTTTATGGGCGTTAGTCAGTTAGTCTTTTCTGAAAGAAAATTGCTTCAAGAAACAGTTCTGGGAAGCAAGTGTCAGGTCTGGTCACTAAGCCCACAAGCACAAGCACTTCACTCTCTGGAATTCGCCTAACATCCTCCTCCAGCTGGCTCACCCTCGTCCTTCAAGCCCCCGCACGGCACTCACACACACCAAGAGAAACACTGAGCCGTGTTGCCATCTGGGAGGCTTCATTTAATAAATATGGATTTCTTTTTTATTTTGAAGAATGTTGCCCTCTAGGAAACTTGGTAATCCAAAGAATAAATGTGCATCTCAGCCTCACAGTATGAAAAGGCAAAGAAAATTAACAGCGCACTTTTTCCTACTGCTTCCAGGTTCTGCCTCCCAACTTCCCACTTACTGTTTAACTCAATCCAGTATTTATCGAGTGCCTAGTGGGTTCCAAGCCACAGGGGAGCCAGCTATGAGCAGGATGAACCTAGTTCCTGCCCACTGTCTGGTGTGTACTTAGACATTAACCTCAGGAAATGGGTGATAGCAGCCAAATGATACGTGTGTGTTTGTGTGTGTGTGTGTGTGTGTGTGTGTGTGTGTGTGTGTGTACTAGGGGTTGAACCAGTACTGGAGGGGTATTCTACCTCCAAGCTATACCCCCCCAGTCCTATTTTATTTTTATTTTGAAACAGGATCTTGCTAGGTTGATAAGGATACTTACTGAGACTGTCCTTGAACCCATGATCCTCCTGTCTCAGCTTCCCAAATACTGAGATTGCAGGTGTGCAGCGCCATATTGCACCTGGCTTTATGCTGCACTTTTACAAAACCCTCTCCGTGTACCCACACACCATGACCAACTCAAGGAATGGGGCATCCATGGCTGCATCCCGGTGCCCAGCAGAGTGAGTGCCTGGTACATACTACACACTCATTCAATATTTTCTGAGTGATGGATGAATAGAAGGTTGTGTTTGTGGAAAGTAAACCTTGTTTGGCCAGATGTTCATATGATGAGCAGCCATCAAGCAAATGAGTCCTTTTAGTCTCTGTTTCAACTACATCCCATCATAAATGAGGTATGAGGGTCAGAGAATGTAGATATGGGTAGCAGAAGATGGATCTGTATCTCTGTGCCTTTGTGGTGACTATAACTATGTCTTACAGAAAGAAAAAGCTGATCCTTCCTTCCTTCCTTCCTTTCTTTCTTTCTTTCCTTCTTCCTTTCTCTCTTTCTTTCTTTCTTTTTCAGACCTGGGAATGGAACCCATGGGCATTCAACCTCCAAGCTACATTCCCTGACCTATCCTATTTTTTTATTCTTTATTTTGAAACAGAGTCTCACTAAGATGCGGAGGGCCTCACTAAGTAGCTGAGGCTGTCCGTGAACCACGATCCTCCAGTCTCAGCCCCCCAAATGCTGGGATTACAAGCGTGCGCCACCATGACCGGCTGAAAAAGCTGATCTGGTGCTTGAACACATCTTTGTCCTTCAAGCTGTCCCCTGCTCCTCCTACAACTTTCCTCCCCTTGAATATGCTCGAAACAATGCATACTTGTTGGGCTTAAAGAGTTCTATCTACTAAGTGAAATAAGCCGGTCACACAGACACGTACTGCGCGATGTCACGTAGACGAGAGGCCCAGAGCACTGAAATCCATTCAGACAGAAAGCAGAATGGGCTGGAGAGAGGGGATTCGAGAGCTATTATTTCATAGGCTAGGTAGTTTCTGTTATGTAAGATGAAAAGAGTTCTGAAGATTGATTGTACAACATTGTGACAGTTCTTAACACTACTGAACTGTGCATTTGAAAGTGATTAAGAGTCGGGCGTGGTGGCGCACGCTTGTAATCCCAGCATTCAGGAGGCTGAGACTGGAGGATCGTGGTTCGCAGACAGCCTCAGCTACTTAGTGAGGCCCTTTGCAACTCAGTGAGACCCTGTCTCAAAATAAAGAATAAAACATAGGGCAGGGGTATAGCTCAGAGGTCAAATGCCCCTGGGTTTCATCCCCAGACCCGCAAAAAAAAAAAAAAAAGTGGTTAAGATTGTATATTTTATGTAATGTCAATTTTACCTTAATTTTCTTAATGTAAAATATTTAAAAATTCCGTGCACATTCCTTCTCACCATGTGCCAGGACCCTTACCACTAGTTAAGTTCACCACAGAAGTTCTCACCATCCCCTAGCATGGTACGAAAACTGTGCAACTAAACTCTTAGCAGGTGGGTGTGATGGCCTCTTAGTTCATGCCCCATTTATGCATTTGAAAAATGAAAGTTTGGGTCTTTGCCCCCACCTGCTCTCCCAGGTCTGCGACGCAGGAAACAGCAAGGATTACTATTTTCCTTTACTGCCTGTCGGTTTCTTTTCCCACAGATCACAGTTTGCTGTGGACCTGCAAACAACATTCCCCAGAGGGCTGGTGTTCCACACGGGCACCGAGCGCGCCTTCATGGCTCTCTATCTTTCCAACGGACACGTGGTCTTTACTTTGGGAGCAGAAGGAAGAAAACTGCGGCTCAGAAGCCGAGAGAAGTACAGTGAGGGGCGGTGGCACACGGTGAGAGCGGGGCTGGCGCTACAGGACGAGCTGCTGGGAAAACCAACACCCAAAGTGCTGCCAAATCCCAACCTGTCTGAGCACTGACATGAAAATCCCACACTCGAGATGGTCACAGTCAAAACACAGGCACACTAAACATGACCTGAAATCGCCTTCAAGCTACGCATATATGAAACCTAAGTGGATTTGGTGTTTAGACTTAGGCCTTATCCCCAAGATATCTCATTACATCTCTGTGAATATTCCGAATGGTGAAACAAATCTGAAATCTTAATCCTTCTGGTGCTAAGCATTTCAGATAAGGGCTACTCAACTATACCTTCTTGGTACAAAACAGGAGTCGTGGTGTCCTTCCCAGAAGGCTGTGTGGTTGGAGGCACTTGGGACTGGAGACCACACACAAACCTCATGTGGATGGCATCCTAAGAGCCACGGGGCCTTAACCCTCTGTCCTCTCCACCCCTCCAGCCCTCCCTGGCCTACCACACCTGCTCCAGGACCATTGCTGTCCCGCAGGATCCATTTCCAGCCTCCAGCTCCCTCTCTGGTCCTGGAATCCCTTCCCCTTAGCACGAGTGTGTAGATCCTCATCCCTAGCATCCCCGCTCTTACCCGAAGGCCTCCCCGATCTAAAACATATAGTGTAAGGCCAGAAGGGGGCACTTTTTTCTAATGAGGGGTACTCAGACAACTTAAGTGACTTGACAAGTTATGTTCACTTAGCCATTCAACAAATATTTCATGAGCTACTCTCCTAGAGCACATAAACAAGAACTCCTCAACGTAATGCCAGAAATTGGTAAGCGTTCTGAGCAAACACTAGAGCAGGATCAGGAAACGACAGGCAGAGGAGGGAGGCTATCTCGGGCCAGGTAGTCAGGATAGGCCACCCACAGGGAGTGGCCATCCCGTGAAATTATGCGGATGGTGTTCCAGGCAGAGAGAACAGCAAATACAATGACCTAGAGCTGGGAGTTAGTTCAGTGAACACCCACAGGTGATAAGCAGTGGGGATTAGAGAGAGGTGGACACAGCACTGAAGCTTTGAAGGCCACGCTGAGGACTTTGGATTCGCTCCAAGTGTCTCTGAAGCTTTCAAAGTATCTTAAAGCACAGTGACTTGAACAGACTTGTGTTTATAACTCTCTTTAGCTGGAGAAACTATAGGGGTAAGAGTGGATGTGAGGACCAGATGATGGATGCTGTCACCTTGTTTGGAGGCCAGGGTGGAGGTGGGAGAGGCGGGCATCTGGGCGTGTCCCCAAAATAGAGCACGGGGCTGGCAGGAAAGGAGGAGCAGGTGCTGCGCCTGCACTTGGGCCAGCTGTTGGGTCTGTAGCAGGGCGCTTATCGAGATGACAATGTGGATTCGACTGGCGATGGAGCCCTTCGGGGCTTGGGAAGAGTAGGAGCTCTGTCGTGGGCACCTTAGTGGGGAGCAGCTATCACACACTCTATCCTGTGCACACACTGGGGAGTCATTAGTGCAAGTCCTCGCCATGAGATGACAGAGTCACATCGGGGCCCCGGGGTCCTAAGGCACAGCAAAGAGTTGAAAACACTTGACTATCTTGTTAGAAGAGAAGCAGCTGCTTCTCGCTACCCGAGCCCTGCTTATGGTGATGGAGGACTTCCTCTTCTCAGCTCTACCCAGACCGTTCTTTCCCTCCATTTCAAAGACGTTTGATGGTTCACCTTTTGCTTGAGTTTTCAGACCCATTGTACCTGTCTCTTTGGCTCACATGTGAGCAAGCTTTCCTGTAGCTCCTCTTTTTAGCTCATTTTATTCAGTACCTACCAATCTCACAAATGATGGTAATGATAATAAACAGGAGGAAAATCTCTATTTTTTAAAGCTAGCTGAAGGTTAGAAAAGCATTTTTATTAATTTCCTGTGACTATGTTTTTCATTTTTCTGTTTCCACTGCAGGTGGTGTTTGGACTTGACGGTGGAAAAGCGCGCCTGGTCCTGGATGGGCTGCAGGCCCAGGAGGGTACCTTGCCTGGAAATTCCACCATCAGCATCGGCACACAAGTTTACCTGGGATCCAC
Organism: Muscardinus avellanarius; assembly: GCF_963383645.1. NCBI lineage: Eukaryota > Metazoa > Chordata > Mammalia > Rodentia > Gliridae > Muscardinus > Muscardinus avellanarius. The sequence continues at coordinate 51,572,547 of NC_137803.1, read as the reverse complement.
TTCATCAAAGAAGCCAAAGGTGAATGCAAATTCAAAAGAATGTACCTGATAATATAACCATTCTAATTATATGAGATACTTCAGAATACTTGGATTTTATTTTTTAAAATAGCCAATGTTTCCAGGCCCGCAAAGAAGGTGCTGGCTCTCTATCTTGAAGCTTTTCTTTTTTTTGGAGGGGAAGAGGGTAGTAGGGATTCTCCACAGGGGTATTTTACATCGGAGCTATACCCATAGCCTTATTATTTATTTATTTTCATACTGGAGATTGAACCCAGAGGCTTTCTACCTCTTTATTATTATTATTATTATTTTTACTATTATTTTATTATTATTATTATTATTATTATTATTATTATTATTTTGAAACTGAGTTTGTTGATTGCTGAAGCTGGCCTCGAATCTGCAATCCTCCTGTGTTAGCCTCTCAAATACTGGGAATACAGCCATGTACCACCCCATCCAGCTTATTTTTTATTTTTTTATGGTACTACGAATGTAACCCAGGGGCATTGTACCTCTGAGCAACACCCCCAGCCCTATTTTTTTATTCTTTATTTTGAAACAGGGTCTCACTGAATTGCTAAAGGCCTCACTAAGTGGCTGAGGCTTGGAACCTGCACAATACTCCTGTCTCACCCTCCCAAATGCTGGGATTACAAGCATGGGCCACCACACCCAGCTCTTATTTTTATTTATTTATTTATTTATTTGTTTATGTATTTGTTTGTTTTTGGTGATACTGGGGTTCTGGAAGCTCTTCTATCTCGGACTACACTCACAGACCTATTTTATTTTTGGAAACAGGGTCTCTTAAGCCAGCGAGGCTGGCTTCGAACCTGCGCGATCCTCCTGTCTCCGCCTCCCAAGCGCGGGGATTACAAGCGTGTGCCACCATGCCCGACTTGTTTTTTGTTTTGAAACAGGGTCTTGCTACATCTCTGAGGCTGTCCTCAAAACTGTGGTCCCCTTGTCTCAGCCTCCCAAGTACCAGGATTACATTTATGCACCACAAACACCTGGCTGATGCCTTCCTTTTGGGGTTCCGGTTGAGACACATACCCTACAGTACTGCAAATGGGATCTGCATGACTTTATTTATTTATTTATTTATTTATTTATTTATTTATTTTTGGTGGTACTGGGGTTCCTGGAAGCCCTTCTACCTCCGGGCTACACTCCCAGACCTTTTTTATACTTTTTATTTGGAAACAGGCTCTCTTAAGCCAGCACAGTTGGCTTCGAACCTACGTGATCCTAAGTAGCTGAGGTTGACTTCAAACCTGTGCGATCCTCCTGTCTCAGCCTCCCAAGGGCAGGGGAGAAGCAGATTTAAATCTGAAGAGATTTAAGACTGAGTTAATGAGTTCTGAGCTAATTTGTGTCACTTTTGCCATCTTTGCTGTTTTCAGGCAAAGCATTATTGATGGGTTGATTGATTATTGGTTCTGGGGATTGAACCCAGTGGCATTCTACCTCTGAGCTACACTGCTGGCCCTTTTTTATTTTTAAACAGGGTCTGGCTAAATTGCTGAGGCTGGTCTGGAACCTTTGATCCTCTGTCGCAGTCTGGGAAGTACTGGAAAGAGACTCAGTTTTAATGTTTATTTTCCCCTAGCCTCTGTACCTATTTCCCTCTCACAGAAATCAGAGGATGGAGTGAGCGTCAGTCAAGGACATGAGTAGGGTGCTCTTTTGACTTAGATTGTCTGTCTGTCTGTCTGTCTTTCTGTCTGTTTTGGAGATCGAACCCAGGGGTATTCTACCTCCAAGCTGCACCCCCAGCCCAATTTTAATTTTAGTTTTGAAAATAGGGTTCCACTAAGTTGCTGAGGCTGGCCTCTAACCTGCGATTCTTCTGTCTCAACCTCCCAAGTAGTGGAATTACAGGTGTACATCACTATGTCTGGCTCCCAACCCTCGCCTGTTTTCTAATTTTAAAATAGGGTCTTACTAAGTTGCTGGGAGCCTCGCTAGGTTTCTGAGGCTGGCCTCAAACCTGCAATCCTCCTGTCTTAGCTTCCCAAGTACTGGGACTACAGACATGCATCACCATGCCCAGCTAGATAGATTTTTCTTAAAAACACTTTACTCACATCTGGCCTCCCAACATCTGGAGCAAATATATTTATAGTATTTCTTACAGCCATGTTTCTCTTGTTGGCCTTCCTCCAAGCTGCAGTTATAAACCATCGGATTAGCCCTCCTCCATGTCACTCCCGAGGCCTGGTTCTATCCAGTCTAAGTGCTTCTGAGCACCAGAGCTACAGTGGACCCCTCAGGGTGCGTGGCAGGCTGAGGGCTATCCTGGGGAGTCCGCACTCCCTTCCAGGTACAGCTTTCTTGTTGCATAGCAGGGCCAAATCGTAAGAATCCAAACAGCAGCTTGCCGTTGACACCAGCACCACGTGCATTTCTAACATCAGCATTTTCTCTAAAAATTACCTCATCTTGCATATGTTGTGTAGGATTCCAGGGTGCTAAAAGCATCTATTCTAGTAGAGAGGTAAAGGATTTTATTCAATGGTTCTTAAACATTTTGAGAAACTTATGAATGTTTTGAAATTTTCACTGATATCTTATGGTCCTTCTCCCCAGAAAAACGTGCATCCAGTGCAACATAAGGGATTGCAAACCCTCCGAAGTGCCCAGGCCGGGGCCCGGGTGAGGAGCCCCCAGGATTCCAGGCCAGCTTAAGGCAGGCGGGGGCTCCCTACCAGCCCACTGATGGTACATGAGGTTTCCACTCGAACTCTGCAAAATTTGTGATCTTTCAGTAGAACAATGCGGTGAACTGCTTTTCACTTTGTTATCTTGAGAACATTGTGGCCTGGTTTCTGTATTAGCTGCCTTCCATTTAGCTGTCACATTGGCTCATAAAAACCAAAGAAGTGGTTGTACCTGCAAAGAGATGGGGAGACCTGTGAACCGTGGGGTGGAAAGTACCCCCTCTGCACGCAGTCTGCGTGGGCCGGGATCAGGTCCACCCTCCTTGTCTTATTCCAGCACCAGCCAGCAACCTCCACGGCCCCCACCCTCCTACACACGCTCCTCGGATTGGTGGCGCCTCACACAAACGTCTGGTGTGCAGGGTTTTCTGGACACTCTGGGCAGGGCAGGGAGTCAAATGGAGCAGTCAGGCTGCCTGACGTTTTGAAGCAGGAAGGAAAAATCTGCTCTGGCCGACAGGCTGCAAGCTCCTTTGCCTGGACTGCCCCTGGTCTGTCTGGGGTTGTAGGTAAGTGAATTCTTTCTTTTCTCCTTATTTACAGAGCCTCCCCCAAAACAGCTTTGTGGGGTGCCTGAAGAACTTTCAGTTGGATCTAAAACCCTTGGATTCCCCTTCTGCAAGCTTTGGGGTATCTCCGTGCTTGGGCGGCCCATTGGAGAAAGGCATTTATTTCCCCCAAGAAGGAGGTCATGTCATCCTGGGTAAGAAACAGTTTGGTCAGTTGTGTCTTTAAGTATCAAGAAGTCCATCTTTGTTCTTTGATTATGATGTTCTGTTTATTCTTTCTTTTGAAAGCTAACCCTGTGCCACTGGGGCCAGAGTTTAAGCTTGTTTTCAGTATTCGTCCAAGAAGTCTCACTGGAATCCTAATACATGTTGGAAATTCACCTGGTCAGCACTTAAGTGTTTACATGGAAGCAGGAAAGGTGCGTAGCAGTCCTATGACATGGGAGGGGCAGATGGAAACTGGATATCTAGAGATCATAGTAGGAGAAACTATGATAGAAGCTTTACCCAATGTTATGTTTAAGAGAACTGCCCTTGGGACAAATTACCATTTTCCTTTAGCAAGTAATTATATCATTATGTCTTCGGTTTTTTATCTTTTTTGGGTTTTTGTTTTATTTATTTATTTATTGTGTGTGTGTGTGTGTGTGTGTGTGGTCCTAAGGATTGACCCCCCAGGAGCATTCTATGTCTGAACTATACCCCCAGACATACCTTTTATTTTTTTTATTTCAAAACAGAGTCCCACTAAGTTGCTGAAACTGACCTTCCACAGTTTATTAAATGTGAAAAAAGTCCCAGAAGAAAATAAAATGGCCCAAGCTCCTAGAATACTTTTGTGCATGCACACACACACACACACATTCGTGCATGTGTATATGTGATACTCGGGATCGAGCCAGGACGTTTTGCATGCTAAGCAAGTGCTGTACTCCTGAGCTGCACCCCAACCCCTATGATGCCCCGTACTGGAGTTGTGATCGTGGAGTCTGAGTTGGTCTCTATCACCTGGAGAAACGAGCAGATCCACATCTGCCAAACAGAGGTGGCAAGCCTGGCTTTTCAAAGGGGGAGTTAAGGAGGGTCCCTGGTAGGATTCTCTGGATAGGCAATAATCTCCAAAGAGAAAAAGCAAGACTTGATGACCTACATACCATCAGGGACATTACCTAACTCCAGAACTGCCTGTGAACAGCCTGCCCCATCTAGCTACTGGCAAATTAAATGTAAATTATTTATAGTGGCACTTATTCTAGCCCTCTCATTTCATTCACCTCAATCCAACCCTAAGAAGATGCTGGAGGAGCCCATGACCTAGTGGGTGGAAGGTGGGATTCCGCACAAAACGTGCTGAGTGCCTGATGCATGCCCGGTACGGAGCAGCCGTCGGCTTGTTTAAGGCCTCAGACGAGACCCTCTATGTGTGAAGCATCCGTGCAGTAGTACACTTAGCTGGCTCTTGCAGCAGAATGTGGGCCTCCACCAGCATTCTTGTCTGCCAAGTTTCAGAGGTCCTCTACACAGAGCCACCATCACCTGTGTGTTACTGAAGAGGATGGTTGATTTTCAGCAGTAACCTTGGATTAGGGCTGAGGGGCGCAGGACTCAGGTTAGGAAGGAACGGCTCTCTGCCTTGGTCTGTGGCGTCGCCCAGGGCCTTGGTCTGTGCTGGCTTGCCTGGGTACAGCAGAGGGAGTCTTCAGGAGCCTTGGGCCCCGAGCGCTCATCTGGCGCAGGAGTCAGGAACCGATTTCTAAACTCTCCTCGGCTGTCTGCATGGCCAGGCTTGAGAAGTGAGGAGGGTGGGGAAGGCCGCCTCCGCCTGCCTTCCACAAGGAAATAGCAGCTTACTTGTGTGTTCCAGGTCACGGCTTCTATAGACAGCGGGACAGGTGGGACCTTGACGTCAGTCACACCGAAGCGGTCTCTATGTGATGGACAGTGGCACTCAGTGGCAGGTATGACATCTAGTAGCCTACTGTTTACACTGAAACAGTCTCCTTTCATCTGGATAGAATTGACCCAGAGAAACCTCGGTCCATCGCCCAGAGTGCCTGAGCGGGGTCCACCTGCCAGGCTGACCTGTCCTTTGTCAACCTCAACGGGGCTGCCTCCAGTTCTCCATAACATACCAAATTTTGGGATTTGGGGATTTGGCCGTGTGTGTGTGTGTGTGTGTGTGTGTGTGTGTGTGTGTGTGTTAAATCTAACCAGCAAACTCATAAGCTATATTCATTTTCAAAGTACTGGAGCATTATTATTTTATTTTTGACTGAAATCAGAAAGAGAGAGGTCAAAGCTTAGGTCCACCTTTACCCCGGACCTTAGGCAAGTTACCTGAACTTTCTTTACCTTCAGTTTCCTCATCCGTCAAATGGAGATAAAGCTAGCATATACCTCCAGTGGTTGTGAACATTATACGAGATAACATATGCAAAGTACTAATTTCAGTGCCCAATATCTGCTCTTACTATTGATTTTTGAGTCTCATTGTTGGGTTACTATTTAATAGTCATTTAATTTTCATGAAAACTACTTAAATAAATAGAATCATTGTTTTATGAACAACTTGTGGATATTAGTTTAGAGAAATGTGAACTGTATCGACTAAAATACCTTCTATAAAGGATGATCTTGTTAACGTGGGAGGAATTTGGTGTCTAGGGTTAAAATTGGTGTCGCTGTCTTTGGCATCAGTTTTTAGAAGCCAGCACCTTCTTAGAAGGCGGCTGAGGTCAGTGGAGACCAGTAAGGCAGTGGTGTTAGAAAGTGGAGGGTGAGCATGGCTTCTGGAGACGAGAGACCAGAGCTTGAAGCCCGACTCCTGATGCCCTGCCATCTGCTCAGCCTCAGTGAGTTGCAGTCTCTTCTCCAGTAAACAGGAAAGATAGGTCTTCTGCACAGACTCATGTGCAGGACTAAATTCAGTAGTGTGTGTGGAAGCCTGGTGTTAAGAAAAAGTGAGATGAATGAATAGGCTGACTGAAGGCCTGCAAACAGTCCTCCCATGGGTCCAGAGATCGCAATCTTGCAGACCTTAAGCTGTGGGGAGGGCACCCCTCCATGTGACAGTCCTAACTCGCTTCCTTTCTTGCAGTCACCATCAAACAACACATCCTGCACCTAGAACTGGACACAGACAACAGTCACACAGCTGGGCAGCTCACCCTTCTGCCTGACAGCACCCCAGGCCCACTGCACATCGGAGGCGTCCCAGGTAACTCTCTTCTGCTTTCTTCCACGCCCGTGTTGTCCTACATTTGGCTCTAAACATTTTCTTTGTAGCTCAATAAATGTGAAGCCCAGCACATATTAACTGGGCAGCCTTTGGCTGGCCAGTGGGGTGGGGAGGCCCGTTGCTCCAGCATGCAGGGAAACCCAGTTGCTAGCCATGGTCACACTTTGGGGCTATCCAGGATGCCTCTTCCTGTCCCAAGCCTATAATTTAAAAAGTTATCCTCTGAGGTTGCATTAACACAGAAATATGATAACAGAAAAAAAAATCAGGAAAAGAGCTGAAAAACTGGTGTGTCCTCCCCAATGTATTTAGTCTGCTGAATTAGTAGGCTTTGCAGGGCCAGGGCGGTAGAATCAGTCCAGTGGAGATGGAATCAAATTCAGGACTGGAATTTTGCCTGGAAAAAGCCTTTTCATTCTTAACTGTTTTATGTCCTCCACATAGTCTAGTTGTTAATTTTATAGGCCTTTCATGACCCATAAAAGCAGCAGAGTTCAGAGTTATTGTCTATTGATTCAGACTGCGGCATCTTCTTTTCTGAAGGTCTTGAGCAGCCTTGCTGCTGTTAAATCATGCAGGAGCAGTCAGATGCTGGTTTGAAGAGGAGAGAAGAGTGGGTGGGCTGAGACTTGGCATCCCTTTAGCTCCTTCTAATAAGATTCTGTTAAAACTCAGGGTGCATCCATCTGACTGTGTGAACTCTCCACTGAGCGCCTCTTCCTTCTCTCTTTCAGCCACCTTGAAGACACTGACGCTCCCTGTGTGGAAATCATTTTCTGGCTGTCTGAAGAATATTCAAGTCAACCATATCCCTGTCCCTGTTTCTGAAGCCGTGGAAGTCCAGGGATCTGTCAGTCTGAATGGCTGCCCCGACCACTAGCCTCAGGCCATCACACAGCAAGGAAACCACCTTCAAAAGCAGGCAGGCCATGTGGCCCCTTCCCCACTCAAGGTCATCCTTGGCTCAAGACACCACCAGAAGACGTGCCACAGCAAATCTGATCTCGAAATCCAACCACATACACCCATCATTTTGGCATTCAGTGCTACATATGTATTTTATACAAAAAATCCTGTGTCTTGAGGAGATGAACAAATTGTTATTCAAATATGCACACAAAGCTTTTGGTAATACTATTTTCCACTAAAAATTAAATGTCATTTAAAGTATTTTCCCCACTTGTTAAAATGATAAAAGAACACTTTAAGGACATAAAACTTTTACATATGTTATAATTTATGGGGTTAAATAAATGCAGTATACTCTTCAAAATATGATGTTTTATAGGCATAGAACCAAGCTTGGTGGTCAGTATTCATTACATTAGTTCTCTACACCTCTTCAGTGTACTACAACACAGTTTTCAACAGTTATTGAGCAAGTACTAGGAGCTTCTGCGTGCGCTCAGGGTGTAAACTATAGTGAAGTATAAGAAGAAGTTCCTCTTACAGAATATGCAACTGGGGAGACATACAATATTCTTAAAACAGTAACTAACAAATTGAACCACTGAAGCTATTTTTTGGGGGGTGCTGGGGATGGAACCAGGGGCATTCTAGCTCTGAGCTACACCGCCAGCCCTTGTTTTTATTCTTATTTTGAAACAGTGTCTCACTGACTTGCAAAGTTCCTCACTAAGTAGCTGAGGCTGTTCGAACCTGGTTCCTCCTGGCTCAGCTTCCCAAATGCTGGGAATACAAGTGTGCGCCACCACCATGCCCGGCCCAAAACTATTTATTAGTGAAGCCAACTAGCCTCACAATCCTTGCCTTCCTGGGCCATTACCAACCAAGTCTACATTATGATTATTGACTCCTGGAGGGCACAGATTACTTGGGAGGGGAGCTGAGATGGATAGAGGTGCCATAACTGAATCTTTGTGGGTCAAACAAACAGGAGTCAGGAGGAGATATCTCTTCTAGTTTTATCTATTAAATAATGAATGATGTACTGGACCAAAATCATTCCCAGCACCATTTTCCCTAACAAAGAGACTATGCAAGCATTTTCATTTCTTCTACAGAGTAGAACACAACACTAGCATGAAGATGTCCTGCAATATAAACTTATTTAATTTCTTCAGAAATTCTTTGAGCCAGCTGTGGTGGTGCACACTTTTAATCCTAGCATTTGGGAGGCTGAGACAGGAGGATTGCAGTTCGTAGACAGCCTCAGCTACTTATTGAGGCTCTTTGCAACTCAGTGAGACCCTGTTTCAAAATAAAGAGTAAAATATAGGGCTGGGGGTGTAGCTCGGAGATAGAATGTCTCTGGGATCCATCCCCACCGCTGAAAAAAAAAAAAGAAAAAAAAAAGAAAAAAAATTATTTGAAGTAAAACTATCTGGTAAGAGGATATGAACATTTTAATGGCTGTGCTTAGCTATTGCAACATTTTCCTCCAGAGGATATATCTATTTATACTCACTATCATTTTAAGCTGGCCATAGCCCATGAATATAAGCCCTGCAGGGCCTGCCTGTGGTATTCAAGACAGGAACGGCCATTTGAGCAAGCCAGTCCTTAGTGGACCACTATGATCCAAGCTGGTCTTAGCTGAAATCATACCACCTGGAAACGCGTGTTCGGCTTATGGTCATTTGGCTCTGATGGGCAATTCTGCAGAACCTCTAGGATGGGGAGCAGTTTTCTCATCCCTCAGAAGTGGTGCTGAGCCGCAGACCTAGCCAGGACTGTAGAAAATGCCAAGACCTACCATGTTTCCAGGTAAGCGATACACTGCCCTGACTGAGGGTGCCAGTGTTGGGCTATTGCTCCTTTGGTACCTGCTGGTCCTTGGGGCCACCCAGCCACCTTCTCTGCTTTGGGAGTTTGATTTTATTGTGACTGAAACTTTCATACGGATTCTTGATTCTTTCAGGTATTATTCCAGGATTTCAAATGATAAAATTCCAAGACCCCATCCCTTCTACCACCTGGGCCCCCATTATGAAATCCAAAGTGAGAACACTTTTTTTTTTTCTGTACTGGGGATGAAACTGGGGGTGGAACCCAGGGACATTCTACCTCTGAGCTACACCCCTGCCCCATTTTTTATTCTTTTTTTTGAAACAGGTTCTCACTGAGTTGCAAAGGGCCTCACTAAGTAGCTGAGGCTAGCTGCAAACCTCCATCCTCCTATCACAGCCTCCTAAATGCTGGGATTACAAGTATGTGCCACCACGCCTGGCTATAGAAACACTTTTTTAAAAGAAATTGTATGAAATCAACTTTTTTTTTTTTTGTGGTGGTGGTACTGGGGTTCCTGGAAGCCCTTCTACCTCCAGGCTACACTCCCAGACCTATTTTTTTATTTGGAAACAGGGTCTCTTAAGCCAGCGCGGCTGGCTCTGAACCAGTGCGATCCTCCTGTCTCCGCCTCCCAAGCACGGGGATTACAAGCGTGCGCCACCACGCCCGGCTGAAATCAACTTTTTAACTTCTACATAGGAGTGAGATTATGAGATATCGTCTTTGCTTTCTCGCAACTGGATGACCTCCAGTTTCACCCACACTGCCATGGATGCAGGACTTTCTTCTTTTCTATGGCTGAATAGTACTCCACTGTGTATGCATACCACGTTTTCTTGAGCCATTCATCTGCTGATGGCACCTCAGTTGTTTTTATACCTTTGCTATTGTGAATACTGCTGCAAGGAACACGACAGTGGAGATTTCTCTTTGACATACTAATTTTATTTCCTTTGAATGTATGCCAAGAAGTGGGCTACCCAGTAGTAGATCAAATGGCAGGTTCTATTTCTAACATTTTTCGGAACATGCATACTGTTTTCCACAATGGCTCTACCAATTTACATTCACCAACAGTGTTTTATTTATTTATTTATTTATTTATTTATTTATTTATTTGGTGGTACTGGGGTTCCTGGAAGCCCTTCTACCTCCGGGCTACACTCCCAGACCTACTTTATATTTTTGAAACAGGGTCTCTTACGCCAGCGCGGCTGGCTTCTAACCTGCGTGATCCTCCTGTCTCCGCCTCCCAAGCGCGGGGATTACAAGCGTGCGCCACCACGCCCGGCATTATTCACCAACAGTGTTTTAGAGTTCCCTTTCTCTGCAGCCTTACAAGCATTTATTATAATTTTTGTTGTTATTATTATTATTAATTATTTCTCTGTGTGTGTGTGTGTGTGTGTGTGTGTGTGAATTGAACCCAGGGGCATTCTACCTCCAAGCAACGCATCACCCCATTTTTATTTTTTATTTTGAAACAGGATCTTATTAGGTTGTTGAGGCTGGCCTTGAACCTGTGAGCCTCCTGTTTCAACCTCCCAAGTACTGGGATTACAGGCATGTGTCACCGCACCTGGCTTTTTTTTTTTTTTATTATAGCCATTCTAACTGGGATGAGATATCTTATTATTTGATTTTCATTTACTTAATGATTAGTGGTGGTATTGAGCATGTTTTCATATAATTGTTGGTCATTTGTATATTATCTTTTGAGAAATGTTTATTCAAAATATTTGCCCAGCCGGGCGTGGTGGCGCACGCTTCTAATCCCAGCACTTGGAAGGCTAAGACAAGAGGATCGCCCAGGTTCAAAGCCAGCCTCAGCTGCTGAGTGGTGAGGCTCTCAGCAACTTAGTGAGACTCTGTTTCCAAATAAAATATAAAATTGGTCTGGGAATGTAGCCTGGAGGTAGAAAGCTCCTGGGTTCCATGCCCAGTACCACAAAAAAAAAAAAAAATTTCCATTTTTCTTTTTTTCTTATTTTAAAAAAATTTTTATTGGTGCATTGTAGTCATACATCTTAATGGAGTACAAGATGGTAGAGGCACACATGCACACATCACACATTTAGCCCTTCCCTGATTCCCACCCCACTCCCTCCCTCTCCCTCCTTCTCATGTTTGGCTTAGTGATTGACTTTGATGTTTGTGAATGTACATCATGTACATTAGGGTATTTTCCTCTTCTCCCCACCTATCCCCCTCAGTAGGTCGCCTTATTTACTTATCGATGGTTTCTCCTTCCTCATCTAGTGTTCCTCCTATGACCTGTTTTCTCCCTAGCTTCCACATATTAGAGAGAACATCTGACTTTTTACTTTTTGTGACTGACTAATCTCACTTAGCATAATGTTCTCCAGTTCCTTCATTTACAGGGAAATCCCTGTAAATGACATAATTTTGTTCTTTGTGGCTGAGTAAAATTCCATTGTGTACATATCGCTTAGTTTTATAATCCATTCATCTGTTGATGGTCATCTTGGCTGGTTCCATAGTTTGACAATGGTGAATTGTGCAGCTATGAACATAGATATGCATACATTAGTTGGGTAGTTTGGTTTCCATTGTTTTGGCTAGATACCCAGAAGTGGTATTGCTGGATCATATGGTAGGTTCATTCCCATTCTTCTGAGGATCCTCCATACTGTTTTCCAAAGTGGTTGCATGCACTAATTTGCAATCTCACCAACAATGTATTCCCACTTCTCTACATCCTCACCAGCATTTGTTGTTTGTGTTTTGAATGATTGCCATTCTAGTTGGAGTTAGGGGAAATCTCAGGGTCATTTTGATTTGCATCTCTCTGATTACTAATGATGTTGAACATTTTTTCATACATTTATTGGTCATTTGAGTTTCTTCTTTTGTGAAGTGTCTTTTTAGTTCACTTACCCATTTTTTTATTGGATTGTTTGTTTTCTTAGTGGTGAGTTTCTTGAGTTCTCTTTATACTCTAGATATTAGGTGTTTTTTTTTTTTTATCAGAGGAATAGTTGGTAGAAATTTTCTTCCACTCTGTTGGCTCTCTGTGGAGGTTCTTGATAGTTTCCTTTGCTGTACAGAAGCTCTTCAGTTTAATGCAATCCCACATATTGATCTCCTTTTTAGTTTCTTGTGCCTTTGAGGTCTTGTTGAGAAAGTTGTTACCTATGCCTATGTGTTGAAGTGTTGGACCTATGCCCTCTTCAAGGAGCTACAAGATCTCTGGTCTAATTTTCAAGTCTTGATCCCTCTTGAATTGACTCTTGTACAAGGTGAGAAGTGGGGTTCATTTCCATATCTCTGCAAATGATTAACCAGTTTTTTACAGCACCATTCGTGGAAGAGGCTTCTTTTTTTCCAGTGTGTTTTCGGCCCCTTTATCAAAAATCAATTGTCTGTAAGTGTGCGGATTTGTTTCTGAGTCTTCTATTCTTGCCCACTGGTCTGTCTGTTTTTTGTGCTAGTGTCATGCTGTTTTTATTATTATGTCTTTGTAGTATAGTTTGAAGTCAGGTATTGTGATGCCTCCTGCATGGTTCTTGCTGCTGTGAATGACTTTGGCTAGTCTTTTGTTGTTGTTGTTGTTGTTGTTCCAAATGAATTTAAGCACTGATTTTTCAGTGTCTTGAGGAATAACCTTGGTGATTTAATGGGTATTGCATTGAATCTGTAAATCATTTTTTTAGAATGGCCATTATGATTATGTTTTTCTGCCTATTCAAGAACACAGAAGCTTTCCATCTCTTAAGGTCTTCTTTGATTTCTTTTTTCAATATTTTATAATTTTTGTCATAGATGTCTTTTACTTCCTTAGGTTTATTCCTATGTTTTTGTGGGGGTTTTTTTTGTGGGAGATTCTGAGTGGAAGTATTTTCTGGATTTCTTTTTCAGTAGATTTGTGGTTGGCATACAAAGTGTTTTCTGGATACTTTGCTGAATTTGTTTTTTCTTTTGTTTTGTTTTTTGTTTTTTTGAGGGTCTGGGGATGGAACCCAGGTGCATTCAACCTCCAAGCTACAATACCTGTCCTGTTTTTTATTATTTATTTTGAAAAAGGGACTCACTAAGTAGCTGAGGCTGTCCGTGAACCGTGATCCTCCGGTCTCAGCCTCCTGAATGCTGGGATTACTAGCGTGTGCCACCACGCCTGGCTGCAGAATTTGTTGATCAGTTCTATAAGCTTTCTGGTTGAGATTGTTGGGTCTTCTAAGTATAGTATCATGTCATCTGCAACATTTGCCTTTTTGTGTGTGTGTGTGGTACTGGGGATGGAACCCAGGGGCACTCTACCTCAGAGCTTCACCCCCAGCCCTGTTTTTTTATTCTTTATTTTAAAACAGGGTCTCACTGAGTTGCAAAGAGCCTCCCTAAGTAGCTGAGGTTGTCCACGAACCCAGATCCTCCTTTCTTAGCCTCCCACATGCTGGGATTAAAAGCGTGCATCACCACACCTGGCAACATTTGTCCATTTTTAAGGAAAATCATTTTTGAGTTTTTGAGCTCCTCGTATATTCTGGACATTAATCCCTTGACAGACATACAGATGTCACATCCTGCAGGTTGTCCCTTGGCTCTGTTGTTTCTTTTGCTGTGCAAAAGCTGCTTAGTTTGTTAAAGTTACATTTGTCTCCTTTTGTTTCAAGTGGCTGTGCTTTCAAAGTATTATCTAAAAAACTATCACCTCTAATGACATACTGAAGTGTTTCCCCAATGTTTTCTTCTACTATTTCCATGTTTTTTACATTTAAGTCTTTGACTCATTTTGAGTTGTTTTTTGTGTGTGGTGAGAGATAAGGGACTAGTTTCACCCTTCTGCATAGGGATGTTCAGTTTTCCAAGCACTACTTATTTATTGCCGATGGTGTCCTTCCCCCTATATGTGTTTTTGGCACCTTTGTCAAACAGCAGTTGACTGTAGATGCTTAGACTTGCTTCCTGGTTCTTGGTCCATGCATTGGTTTTTATACTGATACCATGCTGTTTGGGTTACTGTAGCTTGTAGTATGTTTTGATGTCAGGTTTTATGTTTCCTCCAGTTTCTTATTTTTGCCCATATTGCTTTGGCCATCTGGGGTCTATTATGGCTCCAACTATTTCTTTTCTCTTAACATGGATGATTCTGGTAATAGCAATGGTAGAAAGTGGCAGATGTATTTGGTTTCTAGTTTTCTCATTTACCCAAGAATATAATTTAATCTTCCAGCATAGAAATTCTGGCACTATAGCCAGGCGTGGTGGCACACGCTTGTAATCCCTGCACTTGGGAGGCTGAGACAGGAGGATCGCGCAGGTTTGAAGCCAGCCTCAGCTACTTAGTGAGGCTTTTAGCAACTTAGTGAGACCGTGTTTCCAAAAATAGGTCTGGGAGTATAGCCCGAAAGTAGAAAGCCTCTGGGTTCCACCCCCAGTACCACAAAAAAGAAGAAGAAGAAGAAGAAGAAGAAGAAGAAGAAGAAGAAGAAGAAGAAGAAGAAGAAGAAGAAGAAGAAGAAGAAGAAGAAGAAGAAGAAGAAAAAGAAATTCTGGCACTGTGTCTGCATGCTAGAAAATGGAAAGCAGAAATAAAATTGGAATATCCTTGCTAATCATCCTCAGGATGAGAAACAATTATTCTCCCAAGGTAAAGGACAGAGCCCTGATATGATGGATACTGTTTATGGGAAATGTTTTTTTTTTCTTCCCTTTCTCATAAAGGCTTCTATGACCCCAGAATATAAAGAGGATCTTTCCACTGCTAGAAGACTTTATTCCCCATAAATTTTGAATGTGTGGTTTATTTCATTCTCCACTGAGTCCCTGATAAAATGAGAACTGGGAGTGTCAGAGGGTAAAGGACCAGAACTTTCTGCGGCACTTGAGTCCTCGTGAGTACACACAGCTAGCACCGCACACATTTACTGAGGAAGCCATCCCTTGCTCAGAAGGCTCTGCTAATCAATCAGTAATTGTTCCATACTCGGGGGACATGCATTCCTGGACAGTTAATAGTTGAGCTGTGAATCCAGTGGTCGAATTCAGCATGGAATCTATTCAAAAGGCACATCTATGTGTGCATGTATGCCTAGACCATCCTGTGCTCCGCTAAGATACATGACTACAATGCACCAATAAAACATTTTAGAAAAAGCATCTCAGAAGATATTTACCATTCCTACAGGAAATATTCTACCTCAGAAATAAAGTCTACATGCTGGAATATAAGTGAACAAGTATATATAAAATCAACTGCAACGCTGTCCACAGAGAATAGTGTTTTGTTTTGTTTTGCTTTGACAATACTGGGGTTCCGTTCTACCTCGAGCTATGCCTCATCCCTATATTTTATTCTTTATTTTAAAACAAGATCTCACTGAGTTGCAAAGGGCGTTACTATGTAGGTGAGGCTGACCGCAAACCACCATCCTCCTGTCTCAGCCTCCCAAGCACAGGGATTACAAGCGTGTGCCACCACACTCGGCTCGAAAATAATATTTTTGACGTATATATTTTCCCAAAAAGGGGAAAGTCCGGGTGAAAGAGAAACTCCCATCAGGCCGAAGTGTGTCTTAGGGCTTCTGAGTTACCTCGTGGGCCCAAGACTAGCTGCTGCTGCGAGGGCACCTGACAAGCCCAGCTCCCAGGGGGCTGTCTCCTATTTCTTAGCTCCTTGTAATCCAGCTTGTCCCACCTTCCCACAATAAGAGGAAACCACGGACCAGGTGTGGTGACTTATGCCTGTAATCCCAGAGAAGGATCACAGGTTCAAAGCCAGCCTCAGCAACTTAACAAGACCTTGTTTTAAAATAAGAAATAAGCCGGGCGTGGTGGCGCACGCTTGTAATCCCCACGCTTGGGAGGCAGAGACAGGAGGATCGCGCAGGTTCGAAGCCAGCTGCGCGCACTGGCTTAAGAGACCCTGTTTCCAAATAAAAATGTAAAAATAGGTCTGGGAGTGTAGCCCAGAGGTAGCAGGGCTTCCAGGAACCCCAGTACCACCAAAAAATAAAAATAAATAAAAATAAATAAAAATAAATAAAAATAAAATAAAATAAAATAAGAAATAAAACAGGCTGGGGGTATAAATGCCTCTGGGTTCAATCCCCAATAAAACATACAGACACACAAACAGAGACACACAGACACACACACAGACACAGACACACACACACAGACACACACACACACACACACACACACCTCACTTAGAGAAGAGCTACTGCTCTTAGGAATCACTTGCTTCTTGTGTTATTCCTGCTCCCTTGAGGTTGAAGTATGCATTCTCTGGGCTGAGGTTTAAGTAAGCAAGCTTTGTGTCATGAAGTTTGGAATATTCTAAAAGTTTGAAGGACAGATATTTTCTCCCTTATTCACAAGTCATCTCTGAGAGTTAAATGAGATGAGTGCTATAAAATTGTAATGAGAATATCATTGTCAATATTGTGACTCTTAACAACACCATTAAACATGGAATGAAAGTATCAAAAATTAAGTTCAATACTACCTTGTGAGCTGGGCATGGTGGCACAGACATATAATTGCAGTACTTGGGAGGCTAAGAGATAAGGTTCACAAGTTCAAGGCCAGCATTAGTAACTTAGTGAGCCCCTCAGCAATAAAGTGAGACCGCTGTTTCAAAATAAAAAGGGGAGTAGCTGCTGGGCGTGGTGGTGCACGCTTGTAATCCCTGCACTTGGGAGGCTGAGACAGAAGGATCACGCAGGTTCGAAGCCAGCCTCAGCTGGTTTAACAGACCCTGTTTCCAAAGAAAATATAAAATAGGTTTGGGAGTATAGCCCGGAGGTAGAAGGCCCCTGGGTTCCATCCCTAGTACCACTAAAAGAAAAAAAAAGTGGGGGGGTAGTTCAGAGGTAGAATACCCCCTGGGGTTTGATCCCCAGTACCAATAAATAAATAAATAAATAAATAAAGATAATCATCACCTTACATATTATGCCAAAATTAGTTTCTGTTAAAGATTCAGATAAGCTGGGCGTGGTGGCGCATGCATGTTGTAATCCTAGCATTTGGGAGGCTGAGATAGGAAGATGGTGGTTCGCAGACAGCCTCAGCTTCTTAGGCCCTTCTCAACTCAGTGAGACCCTGTTTCAAAATAAAGAGTAAAAAGTAGAGCTGGGGCTATAGCTCAGAGGTAGAATGCCCCTGGGTTCCATCTCCAGTACCTCAAAAAAAAAAAAAAAAAAGACATAGACAAGATAAATGAAAACAAAAAAGTGCTAGAAGGAAATGTTGGGAAGATCATTAACATAATCTTAGCTTGAGGAATAGTTTTCTAAACAAGTCGCCAAATAAGGAAATTATTAGGAAAATACTGATAGATGCATTCACGTGGCTCTTAGAAGCTAGGGTGGCACTCCCCTGGAGGACTAGGGTGGCACGCCCCTGGAGGACTAGGGTGGCACGCCCCTGGAGGACTAGGGTGGCACTCCCCTGGAGGACTAGGGAGGCACACCCCTGGAGGACTAGGGTGGCACGCCCCTGGAGGACTAGGGTGGCACTCCCCTGGAGGACTAGGGAGGCACACCCCTGGAGGACTAGGGTGGCACTCCCCTGGAGGACTAGGGTGGCACTCCCCTGGAGGACTAGGGTGGCACACCCCTGAAGGACTAGGGTAGCACACTCCTGAAGGACTAGGGTGGCACGCCCCTGGAGGACTAGGGTGGCACTCCCCTGGAGGACTAGGGAGGCACACCCCTGGAGGACTAGGGTGGCACTCCCCTGGAGGACTAGGGTGGCACTCCCCTGGAGGACTAGGATGGTACACCCCTGGAGGACTAGGATGGCACTCCCCTGGAGGACTAGGGTGGCACTCCCCTGGAGGACTAGGATGGCACTCCCCTGGAGGACTAGGGTGGCACTCCCCTGGAGGACTAGGGTGGCACTCCCCTGGAGGACTAGGATGGCACACCCCTGGAGGACTAGGATGGCACTCCCCTGGAGGACTAGGGTGGCACTCCCCTGGAGGACTAGGATGGCACACCCCTGGAGGACTAGGGTGGCACTCCCCTGGAGGACTAGGATGGCACACCCCTGGAGGACTAGGATGGCACTCCCCTGGAGGACTAGGATGGCACTCCCCTGGAGGACTAGGGTGGCACTCCCCTGGAGGACTAGGATGGCACTCCCCTGGAGGACTATGGTAGCATGCCCCTGGAGGACTAGGGTGGCACTCCCCTGGAGGACTAGGATGGCACACCCCTGGAGGACTAGGGTGGCACTCCCCTGGAGGACTAGGGTGGCACTCCCCTGGAGGACTAGGGTGGCACGCCCCTGGAGGGCTATGAACTGAGCTGCTACAAGATTTCCTCTTAATCTGAAATATACCTTACTAGCCAGGTGAGGTGCTGAGACTGGAGGATCACAGGTTTGAGACCTTTAGCAACTTGGCTAAATCCTGTCTCAAAATAAGGCTTAGGGTGTAGCTTGATGATAGACTGCCTCTGGGTTCAACCCCCAGTACCAAAAGAGAAAAGGAAAGCAAAACCTATACCTTATTTTTGTCTACAGCAATGGCACACAGCACAGAAGAAAATTTATTGCATCCTCTTTCCTTTGGAGGGAAGATCAGGAAAGAGATGAACATAAATTACATCTCTGTCTCTGTATGGCAATAAACAATGAAATAGAACACTGAGAAAATGTTTGTAAAATATAACACAGGAAGCATGAATATTCTTACATATTATGATCTCTTGCAGATTAATAAATAATAAGAAATATAAACACCTCAATAATAAAATTGCCAAAGGACAGAATAATTTACCAAAAAAGAAATACATAAATTTTCCCCTGAACATATGACAAGTACTTCAATGTAATTAGCAATTATAAATAAATGTAAAATATAAAATATTTTTGTCTGTAGTATTGATTAAAATTAATAATAGAATAAATAAATACATAAAGAAGTAATAGGATTGTGCATCAATATCCTTTTGGGAAAGGAAAGTGGCAATTTGGCAACAAATATCAAAAATTTTTAATGTGCAGTCTACTTCCAGAACTGTCCTAATTAGGAAAGATATGAATAACACCTTAACTACAATGTTCATACTGCATTATTTCCCTATATTTATAATATATTATGCATACATGCAATGTTCTTTTAAGTTGAAAATAAAATGTGCTCATGGATTGGGAACCTGGCTGCAGGTCAGGAATATGAGGCAGGGAACTGGCTGGCCTGGAGCTCTCTACCAGCAGCACGACCTGCACAAGGCTGGTGTTTTTGTTTTTGTTTTCTTTTGTTTTGTAGTACTGGGGATGGAACCCAGGGGCATTGTACCTCCCAGGTACACCCCCAGCACTATTTTTTTAGTTTAGTTTTTTTTTGTTGTTTTTTTTTAAACAAGGTCTTGCTGAGTTGCAAAGGGCCTTGCTAAGTAGTTGAGGTTGTCTGTGACCACATTCTCTGCCTCCCAGATGCTGGGATTACAAGCATGTGCCACCATACCCGCCCAACTAGGGCTGGTGTTTTAATGATAGTTTATTCTGTGCAAATCTTCCCCCAACCAGAGGCTACCATCTCCCTTCTTTACTCCAACTGCCATTTCTTGCCCCCCCAAACTGGCAGCTTTCATTTTCTACATAAACTCCATTGCTGGTGGGTGAAACCCATGTGTTTCTCCTCTGCAGGGACAAGAAAAACTTACCTGTCTAAATTCCTGCTTTTTCACCAGGCTATGTCACTGGGCCCCACCTGAAAATGAAGCAGGGGAGGGGTGCCTCTGGCCATGTCCTAAACTCCCCGTGGCCTGGGGATGGTCACCTGGCTGTGTGCAATCTCTCTTTGAGGGCAAATGACCCACAACCAGATGCCCCAGGACTTGAACTACAGTGTTGTGACTTCATGGAAGCACTGTGGAATGGAATAACTGACCAGGACCCACAAAAACTCATCCCTTCCCTCTTTTATATACGTTGTGCAAAATAATAATAACTGTGAAATGAGGGCTGCCAGCCAAGAAATCATGTATGAGGAGAAGGGTCACATGAAACCGAGTTTTTCCATCCTCTCCATTTCGCTCAACCATCTCAGTTCCTCCTGCTCGGCCAGCAGCATTGCTCTTTAGATGGGTGAATGGCATGGTGAGTGTTGCGGTGGGACAGCAAAACTGTGCCAGTGTGAGATGTAGCCACAGGTTCTTGTTTTTAGCTGTTTGTAGAAAAGAATAGCTAGAAACTCTTCTGCTATAAGCTTAAGCAATTTTATTATTACAAAGGCAGAAAGATAGGGCAGAAATTGAAGCACTAGAGACTTCCGGGAAGATGGCGACAGAGAAAAGCAGGGCTTACGAGCCCCACTAACAACCAATCTCTATTACCACAAAATCAGCGCCTTTCATAGCCAGAAAACACCATCAGCAGAGAAACAAAAAATGTAATTACAAGGGACAGAGCAAAATAGGACTGGAAAAACGAGACACCAGAAAGAAACCAGATCGCAGTGCTGCGGCCGGAGCCGCGGTGCAGAGTGGCGGGCGCCATCTTCCCTTGCAGCACCAGGCTCCAGAGAGGAGGGGAACTCATAACGGAGCTCAGAACTAGAGAGGAGATAAGCCGGCCTCACACCCAAGGACGCGGCAGCAGCACCTTACTGCCAGTAGCAGCGGCGAGCTCACCGGACGGCACCAGACCAGTGCACTCAACAGCTCACTAGGCTCCAGAGAGGAGCGGCGGACAGTGAGCCGAGGTGACCCGCTGAGGAACAGCCGGGCGGGATTCGGCAGATTTCTCGGCACAGGGAGCATCTAAAGCTCCCAGGGGCTGGGCTCAGCACACCCTGCAGGAACTCAGAGCGGAGCTCAAAAACAGAAAAGAAATACGCCAGCCTCACGGCCGAGGGCGGGGCAGCAGCGCCATATTGCCACCGGCGGCAGCAGCAGCGAATTCACTGAGTCCACTACAGCTCCATCTGCGCACTCAACAACAGTGAGTCAAATTGTGGCCCCTAGAGGAGAAATCCCAGTACTGTACTCCCAGGGACTTGACGCCAGTGGGGGAGTGGCAGTAGGCTTTTATTTAACTCCAATGGTTTATATATCTGCCTTTAGAACAGTACTACACTGTTTCAATTACTGTAGCTTTATATGGTTTGAAATCAGAAAATATACATCTTCTAGCTTTGTTCTTCTTCGAGATTGTTTTGGGTATCTAGAGTCCATATTCCATATCAGGATAGATTTTTTCTGAAAAATAAATAAATAAATGTATGATAGTTTCACCTAAAAAAAAAGAAAAAAATATTCTCTGGTAAGAAAGAAAGCAAAAAGAAATATTGAAATGTTATTTTAAGTCATCAAAAGCTTGTTATCAGACAAATGAAACTGTTATGTGAGATTATCATCGTTAATATTGGATAAATTGCTATAAAACTAGATGTCAACCACTAAGCCAAGCATGGGAAGGAGGGATGGGGAGGGAACGGGGTGGGGATCGGGTAGGAGCTAACTGGGCGATGTGTGCATGTATGTCTACAAAAGTATTTTCTTTATACCATTATGATATATGAATACAGTGCACCAATAAAAAAATAAATTAAAAAAATAAAAATTAAATTAAAAAAAAAGAAATTGAAGCACTACATGAAGAGATGTAGTAGAGTAACTTGAAAATAAGTTACTCAAGTTTTGGGATATAGAACAGGTTTTGTAAAGAATTTCATCTTGCATCTTTGCTTAACCAATCATCTTTCTGACCTGACATAGGTGTCATCAACAAGTCTTTGATGTGATGATTTCTTCCTATAGACAGACCCTATCTTGGTATAGACCCAAGCCTTTTGTTATGCCCCAAATGTGTTAATTGATTATTGAAGTCAGGGCTCTCTTGAAGGCTTGTGGCATTCTCCCACATCCTTGGGGAATTTTAGCTTGTCCAAGAAGTTATTTATTATGTAAAACTTGTCTTTAGAATGCAAAGGCCCTGGGCTACCTCTATTCCAGGAACTCTGCAGGATTCCTTCTCTGCCTGAGTCCCTGCACAACACCCAAGCTCTGACTACTTTCTATATTTTAAAATTACTGCCAACATTTGAAGTCAATACATACTGAAATTAGTACCAAAGACGTTTCCCAATACCAGCACAGTAAGTGGCCTTGCTAGCCAGGACTCATAGACCTACCTCCCAGGCAATAACAAAGATCTTAAACACACATCACACCTCACAGAGTGTGACTCCCTAAGATTGCGTGTCTCTGTGTGCATGCATGTGTGGAAATCTGTATTTTTAATAGATTTACTAGGTGTAGAAAATACGACTGGATACTCATTATGGTAATAAATACTTGCATTAAACAGAACTTCATATTTCATTCTATTTCAGGTAAGTTTCCTTCAGAAAAGATCCTATTATTAGCATCCAATTTTAACTGAAAATCTGTACTTAAGTCAGGGTCCAATGGAGCCTTCCAATAGAATGTCAAGCAGCATATCCGGGCGTGGTGGCGCACGCTTGTAATCCCCGCGCTTGGGAGGGGGAGACAGGAGGATAGCCCTGGTTTGGAGCCAGCCTCGCTGGCTTAAGAGACCCTGTTTCCAAATAAAAAAAATATTAAAAATAGGTCTGGGAGTATAGCCTGGTGGTAGAAGGGCTTCCAGGAACCCCAGTACCACCAAAAAAAAAAAAAAAAAAAAAAAGAATATCAAGCAACATAAACCTCTTGAGCTTCTCCAGCTGGGGGACATCTGTTGGTGTTGTATAGTAAGTATCAAAGAACCCCTAATGGTGTTCAATGGGGGAAGCCAATATTCTCTCATCTTAATTAGGAAATAAGTGTTTCTATCCAAAAAGAATGGGGAGGTGCCTGAGGTTAAGTGTGTGATTCTGGAACAAAGACTGGGAATAAGCAATACAGGCAGAAGCCAAAGAATGTGCAAAGGTTCAGAGAAGGAAAAGGGCATGACTTAGAAGGTTCAGAGAAGGAAAAGGGCATGACTTAGAAGGTTCAGAGAAGGAAAAGGGCATGACTTAGAAGGTTCAGAGAGTCCTGGGAAACATAAGCAAAGCACGAACACAAGGGAGAAGTGTTTTGAGAAGGGGATTCTGTGGGTCTCGCAGGTCCTTGGAGCACTGGACTTGGCAAGTGTGGCAGCTGGTGCCTTTGGTGAAGTCAATGTCAGCAGAATTATTGGGCCAGAAGTCAAATTACTAGGGAATGAAGGGGTGAATGGGAGGTGAGAAAACACAATAATTCATGTCAGTTTCTCTTCAAGAAGTGTGGTTATCATGAAAAGAGAAATCACTTGGAGGATATATGATTGAGACAGAATGCTTTGTTTTGATTTGATCTGAGAAGGCAGAATAGAGTGTCTTACCTGCTGGAAAACAGTTGGTTTATATGGCAGGGTTAGAAGTACAGGACGGGGTGGGGGGCGGGCATAGCCTATGTCCCTGAAGAGCTGAGGGCGTGAGAAATAGACCTGAAGGACACTGGATGGAGTAGCCTTGAAAACAGATAAGAGAGACACCTTACATTGGCCCAGAGCAGAGGAGGTAAGGGTAGGTGGAGAGAGAAGCCATTGTGTGTGGGTGGATAATTTAGGGAGTTTCTATTTTCCCAGTGAATTAGAAGATAAGATTGTCTGGGTTCGGGAGGTGGGGAAAGTGTTGGAGGGTGAGCTTTGTGCTTGCTGTGAGCATCAACTGGTCAGGTTCATGGGCCTTGGACCTTGGTTGCTGAGGGGAACTTGGGGCTTTTTGTGAGTCATATTTTTAAATAGGTTTTTAGTGACTCACATAATTAACACTTGGGTGGAGAAATAGATAATAAAGCTTGTGGGTTCTTTTTAGTTTTTTTAATTTATTTATTTACTATCTTCTGGGTGCAAAGAATTGAGTTATCCACACTTTTCAGTTTGCATCCTGGTTGGCTCATCTCATCCTGTGGTTCTCAACCTGCACTGTGGAGCAGTTTGTGCATAGTTTTCGGTACAGATGTCTGTACCCCAAACCAAGAGATATGGCCTTTGGTGGGGCCAGGCATTCCTGTTTTAAGTAGCTCCATGATCCTAATGGGCAGCTGGGATTGAGAACTCCAGATCTTAACTAATCCAAGAAAGGGTCCTTTTCAGTTCCTGGGTGAGGAACAACTAGAAAATTATGAGATGGCCACTGAAACTATTTTGAACTTTGTTCTATTGATGTATTTTTAGCTTCCGCAAATGTAAATAGCCTTCACTGTAGTGTCCTTTTCCATAAAACCTTTAGAAAACTCCTGAGTTAAAGAATTCCTTTAGATGCTGTTTTGGGTATCTCCAAGAGATGGCTGGGTAAGTGGATCACCGAGACTCAGAGGACCACCCTGACCATCATCGGGTTTAGGCATCTTGCTTAGCTAAGTAGCATCACTTGTGAGAATGACCCGTGTGTGTGCTACTCACGACACTCACAGGACCCTCCAGGAAAGGGGGAGGGACGAGTTACCAGGACTAAGCTAAGCAGATTCTACCTGTTGCGGTGTGGGCATGTTATGGTTTTGGGGAAACTATCCCCGGGGACCCCTGTTAGGGTTCCGGACACAATTCCCCTCAAACCACAACAAACAAACAAACAAACAAAAAACACCCAGACTTTTGCTGAAGATTTAAAGAAGTTTATTAAAAAGATAGAAATATAGAAGATAGTTAAAGCCCCATGCCATTCAGCAATGGCACGGGGGGGGGGGGGCGATTTGAGCGAATTCACCCAAAGGGCCACATGTGGACCCAGCTTTTTTATACACATGACTTCCATCTTGTTCACATAGTTCTGACGCAGCAAAGGTCCCTGTAAGCTTCCTCCCCCTGCAAGGTGTGGCAAGGTGTCTCCTTTCTTGAAGGTCGACCCCCTTCTCCCATCCTAGCAAGCCTATCATGTAGATCTGTCTTTAGAAAGAGGAAGCCCTAGCTCCCCTCTCCTATTGACTTGTTAATTACTTTTATCTAAGTCAATTTACATTGGAATAGTTGCCTGCTTGTAGGCAGAAACCAAGTCCTTTCACAGATTTTTGAAATATAATAATCATAGCTTTCTCAATCTTCCTAGGCATTCCCAATACTGGTACCCAATACTGGTACACTGCTTCTGTGTACTTGGGAGTGGGTCCTGAAGGCCACACACAAAGTTCCCAACTGCTAACAAAGAAGGTATGTCCAGAGAGGGTGGTAAAGCACTGGAGAGCGTGGTGGGAGCACTGATGGGCGTGAGCAGGGAGTGTGCCAAGCATGCCCTCCCCAGTTAAGTCGTGGGAGGTGGAATACACTAAATTGTCTGCTGGACTCTGAGGAGGGGGGCTGTCCAGGGCTTCTGCAGCGCTTCTGACCTCGGCAGTGGCCTTGGCTACCGGTTGCCTAGCCCCATGTGGCTGAAGCCAGTGGGATGACACTCCCAGGCACTGCATCTTACATCACCATTTACACCATCCACCCAGGCTTCTCGGCTTCACCCTTCTCAAGGCTGGCCCTGCTGATTTGGGGCAGGGGAAGCTGGCCACTTGCCTAGCCTGCTGCAGGCAGCATTTGCAAGGTGCCAGGAGCTATTGGCCATTAAAAGGCTCTGCTTTCAGCCCAGGGGCATGGAAAGCCTGTGAGCAGACAGCTCCTGGGCACTGCCACCTGCACTCCCCTGAGAGCTGGCATGGTGGACACTGAATGTGCAGAGAGAGACTGTGGGGAGGAGGCCCAGCCAGCTCACTTGCAGGTCTCTCATCACTGTCCACCCAAGACAAGGGTGGCAGGAGGAAGCCCCTGCCTGGCCTTTAGCTATTAAGCCACGCCCTCTGGCTCCGCCCTGATTTCCCAGGGAGCACCACCCTGACTAATCCCATGGTTTTTTGCAGAGGAGGCAAATCTTTTGTGAGAACTGGTGGAGCAGAGTAGCAGCGGGTATTGCAATAACAAGCAAGGGTCAGGTGGCCTTGACGGCCTATTGTGCCAACCAGCTGGAAGGGCCAGGGAGCGGAAGCCCATCGGCTCCCATGTTTTCGTTTTGTTTTTTGGTGCTGTTGTTGTCCATATTGTTGATGTTGTTGTTGTTGTTGTTGTTTAGTTATAGTTCTCACTAACCTCAGAAGCACCTAAGTTGGTCCTCTTGGATTTCACGCTTCCTAGAATAAAGTGCAGTCATGAATCCCAGCATGTGTGTGGGCTTCAGAAAAAGTGGGCTCACTCTCTGGCTCTGTTTCATGTTGGCGCCAGTACCTTGACTGGTTTTCTAACCTATTAAAACAAAAACATAGAAAAATAATAGCAAATGACCTGACTCACCTCTAGCCCTAAGACAAAAGGGGCCAAAGACTCCTCAGGATGCAGACAGGATCCAGCCTGAATCACCTGAAGTCAGCCTGGCTTTGTCCTATCCCTGTGAGGTACCGAGGAAGGCACCATAGCCTGGCAGTTTCCCTGGGCTCTATACACCAAGGGAAGCCAGCACAAAAGGTAGGGTGAGACACTGAGACTGGCGCTCTAACCTCATCTCTTTGAGAAGCACACTGGGCTGTGGACACCATTAGCCTAGCCTTAAGACAGAGAAGCTTAGCTTTGAAAGCTAAACCATTTGCTGCAGTTCAAACCCCAGGTCCTGCAGCTTCACTGCACCTGCCCATCACCCTCCACGTGGGCGTGTACACACACACACACACACACACACACACACCATGCTGGAGTCATGAACAACATGATAACTTTTGTGGGTTCTTGGCTTCCATGGCGAAAAGAATTTCAACACGCACCAGTCGGAGAAAAAGGCAGAGGTTTTAATATATGTAAAGTAAGGCTTCACATTCAGGGGAAACGCAGGCCATCTCAAGAGCATGTGAGAGCGACTGTGGGGAGAGAGGCCAAGAGCTCAAAACATTGCCCAGAGTGTCCATGAGCTGCCTAAATGGCCCCAAGTAGCCCAAATGTCCCAGTGCTCCTCAGAGCTTTACTTTCTTATAGGGCTTACTAGAGAGGGGCTGGCAAGGCTTCTTCTTTGAAGCTTTCTGGCTCACAATAGGTGATAATCTCTTTGGGTCAGGACAGAGATAACTGTGGGGTCTGGGGCTCTATTAACAAAAAGTGTGACTTTTGAGGATCTCCCAGGAGGAGACTAGAACTTTGACAAAGGGTAAAGCTCTCAGGTTTTAATCGCCTCAGGAATTTCCAGAGCCATCCTATTTTAATTTAAAAATGTGGGCCTGCCTTCTTAAGAATAACCAAGCTGGGCATGGTGGCCTAGTTTATAATCCCAGCATTTCGGAGAGACCTGGAGGATGGCAGTTCCTGGACAGCCTCAGCTACTTAGCGAGGCTCTCTGCAACTCAATGAGACCTGGTTTCAAAATAAAGAATAAATATAGGGCAGGGGGTATAGCTCGGAGGTTGAATGCCCCTGGGTTCCATCCCCAGACCCGCAAAAAAAAAAAAAAAAAAAAGAATAACCAAGCTCTGTTAACTGACAATTTCAGATTTTAAAACCTTATCTTCCTTCCTTTTCCAATGCATTTTCTTTCTACCTAAAATTTTATTTCTTCTATTCTACCGTGTCACTGGGATTGGGTGACAGAAGTGAGACAGAAACTGGGAAAAGCCAAGTATTTCAACTTGGCTGCTGGTCACAGAAGTCGTAGGGACTGGGTTTGGAAAGGTCTTGAGCACTTGTTTTTTTAATGAAATATTGTATTTATTTAGACGCACTCATGAGGAAATAGAAAGGAAATAGGCAGATAGGGAAGAGGCCTGGTAGAAAAAAAAGTTAATTTCCTGAGGGGCGACGAATATCTGAACTTCCAAGGCTCAGAGATAAGAAAGACCAAAGCTTCACAAAACCATCTGTTTACTAATCAACAAACCCAGGAGACATCACTGGAGCAAGTCTGACACTTCTACTGAAAGGAGACCCTTCAAAGGACATGCAAATACCCTATGCAAATTCTGAGAGCTGCTTCCCAGAATTCCCAGAAACCCAAACTCACCACAACCAACAGAGGACATGCAGACATATATAAACCCCTAGACCAGCCACTCTGGGAACCCCTCCCTGTTGGGGAGCTTCTCTCTCTCCCTCTCCCTCTCCCTCTCCCTCTCCCTCTCCCTCTCCCTCTCCCTCTTTCAGGTTGTGTTAGCCTTGAGAGACGGTGGAGTGCAACGGATGTCATGTGGCCCGGGATACACTCAAGTAGTGACCTGAAGGCCTCTGCTGGACATCAAAGCCGACCAGGGCCCCTAGGGGTGACCTGCACCTCTTTTCTGGCAGATCGCATGGACTCTGGAAGAAAGCAGCTTGCAACTGAAGGCATTAGGCTTGGGCTACTCACAAGTATTGTCCTGAAGGCAGCTGCTGGACTCCAGAGTTCCGACAGCCCCTTTGGGGTATTCGGCCACTTTTCCCTATTCCCTGCTGCTTCCAATAAACCTTTTTACTCCCCTTCCTGTGGTCTGTGGGTATCATTCTTCGCTCGCCACAGACAAGAATCGGGTAAGGAAATGCTGAGTTTCTTCTCAAGAAACTCCGTTTCATCTTTGATGAAACACCGGGTTTCTTCTCAAGAACCCCCCCACCCCGTTTCATCTTGGGGGCTCAGAAAAAAACCCCGTTTCACTCAGACTCTCAAAATAGCTGCAGTAGTTTTCCTTTCTTCTTCCTTTTTTTCTTTTTTGCAATTACAGGAGTGTTAACAGAACATTATTTTGTATAAATTGCATCAGAGATACCTGAAGATGAAAAACTATCTTCTCCATATATACATGTCTTGCTGTGCACCAAGAACCTGCTTTAAATTTTAAATTTACAACCCCCACACTATATTGGGCAGAGTTGGTGGTTATTAAAAATGCCAGTAGGACCCAGTGTGGTGTTGCACACTTGTAATCCCAGTATTTGAGAGGCTGAGACAGGAGAATTGCCATTTAAGGACAGCCTCAGCTACCTAGTGAGGCCCTTCACAACTCAGTGAGACCCTGTTTCAAAATAAAGAATAGAAAGCAAGGCTGGGGGTATAGCTCAGAGGTAGAATGCTTGGGAGGCTAAGACAGGAGGATTGCATAGGTTCAAAGCCAGCCTCAGCTACTTAGTGAGGCTCTCAGCAACTTAGTGAGACCCTGTTTCCAAATAAATTATAAAATAGGTCTGAGAGTATAACCCAGAGGTAGAAAGCCCCTGGGTTCTATCCCAGTACCACCAAAATAAATAAATCTTACAAAGCCTTCCATTTAATTTTTTTCTTGAAGAGTAAGTTATATAGAGGGTGTTAAATATTTTATAGGTAAAAAACTGCACTAGAATCAACTTCATCTTCTTCATCTTCCTCCTCCTCCTCTTCCTCCTCCTCTTCCTTCTTTTTCTCACCTTTCCCAGCCTTGACATCTCCCTCTGGTGCTCCACCAGGCTTGCCTTCCCTCAGGAGGCAGAAATATCCTCTTCCTATTTCTCTTCCAGCTCAGCAGCCTTCTTTGCAGACTTGCAGGTGGTTGCTTGTCACCATCGCAGTTTCTCTGTTTCTTTGCAACCTCTCTTGATAGGCCGATATTCTCCTCGGACTTGGGAACAATGCTCAGCACAGGACAAGAAGGAGGACAGAGGCCTCCTGGGTCCTTGGGACCCTGCAGCTTTTTTGTTTCTCTTTTAGGAAGGCTGTAGGTTCTCATTTCTCTTTTGTAACAGGTTATATTTGCCTCTGTCATGTCTTCGAATTTTCCTTTGTCTTCAGCGGGCAAAGTCTTCCATCTCTCTGAACACTCCTTAGAAAACCCTGAGAAACTGATGGGAGCATCCAGATGCTTCTTTTTGGGTTCCTTCCAGCTAGGTTGCATCGGGTACCCATGAGGCCACGTGCAGGTGCAGTTGTTTCCATGGTGAAGCGGAGGCACCCAGAGCCTGTCCCCTCTCACTTGCCCCAGTACTGACTGCATGGAGCTCAGGGGACCACAGCAGCTATGAGAGCAGGAGCCAGGCGCAGCCCCTTGGCCTCTAAAGTGCATCTCCCTGCACCTGGGCCTCCCCTGCTGCTGACTTTGGACCAAGAGAAGCTGGACCAGCTAGGGAAGAGTATTTCACATCCTAATGGTGCTTTGTGTTACACCGTCAGTTATTACACACGTTCATAAGAGCTAATATCCCTTTGGTCTGATGACAATACAGAATAATTACAAGCTGGATAAAGCCCTCGGGTGAAAGGAAGGGAAATTTATAACAGAAATAACTAATTACTGTCCAGGACAGCCACGATGGCCTCGGGCTTTAGCTAGCTGCCTTTGTACATGTCACTTGTTAGCATTTTTATTTAAACACTCACAAAAATAAAGAAAAACCTAAAATAAAAGCAAATACTGGCTACATCGTAAGGAAACGTGAGGCTCCCTGAGCACTGCTCGCCCTATTTTCTTCCGCTAAATTCTTTTATGTAAATTGCTTCCTCTCTGTGCCTTGGGTATAATAAATATTCATTGAAGGAAGGAAGGAAAGAAAGAAATTACACATGTGGGAGAGGAACTAAAATGCAAAGATTCCCAAACCTCACTCACACTAGCGCCTTGTATTTTACTACTAGAAGTTAATGGGAAATTGATCCAGTAATCAGTCAATGGGAGACTTTAAAAAAAAAAAAAAACCTGGTTACTCATCTATTGGTGAAAACTACAGAAACTGCTTACTCTCCTGGGTGCCAATGATAAATGGATTCAGTTCAACCCAAGGTTTCATAAGAATGGCACCGTGAGCTGTGTGCCAGGCACTTCTGTGGGTGCTTACAACAATTACAAAGAAAAAAAGGAAGCTCTGGTTGCAGCTCAGAACTGCTTTTCGACCAGGAGACTCAGGTATCAAAAGAGCACACCTCACCTTCCTCATTCAACCCTCCTCTTGGAACTACCATAACCAGAGCTCATGGGCTGGCCACTAACAAATCAACATGTGTGTCATATACAGAGCACTTAGCAGGTGCCAGACACTGTGCAAACCCTTGCCTACGCATCTTATTTGATCCAAAAGATTGCTTGGAGAGTCGGGGATTATTACTCCATTGAGTGAGAGAAAACTGAGATACCCATCGTAGGACCCGAG
Source organism: Muscardinus avellanarius (assembly GCF_963383645.1). Lineage (NCBI taxonomy): Eukaryota > Metazoa > Chordata > Mammalia > Rodentia > Gliridae > Muscardinus > Muscardinus avellanarius. The sequence goes on along the minus strand of NC_137803.1, from coordinate 51,541,318 downwards.
GTTGTGTGGTCATTTCTCATGCTGCAGTGACTCACTTGTCTTAACCAGTTGTTCTTGACACTTTGACATCTGAGGCCTTGCAGAGCAAGGAGGACCTGCCCTTAGCAGGGACAAGTCCTCCAGGGGGTGGTACAAGACTCACCTGTGAGCACTTTGCGTACATAGACCAACCAATTAGAGCCCCACACCCCAAAGACCTCCTTCATTGGGCTTTCAGGCTCAGGGCCACTGTTCCCTCCCTAATGCCCCAGGCTAGGTGCCAAACAACTAGTAATAACTCCCAGCCCCTGCCCTTGCTGAATCATTCAAACTTGCCAATCTTAAACCTTCAGCCCCCGTTCTTTCCTAAAGAAACCACAATAAAGCCGGGCGTGGTGGCGCACACTTGTAATCTCCACACTTGGGAGGCTGAAACAGGAGGATAACACAGGTTCTAAGCCAGCCTCAGCTACTTAGTGAGGCTCTCAGCAACTTAGTGAGACCCTGTTTCCAATTAAAGTAAAAAATAGGTCTGGGAGTGTAGCCCGGAGGAAGAAGGCCCCTGGGTTTCACCCCCAGTACCACAAAAAAGAAAGAAAGAGGGAGGTGCATGCCCCTTCCTTTCCAGCCTCGGCCTCGGACCCTGAAGCCTCCGCCATGTTGATGCCCAAGAAGAACAGGATTGCCATCTATGAACTCCTTTGTAAAGAGGGAGTGATGGTAGCCAAGAAGGATGTCCACATGCCCAAGCACCCGGAGCTGGCAGACAAGAACGTGCCCAACCTTCACGTCATGAAGGCCATGCAGTCTCTCAAGTCTTGTGGCTACGTGAAGGAACAGTTTGCCTGGAGACATTTCTACTGGTACCTCACCAACGAGGGCATCCAGTATCTTCGTGATTACCTCCACTTGCCTCCTGAGATCGTGCCTGCCACCCTGCGTCACAGCTGGCCAGAGACTGGCAGGCCTCGGCCCAAAGACCTGGAAGGAGAGCGACCTGCAAGACTCACGAGAGGAGAAGCCGACAGAGACACCTACAGACGGAGCGCTGTGCCCCCTGGTGCCGACAAGAAAGCCGAGGCTGGGGCTGGGTCAGCCACTGAATTCCAGTTTAGAGGCGGGTTTGGTCGAGGACGCGGTCAGCCACCTCAGTGAAGTCGGCGGGAATTGCTTTGTGCTAAGTAAACTTGTAGCTCTAAAAAAAAAGAAAAGGAAAGAAAGAGAGAAAGGAAGAAAGAAAGAACTATAAAAGGCCATGTGCTTCTCTCATCCCTCTGTCTCCTGACTGGCCCTGGTGCTTCTCTCTGTGGGTCCATGGCATGGCATATCCCTCCTTTTAGACTCTGAATGTATGTCAAGCTATCGTGTGTGTGTGTGTGTGTGTGTGTGTGTGTGTGTGTGTGTGTGGTATTGGGAATGAAACCCAGGGGCATTCTACCTCCAAGCCCTATTTTTTATTCTTTATCCTACCTCCAAGCCCTATTTTTTATTCTTTATTCTGAAACAGGATCTCACTGAGCTGCAAAGGGCCTCACTAAGTAGTAGCTGAGGCTGTCCTCCTGTCTCAGCCTCCCAAATGCTGGGATTACAAGCGCACACCACCATGCCCGGCTGGAGTTATCTTTTTAGTGATGCACTGGCCTCCCATACCTAGGCAATAATAAGACCTCCAGTGTAATATGCAGGCTCATTCCTGCAATAACTCAGTCAAGAGTCTAGAACTATAAAAGGAAAACATCACATCTTGTTTATTATTAGTACTGGTGTTCTCAAAGGCAAATGAAGTCCTTTAAAAGTTATGTTAGCTGGACATGATAGCGCAAGCCTATAATCCAAGTACTTGGAAGGCTGAGAACAGAGGACCACAGGCCTGAGGCCACTCTCAGCAAATTAGTGAGGCCCTCTTTTAAAATAGAAGATGAAAAGGGCTGGGGGTGTACCTTGGAGGTAGAATGCCTCTGGGTTCAATCCCCAGTACCAAAAAAATAAAAAATAAAACAGTCAGCTCCCCATGACTATAACAAATGCCTGAGGCAGCCACCTTATAAGAGCAAAGGCTTGCTTCGGCTCCCAGTTTCCGTCCACATCTGACTGGTGACCCACCAGCCGTTCATCCCCACCTTGTTTTGATGATGTGTGATAGCGAGGAAGGAGAGTGTCAGATATCATGGGGACCTTGATTTGTGTAGTCGTTAAAGGGGGCCGAGGAAAGATTGTCAGCACCCGGCAAAAATGAAGCCATGCTCCGTCCTCCTGTGCCGGTATTGGGAAATGGCTTCAAAACGTATTTGAAAATAACTTTGGTGTTAGAAAGCCAGAGTTTGGGTGTGGACAGGCACTCAGACAGAGAAGGGACCCTGCAGAGTTCCGGACACCAAGGAGAACAACAGAGATGACCCCAGGGCCCTTTTTTTTATTGTATAGACAAGCTAAAATTTCCCAAGGATGTGGGAGGATGCCAAAAGCTTTCAAGATATCCCAAACTCCGATAATCAATTAACACATTTTGGGGTGTAACCAAAGGTTTGGGATCTGTACCTGAGACAGGGCAGGCCTACAGGAAGGAATCTCCACATCAAAAGACCTGCCCCAAGAAGGGGCGGATCTAGTCGGGTCAGAAGATTATTAGTATAAAACTGTTCTGTATCCAAAATCTTCAGTGACTTGTTTTCAAGTCACTTCCCTACACACCTCCCTTTTGGGTGTAGGGCTTTAATATCTGTTTCTATCTTTCCACCTTTGTAATAATAAATTTGCTTAAGCTTATAAGAGTTTAGGGTATTCTTTTCTACAAAGAGCTAGAACAAGAACCCACGGCAACATCTCTCACTGTTACAGTTTGGGAGCCCAACAGGGTCCCCATAACAGTCTCACTGTAACACTCCCAGCCCACCCCACTCAGTTCTTACTTCCTCCAGAAAGTGCTCTTCCACGGCAGTGGGAGATGTGTGTGTATTACTAGAAATTGAATCCTGGGGCGTTCTAGCTCTGAGCTACACCCCCAGCACTATTTTATTTTTTATCTTGAAACAAGGTCTCACTAAGTTGATGAGAGCCTTGCTAAGTTGCTGGGGCTGGTCATGGACCTGCGATCCACCTGTCTCAGCCTCCTAAGTACTGGGATTATAGGCCTGGTTAACTGCACCCAGCTAAAGTGGAAGCTTTGAAGTTAGGGTTGAAATTAGCTACCCAGAGACAGATGGCCAAATTAGCACATTTACAACAGATAATTAAGCCAAAGACTTCAATTGAAAAAAAGCAATTAATCACCAAAATAACTTCCTTCAGCCTGTGTCCCCACACTGTTGAAGCTGACACATGGGAGCACGCATTTCCTGGAGCCATTCGCACTCCGACACCACGTTTATGAAAAGGAGCCAATGCCTGAGTGAGTTTAGCACTTCAGCTCTGATCCTTCCAAATCCTCTTGCTTGAAGTGACTTCTGTATGCAGACAGAAAGACATCCTATAACTCTCAAAAATCCAAGCAAAAAAAGACCTCTGAAACCCCACATCTTTTTTCAAAGACATGCTTTTCAAAGGATACAGGCAGCTTTCAATGATCTGAGTCACGCAGCTAATGGCACTTGGCTGTACATGTTGACCCCAGGGATCCATGTCAGCACTCACCAGCATTATTTGTGCCTAAGTACTTGATGGTAGGTGTGCCTACCCCAAAAGGTACATATAAGACTTCCAAAAGAGGATAGAATGTAGCAGATACAGTTGTTAGCTTTTTGATGCTGTAACAATATACCCAACACAAGCTACTTATGAATTAAAGAGAGGTTTATTTTGGCTCATGGTTCAGGAAGTTTAAGTCCAAGATCCAGAGTCCTGCTAGCTTGAACCTCTGGCTAGTGTGGCAGAAGGTAATGGTGGGAGGTCATGTCAGCACAAGTGTCCATATCTCAAGCCAGGGCTAAGAGAGAGAAAACGAGTAGAGACCCACAGTCCTTTCCAGGGACATGCCCCCAATGACCCAAAGACCTCCCACACAGCCCTGCCTTCTAAAAACTCCACCACCTCCAAATAGCACTACCCTGGGGACCAAGCTTTTTACATATGGACTTTGAACAGCACTCATCTAAAGCATAGCAGCAGGTCAGGAAAGCTGGCCAGGAGCCCGGCATGGTGGTTCATGCCTACGATCCCAGTACCTGAGAGACTGAGACAGAAGGACCACAGATTCGAGGCCAGCCTCAGCAATGTAGTAAGACTCTCAGTAACCTTGAGAGACCCTGTTTGAAACAAACAAAAATTTTAAAAGGGCTCAGGTATAGCTCAGAAGGAGAATGTCTATGGGTTTAACCCCCAGTACCACAAATTAATTAATTAATTAGTGGTACTAATTAGAGCTACTTAGTTGAGGCCCTTTGCAACTCAGTGAGACCCTGTTTTAAAAATAAAAAATAGGGCTAGAGGTATAGCTCAGAGATAGAAATGCACCTGGGTTCCATCCCCAGTACCACAAAAAAGAAAAGGAAAAAGAAAAAGGAAAGAAAGAAAGAAGAAAGAAAGAAAGAAAGAAAGAAAGAAAGGGAGAAAGAAAGAAAGAAAGAAAAAAAAAGAAAAACAGAATAGGGCCTAGTTATTTTAGTTGAGGTGTGATCTTTTTTTTTTTTTTTTTTTTTCAGTACTAAGCATGAAACCCAGGGGCATTTTACCTCTGAGCTATACCCCCAGCCCTATTTCTTATTCTCTATTTTGAAACAGGGTTTCACTGAATTACAAAGAGCCTCAATAAGTAGCTGAGGCTGTCCTCAAACCATGATCCTCCTGCCTCAGCCTCCCACAGCTGGGATTAATTAATTCACAGCTAATTAATTAATTCAAATAGAAAGAGAAAAAGAAGAAACGCTGGTATTCTTCTTAGTATCAAATGATTCCCTGTCTGGAACATGGGTGGCATTCACCCTGTAAATACAGGAGTGCCTGGGCGGCACCTGGCTCCCTTTTCTATACACACTGTTTCCTGTGCCGAGTCCCAGACTCAGCATCAGCTACCTACTTCACCCCTCCTTGTGAGTCCCAGCGAGGCCTCTGGGATGGACTATGCTCCAATCTAAACTCTTTGCTCACCCGAAGCTCTTCCCGCCCCACTTCAGTAGGAAGTGTCCCTCCCTGCTTCTCAAGACAAAGCCCTGTGAGTCATCTTTGATTTTCCCAGCAGGTCCTCTCCGCTCCCTCCTACGCAGGGCTCAGACTACCCCTTGTGTGTTGTCCTCACTATCGCCCCTCGTATCCGCTCATCAGTCTTTCTCAGGGGCTCCTGCATCAACTCTGGCTCCTTATAATCATCCTTTCCATCGCAGCCAAATGCATCAGCCAGGTCACGTCTGTCAGGAAAATTCTTTATTAAGAAATACATGTTTGAGGCACTTATTACAGTGAATGTGTCAGAGTCATTTATTTCAATCAGACCTAAAGGGGAAAAACAGCCAAAGATTTTATATTTTCTTGAGAAGAAAAATTAAAAGAATTTAAATCTGGTAGCAATTATAGATAGTGGGCTGAGTATAATTTCCCATGCCAATCAATTAGCGCGTTGCTTTAGGGTTGATCCTTTGGGTGGTTGTGTGTGTGTGTGTGTGTGTGTGTGTGTGTGTGTGTGTGTGTTGAACTCAGGGGCATTTTTACCTCTGAAGTACACCCCCATGTCATTTTTATTTTTTATTTTGAAACAGGCCTCACTAAGTTCTCCTTGAACCTGCCTCTTGTCCTGGCCTCCCAAGCTGGGATTATAAGCATGCGCCACTGTGCCCAGCTGGTTTTGACGTCTGGATATGTCTTTACAAAGTTCTTATAGAGTAGTAGGACATCTTCATCATGAGTAAGACATAGAACAGGGCTCAGCCTGCCACCGTGGGGACTTCTCAACATGGGCCAAGATTGAGGTCCTGAGGATGCGCAAGTGGAATGCACTATAGACATTCTAGGTTTTCCTTTAACAGTGAGCCTTAAAACACTTTTCTAGCTCAGTGCCCGCCTCCCCATAACAATCCCGTCCACAGTCTTTCAACTTCCCGAGGTTGCTAACATCTGCTTATTAGAGGCCTGTAGTCTCTGACTTCAGCATAATTTTTAATAACTATTTTAACAGCACTATCAAAATCATAGGCCTTGTAGTTTTCTGGTTCTACATCAAAGAGTGTGGGATTTATAATTTCCTGCATCCACATGTTACTCAAAACATGTAGTTTTACTTTTGAAAATAAAACTTCTTATCCCTAAAGCCAGACCAAGGGACAGTGCCCTCCCACCCACTTCAGCCCAGCCTCCTGGCCCCAGGCCTCCTTTCTCCTGCTCAGGAATGCTCTTCCCTGGCTCTTTTCATGGATGTGAGCCCCAGTGCAAAGCTACAATGGTCCTTAGGTCTCTAGGTAACTCATTCTGTGGATGCAGCAGGTACCCTTTGTCCACCTGCTCCAGATCCTCTCTACCCACCTGTTTTCACTTCTGCTGTGGGAGACTATTCCTCGCCAGCTCTTCTCTGTTTGTGTGGACCAGGTGCAGAGCCCACTGGCCCCACACACTGCAGCCTGCAGGTACAAGCAGTTATCTTTTGCATGAACCCCCAGTCAATGGGGGAGATGGAGTTGGTAGATAGATTCCCTGGCCTATGTGTTTCAGGTAGACAAACCTAGGATTCCTCGTGCTTTTCAGAGTTCCAGTAGAAGACACCCCGATGCCTACTGTCCAGTGCCCCCTGTTATAGGCAGACTAATAGCCTGCAAAATATATTCACATCCTGACCTCCAAACCTGTGTTTATGTTCTTTCATGGTAAAGAAGACTTTGCAGATGTAATTGAGTTGAGGACCTTGAATGGGGAGATAAGCCTAGGTCATCCAGGTAGGCCAAATCTAATTAAATGAGTACTTAAAAGCAGAGATTTTTCCCCATCCATAGATAGAGCTACTTAGTTGAGGCCCTTTGCAACTCAGTGAGACCCTGTTTTAAAAATAAAAAATAGGGCTAGAGGTATAGCTCAGAGATAGAAATGCACCTGGGTTCCATCCCCAGTACCACAAAAAAGAAAAAGAAAAGGAAAAAGAAAAGGGAAAGAAAGAAGGAAGGAAAGAAAGAAAGAAAGAAAGAAAAGGAAAAAAGAAAAACAGAATAGGGCCTAGTTATTTTAGTTGAGGTGTGATCTTTTTTTTTTTTTTTTTTCGGTACTAAGAATGAAACCCAGGGGCATTTTACCTCCGCCCTATTTCTTATTCTCTATTTTGAAACAGGGTCTCACTGAATTACAAAGAGCCTCAATAAGTAGCTGAGGCTGTCCTCAAACCATGATCCTCCTGCCTCAGCCTCCCATATGCTGGGATTACAAGCATGTGCCACCACACCTGGCGTGCTGTGATCTTTTGAAAATGTGCTAGTCTATATTGCCTGATGGTGAAATCAATAACATTAAGGAAATAGAAGCGATCAAAAGTATTAGAGAGAAGAATATCATCTGAAATGCCCAGCACAGGTTGCTCTGCAGGTCCTACACAGAATATATCTATGAGATACAGATTCAGTTGTTAGCAGTAATTCACAAGGCAGTCAGATTCTGAGGGGTGGTGGCAAATTCAGTGGTAGACACATAAATGACCTCCTATGCCCTTCCCTTCGAGTTTCTTTGTAACATGCTTCTAATAAGTAACCTCTTGCTATGTCACTAAAGCCTGGATAGTGCGGCTTGCGGTCTTTACGAGGATTAATAATGAAAGGCTCTTGGAAACCACAGGTGACCAGCAAGCTTTTCTGACTCCGACATTCTCCTGTGTGCACAGGAGGGCCTGAAGACAGTCTGCTATAAATAGCAGGCCAGGCAGTGACTCGCCCCACCCCAGTGCCTCTGCAGCTCTGCCGCGGGTGCCCTGAGCAGGCAAAGGGCCCCTGCCGCGGTGCTCACTCTCACAGACAGCTGCTTGGCCTCAGGGCCAGAGGAGCTACTGCAGGGAGCCCCGGGGTATCACCACTGGCATCTTCCTCACAGAGGCGCCTCCCAAGCTGCCCAGAGGTGTATCTTTGCACAATGTCAGGTTGAAAAGAGAAAGCTATATCTTGCATCAACTTAGTGAGACCCTGCCCCAAATAATTATTTTCTGCAGTACTGGGATGGAACCCAGGGACATTCTACCTCCAAGCTACACCCCAGCCCCTGTTTTTTATTCCTTTTTTTTTTTTTTTTTTTTTTTTTTGGTGCTGGGGGTGGAACCCAGGGGCATTCTACCTCCGGGCTATACTCCCAGACCTATTTTATATTTTATTTGGAAACAGAGTCTCACTTAGTTACAAGATTTAGCTTTCTCTTTGCAACCTGACATTGTCCAAAGATACACCTCTGGGCAGCTTGGGAGGCGCCTCTGTGAGGAAGATGCCAGTGATGATAGACCAGAGGTAAAAAAACAAACAACAACAACAACAAAACACCTGGGTTCCACCCCTGGCACCACAAAAATATAAAAATAAATAAATAGGAGCCAGGAGTGGTGGCACACATTTGTATTCTCCGCATCTGGGAGGATCGCAGTTCAAGGCCAGCCTCAGTTAAGTTGCATCAAGTTAGTGAGACCCTGTTCCCAAATAATTATTTTCTGCAGTACTGGGATGGAACCCAGGGACATTCTACCTCCAAGCTACACCCCAGCCCCTGTTTTTTATTCCTTTTTTTTTTTTTTTGGTACTGGGGGTGGAACCCAGGGGCATTCTACCTCCGGGCTATACTCCCAGACCTATTTTATATTTTATTTGGAAACAGGGTCTCACTAAGTTGCTGAGAGCTTCACTCAGTAGCTGAGGCTGGCTTCGAACCTGTGCGATCCTCCTGTCTCAGCCTCCCAAGCGCCGGGATTACAAGCGTGCACCACCATGCCCAGCTTCCTTATTTTGAAACAGGGTCTCACTGAGTTGCAAAAGGGCTCACTAAGTAGCTGAGGCTGTCCGCAAACCCAGATCCTCCTATCTCATCCTCCCAAGTGCCGGGATTACAAGTGTGCGCCACCACGCCCTGGCTATTCTTTATTTTGAAACAGGGTCTCACTCAACAGAGTGAGCGCAACTCAACAGAGTTGCAAAGGGCCTCACTAAGTAGCTGAGGCTGCCTGCAAACCTCTATCCTCTTGTCTTAGCCTCCCGAATGCTGGGATTACAAGCATGCACCACCATGCCCAGCCTAATACAACTTTTTTAAAAAGGTTGCTGCCAGACATAGTGGCATGCCTGTAATCCCAGTACTTGGGAAGCTGAGACAGGAGGATCGCAGTTTCAAGGCCAACCTCAGCAACTTAGTGGGACCCTCAGCAACCTGGCAAGATGCTGTTTCAAAATAAAAAGAAATAAATAATAGAGACTGGAGGCATAGTGTGGAGTAGGATACCCCCAGGTCCCAATTCCCAGTACCAAGAAAAGGTTGCTCAAAGGAGCCTTAAGGTCTGCATTGAATTAGATGGCAAGTAAGTAAGTGTATAAGTATCACACACACACAGCCACACACACCCAGAGTCACAGGTTGTTCGGGAGGCAGAAGGAGAAGCCGGCCTACTGCAGAGTCAAGGCAGAGGTCGCCTGCACCTGTGTAAGCCCTTAACACGCTCTGCTGCCTGACCAGTCATGAGAGGCTGCCATGAACTGAGAGTCACAATTTGTGTGATCTGTGCACCAAAGAGAAAGAGAAGAAAGAAGAAGGGAGAACTAGGCCGAGGGAGGGAGGAAGGCTTTGCCCTAGAATCTGAGTGCGTTCTGAGTAAGTTTGGAGTGTACAGCTCCTCTCTGTACTGTGCTGGAGGCTCCTATAAGGACGCGACCCTCCCAGGGCCATTAACTCTGCCCAGCTTATTTGATCCAGGTGGAGTGCTGTTCTGACCCTTCTTCCTCACCAGCCTCCCTGTCCTGATGTTCAGCTGTCCAAGGAGTAGTGACAGACAAGTCAGGAAACTGACAACTAGCCAAGATGTTGAGTCTGTTGGAGAAAACAGCTCCCCTCCTCAAGCAAGGCTAGGGTGCCTTTACGTGAACACTGACTTTTCCTGGGACTGCACGGCGGGATCCACACCCGCTTACCCCTGCCCCAGCCAGCCCGGCTCCTCCTCACTTGTGCAGATTTGCTAAAGGTCACCTTCTCACCCAGTGCTTCCTGTCTACACCACCTGAAACTGCTCTCCATCCATCTTTATCCCCTCGCCCCCTCTATTTTCTTCTCCCATACTTAAGCACTACCTGCCTTCCTGTGATGCACTCCTGTGCTATGACGGTCTGTTGATGCCCCTCTAGAGCATAAAGCAACAAGTCCCATGTGACGACCCGCGCGCTTCTTAATGTAAGGGTCAACCGCCTTCCCATCCTCTCTGGGGAGGGAGCTGACACGCAGATTCCAGAGCCAGTGTGGCTCTCCGTGTGGGCCTCTCTCTTCAGAAGGCAGCCACTGGCGCAGCAGAGATCCCACCCCACGGAGGGCTTGAAGCTACATGCAAACGGCGTCTTGAGTATCTGTTGCCTTTTTGCTGTTAGAACTAAAAATAGGAAGGTCTGATTTCAAAGGGATGATCATATACCCAGAAACTTTAAAAATTACTTTAAAACAAACATGGAGATTTAAACCAGTAGTTTTTTGTTTGTTTGCTTTTTTAATTTTTTTGCGGGTCTGGGGATGGAACCCAGGGGCATTTGACCTCCGAGCTACACCCCCTGCCCTATTTTGTATTCTTTATTTTGAAACAGGGTCTCACTGAGTTGCAGAGGGCCTCACTAAGTAGCTGAAGCTGTCCGCGAACTGCGATCCTCCTGTCTCAGCCTCCCGAATGCTGGGATTACAAGTGTGTGCCACCATGCCTGGCTTGTTTTTGTTTTTTTATGGAACTAAGATGTTAACCAAGAACGAAGAGCTAGGCACACAGTGTTCTGGAGGTGAAGCCAACTCAGGGCAGGTGAGCTTGGGTGGGTCCACACAGCATCTGGCCCCTGGAGAACTTGCAAGAGAAGGAAGTAGAAACGGGAAATCAAGAAACAAGAACAGAGCCCTGGACAAGCTTCCTCTGCCGCACCGTCCAGCAGGAGAACCTCTTACTGCTCTAGCAGCTCAACCCAACAAGAACTCTTTCTTAACTATGTTCATCAGAACCTGCTCATCAGGAAAGAATTCACCCAGATGGTGGGACACTAATGTATCCAAATGAAAACACTATGTACCCCAGGAGTGATGGCATTTCAAACAGGAGTTGTGAGATTCCTCTTGAGAAATGTAGCTCAAACCCTGCGTGGGGGCCCACACTTTTAGTCATATACTTACTTGGGAGGCTGAGAAAGATCACAGGTTCAAGGCCAGCTACAGCAACTTAGTGAAACCTTGTTTCAAAATAAAAAATAAAACAGGGCTGCGGGAATAGCTTAGAGGTCAAATGTCTCCAGCTTGAAGTTCAAATGTCTCTTTGGGAAGGTCTCCCTGGCTCTCAGACCACATCAAATGCTCCAGGCAGAGCTCCCATAATGCCCTGCCTGTCTCCATCCTGCATCTGCCACATTTCATGACAAATTAAGTGCCTGTAAGTCCCATGGGGCAGGGGATCTACCAACTCTCAGGGTAGGTAGTTCCTGATACAGAACAGGTGCTTAGTAAACACTGGGCGAAGGAGCGATGGACGTGTGACCCCTCTGTTTCCCCTGGTGAACCCGAGCAGCTCAGGCAGAAGTGCTTTCCTGTTACCTTTCCATATGAAAGGCAGCGGAGCAGAGCCAAGGAAGCGCTCTGCAGAAGAGGCCTGGCCCAAAAGCCAAACCCAGCCAGGCGCAGTGCCACACTCCTGTAGTCCCAGACAGGAAGATCGCAAGTTCCAAGCCAGCCTCAGCGATTTAGCGAGGCCCTCAGCAACTTAGTGAGGCCCTGTTTCAAACTAAAATATAAAATAACACTGGGGGTGTAGCTCAGAGGTAGAGCACCATCACTTCCATACCTACCACAATAAATAAGTAGGTAACTAAGTAAGTAAATAAAAATAAAAAGTAAACAAATAAGAAGCCATATTCCACCACTTAGTAGTTAATGATGACTCAGTTTCCTCCCCTTTTTAACAATATACTTATAAGATGCAATGGTGGTTCAAAGGGTTAACATATGTCAAGTACATAGACAAATACCTGCCAAGTATTAAGAGCCATGCGAGCATTAGTTATTAGCTATGGCTTGAAATCTCAGCGCTCCATGGCAGAGATTCAGTAAACGATCACATCGAGCACCAGTCATCGATGGACAAAGTACAAAAGTACAAATCCTCCCCACGTCCCACCTATTTCGTGGACACAGACAGCAGGCCCTGGGCACAGAGAGGATGAGGGGGGAAACTACCACAGAAAACGCCCCTGGCCGCCAACTTTGCTAGCCAGTAGGGGAGACTATATCACGCCATTTTCTGGAGTAGCGGCAGAAATTTTGCCAAGTTTCTTCAGATAACTACCTCAAGGTTTTTGTTCTTTTTAACCAAAGAAAATTTCACCTTTTGGTAAACAAAGTTGCTGGTTGAACACATTCATACTCACAACTCTCATTTTCTGTCTTAGTCTGTTCAAGCTACTATAACAAAATGCCATCAATTTGTCTAGCGTATAAATAGCAGACATTTACTCCTCGTGGCCTGGAAGCTGGGTTGTCTGCGGTTGGAGCAGGCTTGTTGTATGCCGAGGGTCTGCTTTCTGGTCCATGGCACCACCTTGCAGTGCCCTCACACAGTGGGAGGGCTGAGTAGGTCTTGAAGGTTTCAAACAAGAGCTCTTCCCTCAAGACCTAATGACCTGCCACATACCATCACTTTGGGGATAGAATTTCAACACTTGTATTCGGGGGCAACCAACAGTGAGACCATACCATGTGTGCAGTCTTGATTTTAATCTTCTGGAGTAGAATACACTGAAAGAAACCATTTGGCTCCTGACAGCTGAATTACTACTAGTCAAGTAACTCAGCATAGGTATAAAAAGATCTTGCTGATAGAGTGGTCTGTGGGCAATTTATCTGCAAGTATGCTCCTGGTAAAACAAATATTTTCAGGATGATTTTTGAACTTAGGGAAAGGATGTTTCAAGGCAAATACGAATGTCAAGGTAAATATGATGTAGAACCTTACCAAAAACAAATTTCCTAATCCTTCCTGTTTTGAATGACCTGAACTAGATCTGAGCTCAGGAGAAGCCCCGGTTAATTTAGTCATGTCTGTTGCAAGAAAATAATTATAGGCATATACGAAGGTGCAATGTTACACAAGCACAGGAGTTCTACTTGTTCCTGCTTCCTGCTTTTCATTCAGCCTTCTATGTTTTAATTACCAATAGTCTACACTCTCACATACATGTGACAATACAAGCCTCATATGTGGACATGTTGCTTTGCTTTGTTAACAGCGCTGACATATAGTGGGCACTTGATAAAAAAAAGTTGTTGTGTGAATAAGAAATCCCATGTCTTTTGAGAAAAATCACATTCTCCAAGTGAAATTTAAGTACTTAATCAAATTCATGAGGCTTGTAAAGTGTGTGTGTGTGTGTGTGTGTGTGTGTGTGTGTGTGTGTGTTACTAGGGATTGAACTCAGAAGCATTCTACCTCTGAACTACACTCTCAACCCTTTTTATTTTCGAAACAGGGTCTCGCTAAGTTGCTAAGGGCCTCACTAAATTGTGAAGCTGGTCTATAATTTTTTTTAAGGGGAGTAAAAGGTTTATTGGAAGCAGCAGGGAATGGGGAAGGGTGGCTGAACACCCCAAAGGGGCTGGAACTCTGCGTCCAGCAGCTGCCTTCAGGACAATACTTGAGAGTAGCCCAAGCCGAATTGCCTTCAGGTGCAGGCTGCTTTATTCCAGAGTCCATGTGATCTTCCAGAAGAGAATAGAGAAAAGTGGCCGAACACCCCAAAGGGGCTGTCGGGTCTCTGTTGTCCAGTAGCTGCCTTCAGGTCACTACCCGAGTGTTGCCTGAGCCAAGTGCTGTCAATTACAAACTACTTTCTCCCAGAGTCTACGTGATCTGCCAGAAAGGAGGTGCAAATCACCCCTAGGGGCCCTGGTCAGCCTTGATGTCCAGCAGAGGCCTTCAGGTTACTACCCGAGAGTTTCCCGGGCCACGTGCCATCAGTTGCACTCTGCCTTCTCTCAGGGCCAACACGACCTGCAAGAGAGAGAACAGCTCCCCAAAAGGGGAGGGGGTCCCGAGAGGGAAAAACCCCTGGTCTATAATCTTAATCCTATAATCTTCCTGTCTCAGCCTCCAGGGTACTGGGATTACAGGCATGTGTCACCACACCTGGCTAAACCGCCTATTGTCTAATGCTCAGACCAGCACTTTTCAGGGCAGAGCCAGGGAACTAAAGGGAAGATTTTGAGGGAGAAGGAAGGAAGAACTGGTGGGTATTCTGGTAAGATAGCTAGGGAAGGAGATTAGAGTACCAACTTCTCGGTGACTATGGGGGGTGGGTGACTTTTGCTTTAAAACAGAGAAAAGGAAATGAGTAAAAATAGAAACATTTGTAAGAATTTCTTTTTTGTTAGGAGATATTCTAAAAAGGAAATAAGATTGTGGACTAAGTTTTTTAGTACAGATTATTTGTTTTCCACCTACATTCTATGAGGCAAATTCTCTCAAAAGGAATAATCTTTCAGGCATGATAGTGCACACCTGTCGTCCCAGTACTTGGGAAGCTGGAGATAGGAGGATTGCAAGTTCAAGGACAACTTCAGTAATTTAGTGAGACCCTGTTTCAAAATAAAAAAATAAAAAGAGGTGGGGTGTAGCTCATAGATAGAATATCTTTGGGTTCAATCCCTAGTAACACACACACACACACACACACACACACACACACACACACACACACAGAATTGACTGTGAGTAGGCTGTTAACTCCATATAAAAACTATGGTTATTGAATGTGTGGTCAAAGTATGAGTATAATCGAGTTTACCTTTAACCAGAACAATGAGCATGACCTTGAACTTATCTCTTAGCTGCTCTGTGTCACGAGTTCCTCATGTATAAAAGGAGATAACAATATTTACCCCTCTAAAGGCTTTTTTGATGATTGAGAAAACACATGCAGAACTGACCATGACTGGCATCTATCATGACAGCTTAAAAAAGTGCCAGTATTCTTTTTTTTTTTTTTTTTTTTTGGTGGTACTGGGGTTCCTGGAAGCCCTTCTACCTCTGGGCTACACTCCCAGACCTATTTTATATTTTATTTGAAAACAGGGTCTGTTAAGCCAGCGCGGCTGGCTTCGAACCTGCGCGATCCTCCTGTCTCCACCTCCCAAGGGCGGGGATTACAAGCGTGTGCCACCACGCCCAGCAAAGTGCCAGTATTCTTACAGTCATCATTGAACCCTGCCGCCATGAGGCTCAGAGCCTTTGGGGATGCGGTCCTGCGTGAGCAGCTCTCCTCCAGCTCTCGCCTTGCACCTGCTGATCATTCTGTTGCTTGACCCATCTGTTCCCTCCTCAGCGTTTCAGCATCTTGCCTGTGTAGATAATATTTACTCATCACTAAAACCATAACCTAGCAGAAGGCCTAGCTTAGAGTAGGAGCTCAAGCAATATTTATTTGAAAAAATTATTAAGCCAGGTGTGGTGGTATACACCTGTAATCTCAGTAGTTTGGAGGCTGAGTCAGGAGGATTTCAAGTTTGAGAGCAGACTCAGCAACTTAGCAATACCCTGTTTGAAAAAAGGGCTGAGGTGTAGTTCAGGAATAGGATACTCCTATGTTTGATCCTCAGTATAAAATATATATCTATATTTATATATTTACATATCTCTCTACATATAATGTTTTTAATTGTCTTTTATTTTATTTTATTTTTTGGGGTGGTACTGGGGGTGGAACCCAGAAGCTTTCTACCTCCGGACTATACTCCCAGACCTTTTTTATATTTTATTTGGAAACAGGGTCTCACTAAGTTGCTGAGAGCCTCACTAAGTAGCTGAGGCTGGCTTTGAACCCGTGCGATCCTCCTGTCTCAGCCTCCCAAGCGCGCGGGGATTACAAGCGTGCGCCACCACACCCGGCTTTTTATTGTCTTTTAAATAACTATTTTATCAATTAACATGACTATTGCCCAGATGTGTTTTAACAGCATCCATCATAAATACCATAACAGAAATCTGAACTTCTCTAAAAAATATATAAAATGCAGTCAAACAAAGGGTCTAAACACCAAGTCACAGGGGAAGTTGAGGAAAATAGCTTTGGAAAGGCTGAGGAAAAAATTCACCATTTGTGCTGAAAACTGAAAGACTCAAAACAAATTTTAAAGTTACCGAAATGGAGTTGCAAAGACTTGATTTACCATCACGCTTGAGACAAACATGAAACAAAGTTCCAAAGTACTAGGTGCCAAGCTATGAAGCCTGCTGGTCCCAGAGAGACTGGAGCTAAGGGGCTTCTGTCAGGTGCAACAAGGGGAAATCCAGGCCAGCAACAGGAGATGCAGTGGGAGGAAGGGGGGGCAGAGGATGCAAGGGGCTCCAGATGGAATTCCCAGGGCAGGATGCCGCAGAGGAGGGAGTTGTATGTGGGGGAGGCCGGGTGTCCCTCCAGGTTTCAGCTGTGTTTCCATCAGTATATGCATGTGAAGCGGCCACCGGTAGCGAGAGATGACAGCGTCAGTGCTTAAACCAACCCAGGATGAGTGTCTGTTCCCACCAGCCGGTCAGGAAGCCTCGCACACGTGCAGGCCATTGGTAGAGGACAGGAGGACATGCCAGAACAGTGAAGAATAGGTCTGGATAGAGCACGGCAAGACCCAATGGGATCGACATTTTCACAAATAGCTTCCTTGCATTTCAGAACATAGGGCAATAACAGTTACGAGACCAAGGAGATAAGACCCCCACCGTTGGTGTCCTGGGCTAAAGGGTTGTGTCTCACTTACACTTCTCCCGAATTATGTCACAATCCTAACTCCCAGTGGGATGGTGGTTGGAGGTCGGGGTTCCGGAAGCTCACTAGTCATGAGGGTGAATGAGATTAGTGGCCTTAAAAATGTGAGAGCTTGCCGGGCTTGGGAGGCGAAGACAGGAGGATCACACAGGTTCAAAGCCAGCCTCGCTGCCTTAAGACACCCTGTTTCCAAATAAAATGTAAAAACTGGTCTGGGAGTGCAGCCCAGAAGTAGAAGAATTCCATCCCTAGTACCACCAAAAAAAAAAAAAAAAAAAAAAAAATTGTGAGCGCTTGAGCCAGGCATGGTGGGCACACGATCTGTAGTCCCAGCATTTGGGAGGCTGAGACCGGAGGATGGTGGTTCTTGGCCAGCCTCAGATACCTAGTGAGGCCCTCTGCAACTCAGTGAGCCCCAGTTTCAAAATAAAGAATAAAAAATAGGGCTGGGGGTGTAGCTCAGAGGTAGAATGCCCCCGGGTTCCATCCCCAGTACCGGAAAAAAGAAAAAAAAAGTGAGCGTTTGCTCTCTTTCTCTCTACTCCCCTCCACATGAGGGTGTCATGAGAAGTGGGTGGTGTGCACCTTAAAGAGGAAGAGTCCCCAGAACTAACTATGCTGAGATCCTGATCTTGGATTTCTCGTCTCCACAACTATGAGAAATATTACCAGGCAAAGCAGTAGGAGAATGCGACCCATGATAAAGAGAGAAGACACCAAGTTTGGAACTGAAGTGCATCACACATGCTCACCAAGCAATTGGAGCCAGGCATGGTGGCTTGTAATCCCAGTACTTGGGAGGCCGAGACAGGCAGATCATGGTTCACAGCCAGCCTCAACTACGAAGTGAGGCCCTCTGCAACTCGGTGAGACTCTATTTCAAAATAAAGAATTAAAAAATCAGCCTGGGGGTGTAGTTCGGAGGTAGAATGCCCCTGGGTCCAATCCCCAGTAATGCAAATAAATAAATTAGTTAAATTAAATAAAAAGTAAGTATAGCTGGGCATGGTAGTGCACACCTATAATCCCAGTACTTGGGAAAATAGGAATGTAATCTATAAAAAGTTGGTAGAAATATTAAATGAATTTATCAAGGTCATGGGATACAAGATAAGAAAAATCAATTGTATTTCTATGTACTGGTAATGCATTTATGCATTAAAAATAAAAAAAATATCTACTTAGATTTAAGTTTTTGTGTTGGGGGGGGGACTGGAGAATTAACCCAGGGGCTTTTTACTTCTGACATAAGCCCCCACTCCTAGTATTTTTTTAATTTAGAAACAGGATCTTAGTAAGTTGAGGAGGGCCTCACTAAGTAGTTGAGGCTGGCCTCAAACCTAAGATCCTCCTGTCTCAGTCTCCCAAGTACTGAGAAAACATGTGTACAGCACTATATCCATCTGAAAATGAAATTTTTAAAAATATCACTTGCATGCCAGGCATGGTGGCGCACGCTTGTAATCCCTGCACTTGGGAGGCAGAGACAGGAGGATCGCACAGGTTTGAAGCCAGCTGTGC
The DNA here is from genome assembly GCF_963383645.1 of Muscardinus avellanarius. Taxonomy (NCBI): domain Eukaryota; kingdom Metazoa; phylum Chordata; class Mammalia; order Rodentia; family Gliridae; genus Muscardinus; species Muscardinus avellanarius. The sequence continues at coordinate 51,522,908 of NC_137803.1, read as the reverse complement.
TGGCTTAAGAGACCCTGTTTCCAAATAAAAATAAGCCAGGCATGATGACACATGCTTATAATCTCAGCATTTGGAAGCTGAGACCAGGAGGATCGCTGTTCACAGACAGCCTCAGCTACATAGTGAGGCCCTCCGCAACTTAGTGAGACCCTGTTTCAAAATAAAGAATAAAAAATAGGGCAGAGGGTGTAGCTCGGAGGTTGAATGCCCTGGGTTCCATCCCCAGATCCGCAAAATAAATGAATAAATAAATAAATAATAAAAATATCCCTTGCAAAAACATTAAATATCTGGACAACTAAGGGGAAAATGTGACAAAATCTATAAAATTCTACACTAAAAACTACAATACAGTACTTATAGAAATTAAATAAAACCTAAACAAATGAAGGCCTACAGTATGTGCATGGGTCAAAATAATTAATATTACTAAGATGTTTCTTTTTCCAGAATTTAAACTTTTGACTATTCCTAAGAATGAAAAGATAGGCACAGAGTAGGAGGAAATATTAGCAAATCGTATGTCTGATGATGAAATTGCACCCAAGATATCAAATTCTCAAAACTATAAGAAAACAGGAAGATGGCGACCGAGAAAAGCGGGGCTTAAGAGCCCCGCTAACAACCAATCTCTATTACCACAAAATCAGCACCTTTCATAGCCAGAAAACACCATCACCAGAGAAACAAAAAAATCACCAGCCCCAGAGAGCAGGGGGTCTCATAACAGAGCTCAGAGCCACAGAGGAGATACGCCGGCCTCACGGCCGAGGATGCAGCAGCAGCTCCTCACTGCCGGCGGCAGCGGCGAGCTCACCGGACGGCTACGGCTACAGACCAACGCACTCAACAGCCCACCAGGCTCCAGAGAGGAGCTGCAGACAGCGAGCCGAGGTGAGCCGCTGCGGAAGAGCCCGGACAGCAAGCCGAGGTGAGCCGCTGTGGAAGAGCCCGGCGGGATTCGGCAGATTTTTCGGTGCAGGGAGCATCTAAAGCTCCCAGTGGCTGGGCTCAGCACACACTGCAGGGACTCAAGAGGAGTTCAAAAACAAAAAAGAAATACGCCAGCCTCACGGCTGAGGGTGTGGCAGCAGCGCCATATTGCCACCAGCGGCAGCGGCAGCAGCAGCGAATTCACCGAGTCCACTACAGCTCCATCTGCGTATTCAACAACAGTGAGTCAAACTGCGGGCCCCAAAGGAGAAATCCCAGTACTGACTCCCAGGGACTTGACTCAGTGGGGGAGTGGCAGTTGAAGAGATATCACATCATAGGAGAACGCCCAACCTGACACCCCCCATAGTCAAAAGCAGCCTCGATTGACTCCCTGGGTCTGAGACTTTGCGATACAACCCAGTAAAGGAGTAGTGGTGACTGAGATACCACAGACTCGAGATCCAGAGCACCTTAAGTGAAGTCGTAGTGACCCAAGGGAAGAACCCAGAGAAGGCACAAACTCCCGAAATCATGGGAAAGAGGAATAATACTGGAGCAATGAATGCCCACAATCCCACAACATCAGAACCCGATAAAACAGAAATTCAGAGATTTCTAGAAGATCAAATCAGGAAAATAACTGTAGAAATAATAGAGGTGTTTCAAAAAGAATTCAGAGAGAGCCAAAAAGAGATAAAGGATGCAATTAATGAAGTAAAGGCCTCAATTCAAAGTACAAACAATCGATTAGACCACATGGAGAATAGAATCTCGCCTTAGAAGATGATCAATCCAAAAATGAACGCATAGTTTCTAATCTAGAAAAAAATATCCAACAGCAGGAATCTGACATTGAAGAAATATGGGCCCATTTTAAGAGAGCTAACCTAAGAATAATTGGAATAGAGGAGGGAAAAGAAGGTGAAACCAAAAAGGGATCAACAATATCTTCAAGGAAGTAATAGCAGAAAATTTTCCAAACATAGAGCAAGAGGTCGATACACAGGTCCAGGAAACTTATAGAACTCTCTTTAGACAGGATCGGAGAAGAGGATCCCCACGCCACATAATTGTCAAAATGACCACTGTGGAAGCCAAGTAGAGAATCTTAAAGGCAACAAAAACAAAGGGCCAAGTGACATTCAGAGGCAAACCAATTAGAATCACTCCGGACTTCCCAAACCAAGTCATGAGAGCCAGAAGGGCTTGGAGTAACATATTCCAAACTCTGAGAGAAAACAACTTCCAGCCAAAAATTTCCTACCCAGCAAAACTTTCTATCACATTAGATGGAAAAATAAGAAGCTTCCATGACAAACAGAAACTGAAGGAATTTATGTCTTCAAAACCAGCGCTAGAGAAAATACTCAAAGAGATTAACTACAAAGAAGAAATAGGTAACACTCACCAGAACCAGAGAAACAAGAGTTTCCATCCAACAGACAACTAAGATTAGTTATCTGTGGAGATCCATTATTTATGTTAGTCTTATACCTATCTCTAAATTGTATTGTTTGCTTTTATTGTTAATTTTTAGGATTTCTAGTTGGAATATTAATATACCTTCAGATATAGCATTTGGAAATATTTTATCCCATTCTATTAGTAACTTTTAACTCTGTTTACATTGTCTTTGGATATACAATATTTTATTTTTTAGGGAGTTTGTATACCCTTTTGTTGCCTGTGCCATTGAAATCATATCCAAGAAATCACTGCCAATTTCAGTGTTGCAAGGTTTTATGACCCAGATTTTCTTCTAAAAGTTTATAGTCTTAAGATTTATATTTATGTCTTTTATCTATTTTGAGTTAATATTTGTATATGGGATTAGGTAAGGGTCCAATTTTATTCTTTTTCATGTAATTATTGTTTTTCAACAATATTTAGTTAAAAGATTATTATTTCCTCCACCAAATGTTCGTGGAAACTTTGTCAAAAATAACTTGACAATATATGGAAGAATGTATCTCTAGGGTTTTATTTAACTCCAATGGTTTATATATCTGCCTTTAGAACAGTACTACACTGTTTCAATTATTGTAGCTTTATATGGTTTGAAATTAGAAAATATATATCTTCTAGCCTTGTTCTTTTTCGAGATCGTTTTGGGTATCTAGAGTCCATATTCCATATTAGGATAGATTTTTTCCTGAAAAATAAATATATAAATATATGATAGTTTCACCTAAAAAAAAAAGTAAAAAAATATTCTCTGGTAAGAAAGAAATATTTCAAAAAGAAATATTAAAATGTTATCTTTAAGTTATCAAACACTTGGTATCAGACAAATGAAACTGTTATGTGAGATTATTATTTTTAATTTTGGATAAATTGCTATAATACTAGACGTCAACCACTAAGCCAAGCATGGGAAGGAGGGATGGGGAGGGAATGGGGTGAGGATCGGGTGGGGGCTGACTGGGCGATGTGTGCATATATGTCTACAAAAGTTTTTTGTATCCCACTATGATGCATGAATACAGTGCACAAATAAAAAAGAAAAAAGAAAAAAAAAGAAAACAAGCTGGGCGCGGTGGCACGCTGGTAATCTCAGCATTTGGGAAGCTGAGACAGAAGAATTGGGCTTCTGTCTCAGCTGAATCAGCTGCTTAGTGAGGCCCTTTGCAACTAGTGAGACCCTGTTTCAAAATAAAGAATAAAAAAATAGAGCTGGGGATGTAGCCTGGAGGTAGAATGCCCTTGGGTTCCATCCCCATTACCATAAAGAAGAAAGAAAGAAAGAAAGAAAGAAAGAAAGAAAGAAAGAAAGAAAGGAAGGAAGGAAGGAAGGAAGGAAGGAAGGAAGGAAGGAAAGAAGGAAGGAAGACAACCCAATAAAAACATGAACAAAAGATTTAAACAGATGCTTCACTGAAGAAGAAAGCCTGAATAAATTAAACAGATAAAAATATGCTCAAAATCATCCCCCAAGAGGGAAATACTAATTAAAACCACAATATGATACCTCCACACACTCATCAGAATGGCTAAAACTGAAGCTTCGGCATCCAAGTGTTGACGAGATTGGAAAGAACTAGAACTCTCTATATACTGTTGTCGGGAATAAAAACTGCTGCAGAAGCTTTTGAGGACAATTGACAGATGAATGTCAATGCCAATCATTAAGAATGCCAAGAGTAATAAATGGTGGTGAGGATGTGGAGAATAGGGACTCTTGTACACTGTCGTTGGGACTGCAAACTAGTATAGCAACTATGGAGAACAGGGTGGAGGTTTCTCAGAAGTTTGGGAATGGAACTACCACAGGACTCAGCGAGGGCGCTCCTGATCATCCTTCCAAAGGAATTGAAGCCAGGTATTATAGCGGCAGTGCTTATCCTAGTTTATAGCAACACAGTTCACAACAGTCAAACTATGGAACCAGCCTAGGTGTTCATCAGCAGATGAGTGGGATATGAAACTGTGATATATACACACAATGGCATTTTACTCAGCCATAAAGAAGAGCTAAATTATGTCATTTGCAGGAAAATGGATGAAATTTGAAACCACTGTGCTTAGCGAGGTTAGCCAGTCTCAGAAAGCAGAGAGTTGTATGTTGTATGTTTTATTGCACTTGTGGAAGCTAGATAGAAGTTGGAGAATAAACAAGACCTCAAAGAGAGGAGTAGAGACTCCAGTGGAGTGGTGGAGGGGGCTTAAGAGAGGGAAGAAAGGTGATAGAGACGTGCAGAAGGTAACGGTTTAAATAAGGCTACTCACATATATGAAATCGCCAATGCCAATCCCAATGACATGTACAGGGAAGAGGAGATGAGGGTGAGATCCAGAAGGAAATGCACTCAGTGTTGTTGCATACACATTCAAATCATTTTATACCTCGGTATGGCATATACAATGCACCAATAAAATATATAAAAAGAACTATGTATTTAAAAAATACATGTGCATGAATGCACAAAGCAGTTTTTTTTTTTTTTTTTTTTTTTTTTTGGTGGTACTGGGGTTCCTGGAAGCCCTTCTACCTCCGGGCTACACTCCCAGACCTATTTTTATTTTTGGAAACAGGGTCTGTTAAGCCAGCGCGGCTGGCTTCGAACCTGCGCGATCCTCCTGACTCTGCCTCCCAAGCACGGGGATAAGCAGCTTTATTTGTAAGAGAAAAACTGGAAATGACAAAAATTTCCACCCACAGGTAAGTGGATATATTGTAGTATGTCCACTTAATAGAATATTACTCAGCAATAAAAAGGACTAAATTAATATGCACCCAACTTGGATACGGATTGTTATGAAGAAAGCCAAAGAATACAAAGAGTACATCCTATAAGATTCCACTTATATGAACTTCTAGAAAAGGCAGACTAATTTATAATTTATAATGACAGTAAGCATTTGGCTCCCTAGGAATGGGTCAGGGCATGGGGAGATGACAAATGGCACGAGGACACTTTTTGGGCTGATGTGTATGTTGTTTCTCTTTATTGTGGTGACAGTTTCACTGGCTTATGCACATGTCAAAACTTATCAAAGAGTACCTTTTGATAAGTGCAGTCCATTATATGTCAGTCGAACTATTTCATTAATCTGTGCATCTCGACCTCGGCCAAGGTGACATTTCTTGCACAACCCTTTGCGGAGAAGAGCGAATCTCCGCCCCTCCTGGAGGTGGGCATGGTGGTAAGCAAATGCTTTCCTCATGGGGTGCCTGTAGCTCTAGCACTGGATCCACAGGAAGTACTTAATTCGTGCACCAATAGTGTTTCATGCTCAGTAGTTATGTGGGTCTAAAATTCACTAACTAAAGCACCACTAAACTGTGATTTCCCAACATGCTTTATTTGAGAGCCCGCCTGGAGAGTCGCGGGTAGTCCTGATAGGCTGGATGAGTCGCCCACCCAGCAGGGCTGAAGCGGTCCTGCTTTTAAGCTGTATTTTGGGGGGTGGGACTAAGCATGGGAAGGCTTTCTCCTAACATCTGGAGTCTCGAGACCTCAAGTCTGTCTCGCGATGTTTGGAGTCTCCAGGCACCTGGACTCTTGCGATATCTCTGCTTCCAGGGTTCTGCCTCCAGTCGCGGCAGTCGTCACTTCCGGAGGACCCGACCAATCAGAAAGAGAATTTTGCAAGGCCTCCTTGAAAGTGGTCCTGAGAACCGTGGTCCAGCTAGTGACACAGAAGCTGGCTTCTGCCAGGAGAGCCATCTACTCCCAAATGCTCAGCAGAAGCAAAATCAAAATGGCCTGAGGGGGAAATGCTGGCCTCTGGAAGGAAAGCTGCCTCTACATTGGTACTAGCAGGAAAGCAAAATCCCTCATGCGAACACAGGTGAAAACAGAGAATACAGAGCTACTGCAACTTACCCCAAATATTTAGTAGCTGTGATTTTCATTTTCACTCCTGCTTGATTTACTACAACAGCAGTAATATTTATTTAACATCTGTTACGTGTCAACACTGTGGTAGTCAGCCTTAAGGCTGCTGAGCATTAGAATGAATTATAGGACACCGTGAAATCTCCTTTCCAAAAGCCCTTTGCCTTTGGATACAGACTGTATCTATACAGAATGAGACGTGTGCAGATCTTCCAAGAGACCAAGGGATGGGCAAAATGGCCAGCCGAGATGCCTCCCTGTCTGCAACTTTTTATATTCAAGCATCCATGGCCGCCATGCCTTATATAAAGCATTAATCACTTTCCCCAGGCCTGACCTAGAAATTCAACGTAAACTACACACCAAGATCATGTTGGATGACTTGCTAACTTGCTTGAAAAGGTCTCATGAATGGGGAAGAATGTCTTTGGAAATTCTAGCCCGTAACTGAAAAACTATGGTCCTTCATTCATGAAACATATACGGGTGACTCAACTTAAGATTTTTCAACTTTATGAAAATGGATACAAATCAGTGGAAACCAGACTTTAAATTTTGCATTTTTACCTTTTTCCAGGCTAGGATGAGCTGTGGGATACTCTCATGTGCTACAAGCCAGGGTTCCCAGTTGACCATGAGGTCCCAAAGGGACACCTCTGAGCTACACCCCATTCTTTTTTATTTTTCTATTTTGAAACAAGTTCTTGCTAAATTGCTAAGGGCTTCGATAGGTTGCTGAGGCTGGCCTCAAACCTGCAATCCTCCTGCCTCAGCCTCCCAAGTACTGGAATTATAGGCATCCATTACCACACCTGGCAAAATTTAATTATATTTTTCTAACCCCATCCTAAATTATCAATATTATTATGTATTATCTATACATCTGTAGTTACTAAGTTTTTACGATGTTCTAGGTGTGTACCATGATGAACAAACCCGACCGGTAGCCTCTGCCCTTATAAAGCTTGTGGGGAAAAGTAGAGGTCAAATTAAGGATACAACTGGGTGTGGTGGTGAACACCTATCATCCCAGTGCTTAGGAGGCTGGGACAGAAGAACCACAGGCTCATTGACAGCCTCAGCAACTTAGCAAAACTCGATTTCAAAATAAAAAATCAAATAGCCGGGCGTGGTGGCGCACGCTTGTAATCCCAGCATTGGGGAGACTGAGACGGGAGGATCGCGGCTCGTGGACCTCCTCAGCTTCTTAGTGAGGCCCTCTGCAACTTAGTGAGACCCTGTTTCAAAATAAATAATAAAAAATAGGGCTGGGGGTGTCGCTCAGAGGGCAAATGCCCCTGGGTTCCATCCCCAGACCCACAAAAATAAATAAACAAATAAAATAAAATAGAGCTTGGGGGTGTAGCTCAGATGTAGAATACTCCTGGGTTCAACCCCCATAACACACACACAAACACACACACACCCCAAACCAAAAGGGTACACATTGTAATAAGTTGAAAAGATGGGATGTACAAGGAGGCAGAGAAAGCTGCCTGCCTTGCCTAGCTGTAATTTTAGGTATCGCCAAAAAAAAAAAAAAAGAGGTTTCTCCCTCTCCTCACCCTCTGAGTCACTGGCGGGCAGGCCAGACTGAGCGCCGCACACAGCCAGCGCAGCGGACCTGCTCCGGACGGAGTTCTGAGCCCCGGCACTCACAGAAAGCCTGCGGAGCTGCGTCAACTCTTTAATCACGCTTACAAATAATAGATGAGCCATGGTGACGAAAGCAACTTCTGAGCAAATTGGGGGGGGGAGGGGGCTTCGCTACAACAGCCGCAGAACTCTGAACTCCGAATGCATTCCCAGGTCCTCTCCTGTCCCAGCTCAGTGCCACTTGTAAAAATCTCTGCTAATATTTGAAGAAATACAAGATGTTCCGGCATTCCCAAGGTATCCCACGGAAGGCTGAGTCAAAGACATGCATTGATGTCAGATCAGCAGAAATATGAAACCTACACATCCGTGTTCAGTGAACGCCCGTGGCAACTGTAACAACAGACTGTCATGAAGTACCCGGCTCCCTTGTTGACAGCAAATAATTTGGTAGGCCTCTCCTTATAGACCATTCAAACGATGATAAATAGATGATAAATAAAGTCGCATGGGTTTTAGTTAAAGCTTGATTAAAGTACAAAGTATAACCCTCCAGCTGGGAGGTCTAAATGTCATCTTCTCCTATCCCGGAGCTGCTGTGAATGAAAGGGCAGATCCAAGTTCACTTGCCATGAATATTTAAATAATGTCACCATTAGCAACGCTATTCTGGATAATTATTTAAATCCACTACATAGTATAAACCCAAAATCTATAAAAAAGAGAATGTTACCCAGTTTAATTACCTTGGGAAATATATTAGAGATGGAGCAGTCTCACATTAGACGTTGCGGTGGTTTCCTCTGACATCAGCAATGATTGATCAAAAAGCTTCCTATTAATCTCAAATGAATTGTTTGCAATTAACAACGCTTTCATAGCTGAGATTCAGCAGGAGAGATTCAATGGGGAAAGCACACTTAAAACCATAGCCGACTTACAGAGCAAGCTCAGGTGTCTGTCAACAGATACACGGATCACACTTGGTACATGCAAACAATGGACTTTTATTCAGTCGTAAAGAAGAACAAAATCATACCATTTGCAGGAAAATGGATGCAACTCGAAAATATTATATGAAGTTCGAATAGTAAAAAGTGAGTAGATGCATATTCTCTCTTATAAGTGGGAGCTAGATAAATATTCAGAAATAAGGGCAACTAGCCAGGCGTGGTGGCGCACGCTTGTGATCCCAGCATTTGGGAGGCTGAGATGGGAGCATCACGGTTCGAGGACAGCCTCAGCTACTTAGTGAGGCCCTTTCCAACTCAGTGAGACCTTGTTTCAAAATAAAGCATAAAAAATAGGGCTGGGGGTGTAGCTTGGAGGTAGAATGCCCCTGGGTTCCATCCCCAGTACCAGAAAAAAAAAAATTCTGATATAAGGGTAACATTAGAAAGATGGATGGCCGGGCATGGTGGCACACGCTTGTAATCCCCGCGTTGGGAGGCAGAGACAGGAGGATCGCGCAGGTTCGAAGTCAGCCTCGCTAGCTTAAGAGACCCTGTTTCCAAATAAATAAAAAAGGTCTGGGAGTGTAGCCCGGAGGGAGAAGGGCTTCCAGGAACCCCAGTACCACCAAAAAAGAAAGAAAGAAAGAAAGAAAGAAAGAAAGAAAGAAAGAAAGAAAGAAAGAAAGAGAGAGAGAGAAAGAAAGAAAGAAAGAAGAGCTGAGGGGGATCAGAGAAGGGAAGGGGAAGAGTAAAGTCATACAGAATGCAATAGTTAAACAGTGCTGTGAATATATACAAAATAACCAACTCAACTCAATCTTAAAGACATGTTTGGGGTGTCGCAATGGGGTGGGCACCAAGGGTTGTGTGCGTGTATTTTTCTGACATTCTGCACCCCAACATGATGTAAAATTACAACGCAAAATTAAAAACAAACACCTAGCGGGCACCTGGATCTCTGAACAGATCAGAAGCACTAGCAAGAAAGCAGCAGGGAATAAATGAAGGCTACAAGCAGGATGAGACGCTTTCATGATGCAAAAGGTATTTGATTCGGTGTGTGTGTGTGTGTGTGTGTGTGTGTGTGTGTGTGTGTGTTACTGGGGATGGAACCCAGGGGCTACACCCCCAGCCCTATTTTTTACTCTTTTATTTTTGAAACTAAGTAGTTGAGGCTGTCCGCAGACATGCAATCCTCCTGTCTCAGCCTCCTAAGTACTGGGAGTACTTAGTACTTATTCCATCATGCCCCGCTGGTAATTGATTCTTTTTTTTTTTTTTTGTAGTACTGGGGATGGAACCCAGGGGTATTCTACCTCCACGCTACACCCCCAGCCCTATTTTTATAGTCTTTATTTTGAAACAGAATCTCACTGAGTTGCAAAGGGCCTCACTAAGTAGCTAAGGCTGTCCATCACGCCCATCTTGGTAATTGATTCTTTTAATGATCAGTCTTCAAATATTTGGGCTGGGGGTACAAAAAGAAAAATAAATATGTTTCCTCTTAAAAATTATCACCATAAGCCAGGCATGGTGGTGCACGCTTGTAATCCCCATGCTTGGGAGGCTGAGACAGGAGGATTGCGCAGGTTCGAAGCCAGCCTCAGCTGACTTAAGAGACCCTGTTTCCAAATAAAATATAAAATAGGTCTGGGAGTGTAGCCCGGAGGTAGAAAGGTTCCATCCCTAGTACCACCACCCCCCAAAAAAAAATCACCATATTTTTGTGCTATAGTTTTTATTCATTAAAAATAAGATGAAAGCCGGGCATGGTGGTGCACGCTTGTAATCCCAGCACTTGGGAGGCTGAGACAGGAGGATTGCACAGGTTCGCAGCCAGCTTCAGCTACTTAGTGAGGCTCTCAGCAACTTAGTGAGACCCTGTTTCCAAATAAAATATTCTATCCCCAGTACCACACACAAATAAATAAATAAGTCAAGCGTGGTAGCGCACGTTTATAATCCATGTATTTGGGAGGCTGAGTCAGGAGAATCATTGTTTGCGGCCAGCCTCGCTACTTAGTGAGGCCCTTTACAACTCAGTGAGACCCTTGATACATCTGAAAATGCAGGGCATGTCCCTCGGCGCACACAGATACGCGGAGCCGTCTGATATAGATGCCATAAGCCATTTATTAGTCCAGAGGGCCAGCGCACCTTTCCCGGGCAGTTCCCTCCTCCACCCACCTCGCGGGAGCGGGGGAGTGGGAGAACCTCCCAAGAGAGTAGAAGTGTCCCTGTGTGTCTGTCCGTGTCTCTGTGTCGCGGGCCGCCCCCCTTTTAGTAGTGGAGTTGTCCCCCCCACCCGTGGGAAACACGGAACTCTCGCGAGGTAGGGAGGTGGCTTCCGGCCCCTCCCCCTGGGCTCAGATCTATCAACCCTGTTTCAAAATAAAGAATTTAAAAATAGGGCTGGGGGTGTAGCTCCGAGGTAGAATGCCCTTGGGTACAAAAAAAAAAAAAAAGATAAAGCCGGGTCTGGTGGCCCAAGCCTGTAATTCCAGTCCTTGAGAGGCTGAGATAGGAGGATCACAAGTTCAAGGACAGCCTTAGCAAATATAGGGAGACTTTCAGCAACTTAGTGAGATCCTGCTTCAAAACAAAAGATAAATAAATAAAATAGGGCTGGGAATGTAGCTTGGAGGTAAAATACCCCTGGGTTTAATCCCCAGTACCAGCCCCCAACACACACACACACACACACACACACACACACACACACACACACACACCAATAAAGATAAAAATTAGAGAGATGAATTGCAGTAGTCAAAGGTAACCAGATAGTTTCTCTAAAATCTCTGTGTGAGAGCCCATCAGTATGGTTGGCAGCTGTCTTACAAACACTTGGTTGTGAATTTCTTGTATTTGTCCAGGACTTTGGAGAAGCTGAGAGATTAACCCAGGGCCTTCGCCGCCACTCAACACCCTGCGCTCACCCCCACCCCACCTCTCACCCCAACGCCTGTTCCTGGGCTTGAGTTCCTTAGAAAGGGTCAGCGGTCTACTTGCAAGGCTCTAAAGAAGCCCCATCACTATCCAACCAGGGCTGTTGTGCTGCCCTTGGAGGTCAATTTTCTACGGTATGTGATACTGGTGAAGTCCCAGAGAGAGTCGACCTCACCCAGATACCCTTGGGCTCAGAGCTTACCTTCCAAGCTTGGCGATGTGCGGTACATGAACACCCTTCTGGGATTCTTAGGTCACTGGTCTGGGAGTGGCTTGGACCTCAGGGTCATTATTATTATTGTTATTATTGCTATTATTATTATTATTAGAGAATCAAAGGAAGCTGTAAAGTTTTCCCTAGGAAATCAACGTTGGTATAATGTGTGTGCATAGATTGCTGACAGTTAACATACCTGTAGGTTCATAAAACTACCATAGCAATTAAGACGCAGAATTATTCCATCATTACCAAGATATCCCCTGTGCCATCCCTTCACCATAACCGTGCCACCTGCACTCCTTCTCCCCTCCATCCCAAACCCCTCAAAAACACTTATCAGTTCTCCATTTTCATTTCCACTTCAAGACTGTTCCATAGATGGGATCACAGTGTGTGCCCTTTTAAGTTTGGTTTTTCATCAGTACGATGGACTTATGCGCCAACTAAATTGTTATATGTAGCCAGCACGGTGACTCATGCCTCTAGTCTCAATACTTGGAAGGCTGAGACAAAAGGATTGCAGGTTTGAGGCCAGCTTCAGAAACTAGTAAGGCCCTATTTTAAAACAAAAAATAAAAAGGCTGAGGCTGTAGCTTGGGAGGTAGAATACCCTGGATTCCATACATGGACAAAGGACTTGTTTCATGTCTCAGTGGTTCATTCCTTTGTTTCTGGCATGCCGCAGCTTGTGGCCACTATAAACAAAGCTGCCTGATCATTTGTTTAAAGGTTCTTTGTGGGAACATAAGTTTTCATAGCTGGATCATATGTTAAGTATATATTTAGTTTTAAGAGAAACTGCCAAATGGTTTTCCAAAGTGGCTGTTCCATTTTACATCCCCATCAGCTAAGTACGAGACATCCAGTTTCTCCGCCTTCTTGCCAACACTTGGTACTGCCGTCTGTTGTCATTTAGCCGTTCCGCTAGGTGTATAGTGAAATCTACTGTGCTTTAGTTACCTTTCCTTCCCGATTTTGGTGTGGAGCATCTTCTCGTATGCTTGTTTGCCAGACATATATTCTTCTCTGTGAAATGTCTCTCCATGTATTTTGCTCACTTTCTAGTTGTATTTGGTCATAGGCCAAGGAGATTGGAGATCAAAAAGCTCGCGGGTATTTCTAGTAGGCGGACGAGTCTGGGAAGCACCGCCAGGCTGTAACTTCTCTGCGTGGCTATATGCTAAACTTCAGCTCCAACATCTGTGCTAAAGTGAGAACAAGGTGGGTAGGGTACCAGTTAATTAAATGCAGCTGCAGCCAAGGGAGAGGGAGCAGGTGCCTTTGCATAGTCTCCCCACAGGGATGGAGAAGTGGAAGAGACCTGAAGAGGATAATTCTAGAAGTGTGGTCCAAATCGCTTCTGCTTCAGAATCATGGTGTGTGTGTGTGTGTGTGTGTGTGTGTGTGTGTGTGTGTGTGTGTTTACACATCTATATACCTGTGTATAAAGGGGTGATTCCCAAGTCCAAAACCCCAGACTGACTGAATCAGAGCTTTTGAGAATGGGACTTACCTAGAAATCTGCACACATAGACTTGGTAATTTCTATGTTTTCAAAAAATTGAGAACTACTTTATTCAGGAAGACTGGAGACCCAACTCTCTACTGCGGGGCACAGATAGATGTACATTCTTCAGGGCATAGGTGAATGCCCTTTACTAAAAAGTTAGCTTTGCTGGGAATAGTGGCAAATGCCTACAATCCTAGTACTTGAGATGCTGAGACAGGATAATCACAGGCTTGTGGCCAGCCTCAGCTACTTAGTGAGGCCCTCATAGAGCTGGGGTATAGCTCAGAGGCAGAATGCCCCTGGGTTCAATCCCCAGTACCACAAAAAAGAAAGAAAAAAGAAACAGAATTAAGCCAGCATGGTAGCATCTTCCTGTAATCCCAATACTTGAGAGGCTGAGTCAGAAGGACCATGGGTTCAAGACCAACTTTAGAAAGTTAGCAACACCCTCAGCAACCTCGTGAAATCTGTTTCAAAATAAAATGGGGCTGGTGGTATGGCTTGGTGGTAGAGTCCCCTTGGGTATCCAGTGCTACAGGGGAAGAAAAAGAAGATAGAGAGAAAGAAGGAAAGAAAGAAAGAGAAAGGAAAGGAAATAAAGTAAATTGGCTTTAAAAAGAATTGCTTTGAGATGATTCAGGGCAGAGAAACGTGTGTTCTCTTGCCCAGTGTGAACTATACAATAGGGATGTGGAGACGCGGAGGAGCAGGCGGCGCGCTGTGGGCTCGGCACGTGCTGAGTTGGTCTTCCGGAAGCAATGCTTACGTAGACTCTGCCTCTGTGTGAAGGCAGTAATTTGTAGTCATTAATAACACCAACAATAACTACTATTTATGAAGCACTAATTACGTGTTAGGCTTTTCCCACAGACTAACTTCCATAATTCTTATAATAAAGTAGAGAGTAAGAAAGTATTATATTCTTCACTTTATAGATGAGGAAACTGGTCATTTGCCCCAGGTCATAAAGCTAGTAAATGACACAACTCCTTCTCCTTCTGGAATCTTCCTTAGTGTTGACCATGGTAGTCCCAGACTCTAGTGTCTTTCTCTCTCTCTCCCTCTCTCCCTTCCTTTCTCTCTATGTTTCTTCCTCTCTCTCTCTCTCTCTCTCTCTCTCTCTCTCTCTCTCTCTCTCTCCCCCTCTCTCTTTGTGGTGCTGGGGATTGAACCCAGAGGCATTCTACCTCTGAACTACACTCCCAGCCCTATTTTACTTTTTTATTTGGAAAACAAGGTCTCATGAAATTGACGCACGCTTCACTGAGTTGCTGCGGCTGGCTTCAAATCTGCAATTATTCTGTCTCAGCCTCCCAAGTACTGGGATTACAGGCACACACCACCACACCTGGCTCTTTTTCTTTTTTTAGAAGACTTACTCGAACCTCATTTTGAAAACAGAAGAAGCAATAAGAGTTGATAAACTTATCTACATAGCCCCGAGGGCCTGCCTAGCCACCATTTGTGTGACTAAAATCAACACTACACCCAGTGGTTGGTTGGATTCTTTTTCTGAGGCAGTTCTGCAGTCCGAGCTGTACATGTCAAGCTGCTTTTACACAGAGAGGAAAGCTCTCTGAAATGATAATCTATTGCACAATGTTGAAGATTGTTTCCATCCTGCTACTCCAGAGCCTGTAATTGTGGGCGAGTGAGCCGCGCCCTTTAAGTACACATGTGGCCCTGCTTCCATTTCCAGAGCCACCTTTACAGGCTCATCCAGGTGAAAGCCCTTTTGTCTTCTCAGTCATGAATCACCTTGGATGGCTGCCCCGGTTTTCTGAATGGCTCTGGCACGTTTGTTATTTTCACGACACGCCCAGCCTCACCACTCATGACCCCGGTTCTGTACCATTGTCTGTGTTTGAGCCTCAGTAAGTCGAGAGCTGCAAACATTTGGGCATGGTGAGATGGTTTCTTCCCTTCCCTTGCCAGATTCCAGACTTTTTCCAGGCTCCAAGCCTTTGGGACCAGGGGGGGCTAATTCCTCTGGAAATTGGCCAGGTATCCATTGAAAGCTGAGCCTGAGGTGAGCTTTGAAGTGTAAGAGCCTGTCCCAGAGCAGCAAGAGCCAATGCAGGGTGGTGCCTGCCAGGTGGCTAGGCTGGTGCAAAACTCTGTTGCTCAGCCACGCTGGCCTCTCTCAGTGGGCTACGTGGAAATTGGCGTGGAGGAGGAAGGGCCTTACCTCTGCCTCCTTCTCCTGGCTTACTGGTCAAAGCCAGTTCTCCTAGCCAGCCTCCTTCAATTTGAGCTTGTCGCCAGGGGCCTCCAGCAATGGCAGGGCAGCCATCTCCTATGTCCCCAGCAAGGAGGAAGGACGGTGCTACGCCTGTGCCCACAGGCGAGGGGAGAGCTCGCACCCTGTGGTAAGGCCTGTGCACAAACCTCTGTGGCTCCTGTAAGCCTGAGCTCAGCGGAGGCTGCATCTGCAGAGGTGACAGAGAGGAGGTGACAGAGAGGAGGTGACAGTGGGAAGCTGGGGCTCCCCACTGAGCACACGGCCAGGGCCCAGCAGGTGGATGGAGCCAGGAAAATCCGGAAAGTGTAAAACTGGGTTCAACACACCCCTTTCCAACTGTGACGTCATATTTGAGAATCAGTCAGCATCTTTGCTTGCAAGCCACAGGAACATATCTTAGCATCCTTAAGTCAAAAGAGGATTTGTATGCTGGGCGTGGTGGCACACACATGTAATCCCAGCATTTGGGAGGCTGAGACAGGAGGATCGCGGTTTGCGACAGCCTCAGCTACTTAGTGGGCTCTTTGCAACTCAGTGAGACCCTGTTTCAAAATAAAGAATAAAAAAATAGGGCTGGAGGTATAGAATGCCCCTGGGTTCCATCCCCAGTACTGAAAAAGGCGGGGGGGGGGGGTATTTGTTTGGTTCACATTTAAGAGCTTTTGGAGACGAGCTCAGAGAACACAGAACTGCAAGACCTGGCAGCAGCGACAGAGGCCCAGCACCAGTCAGGTGCAAAGCCGAGAACTCGCCCCTCGCTGCCTCCCGTTGCCACAGCGCTCTGAATTGCCCTTGGTTCTTGTCTCTCCGAAAGGAAGAGTTCTGTGGAGAACTGCTGGTCCAAGAGCGGAAGGAGGGTTTTACACTGTCTAGAAACCGGCCGTCCGCATGTGCAGTGATTGAGGCTGTTACAGCTTAGGGCGACTGGGCTAAATCCACCATGTTGGAGTTTCCCTCTAGTGTCTACTGCGATGGAGTGGGCTGGAGGTCTGTGACCACGGCTGGTGGAGCGGTCTCCTATGTCTTCTCAGGACGGCGCCTCCCTGCTCATCTCTGGTTAACTTCTAACACCATAAAACTGCAAATTGTAGGACTGCCTCCAAAATAGTGCAGAGGTTTGAGTTTGTAATGGGTTTGTGTCCTCTCTGCTGAAAAAAACCTCATGTGTTGAAGTCCTAACCCCTTGGACTTCATGGGCTTTTATATAATCAGGCTTTAAGGAGGTCTAGGCCAAGTGTGCTGGCACACGCCTATAATCCCAGTATTTGGGAGGCTGAGGCAGGAAGATCACAGGTTTGATTCTAGCCTGAGCAACTTAATAAGACCCGGTTTTAAAATTTAAAACACACACCCATACGTACATACACGTGCATACATGTTTATATGCACACTCCCTCACAGCCCTCACAGGATCTAACCTTGCCAATGCCTTGATTTTGGACATGAGGCTTCCAAATGAGTTCTGAAACAATAAACTTGTGCTGGTTAAGTTACTATTTGGGGGGGGGTACTTTTTTGTGGTATTGAGGATGGAACCCTTCTACCTCTGGGCTACACTCACAGACCTATTTTTTTTTAATATATTTTATTTGGAAATAGGGTCTCTTAAGCCAGCCAGGCTGGCTTCGAACCTGCGCGATTCTCCTGTCTCCGACTCCCAAGCACGGGGATTCCAAGTGTGCGCCACCATGCCCGACTTGGGGTACTTTGTAATGGCAGCGAACTAATAAAATGCTAGCGAGCCGAGGAAAAAAGGAAGTGCTCCCCAGGCTGGTGAGCTCCTCACAGAACACAAAGCCGGTCGGTGCGCCTCACCTGCCCTGGCAGGCCGACCTCACGGGCGTGCCCACGCGCTCACCCAGGGCCTCTCATCTCTGCAGCGCCAGCCCTTGACTTCATCCCCCCCGTTGCCGTCTTGAAGTTCTCTGTAATATTTTAAAATAAAGAGCCCCATATTTTCTTCTTGCGCTGGGTCCCATGAATTACACAGCAGGCCCTGTCACCCAGTTATCGCAGCCATCTTGTGCGATTAAACCAAGACTTCCTCACTATTTGCACTAACGGGCAGTGAAACCAAAGCAAAGAGATATTAAGCACTCAATCAAGGTCAACAGAACTGCCCAGAGTCAACACACAGAGTTTCTGATGGAAAGCTCTCTGTTTTTGTTTTGTTTTGTTTGTTTCTTGTGGTATTAGGGGTGGAACCCAGGGCCTTTTCTACCTCCGGGCTATACTCCCAGCCCTGTTTTATAATTTCTTTGGAAACAGGGTCTCACTAAGTTGCGGAGAGCCTCACTAAGTAGCTGAGGCTGGCTTTGAACCTGAGCGATCCTCCTGTCTCAGCCTCCCAAGCGCGGGAATTACAAGCGTGCGCCACCACACCTGGCTTAAACTGTCTGTATTTTATCCCATTTTGGTACTCAGGAGATTCTAGAACCTATCTAGAAGGGGAAATTTGGGCAAATTTGGGGATAAAACCTTCATATAGCCGCCTTGCCTTCACTGGGTTGTCTGGGCTGAAGCTGAATGTGTGAAAACAGCCAGGGCCTCCTGAATGGCCCTCGGCGGCCCTGGGCCTCGGCAGGGGCCGCCCACCTCAACTGGTGGTGTTGTCATTACTGCCGGTCCTCTCTCGGATTATCAGTGTTTTTGGAGCAGCAAGACTCTTTCTGCTTGCATCCCAGGTCATCCTGGCTTAGGTTCAGATAGAACCTGCTGGCCTCAGGCCACTGGATTTCTACCATTGGCCAAGGTCCTTGAGAAACACCTTTAGGAATCAGTGGGTCTTCTCCCTAGTTCTAGATATTCAGCCTCTTGTCTTTCCTGGGATAAACCAACCCTTCTAGTCTGGCATGGTGGTGCACACTTATGATTTCAGTATGTGGGAGGCTGAGACAGGATGATCAAAGGTCCGCAGCCAGCCTCAGCCAACTGTGAGGCCCTCTTTCAAAATATAGAATAAAAAATAGGGCTGGTGGTGTGGCTCAGGGGAAGAATACTCCTGGGTTCAATTCCCAGTAAAACATACATACACACACACACACACACACACACACACACACACACACACACACACATTAAGCAAGAAAAAGAAATAAAAAATAAACCAACCTTTCTAATTTACCCATTGTGGAGTCTTACCATTTCTCAGTCTGTCTTCCTTTGTCTTTGTCTTTGTCTTCTCCCTCTCTCTCTCTCTCTTTCTCTTCCTCTCTCTCATTTTTTCTTCTGTCAAGCATCTACTTTACTGATGCTCTTTCAACAGGCAAATGTCATTTTCTCTTGACTTTTCTCTTAAATTTTACTTTTTCCACAGATCCTGTTCTTTCTTTCTATCTTTCTTTTTTTTTGGAACTGGGAATGGAAATTAGGGGCTTTCTACCTCTGAGCTAAGCTATACCTCCATCCTAGTTTTTATTCTTTATTTTGAAACAGAGTCTCACTAAGTTGCAGAGAGCCTAAGTAGCTGAAGTTAGCCACAAACCAGCCATCCTCCTGTCTCAGCTCCCAAGTTTGGGGATTGCAAGGTGCACCACCATGCCTGGCTTAGATCATTTTCTTTCTTCCTTCCTTCCTTCCTTCCTTTCTTTCTTTTCTTTTCTATTCTTCTTTTTCTTTTTCTTTCTTTTTTTTTTTTGCGGTATTAGGAATGGAACACAGAGGCATTCTACCTTTGAGCTATACCCCCAGCCCTATTTTTTTTATTCTTTATCTTGAAACAGGGTCTCTCTGAGTTGCTGAGGGCCTCACTAAGTAGCTGAAGCTGTGCACAAACTGTGATTCTCCTGTCTCAGCCTCCCAAATGCTGAGATTACAAGTATGTGCACCATGCCCGGCTTAGATCCTGCTCCTTTTTTAAATTTTTATTATTATTATTATTTTTTTTTTTTTTTTTGCAGTACTGGGGATGGAACCCAGGGGCATTCTAGCTCTGAGTGACACCCCCAACCCTATTTTTTTATTCTTTATTTTTGAAACAGGGTCTCACTGAGTTTCAAGGGGCCTCAGTAAGTAGCTGAGTCTGTCTGCAAACCGCGATCCTCTGGTCTGGTCTTCGCCTCCCGAATGTGGGGATTACAAGCATGTGCCACCACGCCCGGCCCTTTAGATCCTGCTCTTTCTAAAAGACTTTTTGTGCGTGTATGTGTTTGTACTGGGGATTGGACCCAGAAGCATTCCAGCCCTTTTAATTTTTTTCTTCCTTTTATTTTTTATTTATTTGTTTGGTACTGGGGATTAAACCCAGGAGCATTCTACCTCTGAGTGATACCCTCAGCCTTTTTTTTTTTTTTTTTTTTTGAGGTACTAGGGATGGAATCCAGTGGTATTCTACCTCCGAGCTACACCCCCCAGCCTTATTTTTTATTCTTTATTTTGAAACAGGGTTTCACTGAGTTGCACAGGGCCTCACTAAGTAGTAGTTGAGGCTGTCCATGAACTGCGAACCGCAATCCTCCTGTCTCTCTCAGCCTCCCAAATGCTGGGATTACAAGCGTGTGCCACCATACCTGGCTCCCTCAGCCATTTTTTATTTGAAAACGGTCTCGCTAGGTTGCTGCAGCTGACTTTAAACCTGTATTGCTCCTGTCTCAGCCTCCTAAGTGCTGGGACTAGAGACCTGAGCTTCTTCCATAGCTAGTGTGTGTGTGTGTGTGTGTGTGTGTGTGTGTGTGTGTGTGTGTGTTACTGGGGATGGAACCCAGGGGCTTTCTACCTCCGGGCTACACTCGAACCTGTGCAATCCTTCTGTCTCAGCCTCCCACGTACTGGGATTGCAAGCATACACCACCATACCCAGCTGGTTTTGTTTTTTTAACAGACTTTCCCTATGTCAGAGCTCTGCCTCCAGTATCAGCAATACTCCTATCATTAGTGTCCTGAAGAAACAAAGTTGGGCTTCACTTGCTCCCAGGTCCCACTCAACCAGACCAGTTTCCAAATGTACACACATTTTTTAAAGAGACAAGAGGTGGTTTGGGAATGTGAAATGTTGTCTTTACTACAGAAAGCAACAGTGGAGAGCAAGATGTGCAGTAATTGTATTTTGTTGTGTCTCTCGTCCACCCAGGTGCACGCAAGCTGTTTGCCTACATTCCTTTCTCTGGAAACAACTTCCCTGCAGTTCTTTGTGGGTTTGGCTTGGTGGTCCACCTCCTCACCACCTCCCTCTATGTCTTAAGGCGGCCAATCAGTGATTGGATGAGGGATTGCCACATCTGCAAGCAGAACCAATCATAATCATCCCAGGCAATAGAGCCAAAGAAACTGGAGAGAGGTCTCTCCCTCTAAAAATGGAAAATCTGGACACAAATATTAAGAGAGAGAGGAAAAAAAACTAAAGATGGTAGAGGAGGAATCTGGAGTTAAAGATTACAATTAACAAGATCCCTACAGATGGCTACTAGCTCACAGAATCTGTACAGATTGAATTGGCCAGCAGCTGTCTAGAGTTTTAAGGGCTTGTGGTATGAAAGAAAAAAAGTGTGGCCAAAAAGGCCTTGAGTATCTAGAACAGGTTCTAGTATTAAACTCAGGACTCTTCTTTCTTTCTTTCTTTCTTTCTTTCTTTCTTTCTTTCTTCCTTTCTTCCTTTCTTTCTTTCTTTCTTCCTGCAATACTGGGGATTGAACCCATGGGGTTTCAACCTCCAAGTTACACCCCCAGCCCTATTATATTTTATTTTGAAAAAAGTTCTCACTAGGTTGCTGAGAGTTTTCCTACATTGCTGAGGCTATCCTCAAACCTATGGTCTTCCTGTCTCAGTCTCCGAAGTACCAGAACTACAGGTGTGCTCCACCATGCCTCCTTTTTTAAAAATTTATGGATGTTTCTGGGTTGTTACGATGCTCGGGATGGTGGTTGCTTTGGCATTGGGAGGCAGGAATGTTCCATTTGGGCAGTGTGCAGGAGAGTTATCCAGAATAAAGAATTGTCTCTTTACTTGCTCTCTGGCTACAGAAGAGAGAAAGGACAACCTACAGAGAGAAACAGGGTCCTGGGCTCACTGAGTGAACACGGTGTCCAGGCTGCCGATGCCCAACACCCATTCTCAGGCTGTGTTCTCATCTGCACCTCTCTGAACTGAGTTTGTCACTTGCAACAGATGTTATGGTTTGGACGAGATGTTACCATCTGGGGGAACTGTCCCCAGGGAGCTTTGTTAGACCCCTGGGAATAACCCCCCCCCAAAAAAAAAAACCACAAAAAATAAAAAGCACGGGTTATTGTCCTGAGCTAAGGATAAATATGCAACAGCCCGGACTCTTGCTAAAGATTTAAAGAAGTGTATTAAAAAGATAGAAATACAGAAGACAGTTACCCTTGGGTAACATGAGGGGGTGCTTTGAACGAAATCACCAAAGTACAAAACACAGAACAGACTTTTTATACACGACATCCTCCATCTTGTTTCACGTAATTCTGAAGTGGTAAAAGTCGCTGTAAAGTTCCTCCCCTTACTTTCCCGACAAGTTGTCTCCTTTCAGGAAGGTCGACCCCCTCCTCCCATCCTAGCTAGATTACCCAATTATGTAAACCTGTCTTTAGAATGAGGATGAGGAAGTCCTAGTTCCCCTCTCCTATAGACTTGCTAATTACCTTTAGCTAGGTTAATTTACATTGGAATAGTTGCCTGCTTCTTGGCAGAAACCAAGTCCTTTCACAGATCTGCCCCTCACCCAATTTTTGAAATATATTTATTAATAATCAGAGCTCTCTCAAATCTTCCTAGGCCATTCCCCATACTGGTACAACTGAGAGGAATCTAACGGTTCCTCAGTCCGAGGCAGTAAGAAGTGCTCCGATTGTCTGTGGTCGCCTTCCTGTAAGTCTGCTCATTAAATTAGTACTTCATAGCAATTCCAGTGAGCCTTTTATGTACCTATAAATCTGATCCTGCCATTCCCCTGCCTGAATTTCTTCTCACCTCTGTCTCATCCACCGCTTCACTTCAGGCAGCACATTGCCTGAAGATTTCTGCGATCTCACAGCATCCTCACGCTGGGCCCTCTCCCTGGAATGCACCCCCTACCTCTCACTCCTAGTTTGAGCTCAGTCATCCAATACCAGACCTGAAGACGTTAATGCCCCCTGTGCTCCTCAAACACGCAGCATAGACCTCTAGAACATGGCCATTTCATAGTAAGTCATCTGTGGGCATGTCTATCTCACCCAGTAGACCAGAAGATTCTCAGATCTAGATTGTACCATATTCAACATCATCTTCCATAGCACCTAGCATGCACTGGCTGGCACATAGTAGGTCCTTGAAAAAGATACTGTCAAACTGAATTGGCCCTTAATATAGGTCAAATATGAGCATCGTTCTGATGTACTTGGTAATTAAGTAATTTCAGACAAGAGCTGGGATAACCTGCTATTTATATCATGAGCCACTTTTGTACCTTAGACTCTTCATATGGCACTTGTGTTAAAAGAGCTCTTTAAGGACAAGTAATTTTTTAAATTATGTGAATTACTGACTCAAACAAAGGGAAGTGATAGACTCGTTACCAGAGGCTAGGAGAACAGAAGCCTGTGTTATTTGCAGATGGCCATTTTCGTTTCCTAGGCACTGTGGGGGTCTGGGAACAGGTGACACCACCATCCAGGCAGAGGCGAGGGCACCAGAGGAGTCGCCTTGGAAAGCTAAGGAAAACAGAGCTGCTCCTGACCTCGCGGGCCATTATTAAGGCACCGGGTTCCGGCAATGCAGACTCCAGTCGCGGTGGTGCCTGGGCCTCCTGCTCCTGTCTGTGGACACAGGGGCACTCTCCTTTCCTCTTGGTCTTCTCATAGCACGCCTTGGTTTTCACTGTCTCAGCAGAGGTGGCAGGGTGAGGCAGGTGAGGACAAGTGAGGAGGTGTGCATTTTTAGCCATGACACCGCAGAATGTTCTGAACCTTCTTTTATAACCACATTTAAAAATAAAGTTGAACCGGGCGTGGTGGCGCACGCTTGTAATCCCCGCGCTTGGGAGGCAGAGACAGGAGGATGGCGCAGGTTCGAAGCCAGCCGCGCTGGTGTAAGAGACCCTGTTTCTAAACAAAAAAATATAAAAATAGGTCTGGGGTTGTAGCCCGGAGGTAGAAGGGTTTCCAGGAACCCCAGTACCACCAAAAAAAAAAAAAAAAAAAAAAAAAGTCGAGAGTTAGAAATTAAGTAATTTCTTAGTGTCCGCATCCTTCCCTCCTGAATGCCTATCTTATTCTGACCAGGCTATAGCCACACAGTGTTACTTTAAACGTCAGATATGTAGATTCCTAGCCAATGGGATGTGCAGAATCCCACCACACCCCTTTTGGTGCTGGGGGTCAAACCCATAGTATTGCAGATGCCAAGTATGTACTCTGTCATTGAGCTACACCCCATAGCCCTGGAATGCATAAAATTTCTTAAAATATTAAATGAAATGCTGTTTAAAATTTAAAGTCAGAATATGCACCTTTATCTTAAGTTTAATAGTACAACTGTTTATGTGCAGGAATATAAAAATTATTTACCATAAGATTCATAATATAGTTATTTTCAGTCAATTATTCCTGAAATATTCCTCAAACATATACTATGAGCAAAAAATCACACCAGTATCCAAAAAGGTGAGCAATAATGGCTATGTCATCCAGGAGTTACCATTGGTACACCATAGTTTAGAATGATTTAAAGTGTTTCTTGTTAACAGCTTTATTGTGATATGATTTACATAGTGTAAAACTCACAATTGATAGTACGCAATTCAATAGCTTTTTGTATATTTACAAATTGTGCAACCATTATCATTATCTAATTTTAGAATGTGTGCGTGTGAGTGCACATGTGGTACCAGGGATTGGACCTAGAGGCATTCTACTTCTGAGCTACACTCTAGTCCTCATTTTTTTTTTTTTTATTTTGAAACAGGCTTTCACTAAGTTGCTGAGGGCCTAGCTAAATTGAGGGCTGGACTTTAATCTGTGATCCTCCTGTCTCAGCCTCTCTAGCACTGGAAATACAGGTGTGCACCACCATGCCCTATTTAATTTTAGAACATTTTTAAGATGGGTTGTTTTCTTTTGTGTGTGTATGTGTATACCATCTTCTGAGTGAGTGAACTTGTCCAATAGAATTTTTCAAAACAAATACATAGCCGGGTGTGATGGTGCACGGTTGTAATCCCAGCACTTGGGAGGCTGAGACAGGAGGATGGCACAGTCACGAAGCCAGCCTCAGCTACTTAGTGAGGTTCTCAGCAACTTAGTGAGACCCTGTTTCCAAATAAAATATAAAATAGGTCTGGAAGTGTAGCCTGGAGGTAGAAGGCTCCTGGGTTCCATCCCCAGTACCACACACAAAAAAAAATACATAATGCTCTACTACATAATACATTATACTGTAGCAGATATTTCCTCATTTACGTAGTTGGGAAAACCATAAATGCTTTCTTTATGATATTAATTTTCATCTTTCTAGTTCCTCTTCTGAAATTGTCTTCAAAAAATTATTCACATTGTTTTAATTATCTTTCATTGTTATAGATTTAGTTTGATTGCCCTGAGTCCCATCCCCAGACCTGAAAAAAAAGAAAAGAAAGTAGATTGTAAAAATCTACTTTCTGTAGATCACCCTGTAAATCACTGCAGAAGTGATTCTTAAACTAGTGATAGCTGAGTGTGGTGTTCACACTTGTAATCCCAGTACTTGGGAGGCTTAGACAGAAGGATCACAGGCTCGTGGCCAGACTCAGCTACTTAGTGAGGCCCTTTACAACTTAGTGAGATCTCGTTTCAAAAATAAAGAAGAAAAATAGGGCTGGGTGTAAGTCAGAGGTAGAATGCCCTGGGTTCAATCCCCAGTACTGCAAAAATAAATTTAAAAAGTAGTGATGACAGCCGGGTGTGATGGCACACGCTTGTAATCCCCGCGCTTGGGAGGCTGAGACAGGAGGATCATGCAGGTTCGAAGCCAGCCTCAGCATGCTTAAGAGACCCTGTTTCCAATAAAATATAAAATAGGTCTGGGAGTGTAGCCTGGAGGTAGAAGGCTCCTGGGCTCCATCCCCAGTACCACAAAAAAAAAAAAAAAAAAATAGTGATTACTTCACTTGAGTGGCTAACAGGGAAACTCAACTGGTTAGTGCTACTGTGGAGGTGGCGCGGCAGGGCTTGATGTAAAGGAGTGAGGCAGGTGATCTGATGTGCCCCACATGCAAACTCTGAGGAGTAAAGAATGAGCACATTAGTGAATACTGATTTATAAGGTAGATGATAGTTGTAATCATTGGGGAAGATAATGTTAAGTACAGTCATGTTTTGGTCCCTGAGAGACCACACATATGATGGAGATCCTGTAAAATTCTGAAGGAGCTGAAAAATTCTTTTCTCTAGTGATGTCATACTCATCTTAAGAGCGACACATTACTCACGTGTTTGTGGTGATGATGGGGTAAGCAACAGAGCTGAGAGTTATTTATTTATTTTCAATAGTACTGGGGATTGAATCTAAGGGCATTATACCTCAGAGCTACACCCCTAGCCCTGTTTTTTAGTCTTTTTATTTCTTGAAACAAGGTCTTACTGAGTTGCAATGGACCTCATTAAGTAGCTGATGCTGTCCGTGAGCTGAGATCCTCCAGTCTCAGCCTCTCAAATACTGGGATTACAAGCATGTGCCACCACGCCCGGCATATTTATTTATTTATTTATTTATTTATTTATTTATTTATTTATTTATTGTGCTGGGGATTGAACCCAGGGGCACTATATCTCCGAGCTATACCCCGAGCCCTATTTTATTTTTTATTTAGAAACAGGTTCTCACTAAGTTACAGAAGGACTCACTAAGTTGCTGAGGCTGGCTTAGAACCTGTGATCCTCCTGTCTCAGCCTCCCAAGTACTGGAATTACGGGATGCAATGTTTAGATATTTCAATACACAAGTACATCCCATTGTGTTACAGTTGCTCACAATGTTCATTATAGTAACATGTTGTACTGATCTGGAGCCTAGTAGTAATAGGCTATCCTATGCATCTCAAGTAGGCTATACTGTCTGGGCTGTGTAAGTATTCTGATGTTGGAACAACAATAAAATTGTCTGGCAACATAGTTCCCAGAACATATCCCCACCCTGTAAATTCAGAAATTACATGGATTCTGAGCAACTCTGCACCTAGCTCTACTGTGACACTTAACATTATTTATTGGCAAGGGCCTTGCAGTCTTACCCATGTTCCTGACCTATGGGAGCACAGGTGGATGTCCTGTAGAAAGCCAGTGTCAGGCCCCCCAACTGCAGGTTATTCATGCTTTTACACTGGGAGGCAATGGCCTCGACTGGCTCCTTAAGTTACTGTAGGGGAATTCCGAGGTGTGGAGTTCTGGGTGGGCCCCTGGGTTGCTGAATGGGCTCCGGAGCAAAGCACAGTGACTTATGAACCGGGCATGGTTTTGAGCAATGCGTCGAACCTTGCAAAGATTATTTAGCACTGACCGAAAAACACATTAATACATACAGGCTATAGAGATGCATTTAAAAATCTTTATACTAAATATTACCTGTTTTCTTGTCCTACACTTCAGTGTCAAAATCATATTCATAGATCATGAAAGCAGAAATACTATGCAAATGCAGAGCCACCAAAATGCTTTTATGTTTTCTACATTCTAAAGAAAATCATCACTGCTTCCTCAGGCTACATTAACAATAGCAAACATTAATTGTTTATATTAGAAATAGCTTAAATTAATCGTTTCCATATGATGTGTCTGGTTGTTTAATTGCACAAATTTCTTTGAGCTGGATATTTCAACATGATACTGTTCAGAAGTAAGTCTATAGGGAAATTCCCTACTGTACATGATGTACATTCACAAACATCAAAGTCAATCACTGAGCCAAACAGGAGAAGAAGGGAAGGGGAGGGAATGGGGTGGGAATTGGGGAAGGGCTGAGTGATGTGTGCAGGTATGCCTCCACCATCTTGTACCCCATTAAGATGTATGGCTACAGTGCACCAATAAAAAAAGAAATTAAATTTTAAAAATTAATAAAGTTAATTTCACCTAAAAAAGAAATAAGTATATGAACAAAAGGGTTCACTGGCTTTAATTAATATTAGAAAACAAATTGTATGGATTCAGTTGAGATCTTGGTATTAAGAGAGCATTTTCACTTGTCCACTATTTCATCTCCTTGCTTTGAAGTTAGTTATTATCTTCATATTACAAGTGGAGAAACTGAGGCTGGAAGTAAAATTGCCCCAGGTCACAAAGTTAATACACTGCAAGACCAGGGCACGGCCATGTTTAAACTCCTAGCCCAAACCCTCTCCCTGTGTGCTCCGCTCACCCTCTGTGATGTCAATGTGGATTGTCAAGTTGACTGGCTTATGAAAGCCTCATATTATGAGACTTGGGTGTGTTGGTGGGATGATGGCGGATTGAAGGGGAAGTCCTGCCCTGAGTGTGGGCAGCACTGTTCTGAGAGGCGCAGGACCCGGATACAGAGAAGGAGAAAAGCGCGTCTGCTCTCGCCTGGGATAGCGGCCTCCAGCTTTTGGAACTGGACCTTCCTTAATCGTTTCTCCAGACAGTTTCCTGGCCCTTCCATCTTGGACTGGGACCACATTACTGGTTGCTGTGATTCTGAGACTCCAGCTCTTGGACCGCTCGACCAGCTGCTGGTTCCTCCAGCTCACCAAGTACAGGAGCCACTCTGGACTATGTTGCTTCAGATTGTAAGCTGCTGTGTGATAAACCCCCTTTTACCATACACACATCCTGTGGGTTCTGTTACTCTAGTGAACCCTGACTAATACAGATTTTTTCCTCCTCCTCCTCCTCCTCCTCCTCCTCCTCCTCCTCCTCCTCCTCCTCCTCCTCCTCCTTCTCCTCCTTTGTGGTACCTTGTGGTCCTCCTTGTGGGATGGAACCCAGGGGCATTCTATCTCTGAGCTACACCCCCAGTCTTATTTTTTATTCTTTATTTTGAAACAGTGTCTCACAAGTTGTAGCCGGCCTCACTAAGTAGTTGAGGCTGTCAGCAAACCGCAATCCTCCTGTCTCAGCTTCCCAAATGTTGGGGTTACAAGTGTGTGCCACCATGCCAGGCTTTCCTCCTCCTCCTCCTTCTTCATGTATTACTGGGGATTGAACCCAGGGGCATTCTACCTCTGAGCTACACTCCCAGCCCTATTTTTTTTTTTTTTGAAAGAGGGTTTTTCTAAAGTCATGGGGTTCTCACTAAGCTGCTGAGGCTAGCTGTGAACAGGATCCTCCCGTCTCAGCCTCTCAAATGCTGGGATTCCGGGCATACAGTACCATGCCCGCTCAGCTCAGCCCTTGGCGGCTCATCTTCACCATGTATCATTAGGAGTTGGACGTACAGAGCACCTATGGCTTGCTCTGGGCTGTCCAAGGGGTTCGACTACATTTTAAGATTCGGAGACAAATCCACTCTGAGAAGCAAATACCAATGCCACTACAGTTTCCACCCAGAATACAGGCACTTGTGTGGTCAGGGGAATAGACAAACATCTCCTCCTTCTTCCTCCAGTCATGGAAGAAGCTACTCAATTAGACACAACATCTGGAGAAGCACCACTTGTCTTCTACCAAAGTAGGAGAGGATTAATAATCTTAGTTTAATGAGGACAAGTTTGTTAGTAAGAAATAAGGTAAAGTTACATGAATGGAAGGACAAAAAAAGTACTGTTTAGGTAAAAACAGGGGACCTAGCTGGGCGTGGTGGTACATACCTATAATTCGAATAATTGGGAGGCTGACATAGAAGGATAGATATCAGGTTCAAGGGTGACCTCATCCGTTTAGAAGGCCCTTGGGCAACTTAGCAAGACCCTGTTTTATTTTTTGTTGGCACCAGGGATTGAACCCAGGAACACTCTAAGCTACGCCCCCAGCCCTATTTTTATTTTTATTTTCATTTTAAAACAAGGTCTCACTAGTTTGATGAGAATCTCACTACTTGCTGAGGCTGTCCTCAAACCTGTGATTTTCCCATCTCAGCCTCCCAAGTATGGGGATTACAGGCCTGTGCTACCATACCTGGTGAAACCCTGTTTTTTTTGTTTTGTTTTTTGTTTGTTTGTTTGTTGTTGTTTTTTTTGTGTGTGTGGTACTGGGGTTCTTGGAAGCCCTTCTACCTCTGGGCTACACTCCCAGACCTATTTTATACTTTTTATTTGGAAACAGGGTCTCTTAAGCCAGCGTGGCTGGCTTTGAACCTGCGCGATCCTCCTGTCTCTGCCTCCCAAGCATGGGGATTACAAGCATGCGCCACCACACCCGGCTGAAACCCTGTTTTGAAATAAAAAAAATAAAATAAAATCAGATTGGGAGCATAGCTTGAAGGTAGAATGCCACTGAGTTCAATTCCCAGAACCAAAACAATCAACAAAATAAAAACAGTGAACCTACACAGAATTACCATAGTACCAAGATATGTCTGTTTTCAAATACTCCAGGAAAAACCCACCCTTGCACTGAATGAAACCTGCTCTATCTTTTGAACCCTCTCTCCTCCTTCATCCAGAGGACCAGAGTTCCTTTCCACTCCCCAAAGGACTCAGCAGACCCCAATCTTGAGTCCAGGGTCAATCTCTCCCTCTACAGAGCTGCCATTAGTGGAGAGAGAAGTCGTGCACAATCATCATGAGAATACCAAGGGAGAGGAAGACTTGATTGTTTCTGTAGGAAAGATGAATAGCAGATCCAGGAAACAGGATTGTCAGTGGAAAAGGAGGACATGGGCAAAAGGGAAGAAAGGCATGAGTAGGGAGAGAGAGGAGAATGTGAATGAGAACCATCTGAAAGCCCAGGGGGGCAGCATTCCCACTCAGAGACACCCTGAGGCTTGCCCAGCAGAGCTCCCTGCAGGAGAGGAGACCAGCTCCTCCTGGGGCAGAGACCAGCTCAAGAGCAGCACTGCCTTCTTCCCCATTACCTCCACTGAATCTTTACAGCAGTGGAACAGTGAGTGAGCCCTTATCAACACCTGTTTGAACCCCTCCTTGAGGAAAGGTAGATGGAGGGGTGTCCAGTCTGAAGGGAGAAGGATTCCTGCCCCATGGTGGCTTCTGTGGTCTTCATGCAGCATGCATCTACTGGTGGAAGCAACCAGGTGGACCCCATGGGCCCACTTCTCCCTAGTGACCCATCCTGAGAGCAGAAACGGAAGGAATCTGCCATAGGGATTTTCATATCAACTCTTACCTGACTTTTTTTATTACAAGCTGTTAGCTAAATTTTACCTCGCCCCCAGCAGAGTAAGGGCTATGAATTTCCCTATTTGCCTTCTTAGAGCTACACATTTGGGGAACTTGTATTCATTGCACTGATAGTGCAATTTACTTATTTTTGGTGGTGCTGTAGATTGAACCCAGGGGCATTCTGTCTCTGAGTTACACCCCCAACCCTAATTTTTACTTTTATTTTGAAACAGGATCTTGCTAGGTTGATAACAGTCTCACTACTTATTGAGGCTATCCTCAAACCTGTGATCCTCCTGTCTCAGCCCCGCCAAGTAGAGTTTACAGGTGTGTAGCATCATGCCTGTCTTGATAGTGCAATTTATAAAAAGATAGATGAAAAAAAGATACATGAAAGGCATTTATCTTGATTGTTAAAATTACCAAAATTAAAAAAACATAACGAAAGCACACACAATTAGATTTGCTTAAGGTACTTTTTCTTTCAAAATATGTTTTAGGAAGACAGGATAGAGGGTTTTGTTGGTTGTCTCTCTGACACCCATTCCCTATCTCCCTCTGCTCAGGAGACCTGGAGTTTCCCATCTAGATAGTTTGTGTATAGTTGGTTTCAGCCCCTTAAGTCCTGGAGCCTCTTAAGGCTTAAGACAGTTGGCACAATCCACTCCTCCTAGCCATACTGATTGGTTAAAGGATGACCACTGGACCACAGTCAGGACATTCAAAGCCAGTGAGATTCAGTTAGGGTTTTGGGTTAAGCTATTGGAAAAGCGATGCCTATCACTAACCTGTGACAGGTTAGCAGGTAGGAACTTCTGGAAGCTATTTTTTGGGACCAAGAGAGGAGGACCTATCTGACAATGGAACCAAGATGGCAGAGGTAAGAGGTGGAGGGGAGATACTGAGACCTGGTCATCGGTTAGAGCCTTGGATAGAACCTCATTTTGGAAAAACACCCTCTGCAATTAATAAGTTTTCTTTTCTGATTTTTCTGTTACTAGCAACCAAAATAACTTATGAAAATACCACTTACATGATAACACACAGGTCTAAAACTTCTTTCCTGATCATTTGAACTTGCAGTTTTGTTTTCATAATGAAATCAAAGAACCACAAAATGCTGAAGACACCCAAGAAGGATTTGTGGAAAGGAAATAGGTTTTTTCCTTCATTTGTTAGCTGTTCTCCTTCCCGTCTTCTCCCTCCCCCTTTGTTTCTCTCTACCTAAAGGGAAGCCCTTGGGTAAGTCCTGTTCGCTTGAAGACTGAAAACTGTACTAGTTTTGCAGGAAGGTGCTAGAACCTCACAGTGTTGTGCATGATGGCCGTGTGTGTGAGTAATCTACATGTATGTTTCTTTTATACGTGACACATAACAATTCTTCTTCAATACCCATTACTGTCTGCCTTTATTATCTACTGGAGACAACACAGTCAGCCTTACTTCCCCTCCTAAGTGAACTTTGGGCAGGTGTCAAGGCCAGCTACATCTGCCACAAGTATCAATGGTCCATGTGTTCTCTTCCCTGGGATTTCGGGGCCCATATTGAAGCCACTTTGTATCCCTCATCAAAGAACAAATATTTAAAAATGTCTACTCATGATGATGAATCTATTTGTTTTATATTAGACTAAAACTTTGTACATACCAGTATATGTATATATGTATGTGTATGTGTGTGTGTGTGTGTGTATATATATATATATATATATATATATATTTTTTTTTTTCAGCACTGGGGATGGAACCCAGGGGCATTCTACCTCCGAGCTACATACCCAGCCCTATTTTTAATTTTTTATTTTGAAGCAGGGTCTCAATGAGTTGCAGAGGGCCTCACTAAGTAGCTGAGGTTGTCCTCAAACCGTGATCCTTCTGTCTCAGCCTCCCAAATACTGGGATTACAAGAGTGCGCCAGCATGCCTGGCTATACCTGGTACACATTACACAATTATCCGTCTGTCCACACCACCCCTCCCCTGTCTGTTAAGGAGAGCTGAGCAGTTGCATTGGACTTTGCCCCAATCACTTTAACAGTTTAAGGTCCCTAAGTTTGCATAATTCACCATTCTGGGTTCCTGAGACAAAACCAGTTCCACAAAGATTGCTTTGACTTTGCTAGCCCCTACCCAGCATCCTCAGCTGCAGGACTCCAAGAACAACTTGTTAACAGTGCTCATGGTTGCACCAATTCCTTGAAGTTCTTTCTTGTTTTGTTTTTTTGGTACTGGGGATTCTTATTTGGAAACCAGGTCTCACTAAGTGGGGGAGAGCCTTGGTAAGATGGGGAGAGCCTTGATAATTTGCCGAGGCTGACTTCAAACTTGTGATCCACCTGTCTCTGCCTCCCAAGTACTAGGACAAGCATGTGCCACCATACCTGACTTGAAATTATTTTTTCCTTCTCCCCAGTTATAGGGCATAGGGGATTGTCCTTGGGTGCCTTCTGCAGTTGGGGGAGGGCAGCTCTCCCCTGTTTGGTTTCTGCCCTTGACCGCAAGGTCATTTCAGGGATTCAAGAGGGATGGATCCATAGATCCAAAGTTCAGGCGGTCTCTAAATGCGTGGCACATGGCCAGGCTGGCAGTACCCATGCTCCTGCTTGGCATACGGCCAGGCTGGCAGTTTGTGGTCAGGACCTTCACGTGGGCCTCAGCAGAGTGGACGGCCTCAAGCACGTTATGGAAGGCCCTGCCAATCATAACATACACATACATTTATTAAAGAACCACTGGGTACCTCTGTCACTCAGCTGTGATGCTCAATTCTGGCTCAGTGGGATACCCACTTTTACTATGAAAGCAATTCAGGCCCTGGGAATATACTTCTGTTACCTCAGTGTCATGGTTACAAACAAAAAGTTAGTTTACGAAGGCTGTGTTGCTGCTGATGCTTGAGACGAATGCTATTTTTCCCTTTTTTGTGTGCTTTTATTAGTGCAGTCTAGTAAGTCATGTTGACAGTGACATACAGGCACGTGCTCTAGATGCCCCCCCCATAACGCTATTACACTGCAAAAAAAAAAAAAAAAAAAATACATGAGTGCTTAGAGCAACAGCAGCAGCGGTCAATTCCTCAAGTCCTTCTCAGCAGGAATGCAGACTCCTGAATTACGGGGCATGGTTACCCAAGGTAGAACCTTTCATTTTCATGCCCTTTTGATGTTCCAATTTGCGGGTCCAGAGCAACTCACAAGTTAGCATGGTTTTGCCACAGCTGCTTAGGGCTGCTGGGGGGGTGGGCAGTGGCAGCTGCTGGAGGGTGGTGGCCTGGGCCTCAATCCCAGCTGGAGGCTGAAGCAGGAAGATTGCTCGGGCACAGAGTTCAAAGCCATGTGAGCAACATAGCAACTCTCTACCTCAAAAACAGATAATAAGATAAAGGAAAATAAAATGATGACAGCTGAGGAGTGATAGTAATCCATATCACTCTTGCATTTGTATAGATGAATGTTGGTAATATTATGTGGATTTGAATAATCTTGTAAGGAATAGTACACATGGCAAAGCAAGTGAAAGCAACATATATGATGGACTTATTTTACAATCTTTTCTGTGACAAATTATACCGATCCCATTATAATACTGGACATGCTATTTAAAATTCATGGGCTATTTCTAAACCTATGTATTGTTTTAATTTTTTTTTAAAGTTATGTTGTAAATGGTTCAAACGGGGCAAAGTTTCTCCAAGTTGAAATTAATGAGCTACATTCTAAGAACTACAATGAGTCAGCAAAGGCGGTCTAAGAACCTAATCTTCATTTTAACAGTATATTTAGTGATTCTCGCTAAACTACAGGAGAGAAAAATAAATCTATGGAAAAATAAAAACCGACTTACGGATTGTCTCTACATTATACATCCAGACACGACCAGCTTATTAACAGCGCGACTTACGCAACAATGATTACAGTCATTTTGACATCTTGCTATCATATAAAAACCGCAGTTTTTTTGTTTCACTGCTATGAAAGTATAATGCCAGGGCGAGAGCAGCACACACCTTCGCAGCTTAATTCATAACTTTTAAATATTTAGGCGTGAGGCGCATGGGCCTGTTTCTCGGGGGCTGGAGGTCGGGGGCGGCAGAGCCCGCACCCCGGGGATGCTGCTGCCCCGCTCCGGCACGCAGCCCGCAGCCCGCGCGGGGGTGAAGTTGGGGCGCGCAGGCTGGCGGTGGGGGGCTCAGGCGCCGTCTCCAGCCGGGGCGCGGGTCCCCGTCCCCTCTGCAGCGCTCGCGCCCACCGCACCCCCCGCCGGGGCCCAGTCCTTTTGGGGAGGGTCGCGGCCGGGCCTCGCGGGGCGCCTGGCCGGGCTGGGCGGGCTGGAGACACCCGGGAGGGGTCGGCTCGGGGTGGCTGATGAGCGATCCGACCCCCGCCCGGGCCCCGCCCACCCCGCCCGGGCCCCGCCTACCACCGCTCGCCCCGCCCCGCAGCTCCGCCCTTCGCCCCGCCCTTCGCCCCGCCCCGCGGCCCCGCCATTCGCTCCGCCCCGGCCCCGCCCCCGCCGCGGCCCCGCCCCCCCGCCCGCCCCGGTGCGCAGGTGGCGCGGCTCGGCGCAGAGCCGCAGCAGCCGCCCGCGCCCATGGCCGGCTCCGAGCAGCAGCGGCCGCGGCGGCGGGACGACGGGGACTCGGCCGCGGCGCCCCTGCAGGACGCGGAGCTGGCGCTGGCCGGCATCAACATGCTGCTCAACAACGGCTTCAGGGAGTCGGACCAGCTCTTCAAACAATACAGGTGACCGCCCCGCCCGGCCCCGAGCGCCGCCGCCGCGCTCCCCGCCCCCGGGCCCGGCGCCCCGCGGCCCCCGGGCCCGCCGCACCTGCCCGGGCTGGTCCGCCCAGGTCGGCCCGCGAGCTGCCCGCGCGGCCCTGGCGACCCGAGCGCGGCCGCCGCGCGGCTTCGCGGCTTCGGCTTCGCGGCTCAGAGCCGCACCGGCATCGCGGGCGCCTTTGTGCTGGAGGACGCACGCACAGGCAGCCTGGCCTCGCCGTGCGGGATCGAGCCCTTTGAACCCAGCTCTGCTCGCTCATCTCCCCGGCAGCGGTCTTCTTAAAACTCAGTCCTCCGAAGGAGTTTCTGATGCCTGCCAGGCGAGCGGATTTAGTAAGACTTTCCCTAAAATAAAGGGAGGAAGAAGGAAATGGAGGCACTTTTTAAAATATGTAAGCGTGGAAGAGGAAACACGTGTGTCCAGTTAAATTTTTTTTTGTTTGTTTGTCTTAAAAAAATACAGCGAAGGAACTGAAGCCTGGTAGCCTTCTGGGTGTGTGTGTGGGGGGGACCCTTCATTTCATTGGGCACCCAAAGCATCCGTTTTGTTTTCTGATTTAGGAAGCGAGTTTGCGATTTGCCCTCTGAGTGCTGACAGGCCCACGAGGATGTTCATTAGCAGCTTTCTTGAGCATGTCCAAGGCCATATGCTTCACACTTTTTAGATCCCGTAGTTTGGTTGAAGTGAGAAGACCAGAGTCCTGTTGTGTAGGAGAGACACAGCATGTAGAATATGAGATAGAGGCGCGGATCTAAAGTTTCAGACCTCAAAGATGGTGGTTTCTACCCAGAGAAACTGCTACATTTTTATTTATTATTGGTATTAGTATTATTGTTATGTTTCGGCACTGGGGAATGAACCTAGGGGCATTCTGCCTCCTATCACTGACGGCCCCCAGCTCCTTATATTTATTGATTTTGAACAGGGTCTCTCTTAACTTGCTGAGGCTGGCCTTGAACCTGCTGTCCTCCTGTCTCAGCTCTCTGAAACATTGGGATTATAGGTGTGCGCCACCAGTTAAACTTGCCACGTTCTTAATGCCAAAGCTAATATAATTATGAACTTTTCACTAAAGCTGATTTACCTTTAAGGAAAATGAAAAGTCTTAGATTTACTAAGCATACTTTATTTTTAAGACATACAAGTCTGTTTTCAAGCCATAGTTTCATCAAAGGCTGTTGATGGAGGATTTAAGATACTTGTCTCACTATCTCTTGTCTTTTAGTCCTCTAAAATGTATTCATGAAAATACATATTCCTATAAACATACTGGTAGTATGACTTTGCATACTACCAGTTTGTGTTGTACGACAGAAGCGGAGAAAGTTGCAAGAGTCAGATTTGCCAGGTGCACATGCCTGTAATCCCAGTACTTGGGAGGCTGAGGCAGGAAGATAGAGGGTTTAATGGCAGCCTCGGCAATTTAGCAAGACCTTATTTCAAAATAAAATAAAATGAGGTTGGGGATGTAGCTCAGAGATAGAATGCACCTGAGTTCAAGCGCCTGACTTCAAGCCCCAGTACCGCACACACACATACACAAAAAGTCAAATTTACTTTCTTTAGTTGTTGATAGATGTACTCACATATTTCAGTTCTGTTTTGAAATTTGTGACGGTTACTTTAATGATTTCTCCTCCTCCTTCTCTTCCTCCTCCTTTACCTTCTCCTTCTATTACTGCTTTAGTGTGCTTAAATATTACCTTGTGGTCTTCTTTTGAAATTTTGCCCTCATCTGCACAGTTTTATGCACTGTCAATAGAGGGCGGATCAAGCACTCTCAGGTCAGTAGCAGTGAGATGCGCTTTGAATGGTTTGCTCTGTGGGCGAGGGAGGGAGAATCCATGGAGGATTTTGCCTCTGTAGCCAGGAGCTGTCTGTATTTCCAAATGGGAACTAAAGATAAAGAAGAAGAAGAGAAATACTGCAAGAGCTGTTCTCTGCCAAGCACAAGTGCTAGACACGGCCTCATATATGCTCGCTGTTCTTAATGACAACAAGAAAGAGATGTATCTTATGACAACTTATAACAAGGGCCTGAGACTCCGTGTTAGCATAGACGTCGTCCCTGGCTCCAGTCAGTGAGTCTTAATTTTACCATTCTGCCTCCCTCACTAAACTTATTATACTTTAAAATCTGCCCTGTGATTCTGTTTTCTAGCAATGTTAACCTTTTTATAGGAGTGACAGGAGGGTAGAAGACAGCACTCTCCTGCCTTCTCTTCCTTCATCCAAAATGCGTGTTTCTCATCCAGGTTTTGGGAGGCACGCTTAGAGGAACGGTCCGAAGTGGCGTCTAGCAGCCTGACTTCTGGTCCTTGTTTTGTCACTTTCGTACCTGTTGACTTTGGTTTCTCAAAATCGGATTCCTTGAGTATAAACTTTGAGTAGTGATAACAATACTGACATCACAGTGAGATTGTTGAAATTAGAAGAAGCATTCGTGGTACCTGGCACACTATGGGCAATCAGTAAATGCAAGTTTGCTTCGACTTGCCTTGACTACTACTGTTGGGTTCCATTTGTAACTGTAGAGTTTGAGTACAAGATGTGTATGATTAGCTTTTGTATTTAAAGTTTGCCTTACATATTACATTTGAGAAATTTGAGGTCCTGTCATGCATCTGGAAATTTCTCTTCCTGCCCTCAAGGCAAATGGCCTGGGGGAAGCCCAGCATTGACTTCATGATAGTGTTCCAGAAATGATTGTTTTGTCTTACTGGTAAACCTCCCAAAGTTTTATTGTTATGGTTTAACAAAGAAAGGTTTTGTGTCTGGCCTAACAGTAACATTTTTATTAAAGCAAGAAGGTCATTTCTCATGCCACGCTGCTGAGATGAAAAGCTTCATCCAGTCATCTAAGGAGAAGTGGTTACTTTGTAGAAATGACGCATCATGAAGGCCATTCTGAATTTCTGAAATGTCTGCAGCTATAATTCAGGCATCATGTAGGAATTAGAAATGTATGCCCAGTGAAAACATTTTTTTGAGATATTCAACAAGGCTCTAGTTGAGATTTCCAAATGGAGCTACGATTTCTCTTGTGACTATAAGTATAATGTAGTGATAGCCGGCGTGGTGGTGCACACTTGTAATCCCATACTTGGGAGGCTACGGGAAGATCACAGGTTCATGGCCAGTCTCAGCAACTTAGTAAGATCCTGTCTCAAAATAATAATAATAACCCAGGCGTGGTGGCGCACGCTTGTAATCCCCGAGCTTGGGATCGCACAGGTTCGAAGCCAGCCTCAGCTACTGAGTGAGGCTCTCAGCAACATAGTGAGACCCTGTTTCCAAATAAAAAATATAAAGAAAAAGGTCTGGGAGTATAACCCAGAGGTAGAAAGCCTCTGGGTTCCATCCCCAGTACCACCAAAATAAATAATAAATAAAATAATAATAATAAAAATAGGGCTGGGGGTATAGGTATAGCTCAGAAATAGAAAGTCCCTGGGTTCAATCCTCAGTACTATAATAAAAAGTAGTGACGAGCCACCTGTGGTTGGCGCTAATCACTTGTCAGTCACGCACTTTGAGATGTTTTCCCAGAGATCAGGACAGATTTGTGCTGTGCTGTGACATGAATATGGTTCATGTCCCTCAAGGGTCCTTACCACAGTTAAAGGCTTGGCACTTTTGGAAGGTGGTAGACCCTTTAGAAAGTGGGACCTAGTGAGAGGTTCTTAGGTCACTGGGGCGTGAGGTATTTCTTATGCTACCCTTTTGTAAGTCAGGTAAGAAGTTTTTGTTGTTGTTGTTGTTGTTGTTTGTTTTTAAAAGAAGGCCCCACCCGTACTTTGGTGACTGTTGGCTCCTGTATGCCTGTGCACCACCAGAATGCCCTGCCATCTGCCATCCTCACCAGAGGCCAAATCAATGGGCCTAGCTGATCTTGGGCTGTGAACCTCCAGAAATCTGGGCTAAATAAAGTTTTTTTTTTCTTCATAAGTAGCCTGTGTCAAGTATTTCATTACAGTAATGAAAAGCCAACTGATACATGCTGCTTCAGGGCCTTTCTGCTTTGCTCAGGGATATACATTTATAAGATCATGATAGTGACCACCGGAAATCAAACTCCTGATTACAGTCTTAAGGCTTAGCCCTTTATCCAGCAGTGTCCTCCATACACACAAACACAGTCTGAATCCATGTTAGCTTGTGCGTCACACTCGGACCTTTAGATCCTGTGCACATGGTAAGGTAGACTGTGGGTGAGGTGAACAAGACAGGCGAGGCTTTTAAGTGTTGTGCTCTGGTAAGACTGACAGTAGTAGGGCGCTGGGAGGCACACCCACAGGCCGCTGCAGCTGCAGGAGCAGGGGCCGCAGCAGCTAGCCCAGCTAGAGAGTGGGCAGAAGAGATGCTGGAGGACCAGGCAAAGGAGAACAGGAGGGTGGCGCGGTCCCACCCAAGCTGAGAAGAGCAAACAGTGGGAACCTTACATAGAAACAGAAAGGGCGCCGGGAGAAAGGGGTTGTGACTGCAAGCCGACCGGCATTATTAGGTGGTTGTGTTGGATAGCTTATTCTCTACGTGGTATTTTCCTCTCACTGCTGGCTGGTGCCTGAACCTGTGGGTGCTTTTTTGTTTTAGCGCTGTTTGACTGTTAGGTGTCTAGTAGACTCACTTTTTCCTGCGACCATGGTCTACAGCATGGATGCCACATCTCTAATTAGCTCTCAGTTCCTTGGGGCGTCTAGGCTCTACTGTCGCCTTCCTTCCTTCCTTTCTTTTTTTCTTTTCAATTTGAAATGTTACTTGGATTTTCGATCAGAGGTTGGGTAGGAGAGGTGATGTACATTTAGCTGTGAGGAAAACCAGAAGTGTTTGGGGCTCCTGGCCCAGTGAGCGCTATGGTTTTCATTTCTACAAGCCTGACAGTTAACTCCCTCTTCCTTTGAGGCCACTCTCCCATCATGCATCCATGCTCCATATCCTTCTGGACCCCACAGGGTTCTTACTCTGCCAACACTCCTGACTCTGCAAGACTACTACTGCCTTCCGGCTGTGGATATTATTAAAAGTCATGTCGAATCATTGTCAACTAAAATAAGCATATTAGAGCATGTCTTTAGCATGCATGACACCCTGGGGTCAGTCCCCAGCACTGAAAGAGAGAAAAAGATGCATATATAGGTCTCTATTATGAAATGTACCCTGATGGCAAATACGCATGAATAAATAAGTATTTGATAGAGAATTAGTTGGTATTATGCATTGCTTTTTCCATTTTAAGTTATAAAATGGCAAAAAAAAAATGTTAGAAATTAAAAGCAAGAGCGATTCATGGGAAGTGGTATGTACATGTGGCATGTACATGTGTGAGTACATAAATGAATGTAGGGATCATAAATTGCTTAACACAGTTTATAGCACATACAATGAAGCCACATGATATGAGCATGTTGACTGTGGAGCCCATATCACTGTAGAAGTGGTTCAGTGTATATCAGGGGTTTGGTAAGCTATGGCCCTGTTTGTTTTTTTTTTTTGTTTTGTTTTGTTTTGTTTTGTTTTTGCAGTACTGGGGATGGAACCCAGGGGCATTCTACCTCTGAGCTACATCCCCAGCCTTATTTTTTATTCTTTATTTTGAAACAGGGTCTCACTGAGTTGCAGAGGGCCTCACTAAGCAGCTGAGGCTGTCATCGATCCGTGATCCTCCTGTCTCAGCTTCCCAAATGCTGGGATTACAAGCGTGTACCACCACGCCCGGCTCAACTACCTGTGTTTGTAAATATAGTTTTATTAGGGCACAGCTACACTTATTGGTCTATGTCTGCTTGTACACTATAACTGCAGAAATAAGTAGTTGCGATGGTGAGCATATGGCCTGCCATGCTTAAAGTATTTATTTACTCTCTGTCCTTAAGTTTTTTGAGCCTTGGTACACACTGTGGGCCTTCCTGGAAAAACCCATGCATAACTAAGAAACCTTGTGCTAGGAAGCCTCTGAGCCTCTTTGCTCAAAACGTGTCAGAATCTTCGGAGGACAGGAAACACTTTCAGGCTGCTGGTGTTTCCTGGGCACTTTGGCTGCTCACAGATAGACATATGTCTCTGCTTTGTTGCTAGGCTTAATGGGGAGTTCACAGAAGTAGAAATTAAAAAAAAAAAAAAAAGGAGAAGCAATGAAAAGCAGAAATGGTATGAGGGAACTGGTGGGAAAGAAAGGAACTCTCGTGTTGACTTTTTCCATCCTCAACACAGTGCATGTTGGCAAAAAGGCTCACCCCCACCCCCACACGCTTGTAACCCCAGCATTTGGGAGGCTGAGACAGTGTCAGCTACTTCTTAGTGAGGCCCTTTGCAACTCAGTGAGACCCTGTTTCAAAATAAAGAATAAAAAATAGGGCTGGGGGTGTAGCTCCGGAGATAGAATGCCCCTGGGTTCCATCCCCAGTACTGAAAAAAAAAAAAAAAAAAGGCTATTTGCGAACCCAGATCCTCCTGTCTCAGCCTCCCAAATGCTGGTATTACAAGCGTGTGCCACCATGCCCGATTGAGAAATAAAGTTTTGATGAGGTTAAGAAACCAAAAAAACAAAACAAGGAGCGAAGTATTATTGGTGCGTGGAGTCCTTTCTATCATAGTTATACAAAACCACTTGTGGATCCCCAACACATCTTGACATTTCAGGAGTTTATACCTTTCCCATAGTCTGTTTTAGTTCTTCAAATACCACTTTCACATCCAGTCTTCTTTGCCAGGGTAACCCTCCTACTTACCTGGCAACAGCAGTGAAACTCTGAAAAGGCTAATGCTAAGAAGGCCTCAGGAAGAAGAGAGTGTAAAAGAACCATGGAAGGTCCATGGCTGTGGGGCCGAGATGAGTTTGCCTATGATTTCCAAACTCTGCCCGGTCCTGGCTCTGCCCTGGGAAGGGTTGGGTGAGGTAAGGAGAGGCCAGTCCCTGTCTTATGCAGTAGCGCCCTCTCTGTGGTTTCATTTCTCATGGTTTTACTCATCCACTGTCACCTGTGGTTTGAAAATATTCAATGGAAAATTCTAGAAATAAGCAATTCATAAATTGTTCTGTATTTTGTTCTTGTTGTTAACCTCTTACTGTGTCTATAAGTTAAGTTAGGCATGCTGTATAGGAAAAACCCTCTTACACAGAGAGGTCACCACTGTCTGCAGTTCAAGCATCCACTGGGGTTTTGGACAGGGTCTTGGTAAGGGGGCCCCTGTACCTCTCACCGCTTACTTGGTTCTGGCACCATAAGTTGGTGTCTGCTGTTGAGTCTAGTTTGAGCCTGAGTAGGCCTTTCTGCACTAATCTATGGGAAAGTGCATTTTAGTTTCTGAACAAGTGCCTGTGAATAGATATTTAGGTATGAAGTTATTCATAAATTTGCTGTATAAGAGGAGCAAGCCACAACATTTTGGCAGGATTTGAAGATTAAATAGGGCTTTTCTTCTTGTGTAAAAATGGTTGGTGGTTTGCCATCTGAGCCCTTTCCTTTGCTAAAGTTGCTTTCTCCATCTCTTCCTTCTTGCTCAAGACTTTCTTTCTTTCTTTCTTTCTTTCTTTCTTTCTTTCTTTCTTTCTTTCTTTTTCTTTCTTTCTTTCTGTGGTACTGGGGATGGAACCCAGGGGCCCTCTACCTCTGGGCTACACTCCCAGACCTATTTTGCATTTTATTTGGAGACAGGGTCTCTTAAGCCAGATGAGGCTGGCTTCGAATCTGCACGATCCTCCTGTCTCAGCCTCCCAAGCGCGGGGATTACAAGCGTGCAGCACCACCACGCCCAGCTTTGCTCAAGTATTTAAAAACAACAACAACAACAACAAAAGTACAGTAGGTATTTACCACTACCTCACAGGAACTCATTGGTTATTTCAGAGAAGGCCCTGGAGAATCGGGAAGTATATCTCTGTTACCATGATGTTACTCTTCATGATATTAATATTCCTTAGTATTCATGAAGGGAGTGGCCACCCCACACACACCAAAGTGTATGGAATGAAACTACTGATGGTGCTTACAGAGTACAGGCCACACTCTGTCCCCCTCTGTATTGGACGCCTCTCCTAATCCTCCCTCATCTCTGGGGGTGCGTGGGGGTAGGAGGGAGCTCCAGGCATCTCGCTGGCACAGAGGGGGAGAGGAACACAATGGCCTGCCCTAGGCTGCACAGCCGGAAGTGGGGGCTGGGGTAGGCCTCCTGGCTCCAGAGGCTGTGTGTGGCCTCTCTCTTCTGTAGCTTTTACAGAAAAAGGTCATCCTGTCTGTCAAAGTCATTTCTGGCAAGTGCCCCTCCCCCGCAATATGCAGATCACACTCTGGCTGTTAGAGACTGCATCAAACTCCCTTCAACCCCCGCAGGGGGACCTGTCCTTGAGTGCTGCTTCAGACCCTTGTACCACGCCCGTGCCCACCGTTCTCTGCGTGGTGAGCTCAGCATCCCGGCCGGCTGCGGTCTGCTCTGTCTGCTCCCTTTCACCCTGGTTGTGTGTGAACATCCAGCAGCCAGTCATGCCTTGTCCTCCACGCAGCTCAGATTTTTCCAAAAGGGCTTGGAGACTCCTCCACACGCCTGCCCCCGTCCCTCCATTACCCGGCACTGCCGTGTTGACAAGGTGCCCGGTCCCCTGTGTGTAGGAGAGGCGGTGATGGTAGAGCTGGGTTCTACCTGGCTTCCTCTGCAGTCGTTCCTGGCTTTCCTGAGGGTACTGGGGTTTGGTGAGGCCCAAGAGGTATTCAAAGCAGAGCAACTTCCTTTTATTTGCCAGTTAGAAAGCATGGCACAGCAGGAGTGACTTTCGGAGCTCCTGAAGCTGTGGGTTCCTCGCACATGCTCATGAACATGTGTCCTGAGCCAATTTGGGGTGCTCCAGAGAGGGCTTAAAAGCGATGCTCTCCTCGTAAGCAGAGTGGAACCGATGTCTGGCCCCATCAGCTGCTTCTCCACGGTGCGTTCAAAGCTGCCCTGCCCGGTACTGAGTAGGGCCAGCGCCGTCTCTGCACACACCTAGGCCTGGCCGGTGGCTGT
This sequence comes from Muscardinus avellanarius, assembly GCF_963383645.1. Lineage (NCBI taxonomy): Eukaryota > Metazoa > Chordata > Mammalia > Rodentia > Gliridae > Muscardinus > Muscardinus avellanarius. The sequence continues at coordinate 51,478,185 of NC_137803.1, read as the reverse complement.
GGGGAGGGCTGGGCCTAACGAGGCACAGTTTCCTATGAATCTGATCTGCTTCTGAAGTGGCCCAGGAAGATGTAACTGGGGCGGTTGCATTCTCAGAAAGAGATGTTTTCTGTTTGGTGTTATGTCTTGTGTCGAGCCTGACTGGCAGGCTTTCACTTCCTCACCTAGGGGCTCTCAGGGCTCTGGGCCCTCCGGCTGGTGCTATAGCAGCTCTTGGGTTATTGGCTCTGGCATGAGAAGGAGCGGCGTATTCCCAGGCTCCAAGGCCCTGTCCTGAGTGCCAGGACAGACTAGTCTGGGAAGGATATTTTTTAGAGTACTGACTGGAGTATCAGACCTAATGATGACAAGCATGTTGTAATTCCTCTTTTATGATCCTAAAGTGAAATAACTTATCTACATTTACAACATCTAAAAATCAATAGGATGCCCAAATAGTGTTAAAAGAGAAATTCACTATACAAATTGCAGATGTGTTTAAATGTAAGTGCGTACTTAGCACACTTTCATCAGAAGACAAAACGAACTAGTTAGATGCTTACACTTGTGCATCGTGAATAAACTTGGGTTTACGTAGGAAAATGCAAAGCCATGGCATAGGGCTGGGGAAATGAGAGAGGAGCGCAATCTGACACAAGGGGGGGGGGGCAGCAAGTTCATCTGCGCATGCTCAGAGAAAGAGGTGGCCGTAACTGAAGGAGAATAGCTGACTACGCCAATACTGGCCTTCTGTGGAGGAAATGAGAAGCACGATTGGTTGGTTGATTGATTCTGCAGTGCCGGAGTTTGAACCTAGGGCCTTCTGCAGAGTACCAGGCAAGTGCTTGTGCACGGAGCCACATCCCCAGCCAGAGTGTAATTTTTTTTTTTTTTTTTTTTGGTAAGCCTGACTGCCTTTGACAGGGTGGTGTCAGAATAGATAAAGTCTCTATGTTAAGATATGTCTCCTGACAAAGTGTTTCAGAAAACACATCTGACATAGTTTAAAAAAAAATATATATATATATATTTTTTTTTTGGTGCATTGTAATTCTACATCATAATGAGATTCAGAGTGATAGAAATATACATGCACACAGAACTTGGTTTTTCATATCAGATGATTGAAATCTCTCCACAAACCAAGAACTTTATGGGCCATTGCCTTTATAGGTGTTTAGGATTCAAGGATAAATTGGAGAAAAGGTTTACGGAGGAGGTGGACAGTGGGTGACCCCTAATGATAGTATCAGAGTATGGTTGAAAAATAAGAACCAGACTCAACATATATAATGTCAGTATTCAATAAATAATTTCAGCAACTTCCATCACATAAATTTCAGTGTGTTATAAATTCTTAAGAATATTGAGAAGTAAAAGAGACATAAATTAATGACATTTATTAGCATCTAGTATTTTATATGTCTTACTTAACATTAAATCATTAAATATTTTAAATGTGACCTTTAGTAGCTTTGTTAAACGCTGGCATGTGAAAGGTACAAAAACAGGCTGGGACAGCTGTGCTGTGTTGACCCCTCAGAAGCAAAAAGCAGCGTTGCTGTTGAGGGACACGGTTTTCCAAAATCACGAACAAATCATGATGAAGTGTACACTAGGTGCAAGGAATGCAAGTGGCTCTGGATATCCACTAAATCTGCATCCAAGAATTCAACTAACCAAGAATTGAAAATATTTGGAAAAAAGTTCCAGACTGTTCCCAAAGCAAAACTTGAATTGGTATGCTTTAAGTACCATGCTAACTTCACACAAATGAGATGAGGTATAGGTGTTCTATTAGGGCTTACAAGTAATCAGGTGATGATTAGAACTACGTGGGCAACTGTGTGAGTTATATGCAAATACTATACCAGGTCAGTTCCCTTGCTGGGTGAGGTCCCCTGCATTGGGGCCTACCAAAAAGGCTTCCCAACTTTGGATATCAGAGTACAAACTTTTCATATCCTTTGCAGGAAAATTTGCTTGCTTTGTTTACTATTTAGCAAAGGATTACACAACTTAAAAATAATTTTTTTGTATATGATCCTGGGAATGGAACCCATGGATATTCTACTCCTGAGCTATACCCCCAGCCATATTTTATTTTTTTATTTTAAAACAGGACCTCACTGAGTTGCAGAGAACCTCGCTAAGTTGCTGAGGGTGGCCTCAAAATATGTGATTTTCCTGTCTTAGCCTTCCAGGTACTAAGGTTACAGGTATGCATCACCACATTCAGCTGAAAATAAAAATTTAAAGATGAAAAGTAAAAGGGCCAACTCTCCTGGGATTGAGGCACAGTTGCCCCGAAGTTACATAGCCAAAGGGACCATGAAAGTGATTCTTTTAAAATGTGAGGAATAGGATGGGATGCTTCATGATAATTTTCCATTTTGCTTGTTCTTATAAGAAGCTAGTAGGAGGAAATCTCCACATAGCTTTATCTCTGATAGAGCTCCTTGATACACAGAGGTATGGGGCTCTTCCTGGTCCCGCCCTCAACCATGATATCAATTTTATCTGGTAATACATGTTAGCTCAGCATGTTCTTGCATGCTTCATTGCACCATAACATTCTTTCTTGGATGGGGCCTTTCTAGAAAAATCTGTCTGGGCATGCAGCTTCTCACTCCAAGAGCCTGTGGTTGGGTGCCATGGGGTCCTGTCGTGGTTGGATTTCTCATCATAGAGATAGCTGCTCTTCCATTCGGAATTGCACTTACTAACCCTCTCTCTGCAGCAGTCTTCCTTTGGGTTTCACTTCATGTAAATTACTCATCCACAAAGTTAATGTCAAAGAGAAACAGATCTGTAAATCTTTGCATAATTTTTTTATAACAAATAAAGATTTTTGGTATTATTCTAACAGGACAGAAAAAATAAAAGAAGGAAATGGCATTTCACATCCAAGTTCAAGTTGAATTTGCTAACTGACAGAACTTCATTAAGAAGCAGTTGGGTTAAACTAAAATCCATGCTGCATGGCCTCTTTAGGATTGCTCCCAGTAGGATGAGTCACTGTCAGAGATTTGAGTCTTTTTTCTCTCTCATTTTGAGCAGTGAATTACAACATCTCAAGTGTTATATTGTCAACAGATCTCTGGAACAAGAAAGAACTTGATACCCTTACATCTTACAAATCATATTCACTTCTTCTATCCTCGGGTCTACAAGAAGCACAGTGAATTCATTGGCTGCATTCTTCTCTGATATGACTTTTGAACTTTCCAAGGCTGGAATAGAGCTGTAGTTGTTGGGACAATTGGGTTTCTGACGTTTCCTGCATAACAGCAATCTAATTGCTCAGAAAGTTTGTTTACATCTGAAATGTCATTTGCTTCAGCTGTCAACCACATGGACCCAAATGTATTTTGGTTATTTCTGTATTGATGATTGATGAGACACTCAGTTTGAATGATCAGAATTACAAATTAGCAGGGGAAAAAAATCTGTTCTTGAAATAGTACTGGGAGAAATAGCTATCCAAAGTAGGTTAGCCAAATGTCAGGACCTGCTGTGGTGGACTTCTTAGAGATCCTTGTTCTAGAGAGAATGCCAATGCAAAACTGATGAGAAAGGGGAAAATTTTTCTCTAGTCCTTAGTGTGCCATCTTGAATCTGGACTGGGCTTTTGAGAGTCTTTGAAGTTAACTCGAAGTTAGCGGCTGTCCACTTATAAAAGAATGTCTAGTAATAAAACAAAAACTCACCAAGGAGCTATAAAAAATGTGTATTTAAAGAAGATTCTGAATCATGAAGTAAATCCAGATAAATTTTCTTGACCCATGCCCTACTAACAGGAAAAATGTCAATGCCTTAGTGATTGACAAATACCCGTGAAGTTCAGAGTTAGTTACTAAGAATGTGTTTACTAAGATTTTAGTATTAAAACAATCAGTGTCATCAGAAAATGCCTTTTAGCTGAAAAATATAGATCTAAAGATCTAAATGATTTTTAAAAATAATTAGTGTACCAGGAGTGATGGCGCACACCTGTAATCCCAGGATGTGGAAACCTGAGAAAGAAGGATCACAAATTTGAGGCCAGCCACAGCAACTCAGCAGGACCCTCAGCAATTTAGCAAGAACCTATTTCAAAAAGAAGACAGGGCTGGAAGTTCAGCCCAGAGGTAAAATGTCCCTGAGTTCAGTCCCTGTTACTCATAAAATTAAATTAATTTTATTAGTTTTGAATTGCTTGTATAAATAGATGAAAGTGATTAATCCTCAAAGTAGTCACGATGTTTGTAAATTATTATCACAAATAATAAAGGAACCACTTTATATCTTAAAGGTAAAAACACTGGATTGGTTTTGTTAATTTTTAAATAGTCCTTGTTGAAAGGTGAGTAGGAAAGTCTTTTCAGTTAGTTGAACTACTTTCAGACTGTCTCAGTAATTTGCCATCGGGATTTAGCAATGTGAACATGGGTAAGCAGTCTTCTAATCATGCAGTATCTGATCAGCCTTTGCCTGAATTACCATAGGCAAAGCAAGTGAGTGAGGATCGGGAAGTAATAAATGCTGACTGTTGCTGAGTCATTGTGTGTGCGTCCATCCTAATCCCAGTCACCTCGGCAGCCAGGACGGCTAGCTTTAGTCATCAACTTGATTGGTTTAAAGGATGCCTCTAGCTTGGAAGAGAGAGAGGGAGGGAGGGAGGGAGAGAGAGAGACAGACAGACAGACAGATCTGCCCCAGCCCTAACAAGGGTGCTCTTGTTGGCCTCGCTGCCTGCAGGGATGGAGGCCACAGCCCTGCCACCTGGGCTGTCTCTAGAAGCTGCCAGAGGCAAGAAACAGATATCTGCCCAGAGCTTACAGAGGGCGTCCCTGCTAGTACCTCCGCTCAGCCCAGTGAAATGGGTGTTGGGCTGCTGGACTCCACAGCTGACAGAGGAGATATTTTGGTTGTTTTAAGCCACCAAGTTTATGGTCATTTCTTATATCAGCCACAGGAAACTCATGCAGCCTCCCACTGCTCCTAGGGTTAGGACCAAGAGCCTTCATGGGATCTGTCTGGTGTAGCATGCTCCTGCGTGATTCACCCTTTGACCACTATGTCTTTTATACGCACACACACACATACACACACACTCTCTAAAATAAAATATATTTTTGTGTGGTATCGGGGATGGAACCCAGGGGCATTCTACCTCTAAGCTCCACCCCCCAGCCCTATTTTTGATTCTTTATTTTAAAACAGGGTCTCACTGAGTTGCATAGGGCCTCACTATGTAGCTGAGGCTGTCCGTGAACCATGATCCTTCTGTCTCAGCCTCCCAAATGCTGGGATTACAAGCTGTGCCCCCACACCTGGCTATACTTATTTTTTATGTGGTAAGGTATACATAAGATAAAACTTGCCCTTTTTTTTTTTTTAAATCAACTTTAGCTGGGCATGGTGGCGCATGCTGGTAATCCCAGCATTTGGGAGGCTGAGACAGGAGGATTGCAGTTCGCAGCCACCCTCAGCTACTTAATGAGACCCTTTGCAATTCAGTGAGACCCTGTTTCAAAATAAAGAATAAAAAATAGGGCTGTGGGGTGTAGCTCGGAGGTAGAATGCCCCTGGGTTCTATAACTAGCACTGAAAAAAAAATCAACTTGATTTTCTCTACCTTAAAAAAATAAAATCCACTATTAATTTTTGCCCTGAGAAAATGCTTCTTTTGTTGTTCACATCTGAATTTCTGAAAAGATGATCCCAGATGCATTTATTAGCTAGATCCAAGTGTGGCCAACCCGTTACAAAAATTAATTACGGTTATCACAGCCTTCCCATTCAGCCACACATTACGGCACACAGGTAACAGGGAGGTCAACAAGCTGGAGGAAACACGGCATCAGGAGAAGGAAAGCCCATGCATACAGAACAAATACGACTTTGTAATAACTAAAGAAAATGAAAGCAATGAATAACAATGGCAGTGTCATAACTGTCTCCTTCCCCAGTCATAATATAAGTTGCTATAAAACGCAAACCCCTTAGATAGAAAGAACTTGTGCGTCATAGTCACGTGCTCAACAGTTTCACACAAGAAAATAAAGCCATCTTTATATGTGCATACTTTGCAACTAGAATACTTAATTTTCTTCTCTTTAAGCTATAAAACTTGCCGTTTTAACCCATTTTTAAGTGGACGTTTCAGTGGCATTGACGTCGTTCAGCCATCACAGTCGCCGTCGTCAGGGCTTCTCTCGTTTTCCCAGACGGAGACTCTGGCCCATTAAACGCTGACTTCTCATTTCCCCTTCCTCCTCCTCTGCAGCCAGCATTCTACTTCCTTCTCTCTACATTTGACTACCGCAGATACCGTGTGTACGTGCAGTCGTGCACTGTGTCTTGGGGTTTGCTTTGCTTGCCTTCTGTTCCCAAGGTTCATTCATGTGAGAGCTTGTGCCAGAAGTTCCTTTCTTAGGAATGAATGATATTTCATGTATCGCAGACCACTTTCTGCTTATCCATTCATCCAAGGGCGCCTTGGTTGCTTCTATGTTTTGGCTGCTGTAAGTAATACGCTGTGAGCATGCATGTGGCTGAGCTGCTTTGAATTCTTCTAGGTCTATACCCTGAAGTAGAATTGTTGGAACATATGGTGATTCTGCCTTTAATTTTTTGAGGAACATCATCCTGTTTTTGATAGTGGTTGTCCCATTTTACAGTCCCATCAGCAGTGCACTAGGGTTCCAATTTCTCTGCATCCTTCCTAATACTTGTCTGTTTGTGTGGTTTTTGTTTTTGGATAATAGCCATCTTATAGGTGTTAGGTGATATCTGATTTACAGTTCCCTGATGATGATGATGATGATGACGACAATGATGATGATGATGATGATGATGATGATGATTTGGGGGTTCTGGGGATGGAACCCAGGGGCATTCTACTTCCGAGCTACACCCCCAGCCCTATTTTGTATTCTTTATTTTGAAGCAGCGTCTCACTGAGTTGTGAAGGACCTTACTGAGTACCTGAGGCTGGCTGTGAACCACGATCCTCCTGTTTCAGCCTCCCAAGTTTCCTAATGATTATTAATGTTGAACTTTCTGTTCATGTGCTTATTGGCCATTTGTGTATGTTCTTTTGAGAAGTATCTATTCAAATCCTTTGTCCATTTTTAATTGAATTGTTCTTTTGAATTGTGAGTTTTATATATTCTTCATATTTACGTCTTAGCATATGTATGATTTGCAATATTTTCCCCTTTCCATGGGCTGCTTTTATATTTCAATGATAGTGTCATTTGGTGCAGAAAATATTTTAATTTTGACATATTCCGTGTAGCTAGGTTTTCTTTTCTTATTTGCTTGTAGTTTTGACTTCACATCCAAGAAATCATTGCGAAAGCCTGTTTTGTGAGGCTTTTCCTGTTATTTAGTTTTATAGATTTAATGCTGCTTTGAAGTCTTTGATTTATTTTGAGTTCATTTTTGTCTGATGTAAAATAAGGAGCCAACTTCCTTCTGTCACGTATGGATATCCAGTGTTGAAAAGACTGACCTTTCACATTGCATGGTCTTGACATTTTTGCTGAAAATCCTTTGACTGTGTGTGTAAGTTTATTTCTGATCTCTCTGTCCCGTTGTTCAGCTTTTAAGTCTTGCACTTTTATTGGTGCATTGTAGCCTCACATCGTAACGTAGTTCAGAGAGAAATGGGGACGCGCATGCACACAGCTCTCGGTGAGCGTTCCCCTGGCGGTCTCGGTCTCCACTCCTCCCGCTCACCACACAGGACTGAGATGGGCACTGGTAATCCCACGTGCGCATTATACCAGTGGAAGTGTCTCCCTCCCCTCCCCACCACCTCCTCCTAGACCCCTCCAGAGCACCGCTGGGGTTCCTCCTCCAATTTCTAAAGCCCCTCTGGCATTCCGATTGCTCTCAGTGAGAGAAAACACATGACCCCTGGCTTTCTGCGACTGGCTGGTCTCATGTAGCAGAATGTTCTCCCCATTGTCCTATAGATCTGTCCTTATGCTGATATAATACTGCTTTGTTCCTGTAGCCTTGTACTGTTTTTAAATCAGGAAGTATTAGGCACTCAACTTTGATTTTTTTCAGATTATTTTGACAATTTAGGGTCCCTTTAAATTCCATGTGAATTTTAAAATGGTGTTTTATTTCTATATCTGCAAAAGGACATTATTGATTTTTTTTTTTCGGTACTGGGGATGGACCCCAGACCCCAGAGGCATTTGACCTCCAAGCTACATCCCCAGCCCTATTTTTTATTCTTTATTTTGAAACAGGGTCTCACTGAGTTGTGAAGAGCCTCACTAAGTAGCTGAGGCTGTCCTTGAACCGTGATCCTCTGGTCTCAGCCTCCCAAATGCTGGGTTTACAAGCCTGTGCCACCAGTCTAAGCTATCATTAGAATTTTGATAGGGATTATGTTGAATCTGTAGCTCACTCTGGGTAGCACTGGTGTCTTTGTTGTTGTTTTTGCAGTACTCGAGATGGAACCTGGGGCATTTTACCTCCGAGCTACCCTCAGCCCTGTTTTTTATTCTGTATTTGTTTATTTATTTATTTACTTATTTATTTATTTCTGTGGGTCTGGGGATGGAACCCAGGGGCATTCAACCTCTGAGCTACATCCCCTGCCCTATTTTTTATTCTTTATTTTGAAACCAGGTCTCACTGAGTTGCAGAAGGCCTCACTAAGTAGCTGAGGCTATGAACCGCGATCCTCTGGTCTCAGCCTCCTGAAAGCTGGGATTAAAAGCATGCGCCACCACGCCCAGCTCATTCTTTATTTTTTAAAACAGGTCTCACAGCCGGGCATGGTGGCGCACGCTTGTAATCTCCGCGCTTGGGAGGCTGAGACAGGAGGATTGCGCAGGTTCGAAGCCAGCCTCAGCTACTTAGTGAGGCTTTCAGCAACTTAGTGAGACCCTGTTTCCAAATAAAACATAAAATGGGTCTGGGAGTATAGCTCAGAGGTAGAAAGCCTCTGGGTTCCATCCCCAGTACCACCAAAAAATAAATAAATAAATAAATAAATAAATAAAATAATAATAATAAAATAAAATAAAACAGGTCTCACTGAGTTGCAAAGGGCCTCACTAAGTAGTAGCTGAGGCTGTCCTCAACCACGCACAATCCTTGTGTCTCAGCCTCCCGAATTCTGGGATTACAAGCGTGCGCCACCATGCCTGGCAGCACTGATATCGTAACAGAATTAAGTCTTCCAATCCATGCACAGATGATAGCTTAACATTTATTAATATCTTAACGTTTTTCAGCAATATTTTATAGATCTCAGTGTACAAGTATCTCACTTGCTTGGTTAAGCTTATTTTTACTATTTTATTCTTTTTGATGCTATTGCAAATAGCATTGTTTTCTTAATTTCCTTTGTGGGTTGTTCATTGTTAGCATATAGAAATACAATTAATTTTTCTATGTTGATTTTGTATTTTGCAACTTTGCTAATTTTTCTCTAATTTTAATAGCTTTTTCTGTGAAATTTTTAGGGTTTTATATCATCTGTGAATGGATATTATTTTTTTCCTTTCCAATTTGGATGCCTTTTACTTTTTTCCTCATCTTTGGCTAGTATCTCTAGTACTACTATGCTGAACAGCAGTGGTGAAAGTGGGCATCCTTGTCTTGTTCCTGATCTTAGAGGAATAGCTTGTCCGTTTTTTACCATTGAGTATGTTGTTAGCTGTGCGTTTCATGTTTTGATGAGAAAAGTTTTAAACATAGGACAATTATGGTTTTTCCATGTATTGTTAAGATTGATTTTCATATTTTCAGCCTGCATGATTCTTTTTTAGGATCCCACATTACTGAGTGGAGTAGGGACTGCCTGTCTTCTCTAGCATAAGGTTTTCCTCCACTAGACTATACCCTTTGACACTAAGGAGTTGCCTTTCTTCTTCCTATTGCATTCCCATGCACTTAGCCCAAGGCCCAGCGTGGAGTAGGTACTCACTGAGTGATGTCTGAATAATCCTTACTTTAAACAGGCATTTGTCGGGGTCAGTCCTGCTCTTCGTGCCATTCATTCCCCATTTTTCAAATATGTGGCTTCTTTGCAGTAGGAAATTTGCATGGGGTATTTTTGTGAATAGTGTTGCAGGGTCTCAGCTATACTTTCTCACCAGGAAAATTAGGTTAAACTCCCCCCAGTTGTTTTAAGACTTGTGTGTATTAAACACTCTGGGTATTTTAACTGGTTGTTATAACATTTTGATATTTTCAGTGTGTTATCACTTGGACATTGCATACCATCCCTTTTGAAATATAAAATTCATTAGGAAGGTACAATGAAGTACACTTGGTGTCAAGGTTGCTATTGTGATCTCAGTGGCTCAAGGCCATCATTTTCTGTGAGCACGGGGCAGTGGAAAGCGGGTGCTATGGTCCAGGTCAGTATTTTCAGAGACTTATCCTGCTTCTTGGGACTTTGGCCTGGCGCCAATAAAATGACAGCAGAAAATTGGCACTTGCTATACTGTATATTCGTGTTCCCTGAATAGTCAGATGCACGTCGAGTCACGTTTCTCTCTTATAGTTTAAAACCTGGTGCTATGGAAGGGTAATGTTTGTTTACAATCAAATTTTCACTTGTAAACTAAACATGTATTGACTGTTAAAGTCACCATGGCAGGTCCTGAGAGGGGAAAAAGACCCATTCTCTGTCCCCAAAGAAGGCCCAATTTGTGAAAGAAGATCCACATAGCATATAATTTATTTTTAATTTTTAATTTTTTTATTTTTGTGGGTCTGGGGATGGCACCCAGGGGCATCTGACCTCCAAGCTACACCCCCTGCCCTATATTTATTTATTTATTTATTTATTTATTTATTTATTTATTTAGGTCTAGGGATGGAACCCAGAGGCATTTGACCTCTGAGCTATACCCCCTGTCCTATTTTTATTTATTTATTTATTTGTTTATTCTTATTTATTTTTTTGTGGGTCTGGGGATGGAACCCAGGGGCATTCAATCTCTGAGCTACACCCCCTGCCCTATTTTTTATTCTTTATTTTGAAATCGGGTCTCACTGAGTTGCAGAGGGCCTCACCAAGTAGCTGAGGCTGGGCGCAAACCGCGGTCCTCCAGTCTCAGTCTCCCAAATGCTGGGATTTTTATTATTTATTTTGAAACAGGGTCTCACTAAGTTGCGGAGGGCCTCACTAAGTAGCTGAGGCTGTCCGCGAACCGTGATCCTCCAGTCTCAGCCTCCTGAATGCTGGAATTACAAGTGTGCACCACCACGCCCGGCTCAGCATATAATTTAAATAGAGTCACATCGTGAGAATGGTAATAATTACAGTGCATTGATCAGCTTGGGTTGTCATAGCAAGATAGTAGAGACTGGGTGCTTGAACAAAACAGGAATTCATTATCTCACAGTTTTGGAGGCGGAGGAGGGGGTCTAGAGCCACTGTGCTTGGAATCTGCCTGGAGGCCCTCACCTTGGAGTCTGCTGGGGCTCCCTTACTGCCTAGAGGCGGCCGCCTTCTCGCCATGCTCTCACATTCTCTGGGTTCAAGGGTACAATCAAGTTTAAGAGAAACAGTGTGTGTGTGAGAGAGATTTCTCTTTTCTGCTTACTTACAGGACCACCAGTCTTTTCAAACTGAGAACCTAGCTTTCTGACCCCATTTAACTTTAATTTTTAAAAGTCTTATTTTCAAATACACGCCCATTGGTGGTTAGGGCTTCAGCGTATGACTATAGGGGGGCAGTTCTGTCCGTAGCAACGGGGACAAGTGACATTTATGGAGGGCCTCCTTGCTGAGCACCCTTATTTGGCCTTCCCTGTGAACCTATAAGATGGGTACTATCATTTCCCCCTGTATACAGATGCGAAACTGAGGCTCAGAAGAATTAAATGGTTTTTTACGCTCACCCACTTAGCAGTGCCAGGACTTGAACTCAGGACTGTGGGAATGGAGGTAGAGAGGAGGTGCCTTGAGCCTGGGAAAGGAAGTAGCTTCTGGGCCACGGGGCTGAGCTCGCAGCTCATATGAGCTATGTGTTGTATTCAGGTCAAGGTGCTCCATGGCTGCGCATAGACATGTCTATTAAAGGGTTGATGCAGGGAGATTAGGTTCATATTATATGTAGAACCAAGGACTTTTGAGTCTCGCCTCTTGGGTGGTAGGAGTCATTGGTTGTTTTTGAGCAGAGGAGTAGCATGAGATTTTTGTTTTAGCCAGGCATGCTAGCACCCACCAGTACTTGAGAGGCTGAGACAAGAGGCTTAAGAGGTTTAACAGCCTCAGCAATTTAGCAAGACTCAACAATCTAGAAAGACCATATTTCAAAACAAAAAAATAAAAAGGGCTGGGGGTGTAGCTCAGAGGTAGAATGCCTTGGCTTCAACCTCAGTACCACACACACACACACACACACACACACACACACACACAAGATTTTTGTTTTCGAAAGCTAATTCTTGGGCAGTTTACACGGTACGTCTGGAGGCAAGAAAACAAGCTCCAGAGCAGTTGTCACAGCCCAGCCGCCTCATTCTCTCGTAGTCCTAAAGCGACTTCTAGTCGGCTGCCCTTGTCAAGTCTGTTCAAGACATTTAATTGTTCTTTACATCACAACACTTTGTGTACCCTACTTTCATGTATTTACATAATAAACAGTGGAATACATAATTGATGTCATAAGGGCAAGAGGTTCAAAGTCATTTGGAAATAATCATCAGGTTACTCAGGTAAGCACATGCTCACCTGGTAAGTACGGGAGAAAAGCCCCCTCTTGAATACTCCGCAGGTGGAGGGCGTCTACTCCTTTCCTTCTAGTATCGGTTAGACTGGAGGACTACGTGCGTGGAGACTGGCTGAGTGAAGTTTTACTGGGTGGGCATTTTGTGCATGTGTATAAAGCCAGGTCAGTTATAGACAGTTTGAAATGGTAGTACTATACCTTCCATGATTCTGTGTAGTGTAGTCACACAAAGGAAATATAGATCAAAAAAGCCTTATGTAATGGTAATTAAAACAAAACTGGTGTCAGTGAATTTTTTCATTAGATATGGTAGTGTAATGCAGTGAATTGAGTTCAAGGGAAAACGTTGGAGACCTGAGGGATGGACCCTTGGGTTCCTAGAGAGAGATGAGTGCTTCCTTTTGAATATCAGATTTCCATGTCATTTCATAATTTTTGACTTCTAAGACTCCTGATGGCATCAGTTAAAGTGGTAATGACTTCAAGGTGAGCCCACCAACTTCTGGCAATACTGAAAGCCAACTAGAGCTTCAGGAGCTGGCTGCACGCATGTCAGCCCAGTGGTCCAGTATGGAAGATGCTCCGCTGTTTCCCCTTGGTGACAGGATTGGCACTGATCACTGGCACAGGAGAGGAGGCTGCCGGCTTTCGAGAATGCCTGGCTTCCCTTGCCCCAAACCTCTGTCTGACAGATGGGTGGATGTGGGCAGCTGGGCAGTGGAGAAATCACCCAGGCAGTGAGTGGCCCAGTGCCACATTCCTGGCCCAAGAGTGCCATTTGCCAGCTCAAAAGAGGCTGAGCAAATGTAAGATGCGACAGCAGAAGTATTGGACTCTGTCATTAGGTTAGGAGTAGCTAGTAATGGTGAAGTCGCTTAGGGACCTCTTCCTTCTCTCTGCTTCCTGGATTTGCTTTTGTTATTTGTATTTTTATTACACTGTTACTTTTATTACTTATAATTATACATCATAGTGAGGTTCAAAGTGATATAAACACACACATACACACCAATTGGTTATTTTCTTCCCAATCCCACCCTGTTCCTCCTTCTTCTCTTCCTGTATGCTAGTGAGATTGGTAGCAGTGGCCTCATATATTCCTATGGCATTATTTAAACTGTTTCCTTCAATAATAGAAATTAATACTTTTAATGGATATATAGTATCACTTTAAAAATTTTTTAAAATATTTTAAACACACAAAAAGTATAGCATATTATAAACAAATATGGATGCCTTATATATCAAGAGTAGATAAGTGTTAACATTAACATTTGCCATATTCTCTTCAAGGTTTTTTTTTTTTAAGAGAAGTAAGATATCACTGTTCTAGTTAAAATCCCCCTTGTTACACAATGCATCCCTAGAGAAAGCCCCTGTTCTATGTCTTTTACATTCATATTTTGTACTTTATTTTTTATTGATTTTTTGTGGTACTGGGGATGAAACGCAGGGTCTTTCTACCTCCGGCTATACTCCCAGATCTATTTTATACTTTATTTGGAAACAGGGTCTCACTAAGTTGCTGAGAGCCTCACTAAGTAGCTGAGGCTGGCTTCGAACCTGTGCGATCCTCCTGTCTCAGCCTCCCAAGTGCTAGGATTACAAGTGTGCGCCACCACGCCCGGCTTATTTTGTACGTTTATTGCATATTCCTAAACATTAAATACACATAAGTTTCTATTTTCAAAATACATGTGAATATTCTTTGCAGTTTGCATTCTCAACCATTTTTAATTTTTCAAGTCTTCCATATTAATGTGTATAAATAAATGTAATCACTTTTTAGTTGGGCAAAGTGTTCCATATAAATATATGCTGTACTTATTATGCTAGTAATAACTATTTCACGCCGAGCGTCATGGCACACACTTGTAATTCCCAGCATTTGGGAGGCTGAGACCGGAGGATCGTGGTTCGAGGACAGCCTCAGCTACTTAGTGAGACCCTTTGCAACTCAGTGAGACCCTGTCCCAAAATAAAGAATAAAAAATAGGGCAGGGGGTGTAGCTTGGAGGTCGAATGCCCCTGGGCTCCATCCCCAGTACTGGGAAAAAATACTTAGGCAGGTTCCACTTTCTTAGGATCCTTCGTAGTGCTTTAGAAAACGTCTTTTACCTGTCTTCACATGCACCTGGCGGAACATAGATGTCTAGACTTGGAACTGTTAGCTTGAAGGATCAATGTTATATATTTGCAAATATCTCTTAAAGGTGTTTTACAGGGGCTTTTATAGTTTTCTCTTTAATTGCCTCTCCTGTCCTATATGTGATATGATTTTAGTTTTAGGATGTAAAAAGAATAACCAAGCAGAAATAAATATATTTTAGTCTCCATATTTATACATTTAGGGTCTTGGGGTTTTTCCAGTTATCCAGTCATTTATTGAATATAACCTGTACACTGAGGCATTGTGGGAATATCTGGAACAAATTGAGAACAAGTATCTTCTCTTTAAAATGGCTCTCCATATTGTGTGTTAATTGGCTTTCTATTGCTATAAGAAATACCTGAGATAATTAAGCTTATGAAGAGAAAAGGTTTATTTTGGCCATAAGTTTGGAAGTTTCAGTACATGACAGATTGGATCTCTTGCTGTGAGCCTATGGCAGCACAGTACGCCATGGCAAGAGCATGCAGCAGATGAGGTCTGTTTATCTCATAGCCAGGTGTAAAGAACTCACACACACACACACACACACACACGCACATACACACACACACACACACAATGTGGGTTTTAGAATTAAAAGCTTATCATTCAACCTCAAAAATCAAATTTCACTGAAGCAGTGTATTGAAAAAAGAATGAAATAAAAAAACCACTCACTCAGTGACTCCATTCTTTTTTTCTGACTTCTTCTTTCCCATCTTAGACCAAAACATTGAGAAATGAGTTCTTAAAGCATTCCTTGTGCACACTGAAAAGTAAACCAGAAGAGACAGGGAGAAACCAGAGGCTCTGCGCACTGCCGTTGCTCAACTCAGAGCCACGCGTGTGCTTTTCCTGCTGGCTCTGATACTCAGAGTTTTCATGCACATTTCACCCCATATCACATTCTGAGCTGGTACCAGTCTCTGGTAGCGCACGGTGACTCAGGCCCACGAAGCCCCCAAGCAGAGGCGCACGGAGAGCTGCAGATGTGCTACCAGGGGCATTTGGGGGCTGGGACGTCCCAGGTATATGCAGCCATGCTTCATCCCAGCAGATTCAGGGTGGAAGAAATGTTTTCACATCAGCAGAAGGTTGCAAGAAATTTCTACCTGGTTCATTGTTACCATTGTGTATATAGCAGTTTAATCAGAACATTTTTTTTTTTTTTTTTTTTGGTGGCACTGGGGGTAGAACCCAGGGCCTTTTCTACCTCCAAGCTACATTCCCAGACCTATTATATTTTATTTGGAAACAGGGTCTCACTAAGTTGCTGAGAGCCTCACTAAGTAGCTGAGGCTGGCTTTGAACCTGTGCGATCCTCCTGTCTCAGCCTCCCAAGAGCCGGGATGACAAGCGTGCGCCACCACGCCCAGCTCAGGACAACACTTGAATTGTCTGCCAGAAGTCTCTTTATTGCTAGTGATTTGATTTTTCACAAATGAAATGAAACTTATAAAAAATAGAAATAGAAGATAGAGAAATAGAAAATATCAATATTTAATATGTTTTATATATAAGATATAGAATAAAGCATAAAAACAAAGAAATGTAGAAAAAACTAATATAGCTTTATAAATCTAAATAGAGCAAGACTTCAGTAAGCATAAAATATTTTTTTATTTCAGAAAGGAAAATATCAGTGATGTTTTGAAAATTTTCTTTGTCAAAGCTTTGCATAGAATCTAGTATCTTTTAGTTAGCACAACTCCATCAGCCAACATTATTAATTTACCTTTAAAAAAGAAAAAAAGGAGCCGGACGTGGTGGCGCACGTTTGTAATCCCCGCGCTTGGGAGGCTGAGACAGGAGGATCGCACAGGTTCGAAGCCAGCCTCAGCTACTTAGTGAGGCTCTCAGCAACTTAGTGAGACCCTGTTTCCAAATAAAATATGAAGAAGGTCTGGGAGTATAGCCTGGAGGTAGAAAGCCTCTGGGTTCCACTCCCAGTACCACCAAAAAAAAAAAAAAAAGAAAGAAAAGAAAAAAAGAAAAAGAAAAAAAGGTGTCGGGCATGGTGGCGCACGCTTGTAATCCCCGTGCTTGGGAGGTGGAGACAGGAGGATGGCCCTGGCTAAGAGACCCTGTTTCCAAATTTTAAAAAGTATAAAAATAGGTCTGGGCGTATAGAAGGGTTTCCAGGAACCCCAGTACCACCACCAAAAAAAAAAAAAAAAAAAAAAAGAAGAAGGAAGGAAGGAAGGAAGGTCCACCTTGCTGGTCAGTGTGTTTTTTGGGCCAGCAGCACCAGCATCACTTAGGAACCTATGAGGATGTGGAGTCTCCATCACTGAGTGGGCCTCTGCATTTTAACCAGGGGATTCGGATGCATAGTGAAATGTAAGCATTTTTTTTTTTTTTTTTTGGTGGCACTGGGGTTCCTGGAAACCCTTCTACTTCCGGCCTACATTCCCAGACCTATTTTTATACTTTTTTTATTTGGAAACAGGGTCTCCTAAGCCAGCGCGATCCTCCTGTCTCAGCCTCCCAAGCGCGGGGATTACAAGCGTGCGCCACCACTCCTGGCTCTCTCCTTATTGAGACTTCAAGAAAATTATAAGAGCAAAATTTTCTAATATACTCAGTTTGCTTCCTGGAAGGCTATAATAAATGCTGCAAATGCCATTTTACAAGTGCTTATAGATTCAGTTATAGAACCAATGATTTAGCAATAAATAGATATTTGTCAATATTTGTACTTCGAGCTGGGCGTGGTGGCTCACACTTGTAACGCCCAGTACTTGGGAGGCTGTGACAGGAGGATTGCAGTTTGCTACCAGCCTCGGCTACTTAGCCAGGCCCTCTGCAACTTAGTGAGACCCTGTTTCAAAATAAAGAATAAAAAATAGGACTTGGGTATAGCTCGGAGGTAGAATCCCCCTGGGCTCCATCCCCGATCTGTCTGTCTGTCTGTCTGTCTGTCTCTCTCTCTCTCTCTCTCACACACACACACACACACACACACACACACACACACACCCCTACTCTGGGGAAGGAGGAGCCTGCAGTGGCTGAACAGGTGGAGGGTCCTGGCGGGCATGGGAGCCCCTCTGCCAACAGGCCTTGCCCCGGGCACCTCTGCGTCTCATCCTTTGTAGTATCTGATATGCTAAGCTGTGAGTGTTCAAATCAAATGGCTGCTGCTCTCTCTATAAAGGTCTGGCCTACAGAAACGAGCATGGTCTTCAGGGATGCTGGGGTTCTGCTCACAAATTCATTTCTTGAAGTTTTGGGAAAAGGGCCTTTCCCACCTGAGCACCATTCATTTTGATAATAGGGACAGTGAGCGGCTTTCTTTGGAAAACAGAAGAAATTCTGTGCAGTGGTATTATATTGTGAACTATGGAAATTTTTCTGCTGAGTGACTCATCTACTGAAAGTGGAACAGTTTGTCCCCCCGGCTCCTTACATCAGGATTTGTCATCTGCAGGGAGGGTACGGGGGCTTACTGAGCATGGAGGCAATTTAATATTTAATTCAGACTTAATATAGGGCTGGAACAGTTCTGCCATAAATCTGGTTTTACCTCCTTTACGGCACTGTGAGTTGAAAAATAAAAATATAAAAACTACAGAAAAAATCTTCATGGGGAGGGCCTCATTCCGGAGCCTAGAACAGTGGTTGCTAACGTATAGGTAATAAAAAATATTTACGGCATTGTGAATAAGTAAGTAGATGAAATTTAGCTGTGTACTGGTATTTTAAATGTGTTCCATTAAGTAAATCATAGACTTTTAAATTATCAATAAGATGAATTCTTATTGATAATTTGGAGCGGAAATAAAATTAGAGAAAGAGGGAAAAATCATTCCATTAACTCACAGATAAAATTTCAGAGTGCTTCTGAGAATGCTTTTCATAGCTTGTCACGTTCCACACATTACTTTGTGTTCTGTTCTCTTTTAAAAGGCAGAATGACAGGTAGCTGGGTCTATTCAAGCTTCAGACATTCAGGGTGTTGGTGCATGACACCGTGTGAGGTGGGATCAGTACATTAGATCTATAAATGAGGAGACAGACGGGGAGTCTGTGATCGAGTTGAGACGGAGCTCTAAGCTTTTCCAAACATGCTGGAGTAAGCATTTCCTTAGTGATGACATTTTTGCTTTTGGTAATATATAACCAAATAATATTTTTTCTGGATAATATGTTCAATTTGTCCAACAGTCTCTATTCTCATTCTCCAACTTCATGGTCGTCTTCTTGGTAATTGAATACTACTCTGAACATCTTTGCATAGAAATCTTTCTTGTATATTTCATCTTTCTTAAGATAGATTCTTAGAAACATTTTTAAGTTTCTTGATAAATGTAAAGAAATGAAGCTTTTCAAAAGTTTTCAATACGTTTATTCCCACCTCTCACTCTAAATGCTATGCTGTATAATTAAATGCGTACAAATAGTGTGTTGCCTATGCTTTGGCAGAAAAAAAATCCACTTAGATGTGTGTGGGGGGTTTGCTTCAAGTAATTTGACTTTCTCACATAATCTAATTGACATTTTTACTGAGTATTTAGCTATCCCTAAACATTGGCTTCTATAAAACATCAGATTATAAAACATCAGATATTAACATACCATCCATACTGCCCTGCTCAAAATTATGATTTAATAAAGTCCACAGCTTAAGAAGATATGCATTTATATTAACAAATTCATTCATTCTAGCCGGGCGTGGTGGCGCACACTTGTAATCCCAGTACTCGGGAGGCTGAGACAGGAAGATTGCAGGTTCGAAGCCAGCCTCAACAGCTTAGTGAGCAACTTAGTGAGACCCTGTTTCCAAATAAAATATAAAATAAGTCTGGAGGTGTAGCATGGAGGTAAAAGGCCCTGGAGTTCCATCCCCAGTACCACCAAAAAAAAAAAAAGAAAAATTCATTTTTTCTGCCTGTCTTTTTATTTTTTTTTTTAACTTGGGATTGAACCCAAGGCATTATACCTCCGAGTGACACCCTAGCACCCCAGACCTTCTTTATTTTTTATTTTGAAACAGGTTCTTGCTAATTTGCTGAGAATCTCACTCAATTTCTCAGTCTGGCCTCAAACTGAAATCTTCCTGTCTCAGCCTTCTGTGTTCTGGCATTGCAGGTGTGCACCACCATGCCTTGCTTAGGTATTTTCTTATTTTGGAGTTCTTCATAAATTGTGCCTGGCCTAGATATTTTCTTAATTTCAGACTTCTTTATAAATTGTGCCTGGTTTAGATATTTTTCTTAATATTGAAGTTCTTCGTAAGTTCTGAGGTTTTCCTGTGCATAAATAACTTACTGAACTTTAGTGTGAATTGCCCATCTATTTTCAAATATCATGACATCCATATTACTCTTAGACTATGGTGTAGCATGTCTTTCTTTCTTTTCTCCCTCCCTCCTTCCATTACTCCCTGCCTTCTTCCATCTTTTCTTTCCTTCTTTGTATCTCTTAGTAGCAGGAAGGCAGATGGTACACAGAAAGGAAAGTCAGTATGTGTTGTAAGAACAACACAACCAACCAAACCAACTCTTAGAAATAAATAGCTTAATTTAATACTTTAATACAGCGATTGAAGAAGAAACTACCTCCTGCTACTAATAGAAGTCATAAGCGATCCCTTTAAAATTTAACAGCTCTATATTGAAGGTAGGACTGGTAGAGGAAGGCAGCGAAAGTTTATGGAAGATGGAGCACCATCTCACCATTTAGCCCTCTTTATTTTATGCATTGTCTGTTATTTTTCTCTGCAGTGTAGCCTTCTTCAAATATCATCACAGCAACATGTCTTTTCTGGAAGAAACAAATCCATTTTGTTATTAACCAGCATCTTTGTAGGTTTTATCTGCTATGTTATGATTTTCTGATCTGGTAATACTTCTATTAGCATAAAAATTAAAAATATCAGACTTTGGTTTAATATTTTATGTGATACCAATAAACCAGTGAATTTGGAAAATAAATACATATATATGCTTTCCAAGATATATATAGATGTTTTAGCCGGGTGTGGTGGCACATGCTTGTAATCCCCGCGCTTGGGAGGATGAGACAGGAGGATCGCGCAGGTCCGAAGCCAGCCTCAGCTACTTAGTGAGGCTCTCAGCAACTTAGTGAGACCCTGTTTCCAAATAAAATATAAAATATAAAATATATATATATATATATATATTTTTTTTTTTTTTTTTTTGGGGTGGTACCGGGGGTGGAACCCAGAGACTTCCTACCTCCGGGCTATACTCCCAGACCTATTTTATATTTTATTTGGAAACAGGGTCTCACTAAGTTGCTGAGAGCCTCACTAAGTAGCTGAGGCTGGCTTCGGACCTGCGCGATCCTCCTGTCTCATCCTCCCAAGCGCGGGGATTACAAGCGTGCGCCACTACGCCTGGCTCCAAGATATATTTTAAAGATTGCAAAGTTTTAGTTTTTAAATACTTGCTAAATTGTAAGACATTAATTTACAGTTGTGTAAGCTCTTAAACTGGAATAAAATTTGTTTTGATGTAACTTTGAGAAAATATATCTTTTCTTCATAGGAAGTAGCAGTGATGATTGTTTTGAGGTTCTTTTTTCTTAAGTGGGATTTTTGAATATTATGCTATTTATGCTGACTCCATGTATAGGTGAAAAAATACATTTGTTATTTCTTATTATGGAATATATTTCTTGTGACAACACTAATTATTTGAATTTAAAATGATTAAAATTTAAAAATACAATTATAGAATGAGACATCAATACATGATTCTATAGTTCTTTAGACATATCTGCTAATTCAAGAGAAAAATGTACAAGTTTAGTATAACAGGAGCCCTGGTATAAGAAGCTGCCTTTATAATACCAACGTAAGTAATTTTCACAGTCCAGCAGGTAAACAGTTCAAGAGCTGCCTTTGCAAAATGATGGTTTAAAGGGAGCTTGCAGCAAAGGCAAGAAATCATTCTAACATGCTGTGTACTCCAGAGAGTCCCTAAGTACTAATCTCAGGGGTGGCTTCTTAGACATGGGGCAGCCTTTTGCTTAGTTAGACCAATTCATTATTTATCATCTTCGTTCAGTAAATAATTTTATTGTATCTACTATATGCAAGCACTATTTTAGTGAATTTCTTTACTCGGTGAAACACTTTTACACACAGAAATAGCAGCATTTTATGTGTCACAGAGCCACCTTAAATAACTCAACATACAGATATTCTCATGTTTGGTAGGCAGGTTCATTCACTCAGGCCCCCATTGAGGGCATTACAGATGCTGGCCCTGAACTAGGCACCATGCTGGCGTGGGTACTGTTCCGAAGGATGAGGGCCAAGGAGAAATCAGAGCCCATCAGGGGCATCTCAGCCCAACCTAGGGACCAGGAAGCCTTCGGAACCAGCATCGTTTAGATGGAGACCCGGAAACTAACCAGGAGAGTGGCTGGTTTGTATCTCAGCAGGGAAACCCTGTGTGCCAAAGCCCGGGGCAAGAGGACATCACATTCCCTTCCCACAAGTTTTATCTTGCTTTGGAAAATCCAAAGGATTAAACTAATAGTATGAAAGGAAATAATATGGAAAATGCTCACACTTTCTCTGTTCCTATTGTGAGACCAACTTAATTTTTATGTAGCTGTTTTTATTTCCTAACTATCTACTCACTAAATAGTTTATCAAATTTTGTTTAGACTGGTTAATTCTAGTTGGAAAATCATTTGGCAGTTAAGAAGTAGGGGAGTCTTCTGTCTAATCTCCTTTCTATTTTCTGTCTTTTCCCCTCTTCCTCCTTCCAAGCCAGGTGACTGGGTTCCAGCCACCATGTGGGACGGTGAGCGGGGCAGCACTGGGCACTAGCCCTCCACACCAGACCATGCTCTCCAGTCCTTTACCCCAGTCACTATGTCTCTTTTGTTGTTCCCATGATTTAATCCCACCCCTTGCTTAGAACTCCTAAATTCTAAAGGGTGCCCTGCATCTGCTAGCTCTTCCTTTGCTAGATCACATACTTTGGGGATCACTGGGGAACCTGTCTGTTCTTAATACCCCTCAGTGGCTTTGAGGAATATCTTGTCATACTTGGGGAATGCATTTTTTTCTTGTTTTTAATGTTTGATCCGTTTTATTCTATCCCTATGTGGGGAAGGGACCAGAGTCCCGATCTGCCCCACAAAGTCCTCCCATGTCCATCCTGCTGCAATACAGAATAAAACGGAGCTGCCATGGTTCATTCCTACACCAGAAGGGAGGGATTCTCTACAGGTGGACCAGCAATAAGCATCCTGAAAACAGACATGACAGCTCCCACTTATTCCAGCAAAAATAAATAATGAGACTATTATCAAATATAGTAAATGACCTACAGAGAATTAAAATATAGAGAGGTAAGAGGGAGTGATCAGAGGCTTTGTGTCCTTTTAAAAAGATCAGAAAAGAGAAAATCACAAGGAGAAAAGAGAAAAATCACAGAATTCTAGGATTTTTTTTTCCTTTGGTGGTACTGGGGTTCCTGGAAACCCTTCTACTTTTGGGCTACACTCCCAGACCTATTTTATATTTTTTTATTTGGAAATAGGGTCTCTGAAGCCAGAGAGGCGGGCTTCGAACCTGCGCGATTCTCCTGTCTCTGCCTCCCAAGTGCGGGGATTACAAGCATGCGCCACCACGCCTGGCTTGAATTCTAGGAATCAAACATGGAGGTAGAAGGAACCTTTGTCCCTGAAGAAAATGGCGATGGGATGACTTTGTGAGTCAAAGTAATGACCTTGTCCCCACTTCCCAGCACCGTTTATGAGAGGAGCTGTTTAGGATATCTTTCCAGCTGCAGCCTGGGCTGTGTAGGCTCTGTGAAGAGCAAAGTCATCTTTCTATCTCCAGCTCATAGTGTAGTGCCGTCCTATAAGTATGTTAGTGGATAAATAGAACAAAAGTAGACTCATGAGTTTCTTTCTAAAGCCTTATGTGTATAGAAGTGGCCTTTAGAAAAGATATAACATTTTACTTTACTTTTTATTTAAGGAGTGGTATCTGGTCATGACTTAAATATGTGATTTTATTTGTTTTTTTAAGATTTAAAGAAGTTTATTAAAAAGATAGAAATACAGAAGATGCTTACAGCCTCATGTTACCCAGGGGTAACATGAGGGGGTGGTTCGACCAAATTCACCAAAGATATAACATGTGGGCCATTCTTATAGCCAGCCCTACCAGATCTGCAGCAGGTCCTTTGATATGTAGATGTACCGCCCTATCTCTGCCGCCCTATCTCTGTCTCCACCCCAGCCAGATCCGCCCCTGCTGGGGCAGGGGGGCAGCTCTGTCTCTGGCACAGACCCCACACTTTTTCTTATACTCCTAAGGTGTGTTAAGTTGCTTATCCGGGATCTGGGATTTCCTCACATTCTTGAGGAAGTTTGCCTCTCTTTAGAAATGTAAAAAGGCCTTTTTTCCTGAAGCTCCTGGGTTTCTTTGCTACCAAAGATATATTTTAAAATTGGAAATCTTTCCCAATACTGGTACATTAATACATTTTGAAACCTCTTTCCAATACTGGTACATTCCCCCCTCTGTCTAGTAACTTCCTGACACCTGTCAGGCCAAAGGTAAATACAGAAAATACATTTTGACTTTTACAATTCTTATTAACAGTTAACATGAGCTCAATTTCCATTACTTTCTCCTGATTTTTATCACATGAATATACCCCTTAGCAAAGGAATAAGGACGCTGAGTCGGTCATAAACTGCTTCGAGCTGAACAGGGACGAAGTTGGGGCCCCAGCTTTAGGGTAACATTCATGCATGTAGTTGGCATGGGGGAATCAGATGGGTCCGTGCCGTGTGCCTCTATGACCATCCAAAGGGCTTTGATAGCTGTTCCTCTTTGGGTCAGCAAAGTACCACCATCTGATGTCTGAAAGCTTCAAGCCTATGAGACAACATTCACAATATAGGTTAACCATGAAAACCTAAAAATAGCACTTAAATGAGAAGTTAAAACTTGTTTTGCTGACTTAGGCTAAAACACACAAAAGTGGGATGTATTTAGTTTACTTTGTGCCATGTGAATCCAGGAATTAGTACTATGGAGGCCTGAAATAGGCTTTGGGGCAATTTGAATAAGGTTAGCTTTCTCAATTTTCAAAACATTTATGCTCCTTTTATTTTTTGGTACTGGGAATTAAACCCAGGACCTTGTGCTACACCCCCATCTCTTTATTTTTTTATGTTGTAACAGGGTCTTCCTAAGTTGGCTAAGAGTCTTGCTAAATTACTGAGGCCGGCCTTAACCTGAGCTCCTGCTATCTGTCTCCAAAGTACTGGGATCACAGGCATGAGCCACCATGCCAGCTTGCTTTTCAAAAGGAACATATATATGGTTTTCTTGGATAATTTTGTTGATGGAGGCAAGGAGCAACCTATAACACCATAATTTCTTTTGACTTTGATTGTGGATTGTATTGCTTTGTTTGGCCTGATTTCAGTTTTTTTATTTTTTATTTTTTATTGGTGCATTGCAGTCGTACATCTTAATAGAGTACAAGATGGTGGAGGCATACACGCACACTTCACTCATTTAGCCCTTCCCCAATTCCCAGCCCATTCTCTTCCTCCTCCCTCCTGCTCTGGCCTGATTTCTTAATCACTCTCCTAACCTTTTGGCTTGGGTGGAATTGACACTTTAATCCTTCATTGGGAATTTATCCTGGTGAGAATGTAGTGTGTGGGCTTGGGGACTTTGTCCCTATCTCTCAGTTTTGATGGGGCTTCATCAAGACCTGATGAGTAGGTAGATCTGCTGGCATTACCACAGAAGCAATTTAAGTTTCAGGAAAAGTACAGATAATGCAGGATTCAAAGGGAAACATCCCATGGATGCTGTATAATCATATACAAGACATGTAGAAATGCTGTATGAAATATATAAAGAAAATAATTGGAGTACTTTTAAGCTAAGATGCAGAGTAAATTAGATATTTCTTTTCTTCTTTTTTTTTTTTTTTTTTTTTTGTACTAGGAATGGAATCCCGGGGCATTGTACCTCCAAGCTACACCCCCTGCCCTATTTTTTAGGGTTTTTTGATTGTTTTATTTACTTTGAAACAAAGTCTCACTGATTTGCAGAGGGTTTCACTAAGTAGCTGAGGCTATCCCTGAACCATGATCTTCAAGTCTCCGCCTCCCGAATGCTGAATGCTGGGATTACAAGTGTGTGCCACCACACCCAGCCTAAATTTTCGCTTTAAAAAATATTCTTAACTATTATAAATCAAGTCAAGAAAAACACCTTTTAATGAAACTTTTCTTATTCCATTTTCCCTGGCACTTTTCTTAGGCCTTTGGTCTGGAGTTTTCCATTATTATTTCCAATGGCCTTATCCTTTTTGCATGAGAAAGATGCTCTCTTTAGTAAACATTTGTTGAATGAATACTGCATGGATGAGGTGCTGAGAACATCACTGTTCTTCCTTGCTATCTTAATATAAATGGAGATAAATCTTTCAGTCTCTAGCCTGTGAGTAACAGAGCAGTTATGCTCTTTGGCACCTGGCCAGAAATTCTTTTCTCTCTTCTTGCTGCAACACTTTCAAATTAAGATGGAGGCCTCCAAGTAGCTTTCTGTAACAGTTTCCATATCTGAATGGCATAAAAAAGTAAGTTCAGCAAACTTGGAAAACATAGTTCATTGCACAGATTGTCAAATTAATCTCACCTATTGATTATCACCACAACGTACTCAGAGAATTTGAAATACTGGAGAATGTAATCGAGCCCCTGGGCCAGAAACCATGAGCTCAGTGGGGCCTGCAGGCGGGGCCTCTGTGTCCCATGAAGTAGAAGCATTTCAAGGCTTTAGCTGTTTAGTTCTGATTTTCACATGGTCATGGTACATGTTTTTAGCTTTTTATTTTGACGTTATTATAAAGCCTTTTACTTATTATTTATTGGCAAAATGGGGAAAAGTCAGCTAGATAGAAGGAAGATGTCACTATTAAAAATGAAAGAAAATGTTTGAATAAGAAGAGAATTAGGTTCATTCATTTTATGGCTGATATGAAAAGCAACTCCCAAATCACTTGCTTTTGTTTTCAAGAAAAAAATTAGAGAGACTGTCTTGGGATATAAGCTCCTCTGTTGGGCCTCTCTCTTTACCTTCTCGCCAGCCTCGTGCCAGGGCTGCCCCGCGTCCCAAATGGCACAGCAAGGCCTCAGCGTGCTGCTGAGCGAGGAACTCATACCCATGGATGCGGGGTTCGGCTGCT
This sequence comes from Muscardinus avellanarius, assembly GCF_963383645.1. Taxonomy (NCBI): domain Eukaryota; kingdom Metazoa; phylum Chordata; class Mammalia; order Rodentia; family Gliridae; genus Muscardinus; species Muscardinus avellanarius. Next base: position 51,451,138 of record NC_137803.1, on the reverse strand, counting down.
TTGCTGTTGAATTGACCCATTATTCTCTAATTGCCTGGATAGTATATTCTGTTGAGAAATTGTATCAAAGTAACTGAATCACAGGGACTCTTTAGGACAAATAATTGACTCAGATAATTGTTCTCTCTAAAGGAGGGGTGCAAATGTAGGGAGAATGTCAACAGTGACACTGTGAAGACACCATGGCTGTTTATTCGCTCTTCCTTGAAAAGTACACACTTAAATTCATGCCCCCACAACAAACATTTTCATTTTTTGTTGTCTGTGCCAGAACATGGTATACGTAGAACTTTTGTTTCCACATTAAAGTCTATCAGAGCATTTTCATGTCATATTCTACTTGGCTGTTTTATAAGTCATTTGTTCTATTACAGACAGGGTTTTCCCTTTTTTCCATGAAAATATTTAAAGTATGAGGAAAACATATATCTCAACTGTTTTTAAGTGTACAGTTTGGTGTAATGTTAAATGCATTCATATTATTTTGCAGCCAGTCTTTAAACTCTTCATTTTGCAAGTCTTAAATTCTATCTCTATGAAAAAGTGGTTCTCCATCCTTTCCCCACTGCCAGCCTCAGTTTCTGTCTCTGAATTTGACTCGTCTAGGTCTCCTAGAAGGGGTTTCATGCAATATTCACCCATTTGTAACTGACTTATTTCACTTAATTATTTCACCATTATTTAGCCTGATGGCCTCAAAGTTTGTCCATATTGAGCATGTGTCAGGATTTCCTTCCTTTTAAGGCTAATATTCCATTGTAAGTATATACGATATTTTGTCTGTTTGTCCGTCTGTCCGTCCGTCCGTCCATTCCTTAATGGACACTTGGTTTGCTTCCACCCTTGGATTTTCTGAATAATGCCACTGTACATGTAGGTATATGAACAAAGACCTATTTAAGTTCTGCTTCTAGTGCATTTGGGTGTGTACCCAGAAGTGATTTGGAATTTCCAAATCGTATGGTAGTTCTCTTTCTCATCTTATGTTTTCCGTAGGCACTATACAGTTCTCCCTTCCACATCCTCTTCAACACTTAATTTTTTGAGGCGGTGTGTTAGTATAGTCTTGATTTGCATTTCCCTGAAAATTAGTGATGCTGAATATCCGTTTACGTGCTCGTTGGTCATATGTATGTTTTCTTTGGGCAAGTTTCAAGCCCTTTACCATTTATTTTATTTTATTTTATTTTTGCTTTGTTATTGTTAAGTTATAGTGGTTTTTATATATTCTGGATAGTAACACATTATCAGAGAAATGATTCACAAATAATTTTCTCCCATTCCACAGGTTGGCTGCCTTTTTGCTCTGGATCATGTCTCTTGATACACAGAAATTTTGAATTTAAGTGTCATTCAGTTTGTCTCCTTTTACTTTTTTAGCAGTGATTTTGGTGCCTTAGCCATTAAACCATTGCCAAGTCCAGTATCTTGAAGCCTTTCTCCTGTGTAATTATCAAGACCCACTTTCCCCAGTTTTGGTTAGTGTTGCAATAAATGGCTTTATTCACATAGCTCTTTTCTTCAGTCGTCATTGTTCTACTTTGTTCTCAGAAAGAAAATAAAATACCAAACCGGTGTGGTCTCCTTGAACACCATTAGTGATGATAGCAGCCGATCCAGGATGTGTCTGTCCTCTTGGCAAAGGCTGTGCTTCTGAAGGCGAGCTCAGGGGCATTGGGGAAGCATCCAGCTTAAGTGTATAAAGCTAACTCCAGTGGTCCCCTCTGGACTATGATTTTTAAGACATCGAGGGTCACACAGAATAGACAAACCTCAATTAAGAACAGCAGTATGAGCCGGGCATGGTGGCGCACGCTTGTAATCCCAGCATTCGGGAGGCAGAGACCGGAGGATCGTGGTTCATGGACAGCCTCAGCTACTTAGTGAGGCCCTCTGCAACTTAGTGAGACCCTATTTCAAATGAAAAAGAATCAATAATAGGGCAGGGGGTGTAGCTCGGAGGTCGAATGTCCCTGGGTTCCATCCCGCAACAACAACAACAAAAAAACAGAAGTGTGAATTCATTTTTTTCTTTAGCCCTTGGATCTCATAGCTTCTGTAAAAGGTGTGGGAGATGGCCATTGGCTGATTAGATTCAAATGGCCCCACATTTTCTTTGTAATCCGCAAGGGCCTATACTCCCTATGCATCTGGTAGAGAAAAAGTCATTTTGTATTATTTTTATGAATTCATCATATCAATTTAAAACATTTTTTGGCAAAATCAAAGAAAAGGCTTGAAAATTTCCAGCCACCTGCTACTATAGGCAATATAATTGCATTTGAAGCTGAAAGTTCAGTTAAAGACTGCCTTATGGTTATGCTCTGTGAGGGAGAAATATTCCTTTAAGAACTAAATGTATACATTCCCTCTACTTTATTCAGGAAACAAAATCTTCATCAATCTATTCCTGTTTTTAATATTCTGGGAAAACTTGAAAAGCTTTTTTCAGGTTGGTGGATGTAGGAGTAGATGAGAAATTGCTTCTTTGTACTCACAGCAGGTTTTCTACCTTTAACTCTGTGACTCACTTTAGCGCCCTTTTATTACTGATGGTCCATCTTAAAAAAAAAAAGCAAACTAGCCCAGCGTGGTCACGGTACATGCTTGTAATCCCAGTACTTGGAGGCCGAGACAGGAGGATTGCAGGTTCACAACCAGCCTCAGCAACTTGGCAAGACCCTGTTTCCAGATTTATTCTTAGATGATTTGATATTTTGGTGCTATTGTGAAAGGTAATTAAATCGGATGTTCTCCCTAATAGCTGGAAGTTGGGAGCTAGGGAGAAAAAGGTCATAGGAGAAACTCTAGAGGGAGGAGAAACCATACATGAGCAAATAAGGTGACTGAACAGAGGGATGGGAGGGGGAAGAGGGAAGTTCCCCAATGTTCACGATGTACATTCACAAACATATCAAAGTCAGTCACTAAGCCAACCGTGAGAAGGAGGGAGGAGGAGGAACCAGGGAAGGGCTGAATGAGTGATGCTTGCATTCATGCCTGCACCATCTTGTACTCCATTAAGATGTATGACTACAATGCACCAATAAAAAAAAATTTAAAAATCCATTTTCTTGTTGCATGTTTGCATATGTGTACATGTGTGCACGTGTCTGTGTGTTGTTGTGTTTGTCTCATGAGTGTCTTTATGTGTTTCTGTTGTTTGATATGTCTGACTTTAGAGGTTCCCCTTCAGACCCCCTTACAATCCTATATTGTTGTTGAAGAAGCTAGGGTCCTCCTCCTGTAGAACTTCCTGTGGCTTGGATTTGGCCGGTTCCCTCTATACAGTGGTGTTTAATATGCTCTGTCCCCGTCTAAGATCATTGCTTATTTCCATTCATTCATCAGGATGTGCAAATGGCGATACCTCACTTCTGTGATGTGCTTTTTATTGATTAGCCCAGGATACTTCTGTAAAGAGAACCCCCCCCCCCGGACAAACATTTGGTTCCTCTGAGTTCATAGAGAAAAGGCAGGGTAAATGTTCAGTCTTATTCCTTTTCAGTCTGTTTTCAAAATAATGAGTTGGTTCTCTAGGATTCCCGTGGGCAACTAGTGAGGTTTTTCTTAAATTAAAATTATCATTGTGAACACATGGTTTTGATTTACTTGATATTTTAATCTATTGTTTTTGCTCTCGAGGGTGACCAAATTGTTCTGTCTTTGGCTAATGGGAACGTCTTCTCAAGACCCTATTTTTTTTTTAACTTCTTTACTTTCTGTTCTAATAAGACATATTATGCTTCTGACCTGGAATCGGCCGTTTCTTCAAGGAGCCACGGTCTCTTGATGTGTTTAGAGGGTGTCGGGCATGCACGCTGCTACGAGAGGGCCCTCGTTTCTAGGCTCTTTTTTAGCACTTAGAGCTAGGAAATATGTGTGCTTTTAGTGAAGAAAAATACAGTGGATTTGCACTGATTTTTATTGTCTCTTATCAGATTTTTAAGTTACTCCCATCCTTTCCTCTATGCACAGACTTTGGGTCTCAACATAACTTACTCCTTGCTTTATCACACGCTTCACAGCCAGCATCCTTAGAATAACATTGCCTTCTGTGCCCCCAGGTGATGTAAAGATACAGTGCGCCAAATTAAAAACCGCAGTTACATTTACAGGTATCTGTATACATAATGAAAAATCATTTTTTGCAAGCAATATTTTTCCTATTAAGAAAATTACCAAAAAGAAGCCAATATTTAAGAGCCTAAGTTGCTGAGGCTAATTTCAAACCTGTGAACCTCCTGCTTCAGCCTCCTAAGATTGCTTCTGCTCCTACTTTAGAAGGCAAGAATAAGCTCCATTCTAAAATCTGGTAAAAGCCGAGCATGGTGGCACATCGCAGGACCTGGTAGGCTTAAACCAGAGGCCATCTGGCCTGGCTCCAGGACCCTGTTATAAAACAGTAAATAAAAGCCAGATGTGGCACATGTCTGTAATCCCAGTATTGGGAGGCTGAGAAAGGAGGATCACAGGTTTGAGTATAGCCTCAGCAGGAAGTGAGACTCATCAACCTAGGGAGACCCTGTTTCAAAATATAAATAAAATAGGGCTGGGGGATGTAGCTCAGAGGTAGAATGTTCCTAGTTCTATCCCCAATATAAGTAAATAAATAATAATAATAAATATATGGGGCAGAGGGTATAGCTCTGAGATAGAACATTCCTAATACAACACACAAACAAAACAAATGCCATGGATTATTCCACCATGGTAGGTTCCTAATATGGGAAATCTTGAACTGGGAACCTCTTCCTTCTCTGACACTGGGTTTTCAATAATCATCCTCATGCTTTTTGGGAACATATTCAAATCTCCAAAACAGATACAAATATAGAGACAAGCGTGGAGCAAAATTAACTAGTTCAGAGCAATTCAACATAGGATCACTTGAAGTATCATAAGTAGAAAACCAAGTGAACGTAAGAAGCAATCCTGGTTAGATGGAACTTCTCAGAGCCAGCGCTGGGTGGCGGGGCACGGTTTCCTGAGCAGTGCTGGGAGGCGAGGCAGGGTTCCCTGGGGCAGCGCTGGCCTGTGGGGCACGGTTCCCTGAGCCCGCGCTGGGCGGCGGGGCCGGGTTCCCTGGGCCAGCGCTTGCCCCTAGTGTCCAGGACACCAGGTGCTCCGCAGGTCCCAGCCAGTACCTCCAGGAGGGAAGAATGTTTCCGTTACTTTTTCCACTTCAGTGATGGAATGGCACATGAAGTAACAAGGGTGAGGCTACACACTATGAATAATTAACTGCTGTGACTCTCAGAAACTCAATTTTAGAAGAGAGTAAGAAGCAGAGTGGCACCGGGCCCCAGCCTGAGCTGCTTTCCCGTCTCTGACAGCAGGGAGGTTAGCATGCAAGCAAGAAAAGGGGGAAGCCATAGTTACCGCGTGGACTGCAAGGCGTCTGCTCCTGTTGATGGATTTTTAAAGTGTGCTTTTATTGGTGCCTCGTAAGCTCGCACCATCACGGTGATGGTGGTGCATGCACACGGCACTTGGCGGCTTCCCTGCGCCCTCCCCACCCCTCCCTCACACATAATGTAGTTCACGGGGCTGGTGGTGCATGCACTCGGCACTTGGCGGCTTCCCTGCGCCCTCCCCGCCCCCTCCCTCACACATAATATTAAGATTGGCATTGGTGTTCTCACGTATGTACATGATGTCAGTGGAAGGGAATCTTCATGGATTGTGCCCCCCCCTTCCTGTAGAGCCTCTCCCTCATGGCTCGGCTGAAGATTCTCTCCCATTATGTAAAGTCCCGCTGGTCCCTCAGTTCCTCCCTGGCTTCCGCATGTGAGGGAAAACATAGGAACCTTCACCGTCTGCGACTGGCCGCCCTCGCGTTACGTAATGTTCTCCAGGCCCGTCCATTTCCCTGCAAATGCTATTCTTTGGTTCTTCCTTATTGCCGAGTAGTATATGCCATAGTTCTGTAATCCGTTCCTCCGTTGATGAACACCTGGGTTGGTTCCCTGATTTGGCTCTTGTGAATTGTGCTGCTGTAAGCATGGGTGTATGTGTACCACTGTAATATTCTAATTTCAGTCCCATATTTATATTTATTTTTGCGAGGCTGGGGATGGAAGCCAGGGACATTCTACCTCCGAGCTACACTCCCTGCCCTATGTTTTATTCTTTATTTTGAAACAGGGTGTCACTGAGTTGCAAAAGGCCTCACTGAGTAGCTGAGGCTGGCCGCAAACCACGATCCTCCTGTGTCAGCCTCCCGAATGCTGGGATTGCAAGTGTGCACCACCTCGCCTGGCTTTTAGTCCCTTTTAAAGACACCCAGGAGTGGTATACCTGGATCGTATGGTGGATCCGTTTCTAGTTTTCGGAGGAATATCCACAACAGCTGCACTAATTTGCAGTCCTACCAACAGTGTGGACGAGTTTCTCTCCTGAGTGCAGGGTTCTGGAAAGCACGGTCTCTCAGGTCCTCGTGATTCAGTGTTCGAATAGAGGTGCCAGGCGCTGGTGGTGCTGCCTTTGTAGTGCCACAGGTTGAGAAATAAGACTGGGAGTGTAGCTCAGAGGTGGGATGCCCCCGATTTCAGTCCACCACCATGACAAAAAGTCCACATCGTTACATGCTTTGGCCTCGGTCGGCTTGGTTTCGTGTTTGGCTGAGCACAGAACTGAACAATGACTGTGTCTGGCAGTGGGGTGGGGAGAGACCCGCTCTTAGGGAGGCACTCCATCCAGCACTCTTGGATTGTGAGTTTTGAACACGTTTTACAGTTATAGATGAATAATAACCACCTTCCTTTGGCCGTGGTTTTGCAGCTCATATCTATTTCTATCATCTTTATGTTTACTATGTTGATTTTTTTGGTACTGGGGATGGAACCCCAGGGGTATGGAGTTATGCCCTCAGTACTATTTTATTTTTTATTTGAAAACAGGGTCTTGCTAAAGTTCCAAGGCTGACTTTGAACCTGCAATACACCTGTCTCAGCCTCCCAAGTACTGGGATTAGAGGTGTGCACCCCCACAACCTGGCTGCGTGGATTCTTTAATAGCCACAATATAAAAGTTTACTCAGGAGACTCTTGTTATGATTTGGCTCTGTGGTCGGCCTTGCTTAGAAGAATCGGGCAGATTCTTTCCTGGCAGGTGGAGCTGTGAACCATCCTGCCTCTGTGTGTGTGTGTGTGTGTGTGTGTGTGTGTGTGTGTGTGTGTGTGTGAGAGAGTGACTGGTGGTCAAACCCAGGGGCGTTCTAATGCCAAGCTACACCCCCAGTCCTATTTTAGCTTTCATTTTGGAACTAGGCCTTTCTTAACTGCAGAGGGCCTCCTCTCAAGGCTCTCAAGGTGGCCACAAACCTGAGATCTCCTGTCTCATCCTCCAAGCACTGGATTACAGGTGTGCCGCCTGCTCTGCCTTGCCTCTTTAATAGTATTCTTAGGGCAGTTTAATCTGCTTGGTGACATTAACTTTTATCCAATTAATAGAATTATATAGTGATCCAGATCTATCAAATGCTTTTAAAATAAAATTTTACAATAACATTAATTTTGTTTTGTTTCTTAACAGGAATCATAGCCCATTAATGAGTTTTGGAGCCAGCTTTGTCAGTTTTTTGGTAAGTTGACGTAAGAAGCAGTATTGGCATGAAAGATATACAAGTATAACTATTGTCTGTTATCGACTACCAGCTGGGTAGGCACACTACTGTGTCTTGTACAGTCTAAATCTGCAATAAAGTTTTTGCCTATTACCCAGTGACTTCTAATTTTAAAAATAAAACATTTGGGTGTGGTGGCATATGCCAGTAATCCCAGTATTTTGGAGGCTGAGACAGAAGGATTGTATGTTCAAAGCCAGCCTCAACAATTTAGTGAGTTCCTCAACAGCTTAGCAGGACCCCATTTAAAAACAACAACAACAAAAATAAAAACAGGGCTGACGGTGTAGCTTGAAGGTAGAATGCCCCTGGGTTTAATCCCCAGCACAACAATAAAATAAAACAAAATAATGTATCTTACGTCTAGAGTATTATTTTTCCCAACCAAAATTCTTTCTAGAATAAAAATTTAATTGAAAGACCTCAGAAACTATAACTATGTTGGATAGAAGGGAGGTCTGGCTTTATGTGATAAAGGTTTGATCTAAATTTATTGAGTAACTGTGGGCTAGAAAACAAGTCCGATGAACAGAGCTAAAGTTCGTTGGTTAGTATTTAATTTCCTAGGCCTAATACTTGAGAATTGAGGGAGTGGGTTTGTTTAGGCTTAAAGTAAGTTGGGCATTGTAGAAAAGTGGATACTTTTATTTTCCAGGAACACTTGTCACACAGACTACTTTCAAAGGAACAAGTTTTAAAAACCATCATAGAATTAAAAAATAAGGGGTTGGGGGGAGTACGGAGTAGATACCAAAAGGGCAAAAGCGTTTTGATTAGAGATTGAGAAATGGGCATGCCATTTTTTTTGAGATGGGTCCTGCTAAGCTGTTGAGGAACTCAGCCTGGCTCTTCATTTCCAGTGGGGCAGGGTCTTGTTGGGACTCTTTCATTCCTCTTATCTGCAAATAATGCAATAAGAATTTTAAGGTGTGCTCTTTTTAAGAATGCATAGTTCTGCATCTCACAGAAAGCCTACTTGGTAGGGATTGTGACATTGTAACCCAGATGACTGAAGGCTTCCAGGGAGACTGGGCAGAGGCGCCTGTGGGCCTGAGAGGCATGGCAGGCCAAGTCATAGCAGGCTGAGATTTCAGAGGGGACCAGGATGCTTGGGAAGAAGAGTGTGGCCCGGAAGGTGGGACAAAGGCGACCGCAGGGTGTTTTGTCTAGTGTTAAAGTATGTAGAGTGTTGCTAACGTAGGGCTGCCGGAATCAGTTCATTGGGACCTTCTAAGAACCGGGGCTCCTGCCCCATGACCCAATCACCTCAGAAACCTCTGTTCTACTGGGTCCAAATGCACATGTTCAGCAGACCTCCAGGAGGTCACCTTTACCCAGCCTCGTGTGGCCTGCCAGAGTCCATCGGGATCAAGGTCCTGGAGGCAAGCTGTCGGTGGGGTTTTTAACTGTGGGCAATATAAAGTGAATTCTTTATAATCCAACCAGAGAAATGCCCTCCTGGAAAGGCGGATAATCTTCAAAGAGCACCTCTAGCTGTGGCTTCATTAACATTTCTAAGTGGTAATTGATGGAACCAGGGATCCTTCTGGCCTAGCATGAACTTTTCAATGAGACACTCTTAAAGCTCTCAATTGAGCAGGGCAATCAGAAATTAAATGGAATTTTGTTACTATGTTTAACAATGAAAGCACTGCAGAGTGACAATTGCAAGGACATTCCTTACTATATATTTTTTCATACTGGTGTCATAGGGGCTTGAGATTCTAGTTTCTTTAGATGACTAGGGCATGCTGTATTATTTTGATTCTTTTGCTTGCAACAAATACTTAAGCCATTCCCTATATAATGTTTGGTGTAATCGGCTGGCCTTAAGTTTCAAGCACTTAATTGAGTTGTTCATTCTCTCCTTGTTTTTTGGAAGAATGCCATGATGACATTTGAGGAGGAAAAAATGCAGTTGGCGTGTGACGACCTAAAAACCACAGAGAAGCTGTGTGAGAGCGAGGAGGCCGGAGTGATCGAAACCATCAGGAACAAAATTAAGAAGAGCGTGAGTAGTACCGCTTTCCATTACAGACCCCGTGCCACTTAGGTGTTTATTTTGTATGGTACTGGTGCTTTTCATTCTACCTCTGAGCTACACCCCCAGCCCTATTTTATTTTATTTTTTTATTTTGAACAGGGTCTCACTAAGTTGCTGAGAGGCTTGCTAAGTTGCCGAGGCTGGCTGCGAACCTGCAATCTTCCTATCTCAGCCTCCCAAGTACTGGGATTACAGGTTTGGGCACCAGGCCCAGCTTGAGTGCCACTTATATAGAACATCACGTATTTAGTTGGCTGTCAGTAATTAGAATATGACTGAACACAGACACTCAAGGTTTCTCATGGCTTCTGGTTATGTAAAATATCTCTCGCAGAAGTGGAAGAAGCCTCTTCCTCTCTTGCTCTTGCTCTTTCTTATACTTTTATTGGTGCATTATAATCTCACATCTTAGTTGTAGTGATGTGTATGTACATGTGGAAGCCCCTTTCGAGTGGCTCTAAGGACATTTTAGAACTATCTTCTTCCAAAGTTGGGCTGTAGCTCAGTGGCAGAGTGCTTGCTTAGCACATGTGAGGCTCTGGGTTCAATTCCCAGTTCCGGGGGGAAAAATTCTCTCATCATGTGCCCTGTGACAGGCTCTTGCAGTGATAAGTTCATATGTTTAATTCAACGCGATTCAGTGATAGCTGACAAACAGTACGAGAATTGCATTTACCATGTGAAAGGTTGAAAATAGAGTTAGGGAGTTTAGGAGGGAGGTAAAAACACCAACCGGGTTATGAGAGATCGCTGCTTTATTTGGACCCAACCTGGCACCCTCCAGGGAGTCAACTGGCTGTGGGGGAAGAGACCCACGGGCCACGTGTCTGGACGCATCGGCGGGCTGAGTCACGTGGTGGATCGGAGGCACCGATGTTTTGCAATACCTTTGCTTCTGGTTCCACCTCCTGTTCCCACTGCGAGACCACGTGGGGGAGGGGAGGGACCTGACATCATCATGCTTCTGGAATTCAGCTGTGGACCTCATTTTCTCCAGTCCTCACCAACCTTTGGTTGCAAATAAAGCCCCAACAACGATTAAAATCCACTTTTCTGGACTTTGCCACTACCTTTCAGTCTGTAGAGAGGCCTGCTCCTACCCCTGATGTTTCTTGGGGTCCCCAGGGGTCTCCTACGTGCACGTTTGGAGCTGGCAGGCCAGCCTGTTGAGTAAGTCATCTTCCCCATCTCTTCATGTTACCTAGCCCCTCTCTGGGAGCAGCCATGGGAGATGCTCACGGGGCTCTCGCTTATGACGTCCACCACGGGGAAGCCATTGACAGGCCAAGAGCCCTGTCAGCACGGAGCTGACCTTGTGTCCTCCTTCTCCAAACTGGATGTGCTCAGTGAGCAGCCCTCATGGCTCTTTCTTAAATACCTCTTGACTCCTCGCCTTCTCTCCATCCTCACTCTGTCTCCCTAGGCCAGCCACCCGTCCTCCTTTGCCTAAGACAGACGATTCTCCAATCCATACTTCATAATGCAGTCAGTAGTACATTGCTTGCTTAGCGTTTAGTCCCTGCCCCATTTTATCCCGTTATAATAAAGTCCACCTCTAAGTAGGGCGGCACGTGTTCTTCCCCTCCCTCATGACATGGCTCCTACTTCCTCTTTATTTACTCATTCATTTTCTTGAGGTACTGGGGGTGGAATGGCTTTTCTACCTCTCGGCTATCCTCCCAGACCTGTTTTATACTTTATTTGGAAACAGGGTCTTGCTGAGTTGCTGAGAGCCTCACTAAGTAGCTGAGGCTGGCTTTGAACCTGTGCGGTCCTCCTGTCTCAGCCTCCTAAGCGCTGGGATTACAAGCGTGCGCCACCACGCCCTACTTCCTCTTTAGTTCTTCCTAGAAGTCATGTCACCCACGGGCTCTGAGTCCTGTTGAGCGCGCCTCCCCTCAGAGTACTTACTGCCCTGCTCAGTGATCGTGTAATCTCCTTACTGACCGTGAGCTCATTGACACGTCTCTCCTCAGTATGCCTGCCGTGCCTAGCGCACATGCTAATAATTAGCATTTGTAACGGTCCTACAGTTTATAGGAATTTTCATATGCAGGGACTTAGTAGCCCCCCAACAACCTACATAATAGATATTGCTGCAAATGAGGAAATAAAAGCTTGGTTAGATTCATGTTTTTCCATGTGAACAGACTAATGAGTGCTGGCTAGACAGGAAATGAATTATGTTAAAATCTAGAGAAAAGAAAACACATCACTCTGTTGTGTGTACTGTGTGTAAGTTTGCGCCACCACGCCCTGCTGTGATTTTACTTTTTGCTTACTTTTGCTTATCTGACTTAAGTTTCAAGTGCAATTTTTTATTTATTCAGAGATTACTTTTAATTCCAGTGTGTATTTTTCTCAATGGGAATGTAATCTTCCAGCCCTCGCATCTCAGTTCCATGCACCAATAGAATGCATCTTTATATTAGTCCTGCCTGAAGACAGATTACTATAAAGTGACTTTTCAGGTTATCTACTTAGAAAATGTATTGTGCCTTTAACAATTTTTATTTTGGATAAATAAGAAATTACATTGTTTTTTTTTTTTAAAGAAGCATCTCTGAAGTACTGTGTTGATTTGCAGCTGTCTCATGAATTCTTTCTTTATTGCTTAGACTGTTATCTTTGAATTTAATGTTCTTTAATATTCTATTGTCTTGTTGTTACTGTTTTGCATCATTTCTTGCTATGGGGGACTGAACCCAGGGGCATTCTACCTCAGAGCTACACTCCATCCTTTTTTATTTTTTATTTTAAAACAGGATCTCACTAGGTTGCCAAGGCTGGCCTTGAACCTGCTATTCTCCTGTCTCAGCCTCCCAAGTACTGGGATGACAGCTGTGGCTTCCACGCCTGGCTGGCATTGCATTCTTAATGAACCTGGACTTAAAAGGAATCTGGAACTACCAGACTTCTAGCATAAAGTTGCTCTTGGCTTTGAGTGACTACCATGTTTCACAGTTCCAGTGTGAAATTCTTGTTTTCCATAAAGTAATGATTGTTTGGAGGGAATATTGTTCTCTGTGATTTATGTGTGTGCTCTGTTTCCACCAAACAGGTTGATGTTCGAAAATCTACCCCGTCCATGGTTGATCGGCTCCAGAGGCAGATAATCATAGCTGACTGTCAGGTTTACCTGGCTGTGCTTTCATTTGTGAAACAAGAACTGTCAGGTAGGCGGAAGCATTTTTTTAATGGCTTTTGCTATTCAGCAGACAAAATTGATTAATACTCTTTTTTAAAACTACCTGTATTTCAGTCCTTGAAAACATGTGGTACCTCTTTGGGTCACGATACTGATTTATTTCTTGGCAAATTGAAACCACAAGTGCTTAATGTGTGTTTAGCAGAGTAGTTTTAGTACCAAAGTCTGTGTTTCATCCTATTGTCTCAAGATAATTGTCTTAAAGAAATTAGTAGTCCCTTTATATATGTGTAGATATATAATTCTGAGTCTTTGTTGGAATCAAATGATGATAACAGTATTTAAAGTGAAATATGACTGGTTTAAATGTAAGGTTTTCAGGAAATTGTTATTGAAGGCCAGAGTACCTTCTTTAATGATTTCAAATATATTAAGAAATCATCAGTCGGTCATGGTGGGACACGTTTGTGATCCCCGCGCTTGGGAGGCAGAGGCAGGAGGATCGCTCAGGTTCGAAGCCAGCCATGCTGGCTTAAGAGACCCTGTTTCCAAATAAAAATATAAAAAATAGGTGTGTGGGAGTGTAGCCCAGAGGTAAAAGGGTTTCCAGGAACCCTAGTACCGCCAAATAATAATAATAATAAAAAAAGAAATCTTCAAAGATCATTAAAGATGTTCCAAATTACTAGAATGACTGGCAAGAAATAACCTTGAACAAGGGCTATAAACTAATTTCTTTGTTTGTCTAAGACAGGTATTTTCCAGCCTCCCATAGCTTTAATTTCTCAAGTGAAATGGACTCAATTGGGTCTCTAATAGCTTGCTGTAAGATTGTGTACAAAGTCGACCTAATTCTGTTCCTTATGTGGTCAGGTTTCTCCTATGTCCTGAAAGGAGAAACCTGCCACACTGGTATAGCATTTACATAGCAAAAGTGAAAATTCTAAAAGGAAATCAATTAAAAACATCATGATTTTTCTTTCTCAGATTTTAAATGAAGAAAGACCTGTTTCTGTTACATTCTCACATACACTTGTCCTTCTAAACAATCAGAAACCAGTTTTTCTCTTTTGCCTCTCTTGTTCTTTCTCTTGTCTCAGTGTCTGTCTCATATCTAAAGATTCTTTGTTTCTATTTGGCTCAAGTCAAAAGTGGAATTTCACATTTATTTTGACCTCTAAAATTTGGGCTTCCTAAGAATTTATCTTTTTATGAAATATATCCTATGATATACCTTTACCATTTGCTTTGGCACGTTTATTTTTTCTTTAACTCTCTGTTAATACTTTTTCAATATCTCACTTATGTGGTTGAGAGCTCGTAGTACATATGAACTTCCTTTAAGGCAAGGACTTAAAATCCCCCCTCTGGACCTCCGCACTGACTTGCGAAGTGAAAGAGCAGCGGAGCTTACCTGGTGTTCTTTGGTCAAGACAGGAGCTCTGGTTCTCCTGTGACTTTGTACATGTTTTTCCTGCTGCTGGAGCACTCTTCTAAGGAGCTAGGTTTACAGCTAAGAAGTCATCTGTTAAGAGGGAAGAGTAGCCAGCCACTCAGGAGGCTGAGTGAGGCCGGAGGATCGCTTAAGCCAGAGAGGACAAAGCAAAATGTGTGCTTAAGCGTGAGAGCTTATCAGAATTTGTGCATTCACTGATCCATTGAGCAGATAGTTCAGAGCACATCCTATGTGCTAAACATTATGCTAAATGAGTAAAAACAGGCCATGTTCCCTGCCTGGATCAAGTTCAGAACTGTCAGATCACATTATTTATTTTTGGAATTATTCTGATTGCAAAATTACTAAATATTATTATGGAAATTTTTGAAAATGTAAAAAGTACAAAAGAAATCTGGTCATCATCTGTAATGTCTCTGCTTAAAAAACTATTCTTTATGTTAATCAGTTTATTGTTTGTTTGTTTTTTTTGGGGTGTGTGTGTGTGTGTGTGTGTGTGTGTGTGTGTGTGTGGTACTGGTGATGGAACCCAGGGCCATTCTACCTCTCAGCTACACCTGTATGTGTGGTACTGGGGATGGAACCCAGGGCCATTCTACCTCTGAGCTACACCCCCTGTCCTATTTTCCATTCTTATTTTGAAACAAGATCTCACTGAGTTGCAAAGGGCCTCCCTAAGTAGCGGAGGCTGTCTGCGAACCACGATCCTCCGGTCTCAGCCTCCCGAATGCTGGGATTACAAGCGTGCGCCACCACGCCCAGCTTTCTGTTTTCTTTTTTTAATATATTCTTTATCATACTTTCCTTTCTTGGATTGCATTTTAATTCTTTTCCTAGGACTCACTTTCAGAATATAATTTCAGAATATAATTTTAAATAATAGCGTATTAGGGATAGGCCGTAATTTAATCGGTCCGGCTTAGACATTTGGATGTTCTTTGCTGCACATATCTTTTTGTTACAATTAGTGAGATGGAACTTATTCTAAGTCCAATTAATCATTGTGTGTGTGGTGTTTAGGGATTGCATCCATGGCCTCGAGCATGTTAAGCAGATACGTTACTACCGAGCTGCATCCCCATGTCCCTACATGTGCATGTGTGTGCGTGAAGCACAGAGCCTCACGTATATGAGGCAAACTCTCCAGCACTGAGCCACACCTCCATCACTTCAGCCCCTATGTTGATATTTCATCCATAAATTTTTTTTTTTCACAGATTGCCCTTTTGGTCTTTACCCACTCTTCTAATAGTTTGATATGAATCAATTATTCAATCCTATTTATCATAGATATTTATTTATTTACTTTTTGTGGTACTGAGGATGAAATCTAGGGGCTTTTCTAATATTTTCTAATATTTTTCTAATATTTCCCCCCTAAATAGGGCGGCACGTGCTCTTCTCCTCCCTCGTGACCTGGTACCTTCTTTCTCTTTATTTATTTATTTATTCATTTTCTTGAGATACTGGGGGTGGAGCGGCTTTTCTACCTCCGGGCTATACTCCCAGACTTATTTTGTACTTTATTTGGAAACAGGGTCTCACTAAGTAGCTGAGAGCCTCACTCAGTAACTGAGGCTGGCTTCGAACCTGTGTGATCCTCCTGTCTCAGCCTCCCAAGCACTGGGATTATAAGCATGCACCACCATGCCTGGCTATCATAGATACTTAATAATATTTTTTGGTTTTGTCCTGAAGCTTTATAATTTGTTGAATGTAATATTGATAATGATGTGAAATTCTTTTTTTTTTTTTTTTTGTAGTACTGGGGATGGAACCCAGGGGCATTCTACCTCTGTGCTACACCCCAGCCCTATTCTTTATTTTTTATTTTGAAACAGGGTCTCACTAAGTTGCAGAGGGCCTCACTAAGTAGCTGAGGCTGGCCATGAACCCAGATCCTCCTTTGTCAGCCTCCTAAGTACTGGGATTACAAACATGCACCGCCATGCCAGCTTGAAGTGAAATTCTGACAGGCTTAAAAGCCTCAGGTCCTTATAAATATATTTAGTAGCAGTTTGCATTTTGAAATTTATTATTGGAAACCATGTATTTTTTATTGGTGCTTTATGACTGCACATAATAGTGGGGTCCATTGCTACATATTTGTTCATGCACATACATAATTTGGTCTGTTTTTTAGAAAACATTTTAGAAGATTTTTAGAAAATTTTCTAGAAGAAAGAAGAAAATCTTCCTCCTTGGAGACATTTGTTCTTAGCGCCCCTCCTCTTCCTTGGCAGGCACCTCGGGGCACACATGCTGACCAGAGTTCTGGGAGGGGATGAGTCACTATAAAACTTGTAATGCTTCATAATTTTAAAGACCTCTTGTGTTCACCTCATTTGAACTTTTTTATAATGAATTTCCTTGTCCTCTGTCTTTACTTTTCCATACTACTTTGTATTTTTAAGATACTCTATGATCCAAGGGCCTTTTTTTTTTTTTTTTTTTTTTTTTGCAATGAACACGTAATACTTTGTAACAAAAAATTATTTCCAACCATGATTTGTGGCTGGGCATGGTGGCACATGCCTTGAGAAGCTGAGGCAGGAGGATAGCAGATTCAAGAACAGCCTCAGCAAGTAGTGAGACTCTTACCAGCCTTACGAGACCCTGTTTCAAAGTAAAAATAACATAGGGCTGAGTGTGTGGCTCAGAGCTAGAATGTCTCTCGGTTCAATCCCTAGTACCAAATAAAAAAGAGAAAAGAAAAGAAACATATGTGTGTTACTTCACACCTGAGTTTATCACTTTTTTTCTTTATTTCCTTCTGGATTTAAAACTAGGGGCCATGTCTAACTCATCCTCGTGTTCTTGGCGTAATGAATGCTCAGCCAGTTTTCTTTCCTTTCCAGGGAGAGGGCGGAGGGTGCGGGGGTTGGTTGAGGTTGATTTGCACAGCTGTGAGGGCTCAGAACCGGGAGCAGAGCTGTGCTCTCGGTCAGTGCTCGCACTGCTGTGACCCCATAAACCTGCCTGCACAGCTTGGAGGAAGGAAGATGTATTTGCTCACAGTTCTGGAGTTTTCAGGGGCTCACACCTTGGCAGGCCGGGTCTGTGGTGCTCAGGCATGGTGGCGGGGAGCAGGGAGGGAGAGAGCAAGGGCTGTGCTCCCACATCATGGAGGCTGGGAGCAAGGGAGAGCCAGCAAAGGAGACCAGGGCCGCACCCCGGGATCCACCTGCTGAGATCGCCACCCAGTCAATCCACTCGAATGGATTTATCCACTGACGAGATCACAGGCCTCATCACTTAGTGATATTAACTCCAAATATCAACACACGAGCTCTTCAGGAAACATTCCATAGCACACATGGGTTTTTAGTTTCATATACCGGATGCTAACTGTAGGCGGGTAGGGTAGGGCTGGAGGAGGTCAGTCACTGGGGGCCTGGCCTTGGGGACTGTGTCTGTCCCTGGGGTGTGTGCGTGCGTGTGCGTGTGTGTGTGTGTGTGTGTCCCTCAGTGGAGCAGCTTTCCTCTGCCACACCCTGCCACTACAACCTTGGAGTCAGCTGACTGTGGACTGACTTCTGGAACTGAGCCAAATAAATCTTTCCTTCTCTAAGTTGTTCTTGTCAAGTATTTTGGTCACAGCACCTGAAAGCTAAGGAATACACTTCCCCTTGCTTCTCCCTCTGTCCTGTGGCACTAGCCCCAGGATGGAGCTCAGCCTTTTGTACCTTCACCCACTTCTCCATGCTGCCTTCTCTGCACTGTGCCTGCAGCTTTTTTCCTGAGACTTGTTGCACCCATATTTTAGACACTCAACTGTCCTATGTCAGTTACAAGGTAGAGTCCATGCTTCCTTGGGTGGTATATAAGAACCTGGCCCCCTTCCCAGGCTCCTGCCCTCCTCTGTCTCATCCTGCTGAGCAGAACTCCTTGCCTCCTCCCTGAATACCCATGGCTGCTTCAGCCCTTAGTTCCCACTGCTCTCCCAGCCAGGAACACCTCTACTCACAGCTAGCCACGCAGAGCAGTTACCATGCGGTAATTTACATTTCTATTTGCATGTCTGCCTGAACTGTGAGGCTTCAGCTCCTGGAGAGCAGGGTCCTCTGCTGTCCTCCGTTTCCCCGCACATATCAAGCACTTACTCTGTGTCACAGACTGCGAGATGATTGTGCTGGCAGTCCAGGATGAATGAGAGGCAGCTCTGCCCTGAGCTGAACTCATGGTTTAGCAAGGAGAAAGGCTGAGCAGATAAATTCTAATTCAGGAAGACACTGTAACCAGCAGACATATAAGTTAATCATAGAGGTTGCCCAGGGAACCAGGGATTCTGAACCTTTGGGAAAGTCAGGGATCCATGATCCTGTGCCTGGGCAGGGTTATAAAGAATGAAGTCCCTTTTGTTCCCTGTGTCCCTGATACTTGGTACCTCTGCTTAGCACACAGTAGGTGCATATTCTGTCAATTAAAGGGAAAAATGGAGGATGATGCCATTCATGAAAGAAATTTTGTGAGGAGTTGTGAGTCTAGTAGAGGTCTGTGATGGGGTGAAGGTCTTGAGGAACTGACCTTCTTTTGTTCTTCAGAGTCTGTTCTTTGAGCTGGGCATGGTAGTGCACACTTGTAATTCCAGTACTTGGGAGGCTGAGACGGGAGGTTCTCAGGTTCATGGCCAGCCTGAGCAACTTAGTGAGGTCCTCCACAACTTGGACCCTGTTTAAAAATAAAAAATAAAACAGGACTGGGAGAAACCCTGCTTGTCATCCCAACACTTGGGAGGCTGAGACAGGAGGAAGGCACAGGTTCGAAGCCAGCCTCAGCTACTTAGTGAGGCTCTCAGCAACTTAGTGAGACCCTGTTTCCAAATAAAGTATAAAATAGGTCTGGGAGTGTAGCCTGGAGGTAGAAAAGCCCCTGGGTTCCACCCCTAGTACCACACACACACACAAAAAAAGGATTTGGAGTGTAGCTCAGAGGTCGAATGTTCCTGGGTTCAATCCCCCATAGCACAAAAGAAAAAAAAAAAAGTCTGTTCTTTGGGTCACAAGAAAGGCCAGCCTGAACTTCCCCTTCATTGTAGAGTTAGCTGGCATCATTGTAAGACAAGTGACAGGCAGAACACCATGGTAGGTACTCTCACCAGAGGCTGATGTCTGAAAAATTACAAAATTCACCTGGTGTGATGGCATCCTCCTGAAGTCCCAACACTGCGTGCTCAGACAGGACGATTGCAGGGTCAAGGCCAGATGTTGTTTTGAAATAAAAAAACAAGAAAAGAACTTGGGGCATAGCCCAGAGGTAATATGCCCCTTTTTCAATCCCTAGTACAAAAAAAAAAAAAAAAAAAAAAAAAATCCAGTCCAAGACCAAGAGTAAGCTGATATTTTCTGGGTGACTTTTGTCCTTTCCCAGAAGGACTTCTACTACCCCATATGAGATTAAAACAAAAACTACACCAAAACGTCCTGTCTTCCCTCTGTTGTCCAGCAACCTATGTCTGGCATATGTTCTGCAGTTTCCTGCTCTCTCTGCCTTGTGCCACTGACACAGAGATCTCTCTGGCTGAATGATTTATACCTCGCCTTTCAGGGGAGGCAGGCGAAGTCTGTGCACTGCTCGGCTCTTGAATACACGCAGAGGTGTGTTGGAGAGGTTGGTGTCTTTGCTTATTGGAGCCAACCCCATGCAGCGCTGTGGGGTCCAAAGCCTGCAGAGCTCTTTGCTGCAAGTAACGTGGCGGCCAATCCCCCTCTAGAGGGCAGAGTGTTTGGGACCAGAAGTAGGGCAAGTCCCCAGGGAAGCTATTTCAATGTCCAGTTGAGCATAGTAAGTTGCGAAGGCAAAATCTTTTTTCACACATGTGCTTTAACTTTGTTTTGCCTACATTTCAGTTTATTTTATAGTATGTATATTCTGAAATTTAAAAATAACTATTTAAAATAGTTTTCCAGCCAGGCATGGTGGCACATACTTGTCATTCCACTACTTGAGAGGCTGAGACAGGAGGATCACAGATTCACAGCCAGCCTTAGCAATGTAACGAGGGCCCTGTTTCAAAATAAAAAATAAAATAGGGCTGAAGGTATAGCTCAGAGGTGAAATGCTACTATATTGAATCTCTAGTACCAAAAATAAATAAATAAGTAAAAATAATGGGATTTCACCCTCCAGTGTGGAGCAATATATTCTTTGCTACCCTCTTCACTGAATCTCTCTAGGCTGAGGCAGTAGGTCAACATTGTCATAGACCAAATAAGCCATCCTAGTCAGGTGTCGTTAATCCACACAACAGGCATCAGGTCTAGGTGAGTCGGGGATTCTTTGCACTTCTTCATTTAACATGAATGATGTGTTTTTTCCCCATAATAAACTGGCCATTTGTTTAGCCAGTAAATTTTAATTAACCTTTTTATTCGCTTGTATGATTTTTTTTATGGCAAGAATCTTTGCTTGGTCCTGTGGTATAAATTTAGCAGTATACTATATTAAGAACTTTCTCTTGAGGAATGAAAATACAAGGTAGACAGCTATGAGATTTTTTTTTACAAAGAATTTATCCAGAAGCACCATCAGAGTTCTGAGAAGCAATAGAGGGTTTCACAGAAGACCTGAAAAATAATTGGATTCAAATGATTGCCATCCTTCCTCCCTCCTCCACACACTATATGCTGTGCCCTAGCTACTATATGGTATGAGGGGCTCAGTACAGTGAGCAACAAAAAGCTCACGGTTCTTGCCAGATGGTCAGGCAGCGTATGGAATAGAGATCAGCAACACGTGAGTATCTAAGTACACACAAGAAGAAAGCAAGGGACCATGCTAGGTAATAGTTTTCATGCTTTTAAATTTTTTGCTTAATTTTCCAATGATTGTCTAATAATTATTATTAAAATATGCAATTATCTTGATGCCTGTTTTTAAGTGCTTTTCTCCCTTCTCTTTATAGCATACATAAAGGGTGGGTGGATCCTCAGGAAAGCCTGGAAGATCTACAATAAATGCTATCTGGACATCAACGCCCTTCAGGAGCTGTATCAGAAGCAGCTAACTGAAGAGCCTTTGACCTCTGATGCTGCAAATGATAATCACACTGCGGCTGGCGGGGTGACTGAGGAGTCCCTAAACAGACTGAAAGGTGCCGTGAGCTTTGGATATGGCCTTTTCCACCTTTGCATATCCATGGTGCCCCCAAACCTGCTCAAAATCATCAACCTGCTGGGTTTTCCTGGAGACCGCCTGCAGGGGCTTTCTTCACTGGTGTATGCAAGCGAAAGTAAGGACATGAAGGCCCCTTTAGCTACGTGAGTAGCTATATTGCAATGCTTTGGTAGATAATATAGTGTTGAAAGTAAGTAACGACAAGCAAAGATTGTAAAGGAAGCCTTGGGAGCAATGCTGGCTTGGGTTACACAATGCTGTGCCTGATGTCTTTAAATGCAATTCTAAGGACTGTGTTCTGTGCAGAGGGTGGTACTAAAACTGACTAGTCAGAGAACAGGGCTCTGTCTTTAAGTCTACGGGTCCTGTGGTTTAAACAGGTACAGTGCCCTTTTTGTGTACCTTCCAATGACTTTATAATCAATTGTTGTGACTTTGACCACAGTCACTGAGACTCATAATCCTGATTTTTGAGATGAGAATTTGATAAGCCTTTTCTGTGGTTCAGAAAGCCACATTCTTGTAAAGAATCTTCCCTTTGGATCATTTTCCTTGATGATCCTAGCTGGACACTTGGTCTGTTACATGTGGTTTGGATATTTTGTGCTAAACCACTGAATTGAGTCCTGTTACACTGCTCAGTGGAAGCTCAGTGGGCCCTTATTTAGAAAAGAGAGAGTGGGAAGTTTATGTAACTATCTGGAACTAGGATTTACCCATTTCCTCATTGGTTAAAAATGCTATATGATCCTTTTTTCAACTTGGCAAAAATCTTCTATTTGTGATTTGAACAGTTTTACCAAGTACCAGCTATTCTTTGTGTGACATGACTACCACTTGTCAAAAATGTTCAAACATAATGCTGATACCACAGGGGACCTTAGTGAGATGTATTTTTATTCGTGTCCATATTAAGAAGTTCAGATAACAACTATTAATCAGTTAATATTTAAAAATCATTAGTTTTTTAAATCTGTGCTTCCCAGACTCATTAAGTTACATAAACAGTAGGTTCTTTATCAATTTGGATTAACAGATTTATAACTTGTGATCATTTCTCTCTTTGTATCTTAATATTATTTTGTGCTTATCTCTGATTGGAAATGATTGGATTTAATCATGTAAACTAGTATGCTGTCCATAAAAAATTGAATACATGAGCACACTAGGAGTATACATTTACATAGAAGTGTTTGACCTGCTGGTTAAACATGTTTGTCTGTTCAGGAAAGCAGATCGCAGTGACTGTTCTGTTTACTTAAGTTTATTTAACATGTCATTTTTCTTCATTGAGTATGAAGTAGAGCGTTTTAAGTAATTCATTTACTTGTTTGCTTTTTAAACAGCACTTTCAAGGACTGGGGGAGGGGTATCACTTTACTTCTCTATTTCAGCTTAATGTAATTGGTGACTGTGGATTCTTAAATCTCAATTGGGGCTCTGACGCTTATACTCTGACACTTATACTTGTGAACACAAGAGCAAGCCACTATTTCTTTTTGCCAAAGGGAAACATTTTTACTAGGAGGAGGCAGTAAAATCATGGCGCGTTGTCACCGTGTCTAGCGTGTGCACTGACGGCTGAGGCGGAGGATTCAGTCACGCGCCACATCTTCAGCGGCCCATCTAGAAGGTTCAGAAAACGTAAATGAGCGTGGTGGTGCACACCTGCAATCCCAGTACTTGGGAGGCGGAGACAGGAGGATCCCAGGTTCAAAGACAGCCTTAGCAATGAGCAATGTAGTAAAACTCTCAGCAACCTCCTGAGACGCTGTTTGAAAATAAAATGGAGATGGCATGTTGCTCAGAGCTACAGTGCCCTAGAGTTCAATCCCTAGGACCACACCAAAAAAAAAAAAAAAAAAAAAAAGCTAAGTGTAAGTGCTGCTTTTGCCGTACTTGCCGTCACTCAGAGGGAGTTTGCTGATTCACACCTGTGCTAAACTATTAGTTTTCCAAAACGTGCTCCGTGTTGACTTCTTTGGCGGACAGCATAGTAAGTTTTGGGGAAAGAATGTGAATCGGAAGAACACGTACTGAGTTTTGAGAATGGACACCGTCTAAGAGAAGTTCTTTGTTCGATGTCCCCGCCCCTGCAGGCTGGCGCTCCTCTGGTACCACACTGTGGTCCGTCCGTTTTTCGCCTTGGATGGCAGCGATAACAGAGCGGGCCTGGATGAAGCCAAGGAAATTCTGCTCAAAAAGGAAGCTGCCTACCCAAACTCTTCCCTCTTCATGTTTTTCAAGGGACGGATCCAGCGATTAGAGGTACAGTGCCTTCCTTTTTAATAAACCCTCTGATGATCAAATCTCTCTCATGTACTTGGGCGCATATTGCCGAGGCCCAGCAATGCTTTCGTTTTGTCACTTTTGGGGAAGATGCTTTCAGGAACCTGGGCTGTCACCAGCCGCCTTCTGCTCAGGGGATGTGGGTGAAGCAGGGGTGACAGCCCTCCTTGGTAACGAGACACGATTGGTGAACTCAAAGCTTACGGCACATGAGCTTTATTGAATCTCTTAGGTGAAGAACACAAAATACAGTTTTTCCCCTCTTTGAGTTACAAATAAGCTATTTCTAAATATTGATCTTAGATAACAACTGATTTATACAAAAGTTACTGCCTTACATGTCAGGGCAGCATCAACTGTGACACAACAATAGCTTCTATCACATTTTCATGGGTCTAATTTGGCCAGATACTGTGCCAAGAGCATTATACATAAAATCACATTTGCTTCTCAGAGCATCCTGCAAATAGATATTATGAAACCGTCACTCTCTGTTATAGAGGAGGAACGCAGGCATCGCAGAGTGCTTCAGGGAACCGATGGGGGTCCCCAGCAAGAGAGCCCAGGCCGTCCACTTCCAAACCAGAACTTGCCCTGACCTTCGCAGGCGTCCGCTGCTCTTGCACTTCTCTTTGCTTGCTCAGAGCATGAGGGTTTGCAGGAAAATAAAACAGAAGAGAGGCATCCTTCATATCAAAAGAGGGGCTCCATGCCCCACCCATTTTCTTAAGCAGCAGTATCATTGAATCAATTTGAGGTTTTAACTTTGTGCTCAGTTAACCGGGCACTCTGGCAGAAGTCAGCTCCCACAAACCCCAGGGCATACTTCTAGAGGTACTCTTGCTGAGGAATACTTTGATAGGTACAGGATAGATCCTCCTCTTCTCTCCCCTCCCCCTCTCTCCCTACCTCCCTCTTTCATAGTGTGGTGTATACGACTTCAGTCATTTTTTTAATAAAATTATTCCTTAAATACGAACAGCATCTCTTTCATTTTTAAGCTCTTTCTTTCTACATATGTATGTATATGAAGATATATGCATTTTATTTATAAAGATATATTTTAGAAGTAGACTAATAGTTTATTACTGGAACACAGTAAAGGAAGCTCTCTAGGATCTAAATTATTTAAACCCATGTTCAGATTGTTTTTGTCCCTTTATTTTGAGTTTTGTTTCCACACTCAGGTTTGTGCGTCTTTGGTTGTGTCTCTCCCTTTTTCTTCTTTCTCTCATAATAACATAGTTCCGTCAGGCTCTGTGAAAAGTAAATGCACCTTGTGTTTAGACTTGGGTCTCATCTCTGATCCCACTCATAATCACATACAGAAACGTATCTCCATATGTTATCTTCAAATATTCTCAAACCTGAAACACACACACATTTGTTAAAATATTTCTAAATCTGAAAAAAAAAAAGTTCAAAATATTCCTGGTCCCAAGCACTTCAGATAAGCGATCTTCAGCCTGAACTAGGTTCTGTGTTCAGCAGCGATTTGCTGACTGGAGTGAGGAGCTAGAACTTAAAACTGTGCAGGATGTCAAGGAGGTACCGTAGCATCACGCGTTTGTTAGAGCTCTCCACTTTCACGCCACTAACGAATGAAGGATCAAATTGTGTTTTGAAGCCGATAAGCATAAATGTACAAGTCGGGACTTACCTCTTGCCCTGCTTGAAGCTGAGTTAATTTTTCACTTAAAAATGCTGCTTATAATTTTTCACTTAAAAATGCCGCTTGTAAATTTTCATTTAAAAATGCTCCAGCATTCGGGAGGCTGAGACAGGAGGGTCACAGTTTCAGGACAGCCTCAGCTACTTAGGGCCTTTGCAACTCAGTGAGACCCTATTTCAAAAATAAAGAGTAAAAAATAGGGCTGGGAGTGGAGCTTGTAGGCTGAATACCCTGGATTCCATCCCCAGTACTGCAATAAATAAATAAATAAATAAATAAATAAATAAATAAATAAATAAATAAATAAATAAAAGTGCTTTACTCATAGTTCAACTAAAACCTCGGGAGTGGAGCTTGTAGGCTGAATACCCTGGATTCCATCCCCAGTACTGCAATAAATAAATAAATAAATAAATAAATAAATAAATAAATAAAAGTGCTTTACTCATAGTTCAACTAAAACCTCGTGGTCCCCCCCCCCCATCTTAGCTTGGGCTGGTTTTAGTCTGTGCCACAATTTCATTCTTGCAAGGGACAGAGTAATGCTCAAAACCAAGTGATGGTTCACTGTTGTTGGGATGGTTTAGAAATAAGGAAGCCTCACTCTGCAGAGGAGTTCCCTAAGTATGATTGGGGAAGTGCATGGTCCTCATTGTAGCTCTTAGCAAGTATCTTTTCTTATTTATTTTTATTTTTTATTTTTTGTAATATTAGGAATTAACCCAAGAGCATAAGCTACACCCCAGCCCTATTTTACTTTTTTATTTTTCAAACAGGATTTTACTAAGTTGCTGAGGGCCTTGCTCAATCACTGAAGCTGTACTACATACAACCTGTGGTCCTCCTGCCTCAGCCTCTCAAGGACTGGGACACATGTGCATGTACCACCGTGCTTAGCTTCCTTCCCTTTTAGTCGTGATCAGAGCCCTGCAAGGTGAAGCAACTTGCTTACATAACTGGCTTTGGGTTTGAAGGAAAAGGACAAAAAAATCTATTACTGCTCTTGTTGAGTAGCCTTAATTAGGGCCAAGCAAAATGGAGTGTTTCTGTTGGTTCTTCTCAAAGGCCCAGAGAGAGGATGAATGGATTTTAGGGCTTTCTTGAAATATGATTGATATTATTCTCAAGCTGCCCAGACACTGGCACTCCATTAACCTTTCCAAGCAGGAGTCCAGGGGGGGTCTCAGGTGCTGGTACCCTTCATTTTGCAGATGAACTCTGCCCAGGGACACTGTGATAGAGCTCTTGTCAGAGGCTTTTTATAATGCCTCTAAAGCCCTGACTCTGGTTAGGAAAACACACAGGGCTCAATTTGCTTGCAAAGAATCCCTTTTTTTTTTTCTTCTTTAAATCTGTGAGCATTTAGGAGAGCAACGGCCCCCATGAGATCTTTCTGTGAGCACACACAGTGTGGTCTGTCACTCACTGAAGCAGGTGCATTCTCTGACACTTGCTGAGTTTCCTTAGAGGCTCAGAACCTGACAAACCACTGGAACAGCTGCTTGGTACGCACTACTTCTCGTGCAGGGTGAGCGCTAGTCAGAGGCACAAACCAGTTTCCATTTCCCTGTACTTATTTGCAAACTGCGTGCAGCGGCCCACTCTTTCTTTTCATCTCATGAACAAGCCTTTTATGTTCTTTGCCCTTCACTGTTTGAGACTATTTGGAATCCATATGGAAAGAGGATTTCTTTAACAGATCTGCTTCTCCCCTCCGCCTGCATTAACTATTTCCACCACGCCTAGCACATGGTGTATACTGTCTAAGAAATGGTAGGGTGGTGGTGGTTGGCCTTACTGGGTGCTTAAGCCTAGGAAGTCAATGTCATTTTTCTTTCTTTTATTTATTTTTTTCTTTTTGGGATAAAGAACTTGTTGTTGAGACCAGGCAGTGAAGCTAGGCCCATGATAAGCAAAATGGGTATGAGTGTAGCTCTAGGGACAATCCACACTATATAAGTATTTACGTATTCCTAAATTTCCATATATTTGCATATGAAAATATATGGCATTTGCATGCAAAAAATCTTTTCTCTTGTCAATGAACATTTAGGAGAGCATGTTCACTGAGCATAGGGGACCCATGAAATTTTTCTGTTTTTCTCTTACATATATTTGTTGTCAGGAAGTTACTACATGGATTACATCATAATTTTAATTTTATAATGTGAATTTGAAGCCGGGCGTTGCTGACCCCGGCACCGGCCTAACCCTTCGGCAGGCTCCGATCCCGGCCTCGGAGGCCCCAGCACCGGCCTTGCCTCATGGCTAAAACTAATTTTTAATATTAGTCTATCTCTAAGCTGGGTGTGGTGGCTCATGCCTGTATTCCCAGTGGAGGCTGAGACAGGAGGATTGCAGGTTCAAGACCAGCCTCAACAACTTAGCAGGACTCTCAGTAATCTAGTGAGATCCTGCTTCAAAACAAAATATATAAAAGGATTGGGAATATAGCTTGGAGGTAGAATGCCTCTGGGTTCAATCTCCAGTACCACAAAAATAAATAAATAAAAATCAATAAATTCCGATGTGCTGGCTAAAGAATCAGTTTGATTTCCTTAAAGCTACACTGCTACATTTTATTTCAAAGATTACAATTGAGTAAATGAGCATAAATGGGACAAAGCATAAATGCACTTAGATAAAGCACCGTGCAGCTGGGTTTGGGGTGATCTCAGTACTTCAGAGGTTGAGACCGGAGAATCTCAGGTTTGAGGTCTGCCTTGGCAACATAGCGAGATTCTTAAAAACCTAGCAAGACCCTGTTTCAAAATAAAAGAACAAATAAGAATAGAGGTAGGTCTAGGGGTGTAGCTCAGAAGTATCCCAGTACCACACTACACAATGATGATGTCGATGATGGCACCGGGAGGACTGAGATGAGAAGCCGCAGGACCCCTTCTCCCACAAGCTCTACCCGGTGGGGCACGTCCGGCAGCACTGATTCATGAGGACAGAGTGGAGTTTGTACACAACCTAGAGGCCACGAGAAGTTACAGTGAACTTTATGTTTCAAATGTGTGTGTCCGTGACATACACATGCGTGTTACTTGCACGTGCCGTCCAGACGTACACAGAAGCAGCATGTTAGTGTGCTTGGCTTCAGAGCTGTCAGCTACATGGGAGCCCCAGATGTTCAGGCTGCTTCAGCCCATGAACTGGGAATCGCACAATGGGTGTTTCATTAAAGGCTGCTGTCTTCTGCCTGTGAAGTAAGTGATGAGCCCTCACGCCGGGCTCCTTCTCTTGCTGAAGCTGCCACATTTGTTTTTCTGCAAGCCGCAGCCATTCTGTCCCGCCCAGGGTACATGTCCACCCCACAAACACCGGGCCCTTACTCCCTCCCGTCACCTGCCTCCCTGGTTCCTTGGCCGGGCTCTTGCCTCCTTGTTTCCTGAAGAATTGGCATGCAGGCTTGCTCCCTGCACGTCTGGGCACTGTCTCCACGCACCCCTCACTTCAGGGTCATCCCCTGGGGAGGAGCTGTACTTCTCTGCTGGATGTGGTGGTGCACAACTGTAACCCCAGATGTTGGGGGGCCAAGACAAGGGCATCACAGGTTAAAGACCAGCTTCAGCAACTTAGCGAGGCCTTTAGCAACTTAGAACTCTTTAAAAATTTACTAAATAAGATAGGGCTAGGGCTGTAGCTCTGATGTAGAATGCCCCTGGGTTCCATCTCCTGTACCATACGCACACAAAAGAGTAAGATCACATCTCTCATCCGTGTCCCCCAAGTGAGTGAGGGATGGTGCTGCTCTGTAGCCCATCCTTCATGACTGTGATGGAAACAAAGAAGTGGACCCTGATTCCTGTGGTGACTCATTTATAAGACAGAGAAAAGCGGAGGAGGCCCGGGGCTCTTTAGAGAAGGGCCACACACAGGCCCGGCCCCTGCTCTGGCCCCTGGGGTGCCCCCCATCCTCAGCTGGCTGGAGCAGCGTTCCTGTGCTCTGTTGAAGGGCATCCTGCCTCTTGCCTTTGAATAGCACGCCTTGTCAGCATGATGTAATGTTGTTATTTATAGCAGCAGGAAAAAGGCAATGCAGGAAGAGAAATCATTCCCTGAAGTTCTGTTAATTGTAGTCTTTGCTTCTTCCATCCAACGTGGTTCTCTTAATTACTTTGGGCATCAAAAAATAGGGCCCCCATTTATTCTTAGACATAGGGAAAATGAGAGATTGATTTCATCTGGTGGAGGGAAGGTGGAGGATGTATTTACCTTCACTTTTCAGTGAGATAAATCCATATTGTATGATTTAATGCCTGCTTGCTACAGGGGGAAGATAATAGCAACTGCACTTGCTAATAAATAAATGCACTTGCTGTTCCTTTAACCCTATCTTTGCAGGCTTTGGGGTTGGAAAGCAAGTGGACTACTGATTTACATCCCTAAGCTGCCTAAGTATGCCTGAGCGGATGAGCTTTCCCTTGCCTACATCAGCTCTAGTCCTAAGGGTAGGGGTCAAATGCATAATCTGTTGCTAGGTGTCCTTGATGGCAGTGTTGCTAAACCACTTTTGCTACTCAGCACCCTTAGTGTTGAAGGGCTTGTCCTTCTCCATGCTGCAAGTGACAAGTAGATCCTCTCATACATACCTACATACGCGTTTAAGATGCGAAACAACTTCATAAAGATAACACCCCAGCGAAAATTTCTAAGCTGTTTTACTTCGGATTAAGTTGTGACCTTTCATATATCCACGAGACCACGCATTTTGTGTGCAAATCTAATGTTTATAGGCATTCACAGTTTTTACAATTAATCAGGCAGGCAGACTGTTTGAATTCCAGGGTACTAATAAATCAATATTTTCCTTGTGTTGGGAAATTACTGTTGGGATAGCTGACTTTTTATTTGCCAGTATTTTACTGTGATGGGAAATACTACAATAATTAGTATAGTTTTTATTTTTCTTGCGTTTCCTTGGGTTATAGCTCCAGAGATACCACTGTTAGAACCAAGGGTATGAACAGCCCTGCAGTTCATGTTAAACAATGAAGGGTTATACTCAAAAAATAGCAAGCCACAGTGTAGCCTCTCGTTATTCTGTGCATGGTATCGCATTCTGCCCCATGGTTTTATTTCTAATTGTTTTTATGTCCCTAATGATGCAGATTAAAGCAGTTTCAAGAAAAGGCTTTCCAGTTCTCAGTATCATTAAGATGGCAGTACTCCTCTAATTAAGTTCCAGATCCCTATCAAAATTGCAGCATGGGGCAAGGGCTGTCATTCAGTGGTAAAGTGCTTGCCTAGTATGCACAAGACTCTGTGCTCAAATCTTTAGCACTCACAAAAGTCACAGGTTGCTCTTTTGTAGAAACTGACAAACTGATTCTAATCTCAAGGGACCCAGAATAGCCAAAATAGTATTGAAAAAGAACAAAATTGGAAGACTCAGACTTCCTAATCTCAAAACTGACCGCAGAGTGATCAAGGCAGTGTGGTACTAGCATAGTGCACATAGATCAGTGAGAATCAAGAAAGAAACCTTATATTTGTGGTCAATTGACTTTTTACAAGGACAAATCAATGTGCAAAAAATAGTCTTTTCAACTAATGGTGCTGGAGTAACCAAATATTCATGTGCAAAAGAGTGCAGTTGGACCTTTATCTTATATATAACACAAAAATGAACTCAAAATGGATCATGGTCCTAAATTTAGGATCTACCACTATAAAGCTCATGGTTTAGGCAGTAGTTGTTTCTTATATGAAACACCAGAAGCACAGAGACAGAAGAAAACGTTGGTAGATTGTACTATGGCAAAGTAAAACCTCAGTGCTACAAGCCATTACCAGCACGAGAGTGAAAAGACATCAGTAGGAGAGAGGGTATTCAAAAGCCGTGTATCTAGTAGGGGCTTGTATCCAGAACATGTGAAGAACTGTGAAAAGTCAGTAATAAAAACACAGATACCTCCTTCCCAAAACCCTCCCCTCCACTAGACCACCTCCCTCGCTCCACTAGAATTCCCTCTTGAATCCCGAATCTGCATAGGAGAGAAAATATCTGACCTTCCATTGATGTTATACGCATATGTGAGAGTACCGATGCCAAGATTAGTATCAGGTATGGTGAAGGGAAGAGAGTGGGAGGGAGCCGGGGGGCAGCTCATAAGTTCTGTGAGCATGTGTGTCACTAGCACTCTGAACTACATTATGATGTGAGCCCACAATGCACCAATAAAAGTATACTAAAAAAAGACAACCCAATTTGAAATTGGACAGAGGCATTTCTCCAAAGGAAATGTGCAAGTGGCCCCTAACCCTCTGATACTTAACATCATAAGTCATTTAATAAATGAAAATAATCAAAACCATGTAAAATACGACTTCACATCTACCAGGCTAGTTGTGATTAAAAAAAAAAGATAACTAATAAATTTGGGCAATGGTATAGAGAAATTGGAACACCCCTTTATTGCTCTTGGGAATGTAAAGGCATGTAACCACTTTGAAAACACTAAAACACATCCTCAGAATGTTAAGCCAGGTGCAGTGGTGCATGCCTGTAATCCCAGTGCTTGGGATGCGGA
This sequence comes from Muscardinus avellanarius, assembly GCF_963383645.1. Lineage (NCBI taxonomy): Eukaryota > Metazoa > Chordata > Mammalia > Rodentia > Gliridae > Muscardinus > Muscardinus avellanarius. The sequence continues at coordinate 51,419,247 of NC_137803.1, read as the reverse complement.
GACAGGAGGATTTTGTAGGTCATAGCCAGCCTCAGCAACTTACCAAGGCGCTCCACAACTTAGCAAGACCCTGTTTCAAAACAAAAATAAAAACGGTTGGGGTGTAGCTCAGAGGTACTAAGGCCCTGGGTTCAATCTCAGAAATAAAAAAAAAAAAAAAACAGATTGCCATATGACCCAGCAAATTATATTCCTTGGAATATGCCCAAGAGAAAAGAAATTGCAAATCCATATTGTTATCTATAATAGCCTAGAAGTAGAAATAGCACAAATGTTTATTAGCCAATGAGTGGATAAAAAATATACACTATATTCATACAATGGAATATTCTTCAGCAGTAAGAAGGAATGAAGTACCGTATACACTACAGCATGATGAACCTTGAAAACATTATGTTAAGCGGAAAAAGAGCCAGACACAAACACCATATAATTGTATGATTCCATTAGTATGAAATCTCCAGAATAGGTAAATCTGTATAAATGCAGAGATAGTTATGTGGGTGTTGAGTAGGTGAGAGGAGAGTGCTGAGTGACTATTGGATTTGGGGGATGAGGAACATGTGCGAAACAAACACAGGTGGTGATAATGGTTGCATAGCTCTGTGAATATCCTAAAGATCATTAAATTGTATACTTTGAGTAAATTTATGGCAATTACCTTACATCTCAAATATATTTTAAAAAGCATTACTGAGAGTGCATTTTTCTCCATGATTATATATAATCTCTTTTTCTTTATATAAGATGTTCAATCAAATTTGATGACTTTTGAATCAAATATTTCTTATATATTTTCCAAAATTCTAAATTGGTAATAGAATCAATAGTGATATTTATCACTCTCCCCCATTAAGCTATTTTTAGTTTGAGAATTGTTATTATACGTAGTGATGTGAAATTTGAACATTTATACACACAGACACACACACACACACACACACACAATTATTGTTATACTCTTCCTTGCTGAAGTGGGATGCCTAGACTCTATTATTATTATTATTATTATTATTATTATTATTATTATATATTTGTTTTAAAAATTATTTTACTTGGGGCCGGGCGTGGTAGTGCACGCTTATAATCCTAGCACTTGGGAGGCTGAGACAGGAGGATCACACAGATTCAAAGCCAGCCTCAGCAACTGAGTAAGGCTCTCAGCAACTTAGTGAGACCCTGTTTCCAAATAAAGTATAAAATAGGACTGGGAGTATAGCAAGGAGGTAGAAAAGCCCCTGGGTTCTACCTCCAGTACCACACACAAAAAATTATTTTATTCTCATAACATATTGAATTCCTATTTTTCTTTTGTGATTTTGGGCTTAAAATTATTTTGTATAAAAACATAAAAATTGTACATATTTATGTGATGTGTTGAGACACATAGACATTATGTAGTACTTAAATCAGGTTAAATATGTGTATCCCCTTGTAGACATATTTAGCTATTTGTTGCTGTGACAAAACTCCCAAGAAAAACAGCTTGCAGGAGGAAGGATTGATGGCTCAGCTACAGAGGCCTCAGTCCAGGGGTGGCTGGCTCCACTGCCTCTGGCCTGTGGTGACAGAGACATAATGGCGAGAAGGTGTGGTGGAGCAATGCTGCTCCCCATGGTAGCTGGAAAGGGGGGGCACAATGTAACTTTCTGGCTAGCCCCTGCCCACCTCCTAGTAGAGCCAGCAGACTAAGAATCCATCAGTGGGTTACTCCAGGATGAGGTCAGCCCTCAGGACCCAGGCACTTTCCCCAGCCCTCACCTCTGAGCACTGCTCATTGGGGACCCAGCCTCCAGCACATGAGCTTTTGGGGACATTCCAGGTCCAAGCCATAAAACCCCTCAAACACTGATCACCTCTGTATGGTGCAAGCTCCCCAACTCCTTTCTTCCAGCTTTTTGCGCTGCGCAGTGCATTATCGTTATCTGTGGTCACCTCTTGTGCAATAGCACAGCAGAACTTCTTGCTCCTGTCTGTGGCTTTGGGCTCCTAGCGCTCAGCCCCCTGGTTCCTGATGACTGTGCATCTCTTTCTTTGGTTAGTATAGAAGTTCTTGAGCTTTTTCTGGACTTCAAAATGTTATGTTTCTGTGAATTATATACCTTAAAATGTTTTATGGTTTGTGAATTATAGTTCAGTTCAGCTGTTATAAAACATTTTTATGGTTCTTTAATCTTCAGAATTACTTGGGATACTTTCCTGTTTTTATGACTTGTCTGTAATTCCTCATTTTTTTAAAAAAAAATCGACTGTTCCAGGTGTGATGCCACACACTTTTAATCCCAGCAACTCAGAAGGCCGAGGCAGGAAGATTGAAAGTTTGAGGCCAGCCTAGGGAACTTGGTGAGACTCTGTCTCAAGGAAAATTAATTTAAAGGGCTAGGATGTAGCTCAGCGGAGGAGCACTTTCCTCGCCTGTGTGAGGTACTGGCATCAATCACCAGTACTGCTAAATAACACAAAAAACAAACCAAAACCTGGCATAGCAGCTTGCCCACCTCACATCCTTCACAGAGCGTCATTTGGTCCAGGAGCTTTTTAAGGCTGCTTTCCTGATTTGGCTTCTGTTTCTCTCGTACTATTTTCTATGTATATTCAGTCAACTTCATCTGCTTTAGGTTCATCTCTTTTCCCAGTTGCAGTCTTTCTTTGAGTACTGTGACTGCGGATAGACTAGCGGAGTCACTGTTTCTTTGCCTTTGTTTTCCCTGAGCTAATTCTTCATAATATCCTCTTCACCGTCATTTTTAATTTGTTAGTTGCATCTTTACCATAAGCACACTTTTTTTTTCTTTGGTACTGGGGATTGAACCCAGGAGGCTTCTACCTCCGATCTGTACCCCCCAGCCCTATATTTTATTCTTTATTTTGAAACAGGGTCTCACTAACTTGCAGAGGGCCTCACTAAGTAGTTGAGGTTGGCCGCAAACCTGCGATCCTTCCTGTGTCAGCCTCCCAAGTACTGGGATTACAGCGTGTGCCCGGCTAGCACACTTCTTTTAAATATTCTGCTACTTTTCATATAAATCCTCTTTCCCTGTTATGTTAAAAAGCATTTGTGTGTCTGGACAGAGCACTGATGGAACTCATCTCAGAAATGATGCTTCCACTTCCTGGCTGGTTCAGCTTTCTTATTCTACATCCTGATCTGTAAAAAAAAAAAAAAGAGCAATATGTTCCATTTGGAGTAGATGTCAGCCGTAAATATTGTGGGAAGGAAAAGTGCCATGCGCATAGTGCACGCCCAGAACCTACCAAGTGCTTCTTTCCTATTTAGGCAGAAGTGTGTCTGAATTGCAAGTCCCAGCGCACAGGACTTTCCCTTGCAGATGTCAAAATCATGTGTGTTACTGTCAAAAGACCAATCTTTTAACCTGTGCATCACTCCCTTCCTCTGCCATGGGTGGTAGATTCAATTATATAACTCCTTTTCCAAGAGGACTGTGTTCATTCATGTGTAGATGATGAAAACATAACTACTATAGAAATTATTTATACATATTTCAGTATTTATAACCTCTGATGGAAAAGGCGTTCTGGGTGCTGCAAGTCCCCACCCACAAGAAACTAACAATTGAGTTATGAAAGTGGTGCTTGCCTGTGATCTCAGTATTTTGGAGGCTGAGACAGGAGGATTGCAAGTTTGAGAGCGGCTTCAGCAACGTAGATTCTCGGCGACCTAAGAAAGATCCTGCTTCAAAAAGAAAAAGGGAAAAGGGCTAGAGGTGTGTCTCAGAGGTAGAATGCCATTGAGTTCAATCCTTAGTACAAAATAAATTACTAAATAAGTAAATAAGTAAGAAAGGTAGTGTGGCAGGGTAAACCACATGAAGCAAAGCAAAGGGCCAACAGATTGACTTTCCTTAGCTTCTTGTTGCTTTGCTCAGAATACGCATTTTCAACTGCCTCATTCTGTCTACATAATTCATATTCACTGAGGACATGGAAGACGGCAGAAGTGCATCAAGGAGCAGATGAAAATCTTGCAAAATCCAGAAATACCTACAATTTGCTGGCTTCTGCAGAGCAGAGTGTGGGCTATGGCTCTCAGTTGGAGACCTGAATCTTCTAAATATTTATCATGAGCTTCAGAGGAGACATTTATACAGACCTTGAAAGAACACGTCAGTAGCCCAGGAGTCTGTGGGATTTAGTCCCCGCAGTTGGTCTGTGTAGTGAGCAGTAGCAGATGGCGTGCAGGCGCCCGGCTCTTCACAACTCCCCGAGCTCACGGCTGTGTGTCTAGGAATGCATCGCGGGGTCAGTAGCATCTTTCAGACCTGCTGAGTCTTTCATGTCTCATGTCATTCACCTTGCATGGTCACTTCCTTAAATATGGACTGGACGGCATGGGTGGTGCTAGGGACTGAGCCCAGGCTCATTCTACCCCTGAAAATAGCCCTTTTTATTTATTTGCGGTGTTGTTTTGGGACAAATTATGTGTCTCTGAGAATCTGTTGCTGGGAGTCTCCCTAAATTGCTGAGGCTGGTCTCCTGTCCCCCCCTATTTTGATAACCTGTTTCAAATTAAAAATAGGGCTGGAGGTATAGCTCAGAGGTGAAATTTCCCTAGGTTCAATCCCTAGTACTAGAAAACAAAAACAAAAACAGTACATGGAAACCAGGCTCTTATAAACGGTTGGTACGTATATAAATTTATAAAATCTTTTAGAGTGGTCATTCAGCCTATACAATTGCTACGAAATTTACTAACCTAAGAGGAAATAACTTAGATGCCCCTCATTCTCTCTCCCTCTCCCCCCCCCTCCCCCTCCCCCTCCCCTCCCCTCCCCTCTCCTCTCCTCTCTCCACTTATGTTCTCCTACCTGGGAGAAATTGGAGCAAGCTGAGGGAGCACCATGGGTTGTCTAGCTTGGGTCAGGGTTCACCCTCAGCTGTACACCAAAGAAAAATGCTTCCATCCCACCACCTGTGTGAGGGTGGAGGGGTAGACAGCTACTCAACCCCTCGACAGTTGGTATGTTCATTTCCTAGGTCAGCTTTGAGGCTTACACAACAGAGATGTACTGTCAGTCCTGGGCAACAAGTACAAGGTGTGGAGGGCTGGCTCCCCCGAGGGCTACCAGGTAGACTGCTCCATTCCTCCCCCAGCTATCAGTGGCTCGCTGGCAATGCTTGTCATTCCTTGCATGGAGAAACATCACCCGGACCTCTCCAGCTTCACCTGGTGCTTTCTCTGTGTGCACCTAGGTGGCTTCCTGTCTTTACTAGTATCTTTAGGATACTAGTCTTAAGGTCCGTCCTCCTGTAGGACCTCATCTAATTTTACCAATCATGTCTTCAACAATCCTATGTCCAAAAGAGGCCATATTCTGAGCTACTGGGAGCTCAGACTTTTAACCCCTGGACAGGGGCAGTTTCACACATAATAGTCACCAGTCGATGCCAGTAAGCGCCTCCCCACGGGTACATGGGAAGTTCTCTTTCTTTTCACATAGGGCTGCAGATGCCCAAGTCCCTGCAACCACACCAGCAGTGAGCTCACCCAGAGGTTTCAGGACAGAAAGACCCAGGGAACCAATGAAAGTGGGCTCAAACCACTCCGTTTGCTAAGTCAATGTAGAATACACAGCATGAAGCTGGGAAAAAGGAGAGCACCTGCGCTGTCAGGGGGTGCAAGTGGGGTAGAAGGACCATGTGACCTCAGTCCTGCGGTGCGCCCTGTGCAGTGCCTTGCCTGCAGGAGAGCCTTCCTCTCTGATGGTGGGTAGCAGGACCAGAGGTGAGGCTCCAGAGAGGAGGGTATCAGAGACCCAAAGGAAGAGCACACCTGGTTGAGTGCATTAGCATCTGACACCTAGGCTCAGAGTGGTGTTTCTTGGGACAGGTATCACCAATGGATGGTTAAAGAAGGCCTCATGAAAATTGTGTTCTGATTTGATAGCTAGCTAATTTTCACTGTGACTGCTTAGAGCCCTCTGTATAGTTAGTCTCATGCCGGTTTAGTACTTGGGTGTCTTTAACCCTTTCGCCCTTTTCTCTCGTAACATGCACACTCCATTTGCTGGTATTTCATTTATTCTTAACATCTCATGAGTTCTGCCTATGTCTAACAAACTCTTTGCTCACTAGTTACTTAAGACATCTTAAAATTAAGTGTGCCTGTGACTTCAAATCTCCAACTTCTTTATCTACCAGAATTGGCAACACGTCAGAAGCAAATGCAACACGTACCCTCCCCAGCACGCACAGCCGCAGGGATGTTGGCAGTCTGTGATTTGTCCCTGAAACAGTACCTCCTCTCTGGTGTCTAGCCGAGCAGAATTAAGAGATACATTATTTTAACGCCAGGAGCCTGGCTCTGAACTGAGACCTTTGTGTCCAAGAGAATTTTCATCATTTACTATTAAGTAGAATTTGGAGATGGGACAAAAGGAAACTGCTTGCTTGGGAAGCAGAACTGTGCATTACAATTTTGGGGAGCTCTGGAACTTGATGTTCTTTTGGCAGTACAGCTGTGCCCAAAAGAACTTGACCTTGTCTCCATTTTAATTTTCTTATCTTTTTTTTTTTAACTCTAGAGATGGAACCTTTTGCTGGGTAACTGCATTGACTGAGTCCTTTCAATCTTGTATTGTTAAAAATATACATATTTTCTTTGTGTAGTACTGGGGATACCCAGAGGCAGTCTACTCTGAGTTATACCCCTATTTTATTTTTAATTTTGAAATAGGGTCTCACTTAGTTGCTATGGTTGGCCTTGAACCTGCAATCTTCTTCTTTCACCCTCCCAAGTAATGGGATTATAGGCAAGTGCTACCATGGCCAGTTTGAAAATCTTTGAATATAACAAAATGTATCATCAGTAGACCCCCAGATCCCAATGCATGGATGCTGAAAATTAGACTTTCTGTGTCTTCATACTTGGGATTTGAGATCTTTACTTTCAAAAGAGTGTTTAAAAGGTAATAATGTGTAAATAACTTAATATTAACAACTTAGCTTTTTTAATTGTATGGAAATGGTACCTTGTGGTCACTTCATCCATGTGAGCTTCATTTCTCTTGGCCTCTGCTCTCTCCAGAGCACCACATGTGTTTATTTGCTTTTAAGGCAAGAATACAAAGTTTTCCATTTGTGGTACCATGTTAACTTAAACAGCTTTTAAGATCTAGATAAAATCTGGAATTCCTCCTGGTGAGTCTGAGACAGGAGGTGGGAAACTTAATTTGTACTTTTTGCAAGTGTTTGTTCAGAATGTTGGAAAACAGTGTCATGAATTATTTCCCAGAACCAGTAGTCAGTGATGTGCACTTACTTTTTAAAAAACAAGGTGCATGCCTGTACCCCAGTTCTTGGGAGGCTGAGACAGGAAGATGGTAGGTTTGAGGCCAGCTCCAGCAAATTGTCAAGACTCTCAACAATCTACTGGGACTCTGTTTCCAAACAAAAATAAAAAGGACTGGAGTATAGTTTAGAGGTAAAATGTTCCTGGGTTTAATCCCCTGTAAACACACACACACACACACACACACACACACACACACACACGCGCGCGCGCGCGCGCGCGCGTGCACACACGCTCACACACACACACACGCTCACACACACTCAGTCACTCAGTCACTCACTCACTCACTCACTCACCATTCTTTCCTAAGAACATATTATTTATATAAATTTTATTTATTTCAACATCTCCTAAGAATACAAACAAAAGTTATTTCCTAAAATTCAAAATGTATTGTTTATGAAGTTGGCATTGGCAATTGAACTCCTGAACAAAGCTTAATATTTTTTGTTACAAGTGCCTATTAAGAATTAAAAAAAAAAAAATTGAACCTACTTTGTGACCCAGCAATACTACTTCTGGTTATATTCCCAAAAGAATAGAAACCAAATTACCAGATTAATGCATGTGTATCTCTGTTTATAGCTGCACAATTTACAGTTGCCAAACTATGGAACCAGCCAAAATGTTCATCAGCAGATGAATGGATTACAAAACTATGGGCTATGTACACAATGGAATTTTACTCAGCCATAAAGAAGAACAAAACCATGTCATTTGCAGAGAAATGGATGGAACTAGAAAACATGATGCTGAATGAGATAGCCAGTCACAAAAAGTGAAAAGTCAGATGTTCTCCCTAATATGCAGAACCTAGGGAGAAAATGGGACATAGGAGGGGCCCTAGATAAAGGAGGAGAAACCTTAGAGGAGTAAAGAAGGTGACCTGACTGAGGAGATGGGAGGGGCAGAGGGACCCCCTAATGCATATGATGTACATTCAAAACAACATCACTAAGGGGAACTCGAGAAGGGGGGGGCTGGAATTGGGGAAGGCTAAATGTGTGAAGTGTGTATGTATGCTTCTGCCCTCTGTACCTCATGATAATGTATGATTATAATGCTCAAATAAACAGGAAGAAAAGATGAATGATAGTGACTTAAACATTTTAAAATAAATTTTCAACCCATAGGTACGGTTTTAAAAAGTGAACTGCCTTTTACATGGTTCCAGAGCAGAAAAAATATAGGCATATTTTCAGCTGGTTCTACAAGGCTGGAAAACAAAAAACTGTACATCCTTTATTCTGGGTATAGAAATTCTAAGTGAACATTAGCAAATAAAATGTCACAATGGCTGGGAATCATGGTGCAATCTCCACTGGTGTAATCTCAGTACTTGGAGGCCAAGCCTTAGCAACTTATTTAGATCCTGTTTCAAAATTAAAAAACAAAATAAAAATAGGAGCCAGGTGTGGTGGCGCACACTTGTAATCCCAGCACTTGGGAGGCTGAGACAGGAGGATCACACAGTTTTGAAGCCAGCCTCAGCTACTAAGTGAGGCTCTCAGCAACTTAGTGAGACCCTATTTCCAAATAAAGTGTAAAATAGGTCTGGGAGTATAGCCCGGAGGTAGAAAGCCCCTGGATTCCACCCCCAGTACCACAAATAAAATAAAATAAAATAAAATAAAATAAAATAAAATAAAAATAGGGCTGGGGTTTGCTCAGAGGTAGAATACCTTTGGGTTCAGTCCCTAGTAAAATAAATAAATAAATGAATAAATAAATAAATAAATAAATAAGTACATGCATTTTTGTTTATGTGGTGGTACTGGGGATTGAAGCCACAAGCAGTCTCTCTTTACCTACATCCCAAGCCCTTTTCATTTTTTGTTTTTGAAACAAGGTACACTAGATTGCTGAAAGGCTTTCTACATTGCTGAGGCTGTCCTTGAACCTGTGATCCTCCTGTCTCAGCCTCCAAGGTACTGGGATTACAGGCATGTGCCACCACACATGGCTTAGCAGTATATTTTTAAATGCTGTAATATAACCTAGAAGGGCTTATTCCAAAAACACAATTATGGTTCCCCCTTAGGAAATTTGTACCCATTACTTCTTGCATTAAGGAAGTAAATGATAAAGTCAAATCATCCACTCAGTGTTAGTGATAGGTATTACCCAATTCAGATCTTTTAAAAACCAAACTATTTGCAAATTGTAAATAGAAAGGAGATTTCTCCTTTTGGCAAAAATGGTATCAACAAAAAAATCCCACAGCAAACCAGATTTCTTAGTGCAGTATTAGAAGCATCCGCATTAAAGACAGGAATAAAGCCAAGATGTTTGCTATGCTTGCCCATCTTACCTGGTGCTTTTAGCCAGGGAACAAGTGCATCTACTACAGAGGATGAGATGACCTTGTCATTATTTGCAGATCGTTTGGAAGTATCTGTGGAACATGAAAGTTTAAAATTATGAGATTTTTCTAAGAGCATAATAATATGACATATGCAAAATCAAGTTGCCCAAATCCAAAACTTTCCTAAATACCAGCAACACTCAGCAATAAAATGGAACCACAAGACCCATTTCTGACTGCCTCGAGTATTAGGAAATGCCTCGAAGTGCACCGGTCAGAAGGCACTTGGGTAACAAGGCTCTTGCTCCGCCCCATAGACATAGTGCTAACTGGGTGATGCTAACTGGGAAATAAATCTCCATTTAATTTGGTGAATGTGTGTGCATTTTGTTCTTTATGGCTTTTTTTGGAGGCAGGTAAAGCTAGTCAACAGTTTTTCTCGGTTTGCTGATGAGGAAACCGAGGTCTAAAGTGATTTCGTGGCTGGCTCACGCGTCAGGGTGGCCTCTGTGAGGCGGGAGCAGAGCTGGCGCCAGCTGCAGCTTCGTGGCTTTTCAGCCTGACCCACTTTCGGATGTTCTTCAAAGCCAGGCTGTGGGGGCTTCTTCAAAAATGAAACCTTGAGTCAAGTATCCGGTTGAGGACAACTCTTTCTCTGCTCTGTGGTGGATACTTTACTCTGTAACTATAAAAACTTCCACAGATATTTTTTAACATTTTTAATTATTTTGGTAAAAAATGAAAGAAGATATATCCTCCCTGGTTTGTTTGTTTGTTTGTTTGTTTTTGTTTTGTTTTGTTTTGCTTGTGGGCCTAAGGATGGAACCCAGGGGCATTTGACCTCCGAGCCACACCCACTGCCCTATATTTATTCTTTATTTTGAAACAGGGTCTCACTAAGTGCTGAGGGCCTCACTAAGTAGCTGATGCTGTCCACAAACAGAGATCCTCTGGTCTCAGCCTCCGGAATGCTGGGATTACAAGCGTGCCCACCACGCCCGGCTAGCCTCACTGTTTTAATTAGTGGCTGTTTATTGTGATTGCTCAAGAAGTGATCAGTGATCAGGATAAAACTAGAATTATTTTGTAGAATTATTTTGTAGTCGTGCTCATTCTTGGAATATGTCATCAATAATAGGGTTTTAGTACTTTATTTTCTTCTTTTTTTGTGTGATACTGAGAATTAAACCCAGGGACTTTCTACCTCTGAGCTACACCCCTAGCTCTTATTTTATTTTTTATTTTAAAATAGGGTCTTGCTAAGTTCCTGAGGCTGGCCACAGACCTGTAATCCTTCGATCTCGATCTTCTGAGTGCTGTGATGATAGGCATGTGATACCCCGCTGGCTTTATTGCTTTACTATCATTTTAAAAAGGATAATACAGAGTAACCGTGTACTTAGGGAAGTGGGAGTATAGTTAGTGGGAAGGCCGTGATAAAGGAATACATTCCAGAAAGGATTTGGAACAGTCTGTTTCCAGAAGTGGAAAAGAGCCAGGTCTTAGTAACTTCAAGTTCTGTGAGACCTTGTAACAGATCACAGCACTTTCTGCACAATTTAATTTTTTTTTTTTTTTTTTTTTTTTTTGTGTGTGTGTGTGTGGTACTGGGGATAGAATCCAAGGGCATTCTACCTCTGAACTACACTCCCAGCCCTGTTTGTTATTCTTTATTTTGAAACAAGGTCTCACTGAGTTGCAAAGAGCCTCGCTAAGTAGCTGAGGCTGTCCACGAACCATGATCCTCTCAGGTCTCAGCCTCCCGAATGCTGGGATTATACGAGTGCGCCACCACGCCCGCCCACGGTTTAATTTTTAAAGAAATAAACTACATCCACTTTCTAAGGCCGTGTATCAAATTGCTACAACTGGGTGGCCTAAAATAATAGGAATTTGCTCTCACACAGTCTGGAGACCAGAAGTCCCAAGTTGTGTCACTGGGCATTGAGAGACGTCTAGCTTGGCAAGACTGCGGCCATCTTGTCTGCGGCATTGCCTTCCCCAGCGGGTGGCCCTGGCCCATACTCTACAGCCCACAGAATACACAAGTCACAAGGGCGGCCAGCGCGCACTCATGCTGGGCACAGACACCTGGGCTCAGCTGAAACCTGACATGTTAAAGCGTTTTTGAAAAAGCCCGTGTATATTCTGATCTGCCGCTGGCACCTTCTCTAGTGAAGCACACGCACCACTTGTTCACGTCTTACTGTTGTCTTTCTTCCTCAAAATCCCGGACAAACTGCATTTTATGCAATCCTGGATTTGCCCACCCCCTCCTTTGGTTTATAGCGCCTTCCACCTTGGCCAGTTATGCTACACTGAGTTTTTCCAAAAACACTAACTAAACCAAGTGAAATCAACAGGCCGGCAGGAGCTCCTTCCCCCGAGACTGCAGGGAGAACCCCTCCTGGCCCTTCCAGCCTGTGGTGGCTGCCAGCATCGCTGGGCTTGTGGCCACATCACTCCTCCCTGTCTCCGTGGTCATAGTGCTTCTCCTTTGTGTGTCAGCTCTCAACCCCACCTCCCTCTACAGAAGGATGCTAATGATTCCATTTACAGCCCACTGAGAAAATCCAGTTTCTCTCCCTTAACTCGGAATCCTTAAAATTTAACCCGTCTGCATACAGGATCTCTGAATAGAAACAAACTTTGGTAGCAATCAGAGCAGACTTTGAGCATGAGTTGGCTTCCACGTTATTGGTCTCTTTGAACTTCTGAAAATAAAACTCATGCCTGCCTAGCCCAGAGACTTTTTGGAAGAATTAAGAGACATTATGCCAATTCAAATATTACTTCTTAGCTTCCTTTTTCTTTAAAAAAATTTTTTTTTGTGTGTGATACTGGGGATTGAAATCAGGGATGTTCTACCCTCAGCCCTACTTAATTTTTATTTTGAAACAGGGTGTGAGACCATGGCTGGCCTTGAGCCTGTGATCCTCCTGTTTCAGCTGCCCCAGTACTGAGGATACAGGCGTGGACCACACTGGCTTCCTCCCCCACCCCTGCACTCAGAGCCTTATTTCAACTCGCCTTTCATCCTGGAGCGCAGCCTGTCCTGGCAGCTCGTGGTTGTGCGGTAAATGCTTGCTCTGTCTGGAGGGCAGCTTGGCACCGCACCGTCACGCACTGAGCCTGCGCTGGGGACAGCTCAATGTCAGTGGCCCGTCCAGAAAACCCCGTGTGAAAGCTGTGTCATTAGCTTAGCAAACAGGAAGATGCCTGTAAAGCAAAGCCCCTAACCTGTGGTTTCTGTGTCATGGTGCAGAATCAAGTGCATACACAATGCAGGAAGAGAACTGTTGATCCAGAAAGGAAAAAGGTAGAAAAGGTGTGAGGAGCTCCCAGGTGTGTACACCCAACCGCACACACACTCCACAAGGCACTGTGTGTTCACCTCATTAGTATTTTTTACATCTACTCTGTGCTTGAAGCAAGTACTTGAAGCTGAGCATGGTGGTGCATTGAGAGGCTGAGACAGGAGGATCACAGGTTCAAGGCTAGCCTCAGCAACTTAGGAAGATTCTGTTTCTAAATAAAAAGTAAATTAGGGTCGAAGGTGTATCTCTGTAGGGTAGAATGCCCCTGGGTTCAATGCCTACACAGACACACACACACACACACACACACACACACACACACCCTGGGGAACAAAAGCCAGCGATGCAGTGACACGTGCTACCCTGCATTTGGAAGCTTCCTGCCAACAGAGCAGTGTGTCACTGTCAGCCTTGGCCACGCTGATCTGGCAGTGGCCTTGCTTCGTGGGTCATTTGGCTCACGGTGCTCCTGAGTCAGCCTTTAGATCACTCACTCAGTGGTGCCTGGACCTGGAACCTGCCTTCCAAGGGCCTGGCTCCTCTCGCAGGACGCTCCCAGCCCTGCCTGGCTGTACGGGAAAGAAGGAGAGGGAATGAATGGCAGGGCAGCAGCTGCAGCCCAGGAGCACAGGGCCTGGAGAGAGTTCATGCAGCTGTAGCTAGAAGGGAATGCTGGAGCTGTGGCACCATCAGAGGTGCTGTGTCAGGACCGCTGGGCACGCGCGGCTTTCATGTCCTGGACACCCGATGTGGAACACCTATCGACAGCTAGCGGGGAGTCGACAGGTGCTTTCATCCCAGTAAGGTTTTCAGGGCTCTTGTCAGGTACTTATGGCATCAGGTTGGCAGATTATGAAAGGAACCTTTCAGTGGAAAGAAAGGCCAAGTGCGCAGTAGCCCTTGCTCATCTGCCGAGGGGATACGCCAAGGCCCCGTGATGCCTGAAACCACAGTAGTACCAACCCTTTGTATATGGGATTCCCCCCTATATGTATGTATACGGAAAGGTTTAATTTATAAATTAGGCACAGTTAGAGATTAAAGACAACAACTAATGATTGAACCAAACAATTACAACAATATAGTAAAAAGCTATGTGAATGTAGTTTTGATCTCAAAATACCTTATTGTACGTCCTGCATTTTCAGACCACAGTTGACCACAGGTAACTAAAACCATAGGAAACGGAGCTACAGATGGGGGCGGGGATGACGGTACTTAACCAGAAATAAGTAGAACTGACATCTGGGAGCCTCTTGATTCTGGACATGAGTTAGATGATTTAAAAAGTTGGGAATGTAATTTGTGTCCTTGGAGAGTTTCTAAAGTATTGGGAGAGGAGGTCTGACGAGCAGAAGCGACTGGAGACCAGCATCCTGGGGGCCAAACCGCCCGCTGTGCGGTACCACACGAGGCCCGGGGGGCACCAAGCACTGGCCACTGGGTTGGCTCCGTGCGCTCAGGGATGCTCACAGGGCTCTTTCTGGATCAGGGTTGGACACACACATGAATGTGAAATAGAGGCCCGATCTTTTTTGAACACCTCTGAGAACAGAGCTGGACTAGTAAGCTGTGCTGTACAAACACGAAGGGGGATCTGTGGGAGGAGGTGTGAGCTGAGGATGGTGGAATCCTTTTCCTGAGCAAAAGGAGTCCTAGATTGGGGCATGGTGGCACGTGCCCATAGTCCCAGTACTATGCGGTGGGAGGTTCAGGAGTTCGACACCCTCCTGGACAACATAGTGAGCGAGACCAACTTTCAAAATTAAAACAACAACAGAAGGCTGGGAGTGGTGGTGCACATCCATAATCCTAGGGCTCGGGAGGCCGAGGCAGGAGGGTTGAGTGCAAGTTCAAGACCAAGCAGCCTCAGCACCTGGGCAAGATTCTCAGCAACCTAGCAAGACGACGTTTCAAGGTGAAAAATAGATGGCTGGGGTGTAGCTCAGAGATTGAATGTCCTGGGTTTAATCCCTAGTAACACACACACACACACACACACACACACACACACACAACTGTGTGCTTTGATTAACTGCATGACTCTGGGAGGCAAAATTGGAGTACTTTTTTTTTAGCAATCCTTAAATCTCTTCTTTACTGCTTAATCTGTTTAAAGTAACTAGGAAAGAAATTTTTTTTTCAGTACTGGGGATGGAACCCAGGGGCATTCTGCCTCCAAGCGACACTTCCAGCCCAATTTTTAATTCTTAAAAGTAAAGAATTAAAAAACAGGGCCTCAGGGGACTTCCCGCTCGGGACCCCCTCCCCTTCTGGGGAGCTGTTCTCTCTCTCACAGGTCGTGTTGGCCCTGAGAGAAGGCAGAGTGCACCTGAGGGCACGTGGCTCGGGCGACTCTCGAGTAGTGACCTGAAGGCCTCTGCTGGACGTCATGGCTGACCAGGCCCCTAGGGGTGACCTGTACCTCTTTTCTGGCAGATCGCGTGGACTCTGGGAGAAAGTAGTTTGCAACTGATGGGCACTTGGCTCGGGCGACACTCGGGTAGTGACCCTGAAGGCAGCTACTGGACCCCGGAGTTCCGACAGCCCCTATGGGGTGTTCGGCCACTTTTCTCTATTCTCTTCTGGCAGATCACGTGGACTCCGGAAGAAAGCAGCCTGCACCTGAAGGCAATTCGGCTTGGGCTACTCTCAAGTATTGTCCTGAAGGCAGCTGCTGGACCCAGAGTTCCAGCCCCTTTGGGGGTGTTCAGCCGCCCTTGCCCCATTCCCTGCTGCTTCCAATAAACCTTTTACTCCCCTTAAAAAAAAATAAAATAAAGAAAATAAAGAAAAAAAAAAAAAAAAACAGGGCCTCACCGAGTTGCAGAGGGCCTCACTAAGTAGCTGAGGCTGTCCATGAACCATGATCCTCCTGTCTCAGCCTCCAAAATGCTGGGATTACAAGTGTGCGCCACCACGCCCAGCTGAAAAAGATATTTTTGAACTATGATAATAATACCGTCAGTGACAGATCTTAGCCAGTAACTCTGTTTCTTTAATTTTCCCTAGTGTCAAATCAACAGTGCCTTGACTTCTTTCCACACTGCTTTGGAACTTGCAGTGGATCAGAGGGAAATTCAGCACGTCTGTCTGTATGAAATTGGTAAATATGAAGTGTCCGTCTAGCTTCTTTTTGGGAAGTAAGAAAAGTTCATGCTCCCTGTTGTAAGTTTTTGCTTATGATGCTGTTCAGTTTGTTTTTGCAAAATGCTGTCTTGTGTAATAAGGACTTCGAGTATGACCTTAGCCCATGTGATGAGGTTTAGCTCCCTGATTCCCACTGCTTCTTTATAACATTTTACTTTTAGGATAATAAGCTATGTCAAATGAATCAACTTCATGGCCCCTTATAACTACCTTCATGGACTGCACGTTAGAATTCAAGTCTCTTTGTTCCTCATTCCCAGCAATGCTCGCTTAAAATAAAGTGCAGGAGAGAGTTGGGCCCTGATACTGGCTTTTCCTCCAGCTGGCCCAGAGCCTCAGCCCCATGGGCACCACGGGAGCGGAGGAGCCCCCCTCTCCGCAGCCTGTGGGTTAGGTGAGGCCTCTGCGAGGCCCCGCACACCTGGCAGGTGCTTCTCCCTCATCTGCCCCACTGGAGGTACACTTCTCAATGGACTCCAAAGTGCTTATCTGTCTAAGAATTCCTCCCTCGTCGCTGATGTTGCTGCCCAGTCTTTTGCTGACTACACTCAACTTTCTCTCCAATATGCTGAGAAGAATAAACACAACTTTGACTTGAAATTAAAGGGCATTTTTTTCAAAATAAGAGGTTCATCCTGAACGTGGGTGGTAATGTCAGGAACCTGTAGGAGAAGAGGACTGAGCCGAGTCAGAGGCAGCTTCCTGCACCATGGCCCAGGGTTTATATTTTTAATAGTGTGTGGGCATAGCATGTCCCCTGGAAAAGCTCACCTACTGGCTATGCAAACATGTTGAGAGGTGAAATAAACCAAGACTGTAAGTACATCAGTGGATAAATGCATTCATTTACTAATGTGGGTGTGTGTCCTGGGCGGTGAATGCAGGTGGCAGCTGTGCTGGAGGACGCAGGTCGCTGGGGTGTGCAGGACTGGGGGCTGTTGTCCGCGGCCCTTCCTCTTTCTCTCTCTGCTTCCTGGCTGTCATTAGCTGAGTAGCCCCCCCACCACAGTGCCCCCACAAGCCCTGCCACCATGATGTTTCTGCCTTGGAGCTGGCCAGCCATGGACTGCACCTCGGAAACTGTTAGCCCAAATAGACCTTTCTTCCTCTAAACAAAAATAAAAATGAGAGGATCTTACTTTTTATTTAGAGTTTCAGCCAAACGCTTGAAGGTCACACCATACAACACATAGGAAAGAAAAAAGGGGGGAGAAAAAGGAAGAGAGAGTAAAGGGAATCACACAGGAAACAGATACACCAGGCTCAAGCTCTGCAGAGGGTCAAGGAAGAGGAAACTGAGGTGTTAGGGAAGCGATTGACACTTGTCAGTTCTAGACTGCACTGCCCGCCACTAGCTTCGCCTTTGCCTGCTGTGGACATAATTGTCTCCCTGACTTCTTTTAAAGAAAATACAAACAAAAAGATTGGGACCTGCCCAAACGTTTGTTTGTTTGTTTGTTTGTTTGTTTGTTTGTTTGTTTGCAGTACTGCAGATGGAACCCAGGGGCATTGTACCTCCAAGCTGCACCCTCAGCCCTGTATTTTAGTCTCTTTATTATTGAAACATGGTCTCACTGAGTTGTAAATAGCCTTCTAAGTAGCCGAGGCTGTCCGCTGACCCCGATCCTCTGACCTCAACCTCCCCAATGCTGGGAGCATTGCATTTTGAATGCATTATGGTTTGGGAAACAAAAATGAGGTATAGTCCAATGGAGATGTGTATCGCTGTGCAGTCTACGCTCCTCAGAGTGTGCTTTGGGAGCTGTAGTATACAGTGAAAGGTGCTTCTAAGAACCTGAGTTTAAGCGCCCAGCTTTAGCAGTCTCTGCAGGTCAGTGGCAGAACAGAACTTTAAAGCCACAGAAAACTCGGAAATCATATAACACAGGCCTTAGGAAGGTTAACTCAGGGACAAGTCCAACTCTGCTTGTTCTTCAGGCTTATTAGCACTGCCTTCCACCTCTGGTTTCTGTTTTGTTTGTTTTGGAACTGAGGTTTGGGCCCAGGGACATCTACCTCTGAGCCAGATCCTTGGCCCTATTTTATTAATTCATATTGAAACAGCATCTCACTTCCTTGCTGAGGGGCTCACCAACTTGCTGAGCCTGACCTTGAACCTGCGGTCCTCCTGTCTGTGCCTGGCTCTCTGTTTTGTATTTAATTCACATCTTCTCCTGAATTTTATTATAGGGGGTTTTAGCCCTAACTAGTACTTTAAAATACATCAATATCATATCCCTTAAAGTTGACAGCGTATTTTCTTAAAGTGTGTATCTTCCCCCTTCAATAGCTCAAGATTCCACAGTGACTCAGCCGTACGCCTGGCGCTAGAATTGTCTCCTTATGGATGCGGTACTCTGTGACGGAAGCGTCTTGAGCTTTGGTCCACAGCCCCTTCCTCTGAACAGCCGTGTGGCCTTGAGAAGTCACCAACCCCTTGCCACCTCAGGTTTCCTCCCACTGATAGGAGGACACAGCCGGCTACCTCTGAGGGCTGCAGCTAGGGCTGGCAAGGATGGAGTGCTGGCGCAGCTGGGCTCAGGCAGTGGAAGATGTTCTCAATAACTCTGGGAACAAAGTGCTTTGATTTCAGTGGCTGCTGATGCTTTTCAGAGGACCAGTCTCACGGTGTTTTGATGCAAAGATGGGGCCCCTCCTCCGTTCCACTGCCAACACGCAGGGGGTGGGCAGTACTCTGGCATGCTCGCTACTTCTCAGGGAGTCTGAGAGTTAAGCCCGCGCGGGGCTACATGCCTGGAATCCCAGTATTTGGGAGGCTAAAACAGGAGGATCACAGGTTCAAGGCCAAAGTTAGCAACTTGGAAAGAAGCTGTAACAAACAGGGGTGGGGTCGGGAGTATAATTCAGAGGTAGAATTCCTAGGGCTTCAATCTTCTAATGCCAAAATTAAATGAATAAAAAGCCTGAGAATCGGTAGCAATAGTTATTCATAACTGTGCTCAGTGGCGCACACTTGTAATCCCCGTACATGGGAGGCTGAGAGAGAAAGAGCTCAGATTAGAGGCCAGCCTCAGCAATGTAGCAAAATCCTCAGCAAGCAAGAGCCTATTCCAAATTTTAAAATAAATAAGGGTTGGAAGTATAGTCCAAAAATAGAATACCCCTGGGTTCACGCCCTAATACTAAACAGACAGATCAATAAATGAAGTAGGGCTGGGAGTGTAGCCAAGAGGTCGAACGCCCCTAAGTTCAATTTCTAGTACCTCAAAAAGGAAGAGCAAGTCATCCGGAGAGCGCCTCGGGATGTTTGCAGGTCCCAAGCCCCTGGCCACACTGCTCCCCCGCTGTGTCTTCCGGGTGCCTGCCTGTCTTGGGAGGCCCTCCTGAGTCGGGGCTGACCACAGCGGCACCAGGCAGAATCTCTTTCCGTCTTGTGTCATCTCTCCATACTGCGTATTCGGCTGTGGAATCCAAAACACCCTGTGCTGCTCTGACTTTTTCTTGAAAATAGTTTTTTGGGGGGAGGGTAATTTCGTCGGTGTCCAGCCTTTCTTACAACATTCACAGAGAAGGAGGGCAGCGATCCAGAGAGCCCTAGCTTAAATAAGGGCTTGAATGTCTCCACCCAGAAGGGGAGGTGGAGGGCCGTTGGCTAACCGACTCTCCTTCCTAGGCTGGTGCAGCATGATCGAGCTCAACTTCAAGGATGCGTTTGATTCCTTTGAGAGGCTGAAGAACGAGTCCCGATGGTCGCAGTGCTATTATGCGTACTTGACTGCAGGTGAGTGGTGTGCAGGCTGTGGCGTGGCCTCGGGGAGGATGCCGAGGAAGCCGAGGTTGCATGCCTCCGGGTGCCCCGGCACGTTCACACTGTGCAGCCAAGTAAACAGCAGGGGATTCCACGTCCTCTCACCCAGCCCATGCCCAGAAACTCAGCGCTGTCCCTGACGTGCTCCCCAGCCCCTCCACACCTGTGCTGGGTTGAAATCCTTACTGTGAAGTCTTCCCAGTTTGGGGACATTTTGCCCTCAGTAATCTCAGCCTGCCCTTCCTTCCTTTCTTTGCTCTAGTTTTTATTTATTAGAACTTAAAGAAAATGTTCTTTGGTACTGGGGATCGAAGCCAAGGGAGTTCTCTTTCTGAGCTATACCCCAACTATTTTATTTTTTCATTTTAAAACAGTCTTGCTAAGCTACTGAAGCCGGCCTTGAATCTGCGGTCTCCTCTCTCAGCCTCCCGAGTATTAGGATTACAGGTATGTTTCACCATGGCCCAGCTAGAACAGAAAGGACTTTTAAAAATTGAAAAGTCGGGCCAGGCGTGGTGGCGCACGCTTGTAATCCCCGCAATTGGGAGGCGGAGACAGGAGGATCGCGCGGGTTCCAAGCCAGCCGCGCTGGCTTAGGAGACCCTGTTTCCAAATAAAAATATAAAAAATAGGTCTGGGGTTGCATAGGTTTTGAGACTTACATAGTACCTGTTATATTTAATGTGTGATATTACAGAATGCAAGGCAGCTCACCTCTATGGATCGTTATAGCAGAAACACTTGCAGTTTCTGTTTGGAGTCTCTTCCTTCCTGGCACTTGTGTGAGATCGCTGAACATGTGCTGCCCTCTGGTGGACAAGAGTGTTGTCTGTCTGTGATAACTAAAGTGCCTTGTGGCTTAGAGCTGGAGAGGCCTGGGACTAAATGCACCCAGGTGGCTCTGCGTTTCCTGCTTTAAGTAATCTTATGTAAACTGCCCCAGGTTTATGTAACAAGGACTTATGCAGCCATATAAGTGGGCTTTTTTTTTTTTTTTTTTACTTAGGATTCAAGACTAGTCAGCAGCCAGCTGCAGTGGCACATTCCTATAATCTCAGCTACTCCAAAGGCTGAGAGAAGAGGTTTGCAAGTTCAAGTCCAGCCTGGGAAACTTAGAGAGGCAACCCTGAGCTGAGGATGTAGTTCAGTGGTGAAATATTCCTGGGTTCAGTCCCCAGTACCTGGGGGGGGGGGGGAAATGTCAAGACTTTAAACATTTTTTTTTAGTGCAGAAGATAGAACGCAGGGGCGTGCCAGGGCCATGACTTCCCCATCATCTCCCAAGCTCCAGGAACTAGTGGGAGGGTGGTTGGCAGGATAGCACAGCCCGTCCTGGGACGTCTCTAAACATACCTGCTTTTCCTTTGGTAACATTTCCAGTATCATCACCCTCGGTATCAGTGGCTTTCCCCCCTAATACTTCATAAATATGATTATGTTTCCTTACAGTTTGTCAGGGAGCTACTGGTGATGTGGATGGGGCACAAATTGTCTTTAAAGAAGTTCAGAAACTTTTCAAAAGGAAAAACAATCAGATTGAACAATTCTCAGTGAAAAAGGTACGTTGGAGCCTGTCAACCTCACGTCTCCTTGTGATGGACATTGTCACTGAGCCTGCCTTGGATAGGCTTTAGGATATCCTGTTGGAACCTGACCTACCTGCTGTGCAAAATGCAGTTCAGCACTCAGAGAATTAGCTCCTATGACCTTCTGCTCTGAATAAATGTGTTTGTTTCACTACAAATAACTAAAGCAAACTTTCTTTTTATCATGAGCAGAGACACTACAGAGCCTGCAGAGCTAATGAGCATATCTGGAGAGGAAAAGTGTCTGTCTAAAGAATTAGGTAGCTTCAGAGGAATCCGAATTGGCCGAGCCAGAGAGAGATGCAGACTGTCTGCTGCTCAGGGGGGCGAGCACGCCACGTTTTGATGTAATAAAAAAAAAATGGGCATCAGATTTACCAGCAGAAATCTCATAAGCACAATGTCCCTAATTTATCCTACATTTTCGAGAATAAAATTCTGCTGAGTAACCTTCAGTTACATAATATCTCGTCATTTGCCGAATTTTCCATGAGATCAGTTTTTTTTTAACTCCATCGGTTATTTTATTCTATAAGCAGATTTTTTTAAGTTAGTTTTTTTATTGAATGAACATTTAATGAATGTGTGTGAGCATAAATTAGATTATAGATGCAACTGAGAGTACTGGGACTAAGCAGAAAAGTAAAAAATCAATAGACCCACAGTCAGATGTATCTAGTCTTACATCCTCCATATGGAGCCATCAGGGTACTTACTATGTGTCACACAGCTGCTACCAACTCATTGATTTAAGCTAAAATAAGTCCTGTTTCATCCCTCAAGTGTTCAGAGTCCACTGAGAATAGAATGAGGTGAATAATGAATGTACAAATCTACAAATATATTCAAAACCATGTGAGTTCGCTTTTTGTCTCTGTGACCAGAATACCTGGCAGGGCAGCCTGGAGGAGGAAAGCATGTTTTGCTCAGAGTGCGTGAGCGCCATGGGCAGCAGCCCCAAAGAGAAGCTCCATGGCAGAAGGGCCTGGCGGGACAGGACGCTGGCCATGGCCACCAGGAGAGTGGGGCACACGAAGGGACAGACCCTTCCGAGGCACACGCCCAGGGACCGCCTCCTCCAGACAGCCCTGCCTCCTCACACTTGCCACCCGGGAAGTCCACTCACCACGTGGACGACCTCAGACAAGGTCCACGCCCTGGCTATCGACTCACGCCCTGGGTATCGGATCTCTGCCTGAAAGCCCCTCTCGGAACCCTGCTGGGTGCAAAACCAGACTCAGGAGTGTTTTAGGGGCATTCCAAATCCAAACCAGAACAAACGGGGAAAACATGACTATAGAGAAATGTTCAATTGTAGCTTTGTAGGAGAGGGCCATTCTCACTGAATATGCATGGTGGACTTTTCCATGTATATGAAGTATATTTTGTGTCTGAATTTGCTTTTTAAAAAAACTGCGCCAATCCCTCGACCGCTTTGCAGGCAGACAGATTTCGGAAACAAGCGCCCACCAGAGCGCTGTGTGTCCTGGCCTCCATCGAAGTGCTGTACTTGTGGAAAGCCCTTCCCAACTGCTCCTTCCCCAACCTGCAGAGGATGAGCCAAGGTAAAGATGGGAGCCTGCACGTGACCCAGCACCTCTGTGAGTTTCCTTCCGTTGCTCATAAAGACTGTGAGCCAGCGCACAGGTGTGTCGTCCTTGGATAGAGGTGGCGATGGTGAAGACGGTTCCTTCACCCAGGTGACGAGAGGCTGCGTTGCTGGGGTGGACGGGGCGCCTGCCTGGTTGGAAGTTCACGGTGATGCTCCTCTGTACTAATACGACAGATGTTATGGGTTCTGCAGCTGCGGGTGCTGCTGGGCGCATACATTGTTTTCCCAGGGAAAGCACTTGTTTTGCGCAGTTGTGATTCACGTGCATAAAATGCTGAGGTATTAAAGCATCTAGCCAGTGAGATTTTGTGACCTATTTATAGGCCTTGGCATGTCTCGGCATGGCCACATAGGACATTCCAGCATCCCTAGAGTCCCCGTGCACCTTCTAGTCAGTCTCCACCTCAAGACAACCACTGTTCTGATTTCTATTTCCAGAGATTAGTTTTGCCTGCCCTTGAACTTCATGTAAGCAAAACCCCAGGATTTATGTTTTTGTATTTCAGCATAATGAATTTTTCAGCATCATGTCTATGAGAGTTTCCTGTGTTGTAGGCCCACATCAGTAGGCAGTATCTTTTATTTGCTGAGTAGTATTTCATTGCCTGTTGATAACTATACCACTATTTATTTCCCTATTGATGAACCTTTGCTTTTGGTTTTTAGCTATCAGGAGTAATGCTGCTATGAATAATAAGTGTACAGTATAAGTTGATGAGCATTTTATGTAGTGACACTTTCTTACTTCTCTTGAGTAAATACCTAGGAGTATAATTAGAAGCCTGTACTTTTCATTCCTGTATTAGAAAACCTGTAAGACCCTAGATAACCTTGATAAAATTATTTTTATTATAGTCATAAGAATATTTCACTGGGAGATAAATTAAAAATAATATAACATTTCTTCTAAAAGTTTAATGGTAGACTTTTTTTTTGTAGTAGTAGTAGTGGGAATTAGACCCAGGGTATTCTACCTCTAAGCTATACTCCCAATCCTTTTTTATTTTTTATTTTGAAACAGGGTCTCTCTACATTGGTAAGGGCATTACTAAGTTGCTGAGGCTGGCCTCAAACCTGTGATCTTCCTGTCTCTGCTTCCCAAGTACCACGACTACAGGTGTGCACCACAATGCCTAGCAAATGGTAGACGTTGGAATGGAAGTTTGTAGTCTAGCAAATTATTTGCTGCACATTGCAATGCATGGAGACAGGAAAGGCAGACAGCATTGCCGTGCCAATGTGATATGACGAAACAGACTTGGAACAGCCAGGGGACTTGGCCAGCTCCCCGGCCGCCAGAAGACAACTTGTTGAGTAGCAGTTTTCAGTCATCCTACAGACGATTTCACCTTGGGAGTGTGAAGAGACTTAAATTATGCAGCTAGAAATACAGTTAAGCCAGGCGTGATGGCATAGCTTGTAATCCCAGCGCTTGGGAGGCTGAGACAGGAGGATCTCACAGGTTCGAAGCCAGCCTCAGCTGAGTGAGGCTCTCAGCAATTTAGTGAGACCCTGTTTCCAAATAAAATATATTAAAAAATAGGTCTGGGAGTATAGCCTGGAGGTAGAAAGCCTCTGGGTTCCACCCCCAGTACCACCAAAAGAAAAATAAAATAGAAATACAGTTAAATAGATGATACTTCTATGTTAAAGTAAAAAATTCATACCTCCAAAAGGATTGCTTCACAGGAAATATCTTTAGAAATATATTCTTCTAGCTGGGCGTAATGGCGCACACTTGTTATCCCAGCATTTGGAAGGCTGAGACAGGAGGATTGCACAGGTTCAGAGACAGCGTAAGCTACTACTTAGGCCCTTTGCAACTCAATGAGACCCTGTTTCCAGATAAAGAATAAAAAAAATTGAAGATCTTACCCAGAGATACAATGTCCTGCTTCCATCCCCAGTATGGCAAAAAAAAAAAAAAAAGATAAAAGAAAAAAAAAAACAAATATATTATTCTTCACACATATGCTTCTCTACCTCAAAAATTTAGTGTGAACATTTCAGACTTTTTGCAGGAATAGATTGTAAGCCACTGTGGAGAATTTTCCAGATCTGTCTATGGTACACACTTGATTTTGACCAGATATAGCATTATCCATTCAATCACATATTTTTATTACCAGATTTCCTGTAGATGATTTTTTCTATTTCTTAAATAGTCTGCCCTGAAAGTCCAAAACTTTGCCACTCTGTGCCAGAGATCAAAGGAAACTCTAAGAGTTTTGCCCGGTTGGCTCTGTAACTAGAGCAGGTGAATCACTTGCCAAGGGAATAGCTTGAAGCAAATTTCTTGGGTACATAAGTTCTGCTGTGTTCATTTTGAAAGGATTTGCATAAATTAAAACTTCTCTTGTTAAAGCAAGTAGGGGATATCACTGCATAGGATAGCTATAGGATATTAATGTCTAACTTACATGCACAGTGAAGGATCTTAAGTACCTTCTTATTGATTTATTTTTTTGAACTCAGGGCAATTCTACCGCTGAGCTATACCCCCAGCCCTGTTTTTAATCCTTTATTTTGAAACAGGGTCTCACTAAGTTATGGAAGGCCTAAGTAGCTGAGGCTGGCTATGAACCTGTGATCCTCCTGTCTCAGTCTTCCAAGTACTGGAATTATAAACGTCCCCATGCCCGACTTAAGTGCCTTTTTAATGTACAAGTGCAGGATCATGTATTTAGAGATTATTACAGATTATGAAAACACAACCGGAAATACAAGCAGCAGCAACTGACAGGCACGAGAACAAGTCTCGGGTATGCATGGCAGCACATGCCTGTAATCCCAGTACTTGGGAGGCTGAGACAGGAAGATTGCAGGTTTGGGGAAGGGCAGAATCCATTCTGCCTCAGCAATTTAATGAGGCCCTGTAGAAGATAGGGTTGGGGCGTAGCTCAGAGGTAGAATGCCTCTGGGTTCAATCCCCAGTAGCCTCTCCCAGAAAACACAAAAAGAATGAGTCTCACTTAAGTGAAATTTGACTGAATATTCTGTGCGCTCCTTTCCAGGTTTCAGAATGAACGCACTAACAACAAAGGTGTGCTTGTTGGTGGAGAGCGTGCAGTCTCTGCAGTGAATATGAATAATTCTTCAATGTCCTTATTAAAAATTAGCCCAACCCTGAGATCTGTGGGTTAGATTCTGCCATTCCTCAGTGTTAGGCAGAATGCTGAGTGCTGAGGCTATCTTGAACCTGGGAACCTCCTGTCTCAGCCTCTCAAATACTTGAATGAGGCATGCACAGAAACACCTCTGACCTTTAGCCATCTTTATAGTCTAGGAACCATACCTACCTCATTTCCAGACAGGCTTCTTTCACTCAGTAACTGATGTAGTTTGGAATTTTCTTGGCTCTTTGAGGTTTGATATTTTGCCTTTCTTTAAGGACAGATGCTTTAAGGATAGATTTTTTTTCTTTGCATGACAGCCGGGGAGTTGAGTACCTTTTGTATTTAAGGGGGTAGCAACATGAACTGCCCGAGTGGCTGAACCGTGAGATAGTGCGTCGCTCTTGGCGATGCTCAAGGAATTGACCGCTTTCCTTCCTTCTCACCCCTCTCGTCTTTCAGCTTGCCATGAAGTGGACGACTCATCTGTTGCTGGATTAAAGTCTTTGCTTCTCGGTGCCATACACAAATGTTTAGGGAACTCAGAAGATGCTCTTCAGGTAAGCTGTGAATGCTGTGGCTAAAGAAATAAATCGTGACCACCTACATCCATGCGTCTGAGTGCGGGAAGGGAAATGGCCTTAAAGCCAAGGTCCCACTGAAGGTCAGTGAAGTATGAACTTTATCCACTCCATCTGATTAGTGCCATCTCTTCAGATGCTAAAGCTGACGGTTCATATAATATTCTTAGTGTAACTACAGATTCTCAGAGCACTTTTTTGTATGTACGGGCTTCTTTTCTGGCACTAGCTACTTATCAAAGATGACAGTCTCAGCTGGAGAGGGAGAAATGAGGCAGGCCACTGGCGGGGCAGGGAGGCCTCAGAGACAGCAAGACCTAGAATGGCCTGACGTGTCCACACGCCACTCTCCCCCTCTAACTACAGCTGACTGATGCCATACCGGGAATGAGGTCTCGGAAGTTGTTGGCTCGGAACAGCCTTCACACGGATTATGTGGAAAAGAACCATTCATTATTATCCAGGACAGGTGGAGGGGTTTATCAAGCCAAGTGTTTGTTCGGCTAGTTTTGTTTTTATTTTGGTCCTGGGGATCTAACCCAAGGCCTCACACGTGCTAGAGAGGTGCGTGCCACTGGGCTACATCCCCGGCCCCTGTTAGGTTTTTGTTGTTTGGTTTGGTTTTGGCAGTGAGGACTGAACCCAAGGGCATTGTACCTCTGAGCTCTACCCCCAGCCTTTTTATAATTGTTCTGAAATGTGCTCTCACTTGGGTGCTGAGAAGTTTGCTGAGTTGCTGAGGGTCGTCTCAAACCTGCAGCCCTCCTGTCTCAGCCTCCCAAGTACTAGGACCACAGGCAGGTAACCACACTCTTTACCTGGTTAGGTTTTTGTTGTTCTTGTTTCTTGGTTTTGGTGGTACTGAGGTGGAACCCAGGGGCTTTCTACATCCAGGCTACACTCCCAGACCTATTTTATATTTTATTTGGAAACAGGGTCTCACTAAGTTGCTGAGAGCCTCACTAAGTAGCTGAGGCTGGCTTTGAACCTGCGATCCTCCTGTCTCAGTCTCCCAAGTGCTGGAATTACAAACATGCGCCACCATGCTCGGCTAAGAGCTTATTTTTAGATAACCTGCTTCAGTACCAGCAAGATGTAGTGAAGACACATGCCAAGAGATGGTTCTTGATTTGTGTGTTTTTGTTTTAAATATTAACATGCAAGCCAGGCATGGTGGTGCACACTTGTAATCCCCGCGCTTGGGAGGCTGAGACAGGAGGATCACGCAGATTCAAAGCCAGCCTCATGTGGCTTAAGAGACCCTGTTTCCAAATAAAATATAAAATAGGTCTGGGAGTGTAGCCTGGAGGTAGAAGGCCCCTGGGTTCCATCCTCAGTACCACCAAAAAAAAAAAAAAAAAAAAAAATTTAACATGCAATTGGGCACGATGGCACATGCCTGTAACCCCAGTACTTGGGAGGGTGAGACAGGAGAATCACAGGTTCACAGCAACTTACTGAGGCCTTCCACAACTTAGTGAGACCCTATTTAAAAATTTAAAAGGGGGCCTGGGGATGTAGCTCAGAGGTACAATGCCCCTGGGTTCAACTCGTAGTACCACCAAAAAATGAACATGCACAATCTTTAGGCTTTTATAAGAGCAGTAGAAATTGGTGTGATGGTGGAGAGTAAGCAGTACAAGTTAAGCTGCCCAGCGGATTACCATCCTGGAGGACGCACACCAGGCGGCATGTAAAGGACTTTGGAGATGTGGATGGGGATGGATACAAAGGAATGAAGACAAGGAAATCTGATCTGGAAGCAAAAAGAAAATGCATCGCCCTTCCTGCCTGTTAAGTGTTGTGATGAGTCTTACACCAGGAAGGAAACGAACTCACGCCGTTAACTTTTGTACCACTTTCAGTTCTTCCAGCGGGCTGCTAAGGACGAGTTGTGTCGTCAGAATAACCTATATATTCAGCCGTACGCCTGCTATGAACTTGGCTGTCTTCTGCTAGACAAACCAGAGGTAAGATTTCATGAGTGTGTGTAATTTATTCACCAGCAAAATTGTACACATGCACAAGGAAACCATCCTCCGCTTAAAATAAATGGATTGACCATAGTATTGTTCATTTTGTTTCCTTAGTTTCAAGTATGTTGAGTCCACGAAGCTAGTAATCCTGTTGTCTTTGTTTTGATTTTGGGACTAGAGGCTGAACACAGGAATGTTCTGCCTCTGAGCTACACCCCTAGGCCTACAGCATTTTTTTATTTTGAAGTGAAGTCTCACTCAGTTGGTGAAGGTCTGGCTGTGTTGCTAAGACTGACCTTGAACCTGTGATCCTCCTGTCCCAGCCTCCCAAGTACTGGGATTACAGGCGTGTGCTACCACCCTGGCTCTACTTTCTTGTCTATAAGAAGAGGTGTTTTCTCTGGAATTTGAGTTACAAATGTAGCTTTTCAAACAAAGATTCATATAAGGGAAAATAACCGTCTTTTTGAGAATGGTATTTTGTGTACTGCAGTGTGTTGAAAAGAAAAGAATCATAATTTAACTCTGCTCTGTATTTTAGTATACGACACTTAACTTGCTTAACCACATGCCTCCCATTGTTTGAAATAGGATAAAAGTATTTGCCTTGTTAACTGAATAAAGATGATAATGAGTATGTGAAGATGATATCATGTAGGATTACTTAAACATTTAGAATACCATGCAAATAGAAGTTGACAGTTACCATTTGAGATGTCTGTTTAAGTTAGTACAATGGGTGAGTGGGGTTTTTTGTCTTAATAGTGCCTAATTGCTTGTTACCTTCTTTTAGAAACTGAAATACATGAGATTCATAGATTTTATAATTTTTCATGTTTTAGCAAATTCATCTTAACTTTCAATTCATGGCCTTCCAAGGTTAGCAGAAATATGACTACAGTGTAATCTTTCAATATGTAGCCTATTTTGCCAAAGATGGACTTTTATTTCAAAACTCTTTTAATTTAGAGTTCTAACATTAACAAAATAGAAAATGTGATTTTTATAAATTTGGGCAGGAACTTGTAACACTGTAGTCTTTGTTTTAATAGAATTTTTCTCTTCATATAGCCTTAATGTATATTTAGGCATAATATGCATAGACATTATGCACACACATGTGCTTAAATATAAGCCTGGACTATGGATGGTTTTAAAAAGGTAAGTTGGCCGGGCGTGGTGGCGCACGCTTGTAATCCCTGCACTTGGGAGGCTGAGACAGGAGGATCACGCAGGTTCGAAGCCAGCCTCAGCTGGCTTAAGAGACTATGTTTCCAAATTAAAAAAAAAATAAAAAAAATAGGTCTGGGAGTGTAACGGGGGGGGGGGGGGTAGAAGGCCCCTGGGTTCTATCCCCAGTACCACCAAAAAAAAATGTAAATAAAAAGTTAAGTTGATATCCTCACAGCAGTGCCTTCAAACGGAAATATACTTTATGATCTTTAGATAAAACCTGTTAATTATTATTGATTTTAGGTTTTTTAGTAAGATTTTAACCTATGGTATTATACCTTTCTTGTTCCTGTTTTTAGGCAAATAGTGAAAACTAGGAAAAATTAAATACCTGATGAAATTATTAAACGTCTTGATATTATGGAAAAATTGAACCATCTAACTTGACTGAACAGTTGACTCAGCTGTTTTGTGTGGGTTGTTTGAATCAACATGTCCTCTTATGATAACATTTCTGGTTAAGTATATTTGTCTGTAGATATTAAGAGATAATACATTTTTCTTACATTTAGACAGTAGGAAGAGGCCGGACTCTACTTCTTCAAGCAAAGGTAACACGTCTCATCATCCCCAAGCTCTTCTTACCCTGCCCACTGTACACCTGGATCTGAGCTTTAAAAATCTGTATACTGATGCTCTGGCCGGTGACTCTGGAAAGGATACGTGCTGACTGACTGAGTCAGCAAACCCTTGATTTTCAGTGCAACTGCCAAGGTCATGAGAAAGTCCTTTTTTTCTAAGTTTTAGTCTTCGTGTGTGGGTGGGAAAATGAACTTTTTTTTTTTTTCTGAGTTGGGGTCTTGCTATGTTGCCAGGCTGGTCTTAAACTCCTAGGCCTGAGTGATCTTCTCACTGGTGTCCTGAGTATGGAGGACTGTAGGCACTCATCCAGCTCCAGGGAAAAGAAACTTTTCATAACTCTATTTTGAGTTAAGAATTTCTAACAGTAACACAATTTAAGACTACTATTTCTTTCTTTTTTTTTTTTTTTTTTTTTTTTTTTTTTTTTTTTTTTTTTGCGGGTCTGGGGATGGAACCCAGGGGCATTCAACTTCCGAGCTACAGCCCCTACCCTATTTTTTATTCTTTATTTTGAAACCGGGTCTCACTGAGTTGCAGAAGGCCTCACTAAGTAGCTGAGGCTGTCCGCGAACCATGATCCTCCAGTCTCAGCCTCCCAAGCGCAAGAATAAAATGAGGGCGATTTTTCCGAGGGACCAGTATGAACAGTCAGTTTACAGTAGACAAATTCTGAGGTTTTGGGAATCAGAGGAGCAGGTGAGTGGGAAGGAAGCCTTTGCTGGGAGCGCAGGGTTTCCACGGGGAGCACGGGATGCAGTGTCCTTGAACCTGCAGGCCCTGGGCGGTGAGCTAACAGTCCACAAGTGTCTTTTTTGGTCTTACAGGAGGATTTCTCTGGCTACGACTTTGAAAACAGATTGCACGTGCGCATCCATGCCGCCCTGGCCTCTCTGAGGGAACTGGTACCTCAATGACAGGCCCAGGGCGGCCGCTCTGTCCCTCCCCACCCGGGTCCGCATCGTCAAATAAAAGCAGAGGACGAAGCTCTTGTGAAGATCAGCGTTGCTTCTGAAAGCCACCTGTGCCCGGGACACATTTGCCCAGTGAAGCTGACGTATTAAACATGTAGCTAAAGAGTAATGATGATGTCGACAGTGATGAGAATAACTAACCACCTGGGGAGAGGGTTAAGTGACCTTGTTCAGACATTTTAGCTTTGTGATTTATTATTTTTAAAATAAAATCAAACTGAATATTCATCCTGTGATCTCGTCGGAACGTCTCCCTTAAGCACACATCCGAATGGCTACAGGACGTGGTACCTTTAAAATTCTTAATGGTTTCATGACATAGCATTTATATTCTGTTCTGAAAAAAATAAAAGTGCTTTCTAGTGTTTTACTTCAGCCTCAAAAGATTCCTGTAAATAATTATCACAGGTATTCTTATCCCCATTTGACAGAGAGTGAAACTCAGGCACAAAATGGCTAAGTGATTTATTCCAAATAATTATCCCTGTTATCCATGAAGCAGTAACTAGAAAGCATATCTCCTGGTCACCAGCCAAAAATTCCTTTATTGTACTACATGTATACATACATATATATACACAGATATGTTAAGAACCCAGAATTCAATGTTTTTCTTATTGAAAAATTCTGCTCAAATTATGTAATCAAAAATAATCATCTCCAGATTGTCTACAACTGTTTCAAAATGAGAAACACTTTTTTTTCCTTTGGAAGACAACCAAGCAGGAGCGGACAGCAGATGATTTTATAACCAAAGGTATAACTGTTTAGCTGATGTATTAGGAAGCCGTGTCTATAGTTTAGACAAATAATGCCAACATTGTAGGAGTTTACCATTTTTTGTGTGTGTGAAAATTGTCTAATGACCAACCTTCGGAAATCTTTTAACAAATTACTTGAAAAGGTTATTCTTGAATCTTTTGAGGTTTCTGCCTCAAAATATTTGGATGGTGAAATATTTTCAGGACTCTATATTGCTGGCATTTAATCATTTTCCCCTTCTCAGGTTACTAGATAATATAAAAGTAGTTATTTTAAATCCTTAACTCTAGTTTTTGTTGATATTTAATTGACTTCTCTGCCCCGTGCTGCACACCTGTGATTCTGAAGAACCTGAATACCTCAGCCTTTTGAGTCCGCCATAACTTTGCTCATTCTTTATGTTAAACTTTTTAATCTATATTGAGCTAAGGAAATCATTTTATTTATATTTTTTGTTGCTGGAGATTGAACTCAGGGCTGTTCTGCCTCTGAGCTGCACCTCCAGCCATTTTTTATTTTGACACGGGGTCTTGCTAAGTTCCTGAGGCTGGCCTTGAACCTGCCGTCCTCCCGTCATAGCCTCCCAAGTCCCAGATTAGAGGCATGTGTCACTGCAGCCAGCCAGCCAAGTGGTCATTTTAGAGTATCATGTACATATCCTTCTGGCTGATGCATAGCCTCGTGTGATGTTACTGCTTTAATATGGACAAAATGAAAATGAGAAGAACCGCGTGAATACTGGCAGGTTTATTCTAATTTAATCTTGTTTTGAGAAAGTAATTTCTTTGAAAGAAGTTTCTCCTCACTGACCATCTATACTATCTTTATGTCTCTTCGTGCTTTTACTGACCTCTTTTGGGTATTTCTGAAGTATATATTCACATCAGGTTCCTGGTGTGAACCTGTTACCGATTTTAGGTACTAGTAAGAGAGCAAAGATTGTTACCTACATTCAGTACATCCAGAAGCCAAGAAGAGAGAGTTTTTCTGAAGAGAGAAATATTGAAAGCCTGTGACTAAAGAGAACAACACCAATCTTTAAAGTACAGCTCTGACCATGTTCTCCTCTCAATCTATAGTACCAGCAGCAGTCTTTTCTGATGATTTTGGAGGCTTCTGAATTGTGACTGAGTCAGTTCAGTCATTCTTACTTGAATTTTCAGTTCCAATATTGTTCTAACTCTTAGGCAGGAGTGGTGGTGCACCCTGTCATCCCAGTACATGGGGGGCTGAGACAGGATCATCACAGGTTCATGGCCAGTTTCAGCAACTTAGTGAGGCCCTACACAACTTAGGGAGACCCTGTTGCAAAGTAAAAAGTTGAAAAATAGGGCTAGTGGTATAGCTCAGAGGTAGAACAAGCCCATACTCAAAGATTATTACAGAAGGTCCTATGCTTTCCAATTTAATTTTGTGTGTGCATGAGTTGAGTTAAAAAGTTCTTTTTCCTTCCCCATAAGGATTTCAGGATTTCAAAAAGGGTTTGTCTAGCTCACAGGTAACTAGACAGACAACGCTCTGACACCATCCAGGAGGTTTTCTCCACTAGTCAAAGCGTGGGTCTTCCCCAGCCTTAGATCAGGCAGCTCCTGGGGTACAGATGAGATTCTCAAGAGTCCAAAATGACAAAAGCACCCTGTGCGTCCACTGTACCTTTGGGGCGACTGAAATCCAAGTATACTCTGAGTCGAGTAACTCGCAACAGTGACTGGCCCGTGCGCTGTGACCCACCCAGCTGGGAACAGACTGCGACTCGGCCCGGGACTGGTTTGACGTAAACTCTTTACCCGTTGCTGATGAAGAAAACAGTCATATAGAGAACGACTTGCGTCTATGTGAGCTGCTGCTTTTATGTCGTCATCACTCCCCTTTCCTGTTTCAGAGGCTATCAAATGGATATTCTAATGTATAAATGTCAGATATATTTTTGTATTAGACTCTGCCTATGATGACCAATCTCTAATGTATATTTTATGTATGTTAAACACATTTTTCTAATTTGACAGACTGAAGGCATGGTCTAGTAATAATGTGCTATGTACCTTGCTGGTTAATCTATTTAAGATTTTACCTTTATTGGGTTAGGTATCTTATTTTACTGCATGATAGTTATGTCTTCTACTGAGTAAAGAATTTGAACTTTCAGGTGTTACAGAATATTAGCATATTGTCACATATTGTATAAGCTAATTATTTGCTAAATTTTCACTTTTGTTTCTACCAACTAAAATTAAAGGACAATGCACACTCGATTTTTAAAATACGTGCGCGTACACACGCGCACACACGCTTCCTCTCTGTGTAGCCTTTCCTAGTTGATTTCTTCCTTTAAGCAAATCATGGTGATGTGTATTCATGTGACTTTATACCTATGAATTTATACATTCATGTCTGTCTTGGTGGCGTTGGGTGGTATATTTTGTAGGAAAGAAACTGTCAAACCCATATACGTGTAAGAAAATATATATTAGAGGCAGTTGACTTAGAAGCAAAAAAAAAAAAAAGAAATTCAGAAAGAGACGACGACAGCAGGCGCAAGACAGCAAACAGTCGGCTCAGAGCAGATGCAGCCCGTTGTGAGTGAAAAAGCAGAACTGTCAGGAGCACAGTGTAGGGCTGAGCTCTCTGTGGACTCAGGTGTGTTGTACAAACACTTGTGATCCAGATGACTTGTGTGTGTGTCCTGGGGATTGAACCTACCACTCCAGCCTTATTTGTTATTGTGAAACAGGGTCTCAGTAAGCTGCAGCGGGCCTCACTAAATTCCTGAGGCTGGCTGCACGCCTCGACCCTCCTGTCTCAGCCTCTCAAGCACTGGGAGTAGAAGCAGGCATCACTACACCCTGCCTCCAGATGACTTCTGGGTAACATTGAATTGATCTTTTCAAGACCAGTGGCTCCCAGTTTTCCTATGTGACATGACTCCTCTAGGGTTCCGGCTCAGCAGATTCTAGGTCGAGTCTGGGAAGGCATTTTTAACAAGATCCTGGTCATCAGGATTAGAGAAATAATGCTGGAGGCCACCATCTTTTTGTTATCTATTTAGTAATCAGGAAGAAAAGCTCAACATGAACAGAATTGTAGAGTAAGGTTCAGGCAGGTCATAGGATATATTTTCATGAGACCACTAAAGACATGCTTTTAGCCCATTGGCTGCCAAAGTAGGCTTCTGAGCTGAGTTTTAAAGGAGAAGTAGGATTCAGTCAGGTGAAAACGATGCCTGGAGGAGTCAAAGAGCAGGATCATTCAAAAATCTGGGAGTCAAGCAGGAACAAGACAGTAAGAGGGGGGGTAAGAGAGGTGCAGTGCCACAGCAAGGACTCTGGACTTCCAGAGGTCAGGGTGGATTGGGCTGTGGGGAGGAGAATGCGGGAAAACAAGGCCGATTTGCATTTTACCTAGATGACTAGTGACCAAGAAGAAACTTAACACAAGGCTAAGAAGATTGTGAAACCACATTGAATCTTAAGCAGTTCAAAAAATCAGAGCAGCGAATGGGCTGTGGTTTGTTTTGAATGGGTTAGTTTTCACTGTCACAATACGCATTTCAGAGTGACTCAGAAAAGGCACTGAAGAAAGAGTGGAAGCTTCCCTTCTGGGTATTTCTGTGTAGTATCAACACTCCAGAGGTGTTCCAGATGACCTGCAAAGGTCAGGCTGCACAGCCATCACTGCCTCCAGTCCCAAAAGACATCATGAGTGGGTCTCTAATGCTTGTACTTAGGGTTCCTGTAACTTTGTTCACCACGCCGTGTGTGTGTGTGTGTGTGTGTGTGTGTGTGTGTAGTACTTAGGATTAAACCCAGGGCATTCTACCTCTCAGCTACATCCCCAGCCCTATTGTTTTTTGTTTTGAAATGGTCTCCTTAGGTTGTTGAGAGCCTCACTAAGTTGCTGGCCTTGAACCTGCAATCCTTCTCTCTCAGCCTCCTCTGGCACAATGGGCATTCACCACCATGCCCTGCTCTTTAAACCTTTGAAAGTTGAATATAAGCTACTCCATCTTTGTGTGTGTGTGTGTGTGTGTGTGTGTGTGTGTGTGAGAGAGAGAGAGAGAGAGAGAGAGAGAGAGAGAGAGAGAGAGAGAGAGAGAGACTGGGTGGAATCTAGGGGCTTTTCTACCCCCCAGGCTATACTCCCAGACCTATTTTATATTTTATTGGGAAACAGGGTCTAAGTTGCTGAGAGCTCACTCAGTAGCTGAGGCTGGCTTTGGACCTGTGTGATCCTCTGTCCCAGCCTCCTGAGCACT
Organism: Muscardinus avellanarius; assembly: GCF_963383645.1. Taxonomy (NCBI): domain Eukaryota; kingdom Metazoa; phylum Chordata; class Mammalia; order Rodentia; family Gliridae; genus Muscardinus; species Muscardinus avellanarius. Next base: position 51,382,726 of record NC_137803.1, on the reverse strand, counting down.
GGGATTATTAGCATGTGCCACCACACCCGGCAAGGGAACTTTCATCCATTTTTTTTTTTTTGACAGTTTTGGTGATTGCGATCGGGACCTTAGGCATGCTAGTCAAGTGCTCTACCCCTGAGCAACATCCCCAGCCCCTCCATCATCTTTTACACTACTACACTACTACAATGGGACTATTACACTACTACATTTACTAGTAGTGTAATACTATTACACTACTACAATGGGACTAGAAGCAAATGATGTTGCATAGAAAATGTAACATCTGTAGACTTACCCAATATGTATCTTCACAAGAGGGAGATTATAGTGGATTCACTATCATTAAATGGATGAATGAATTAACAGAAAAAATTATCTGTAGCCTGTATATACACAGGGGCCTCAACATTGCCTCATTGCAGTGTTCTGGAAGCCTTTATGAGTTAAAACTTTTCTTTGGTTAGATGTAAGTCTCCTGTGATGGTATTTCCTGTGGATTAATGGGTCTTAATTGCTTTTGAACATTTGAAAATGGATTATGGTATGTACAGTTCCAGGAGTCCCCAAAGACCACCAGGAGACCAATACTGCATGCAAAAACAGCCTTTATTCGGGCTTAAGCTCGTACTCTCAGACTTTACCGACACAGCAGATCCATACTGAGAGCCCCTTCAGCAGTAGAGACGAAGCTTTTATGGTGCTTAGGGTAGGGTGAGGAGCTAGCTACATCTGAGCAAGGTTGGTCTGGCGCAAGGGGATTGGTCCATACTGGCCACATCAGCTTAACCTTTTTAAGCTCAGGTTTTGGGGTCTTAACAGCATTGAGCTGGGCTAACAACCAATTCTTGGCTGCCCAAGGTCAATCCTGGCTGCAGCTCTTTGGCTGATAGCTTTAGAGACGGAAGGATTTTGTTCTGCCTAAGTCTTTTTCACATTACAGAGAAGACTCCTTGGAGTCCTTAAGTCATTGTGGAATTATTTAATGCCCAGCACAAATATGCGAGCCTGAGTTGAAGGAGCCAAGGGTAAATTTATAAATGAAGCAACGTTTCATTCACTGGGAAAACAGTAGAAGTTACTCCTTGGTTTGCAACCTGTTGCTGAGGTTTGACCTAGGGGAATACTAGTTTTGTGCATGTGGGGAGGAGAGGAGGCTGCTGGGAACTGAGCCCAAGGGTGTCCTACCACTGAGCTATATCCCCAGCACTATTTTTTTTTTAAAAAACAGGTTCTTAGTGGCTGAGTCTTGATCTAGATTCCTCAGGTCTCAGCCTCCCAAGGACTGAAAACGCAAAGCCCGCCCCTTGAGTTCCGGCCTTTGTTCCTCTCGGCTCCCTATTGGCTGGGGCCGCCCTGGCCCCGCCTCCTTACATGGTGCTGGGAGCCTCCCTTGAGGGGGCGGAGCATTGTGATGCCTCCTTGACGTCACCGGGGTTATAAAAGGCCTGCCCAGGTCGCGATTTCTTACAGGAGCCGCCTGCAAGGGGGCAACGAGGAAGCCTTTTTTAGCCGGAAAGAGGAAGGTGGGGCGACTCTGCGCCCCGGAGGCAGTTAGTGGTCGGGTCACCAAGTCTCAAGTATTGGGGAAGAGGGTTCCCGGAGAGGGAGGGGCCGGCCCACCCGGCAGGGCGGTGACCTGGCCGGCCCCCAGCGCTGGGGCCTAGGCGGCGGCCGCCTGCCACTCCGGGCCTAGTGTCGAGCCCAGGGTCGGCTCACCGTCCTCTTCCCCAGACGCAAAGCAAAGGCGGAGGAGCCGGCGCCGAGGGCTCGGGGAAGTGTGCGCCCCTTGTCTTCTGTAGCCCCGAGTCCCCACTGCCGCCGTCCTCAGCCAGAGGGTCATCCTTTACTTACTCAGAGAGTTAACATAGTGGGTGAACGGAAGCTCACAAATGTCCGCTTTGGGCAGCTTTTGGAAGAGGACTTTGGGAGTTGTTGAGCTTCCCCCCTTTTCTTCTTGAAGTACGGGGTTGGACTCAGGCGGTCTACCACTGCACCTCATCCCCAGGCCCACCACCCCCTTTTTTCCTCCCAAAACGGTATGAATTGCCCAGGCTGGCCCCAAATTTGCGATCCTCCTGCCTCAGCCTCAGTATCTATTTTTCTTTTTCTTTTGTGGTACTGGAGATGGAACCCAGAGGCTTTCAACGTCTGACCTACACTCACACGATTTTTTAATTTTTGTGGCACTGGGGGTGGAACCCAGGGACATTGTACTTCCGAGTTATACCCCCAGCCCTATTTTTTATTATTATTATTATTATTATTATTATTAATTATTTTGGTGGTACTGGGGTTCCTGGAAGCCCTTCTACCTTAGGGCTACACTCCCAGACCTATTTTATACTTTTTTATTTGGAAACAGGGTCTCTTAAGCCAGCAAGGCTGGCTTTGAACCTGCACAATCCTCCTGTCTCCGCCTCCCAAGGGTGGGGTTTACAAGCATGAGCCACCAGGCCGGGCTAGTCTTATTCTTTTTAGAAACAGGGTCTCACTGAGTTGTAAAGAGCCTGGCTAAGCAGCTGAGGCTGTCCATGAACCGCGATACTCTGGTCTCTGCCTCCCGAATGCCGGGATTATAAGCCTGGCTTTATTTTTTGTTTTGAAAGTCTCGCAGGGTTGCTGAAGCTGGCTGCGAATCTGTGATCCTCCTGTCACAGCCTCCCAAGGACTGGGATTACTAGCACCCCATGCTCAACTGATCTGGAGGAATACATTGTGCCTGAATCGAATTATTGAAAAACAAAGCTTCAGAGCTAATGCCAAATTTATTCTACAGGCAAGCTTCTTAATACCGAGTGCTGTTACATATAATCATTCTCTTTAGTGTGCATCCTGGCAGAAATTATTGGTTAGTAAAGGTGACCCAAGAGAGTTACACAGGCGTAAGGAGTCGTGTGTGGACAGGAGAGGTAATGAGGGCAAGATCTGCCATAAATGTACCTCTTTCCTTTTAAACCGACTCTTCAGATCTAGCGACCAAAGATAGAGGCACAGCCCCCACCCACCCCCACTCCCAGTGGTTTGGAAATGCGTTTCCCTGGTACTTTGTGTTCCTTCTGAAAACGCAAAGCCCGCCCCTTGAGTTCCGGCCTTTGTTCCTCTCGGCTCCCCATTGGCTGGGGCCGCCCTGGCCCCGCCTCCTTACATGGTGCTGGGAGCCTCCCTTGAGGGGGCGGGGCATTGTGATGCCTCCTTGACGTCACCGGGGTTATAAAAGGCCTGCCCAGGTCGCGATTTCTTACAGGAGCCGCCTGCAAGGGGGCAACGAGGAGGCTTTTTTTAGCCTTTTTAGCCGGCAGGTGGGGCGACTCTGCGCCCTGGACACAGTTAGGCGGTCGGGGCATCTCGCACAACGGGGGAGACAAACCAAGTCTCAAGTATTGGGGAAGAGGGTTCGGTCCCCCGGGGTAGGGCAGCTACTCGGCCAGCCCCTGGGGGCCGCGCTGGGGCCTAGGCGGGCGGCAGCCTGCTGCTCCTGGCCTAGTGTCCCGAGCCCCAAGGTCGGTTCATCGGCCTCTTCCCCAGACTCAGGCGGTCTATCACTGCACTTCATCCCCAGGCCCGCCACCCCCTTTTTTCTCCTGAAACGGTTTGAATTGCCCAGGCTGGCCCCAAATTTGCAATCCTCCTGCCTCAGTATCTATTTTTCTTTTTCTTTTGTGGTACTGGAGATCGAACCCAGGGGCTTTCAACCTCTGACACTCACAACATTTTTAAAATTTTTGCGGCACTGGGGGTGGAACCCAGGGATATTGTACTTCTGAGTTACACCCCCAGCCCTATTTTTTAGTCTTAATTTTTTGAAACAGGGTCTCACTGAGTTGCAAAGAGCCTAAGTAGCTGAGGCTGTCCACGAAACGCGATACTCTGGTCTCTGCCTCCCGAATGCTGGGATTACAAGACTGGCTTTATTTTTTGTTTTGAAACAGTCTCGCAGGGTTGTTGAAGCTGGCTGCGAACCTGTGATCCTCCTGTCACAGCCTCCCAAGTACTAGGATTGCAGGCATGGGCCACCACACCCTGCCGAATATTTGTATTTTTGACTGTAATTTCTCAAGTTACTCGGGTGTTTTATACAGAACTGCCTTGTAGGAATTTGAGGTGCTCTGTCTCCACATGTTCCCAAAAGAGGGTGGGGTGTGTCCTGCGCAAGGTGAGAACTAGCAGCACCTGGGCCCATGTGCCCAGTTGGTCGGGCTGCTAATACCCAAAGAAAGCGTTTTGTCCCTCCATCTGCCTGCTGGTAGGCCCTTTGAAAACGATTTCCCCACCTGAGGCTCTGTTTTAAAGTTATGTGTAGAACATGTATGTGAATGTTCCATGTGTCATACACACACTACCACTGCCTTTGGGCTTTATCATTTAGCATGGAGGCTTGCCAAGCTGCACTGTTTTTTAAAAGATGATTTAATTCAGCAAAGCTCCTGGGGAGTGTTTTCATTAAGTGACTGAACACACTTGGTTATATTCTCAAATGGTTCACGTTGGCTCTACAGACTCATTTTATCCTGACCTGTGAGGAGCTGAAATGTGCTTTTAAATACTCAGCTTTTTTCTGACACATCAGTTGCCTTTTATTACAAGTTGGTCCCTTGTATAACATTGGCAACTAAACCGCACCACGTAGCCTCATGAAACCTGTTACTCTGCACTGAGGGGTGTTGTGAAGGACATGGTTCATTATGCTCTTTACTGGGACCCGTGGGAGATTGGGAGATAATTCTCCTGGGTCTCGGTGTCCAGAAGAGCTGTGATCTCCCCCAAGAAGCTGATTTCTTTTTCAGCTTTAGGAAACCTAAATAATTTATTCACTCCCTATTTTGTGTACGCTGCTTGGTCCCTCAAAAACATCCAATACCCACCTCTCTCAAAGTGAAGGACGTATGTATGGCTTGCATTCGGGTGCTAACCTCACTCAAAACTTCATCCTGCTTTTCCTATCATACATTTCCCCTTAACCACTGAACAGATTTTCCACTTTGAGTATTTATAAGCTTTCAAAAATATATTTTTAGAACAAGACAGAAAACACACACACTGATACACAGTCTAGGATTGACAATCTCTGCCACCTTTGAGGATTATAGATTAGACCATGCGATACCCTTGGTACTTAGAAGCCAGAAAGGCAGGAGAAGGGAAGATGAAGAAAGTAGGGTAGAAGGTGAGGGAGGTGTGAGAGAAGGGTGTGTGGCATAACACCACAGATACCTGTACCTATTCTCACTGTTAGAAGCAAGATTAAAATTAAAGCAAAAAAAAAAAAAAAAAAAAAAACGTACTCAAAGATGAGCAGTGTGTTTGGGGATATATTTAGAAAAGCGAAAAAGTCATTTTCTTATAGCAACACTGTTTTGTAATACTCTTTAAATATCCAGAAAAACCAGTGCCTGTGTGAACATTGTTTGGAAACAGATACATGGGCCTAATTTATCTTTTTTTAGTATTAATTTGCAAAATGTGCACTAGGTTTTAAAGAAGTAGGTTTTGCTTGGTTTTTATTGGTTTTAATATCACTCTGGGAGTCTCGGCAAGGCTTTTCCTATGGATTTTTCTAATAGTGTTAGATAACTCATAGGCATATAGTAAGATATTGGTAGTGGGGTTTTAGGTTTTTTTCACTATCAAGATTTAGCCTATGAAGAGTGTGGCACATGCCTGTAATTCCAGCAACTTAAGGAGGCTGAAGTAGGAGGATCTCAAGTTCAAGGCCAGCCTGGATGGCTTAGCAAGACTGTTTCAGAATAAAAAGGGCTGGGTATGTAGATCAGTGGTAGAATGGCCCTGGGTTCAATCTCCTTGATCACAAAACAACCATACACATTTTACTAGAACACATGGAAACTAGAACTAAAGCTAATAATTTTTTTTAGTTTTTTATTGGTGCACTGTATTCATACATCATAGTGGGATACAAAGAAAACTTTTGTAGACATACATGCACACATTGCCAGTCAACCCCCACCCGATCCCCACCCCATTCCCTCCCCATCCCTCCTTTCCATGCTTGGCTTAGTGGTTGACATCTAGTATTATAGCAATTTATCCAAAATAAAGCTAATAATTTTAATAGGAGATGTATTTATTCTTGGAAACCATAGTTAACTGAAATAAAAGCTAATATGCTATGTGTACGACTTTGTTTTTCTTCATTATAGCTGCGATTACAGACATCCTGCCAAAATGATTTCTTCAAAGCCCAGACTTGTCGTGCCCTATGGCCTCAAGACACTTCTTGAAGGAGTTAGCAGAGCCGTGCTCAAAACCAGACCGTCAAACATCACCCAGTTTGCAGCAATTTATTTCAAAGAACTTATTGTGTTTAGAGAAGGTTTGTTCATGCTTTTGATCACATATTTTTGCTTTGAAAAAGCATTTTAAGTTGGGAGTTTTATGTACCGATATTTGAGTCCCTGTATTTATACCTCAAGGGAATAAGTCTCTGGATATAAAAGGTCTGATTAGAGTTTTATGTACCGATGTTTGACTTTCTGTGTTTATTTCTCCAGGGAATATGTGTCTGGATATAAAAGATCTGGTTAAACAGTTTCATCAGAATAAAGGTAAGTGCCACAAATAGTGATAGTTTTAATAATGTTGGTTATAAGTCACTGCACAGTTGCTAGCACACATTTACTTTAAGAATGGTGTCATCTGATATTTCTGTTTAATCTCATTAATGTTTTATGTATAAATAATCACACTGATGCTGTGTGAGTGTGTGTGTGTGTGTATGTGTGTGTGTGTGAGGTAAGGGGAATTTAACCCAGAGGTCATTCTCTGAGCTATACCCCCAGCCCTATTTTATTTTTATTATTTATTTACTTATTTTTGTGGTACTGGGGTACCTGGAAGCCCTTCTACCTCTGGGCTGGGCTACACTCCCAGACCTATTTTATATTTTTTTATTTGGAAACAGGATCTCTTAAGCCAGCGAGTCTGGCTTCAAACCTGGCCATCCTCCTGTCTCCGCCTCTCAAGCTCGGGGATTACAAGTATGCGCCAGCCACGCCTGGCTTATTTTTATTTTTGGAAACAGGATCTTGCTAGGTTGATGAGTCTCACTACTTGCTGTGGCTGTCCTTGAACCTGCGATCTTCTTGTCTCAGCCTCCCAAGTACTGGGATTACAGGTGTGTACCACCACACTGGCTAGTGCTTTGTTTTTTATTAAATCATTTTTTTATCTTGGTTCTGACATTTTAGAAAGTTATAAATCTTAAAGAGATACATCTTTTGCAAACCATTTGGCACAATGAATGTACCTGAATGCCTAAAACAGTATATGTAAGTTATGACTGAGACCCCTGTCAATATGCCCTTCCTTAGGGAACTGTAGTGAAATTTAAGACAATAGCATTTTATAGAAATGAATCCATGAAACATAGTGAGATATTTTATTAAAGTTGTGCAGAATGATCATGGAGAATTAAAAACAATAAGATTCCATGAGTTGCCAGAAATTTTCATAACTCTGTCACTTTTGTGATGAAATAGTTAACAGCCATAGCCCAGAGAAGTGAGGAGTAAGGCTTAGAAAATTGCAAAGAGCATGAGGGTTTGAATCTGCATTGAAAGAGCCCAGAACAGAAAGCAAGACTGAGAACAGCACAGGTTGGCATGTTAAGGGTGGAGGATGCAGAGCCTGTTGAGGAGCACTCTGGACCTCCCGCTGCTTCCCTGGTCGCATGCGCAGCTCACCCTGGGATGGGGCCTTGCCTGCCATCGGCAGCACACACAGACGACCTCCACCACCCTTCCTCTCCCCAGCCTGGCTTCCCAGTGCTCAAGTCATCATTGTCTCTGTGTCTTTTACATCCCCCGCCTCGCAGAGCCTGGTGTCTTTAGGGTGGTGCTAACCTTCCAGGCCTGATATCACTGTGCCAGTCCACTCACCTCTGCCCATTCTAGGAAATTCTTCCTTGGATCCTCTTGTTTTTGGCTCTTGTGTAATTTGATTAAACAGATACTTATCCTATCTGAATCAATGTAAGATCCCCAATTTCTCAGTCTTCTCAGGAGTGTTTCTTCATTAATCCAAACCATTACTTGCTGAGACTTAAAACTCAGAGCTGGGCCTTGAACCTGTGATTCTATTGTCTTAGCCTCCCAAGTACTGGGATTATAGGCTGTGCCACTGAACCCAGCTCTATGTCTTATTTTTATAGAGGCTTATACATATTGGCAACTATCCATTCATAGCTAAACAAATAATACATTTTAGGCAAATCCCTACTGAAGTTTATAAAGCTTTGGCACTATTCTGCAACTTTCCTAGGCTTTTTTTTTTTTTTTTTTTTTTTTTTTTTGTACTGGTGCTCAAACCCAGGAGCATTCTATTTTTGAGCTACATCCCTGGCTCTATTTATTTTTTATTTTGAAACAGAGTTGCTGAGGCTAATCTCAAACCTCCCATCCTCCCGTCTCCGCCTCCCAAGTGCTGGGATCATAGGAGTGTGCCACTGCACCTGAATGCCCAGGCGCTTCCCCACAAGCATCGCTACGCTAAGTCCCTAAACAGGAATGGTACTGTGCCAGAATTACCCTTTTTTTCTAGAGTCTGGTATTTGCCTAGGCAGGATGGTGATCATTGTACCAAGATAAGTGTTTCATTAAGCTTAGAAAAAGTCCTATCACTCAATGATGATGGTGCATGGGTTCTTTATGCTTGTCTGTTGAGGTAAAAATAATCAGCTGAGGATAAGACCAAGTACATTATTGAGCAAATGAGTCAAGAATTGAGTGTCAGACTGGGGACTAAAAATACAGTGTGCCCTGGGTTAGGAAGCAGATCTAGCCAGTCAGGGAAGCTGGGACAGGAAACCAGGTTGCTGAGGTGAGGCTGGGAGTACCAACGCCAGAGTCAGGACACAAGAGAAGAATGTCTTAGTTTTTAGCTTTACAGGCTTGATATACAGTTTCACAATCCAGAGACTTGGAGGGCTTTCTGTTATCCCTACTCTTCAGCATGATAAGAATACTTTTCAAAAGTATTTATATAGCTGGGCGTGGTGGCGCAAGCTTGTAATCCTAGCACTTGGGAGGCTGAGACAGGGGGATCGTGGTTCAACGACAGCCTCAGCTACTTAGTGAGGCCCTTTGCAACTCAGTGAAATCCTGTTTCAAAATAAAGAATAAAAAATAGGGCTGGGGGTATTAGTTTGAGGTAGAATGCCCCTGGGTTCCATCCCCAGTACCGCAAAAAAAAAAAAAAAAAAAAAAAAAAAAAAGAGCTGGGCGTGGTGGTGCACGCTTGTAATCCCAGCATTGGGAAGGCTGAGACTGGAGGATGGCGGTTCACAGACGGCCTCAGCTACTTAGTGAGGCCCTGTGCAACTCAATTGAGATCCTGTTTCAAAATAAAGAATAAAAAAATTGGGCAGGGGGTATAGCTCGGAGGTCAAATGCCTCTGGGTTCCATCCCCAGACCCCCCCCCCCCACACACACAAAGCATTCACACACTTTGATTTCAGATCCTCCCTAATGCCTGTTGTGTTGATCTTGACCCACTGAAGCATTCACTTGCTTTAAAGGAGAGGTAAACACAACGTGGAATGGGGGGTCTTTACTCATTGTGGAGCTTCCAAAGCTCATAGTAAAGCAAACTCACACTTTGGAATTGTGCAGGAGCCTGTTTTTGTTGAGAGATGATTTTCTTAAACTTTCTGGAGCTGGGTTTTAAGAGCCAAAGCTACCAGAGCCCAATTTTTATAGATGTCATAGAGAGGAAAAGAGATTGGTTAAATGAGGTTCCTGCTGTAAAGGAAAGGGAATTGGAAACCCTCTGGGCAGTGGACGTGTGGTCCTAGCTGTGGGTAGAGCCTCGAGACTCCTGGCTGAGGTAGGAAGTGCATATAAGGGAGGAGGGAGAATCTCTGGTCAGAGTCCCTAAAAGAAAAACAAGAAGTGTTTTTATGTTCCCTGTGTTGTCTAGAAGGATGCATGGCTCTTAGAGAAGCTGTGCGCTTAGAATGGTACTGCGCTTAGCATGGCATATGCTGTACCCAGCCACCTACTTGGTAATTTTCATGTATCTCAAATATTCATTGCACTGAAGCAATAGCACAGAAATAATGGTCATTTCTCAGAGGGCCTGAGATGGTACTCTCGGCTTCCTGTGTCCCGGGTATGGCTTTTAGTGGGTCCAGGTGTTTCTGGACTGTCTGCTGACTAGCATGGAATCAGGACTATTCACGGCAAGAGAGCAGAGACTAATATCCAAGGTAAAAACGGGCAGCTAGACCTTAGATGTTACAGACAACCAATCAGCACGGGGGTTACCAGTCCTTGAGTGAGGCATCCTTTCCTGAAAGTTGTAAACATTTGAGCAGAAACTATGAAGACAAAGACCCATACCCAGAAACAAGAGTTACAGCTCTACAGAGGTAGAGAGCCAGCAGAAAGGAAAGGCAGATCAGAGCCAGAGCTTAGGCCAGCGCTCAGGGAACACTTGATAACGATAGTACTCCCAGAAGACTCAGTAATTCGTCAAAAGAGACTTTTAAATAAAAAGGGACAGATATTTTTTAAATCAAGCAAATTCTGCCACTAGCAAATGAGCATTTTAATGTAAGATAGGATCAGTCACAGAAAGTAAAGGAGTGCTTTCTGGGTATGTTAAGTCCTGATTTCTCTACAAGAGCATGGCATGCAGCACTTCCCACGACCTGCATCTGCTGCCTTCGCATCTGTCCTGTCGCACATCTTCGTTGACCTTATGCACCAGACACTGACACTATTTGTCCTCTCCTGAAAATGCAAAACCATTTCAAGTCATTTGATTTGGGTTTATGTGGTTTCTCCAGTTCTTTTTCCTCCTCTTTCCTAATTTTCAAATCCTATGTATTCTTAAAATCCAATTCATTATTTCATTTAACAAATACTTGAATTCCTAGCAATTACCACATGTTACGTTAGGTGAAATTCATCTGAGGAAAAGAGATTTCATTTCAGCTCTGATGAAGTAGCTGTTGGACTTTCCTTCCTAGGAAACACAACCGTAAAGACTAGATAAGTCTTATGAAACAAAGGCCAATGCCTGTGCTCTTGGGAGACAGGACTCGTAGAAATGCAGCCCCTATTCACCTGGCTTTCCCCCGTATTTTGAATTCTTGTGCAAGGAAAAGGGAGCCTAAGCAGTGGGTAAAAGTCTGAAAAGAGAAAGGCAGAGTTGGAGGTTGTCAGTGTGCTTGGGATTCGAGTGACAAGGTGCCAAAGGAGAAGCATTTGCAAAGAAGGACCCCAGAGCCTGTAGGAAACCCCGGGGATTTTCTCCAACTCCTAAACTGTTCATGGATGGAGCAAGGCTTGAAGTTTGGCAGAAGGGTTGTTGGAGACTAAAGACCAGGCAGAGATTTCAGAAGCAGTGCAGTGTTCTGAGAGACTTCGTGCTTTAGGCTTAGCAAAAGGGAAGAGACTTCTGTGAAGCACTGGCAGTTCACCTACGATCCCAGAAAGGTCAGTGTGTAGGAATTATAACAACAAGTTCAAACATGCTCACCTTAACAGACTCGAGAACCGAGTCACTAGAGTATCAGACTGACTTGCCATTATTAGAGCAGTCAATACCATTTAGAAGAAAATAATCAGACCTTCTATGTGTCATTTGTGGTTTATAGTATACAATTACAAATTACTAGACGTTAAAAAGGAAAGAGGAAGTGACTAATAATCAAGGGATAAAACATAAAAATATAACCCATAGAACAGTCAGATATTGAAATTACAGTGTGAGGATTGAAAAGAACTGTGAGTAGTGTTTTGAGAAGGTAAAAAAAATAGATGAAAAGATGGAGAATTTCAACAGTTAGAATCTATAAAATAAGAAACAAATGATTATTCCATAACTGTAAACCAGAAACTTATTGGATATATTTACTAACAGAAGACAAATTACGAAACTCAAAAATCGGCCAGTAGAAAAGAACCAATTCAAAAAAGGGAAACATCATAGGACAGAGGAGTAGAGGCTACTGTTAAAGGTCTAAGCTGTGTAACTGGATTGGAGGAGGAGGAAAGAATAAATGGAAAAGAAGCATCTCATCTGAGAAGTCTGACTTAAAGACATAAGCTTCCAGATATGGTCAATGCACAGCAGAATAAATACAAAGAAAACCACAATTAGTCAAATTGGTAAAACAGTAAAGACGAAGTCATGAGAGCAGGCAGGGTAAAGGGCATACATGCAGGGGAACAACGGGACAGTTTATTTCTGAATGGAAATGGTGGCGGCCAAAAGACAATAGAATGACATCTCTAAAGGCTACAAGCAAAAAAGTGCTAAAATAGAATTAATCTATTCCCAGTAGAGAGTTCCTTTAAGAAATGAAAATAAAGCTGAGCGTGGTGGTGCATGTTTGTAATCCCAGTATTTGGGAGGCTGAGACAAGAGGATCTCAGGTTTGTGGCCCGCCTCAGCTATTTAGTGAGGCCCTCTGCAACTCACTGAGATACTGTTTCCAAATAAAAAATAAAAAATGGGGCCGAGGTTGTAAGTGGGAGGTAGAATACCCCCTCGGTTCAACCCCCAGCACTACCAAAAATAAAAATAATTAAATAAAATACACTTTTTTTCTTGGTGGTACTGAGGTTCCTAGGAACCTTTCTACCTCCGGGCTACACTCCCAGACCTATTTTTTTTATATTTTTTTAAATTTGGAAACAGGGTCTCCTAAGCCAGCAAAGCTGGCTTGAACCTGCACGATCCTCCTCTCTCTGCCTCCCAAGCACAGGGATTACAAGCGTGCGCCACCACGCCCGGCTTATAAAATACATCCTTAAGGCAGACAAAAACTTAGAAAAAATCCATTGCCATTAAACTTACTGAACAATAATTTTTTATGGCACTGAGTATTGAACCCAAGGACATTCTACCTCTGAGCTACACCCTCAGCCCTTCTTATTTTTTAATTCTGAAATGGTCTCGCCAAGTTGCTGAATCAGATTTTCAAGGCTAGCTTTGAACCTGTGATCATCCTGTTTCAACCTCCCAAAGACTTGGATTACATGAGTGCACCTCCATGCCTTTAAAAAACAGTAACTTTTAAAGAAGTGAATAGGAAGAAACTGCCTAAATCTGGTAATGTGTATACAAAACAACCTTACAGATAACATTGTACTGTGGCATGTAGGAATGCTTTTCTCTCTGGCCTTCTACTCTGCCTCTATCTTTCCTGTGAGCCCGAGGAAAAGTGCTTCGGAGTGAGCATGACCTCTCCTGGAGTTTGCAGTCCTGAGCTACTCTAGACTGACATCCTAGGCCAGATTTGGCCTTTACCAATGTTAGGATTCTTGTGGATACTTTCTTACCAGCTAGTATGATGGCAGCTTCTCGTGTCTGGGCCCTGCAAAGCCGAGACAGTTCATATGTCCCTTCTCTTCTTGGAGAGGGACAACTTGCTCTTTGGAAATCAGATTAACTGGTTATCTTACAACTTAAGAAAAGTTAGGATTTTGTTAGTAACCTGGCTTTTTCCTAAGCATAAGAGTAACTCTCCCAGGATCAGGCTTATTTGAATATAATTTTCTTTTTCTTCTGAATTCCCAAGATCTTTATGATAGTGTCATTGTTAGATACCTGTACTTTCCCCAAAATGGTCTGTGTTATCTCCCCCAGGGAATGTACATTCTATGAGGTCTTATCACAGTGTCTTAAACATAACACAAGTGAACCCATCTGGCTCAGTCAAATGTAATGGTCTGTATTAAGAAAAGTGTTAGTTTGACCTGTTCTGATTTGGGGGACTGTCCTGGGGACCTCTGTTAGGCTCCCTAAGATTATTCCCGTAACCGTGGGTCCTTGTCCTGGACGTAGGATGGATGTGCACTAGTCCGGACTCTTGCTGAAGATTTAAAGAGTTTATTATTACAACGATAAAATACTGGTTGTAACTGTTATGGCACTGAAACGGGGGGTGTCTTCTGAGCCCCCAAGATGAAGTGGGGAGTTTCTTCACCCCAAGTTTCATCAAAGATGAAACAGAGTTTCTTGAGAAGAAACTTGGCGTTTCCTTACTGGGTTCTTGTCTGCGGTGAGTGAAGAATGACACCCACAGACTGCAGGAAGAGGAGTAAATGGTTTATTGGAAGCAGCAGGGAATGGGGAAAGGTGGCCGAACACCCCAAAGGGGCTGTCGGAACTCTGGAGTCTAGCAGCTGCCTTCAGGACAATACTTGAGAGTAGTCCAAGCCGAATGCCTTCAGTTGCAAACTGCTTTCTCCCAGAGTCCATGCGATCTGCCAGAAAAGAGGTGCAGGTCACCCCTAGGGGCCCTGGTTGGCTTTGATGTCCAGCAGAGGCCTTCAGGTCACTACCTGAGTGTAGCCTGGGCCACGTGACCGTCAGTTGCACTCCACCTTCTCTCAAGGCTAACGCGATCTGCGAGAGAGAGAGAGAGAGAGAGAGAGAGAGAGAGAGAGAGAGAGAGGTAAGCTACTCATAGGGGAGGGGTTCCCTGAGAGGGAAAAACCGTCCTGGTGGCCGGTCTAAGGGTTTATAGATGTCTGCATGTCCTCTGTTGGTTGTGGTGAGTTTGAGATCCTGGGAATTCTGGGAAACAGCTCTCAGAATTTGCATGTCCTTTGAAGGATCTCCTTTCAGTAGAAGTATCAGACTTGCTCCAGTAATGTCTCCTGGGTTTGTTGATGGTTTTGTGAAGCTTTGGTCCTTCTTATCTTGGAATAGCTGATCTCAAAAGCCTTGGAAGTTAATTAGTATTCCTCGCCCCTTAGGAAATTGACTTTTTTCTACTGAGGCCTCTTCCCTATCTGCCTACTTCCTTTCTATCTCCTCAACACCAGTAGAAACACAGAAAGATAGAGCTTAGAGTAAAGCACTATGCCACAAAGTGACATAAGATTCCGCATGTGATGAATATTCCAAAGTGAGGAGGTATCCCTGAACACAGAGTATCTTTATAACCAGTCTTCTGACCCGACTAGAGCTCCTCTGGCAGATTGTTTGATATGTAGACGACCTGCTCTGTCTTCAGCCCAGACCTCATGCCTTTTGTTACACTCCAGAATGTGTTAAGTCGCTTATCCCTTGAGTCCGGGATTCCCCCACATCCTTGAGGAAGTCTGCTTCTCTTTAGAAATGTCAAAAGGCCCTAGGCTTCTTTTCTCTCACTTATCACCCTTGGCCCTGGACATCTGCGGCCCTTTCCTCGAAGCTCCTGGCTTCTTTTACTATGATAGATATATTTTGAAAATTGGAAATATTTCCCATTACTGGAGCATTAGTACATTTTTAAGCCTCTTCCCAGTACTGGTACAAAAAGGATAGGAAGGGCCAAGCGTGGTGCCGCACACTTGTAATCCCCGCGCTTGGGAGGCAGAGACAGGAGGATTGCACAGGTTAGAAGCCAGCTGTGCACACTGGCTTTATACATAAAAAAGTATAAAAATAGGACTGGGAGTGTAGCCCGGAGGTAGAAGGGTTTCCAAGAACACCAGTACCATAAAAAAAAAAAAAAAAAAAAAAAAGCATAGGAAGGCAGCTGGGCATGGTGGCGCATGCTTGTAATCCCAGTATTTGGGAGGCTGAGACAGGAAGATTGCAGGTTCGAAACCAGGGTTGACAACTTAGTGAGGCCCTCTGCAACTTAATGAGACCCTGTTTCCAAATAAATAAAATCAGGCTGGGAGTTTAGCTCAGAGGTAAATGTCTCTGGATTCAATCTCCAGTGCCACACAAAAAAAAAAAAAAAAAAAAAAAAAAAAGATGGAGAGAGAGAGATGGGGGGGGGATAGGAAAACAGGGCGAGGTGGCGCATACCTGTAATCCCATCACTTTGGAGGCTGAGACAGGAGAATTGCAGGTTCATGACCAGTAGGAATGTATGGTCTTCTTTAGCTTGTTGAGGAATATATGGAATTCTGCAACTGAGTGAGACCCTGTTTTGAAATAAAATTAAAACAGGGCTGGGGGTGCAGCTTGGAGGTAGAATGCCTCCAATATCCAGCACCACCAAAAAAAAAGTTCTAAAGAGATGAATGGTTAGAAAAATGAGGTTTATTCTAAGCAAGGTAGGCAAGAGTAGATACATGTGAGCATTTGGTGTGGTGTTCCTGCCCTGAATTAGATACCTTAATTCAGTAGAGAAACTAGCAGCCAAGGTGGAGAGAGACACCGCAGGACACTGTTCTCTAGGAAGTTGCTGAACCTATGAAAATGTCCCTCTAAGCAGTTTTGACTTGAAATAAGCGCATTCTACTTTTCTTGCAAATTCCATTATATTAGAGAAATGCTTCCTCCAGAGAAAATCCTCAGTAAACAGACGTGAAAACTTTTAGTAACAACAGGTGTGTAGACAGGTGTGTGAGGGATAAACATAAATAATGTTATAGTGTTCTTCCAGCTCTGACTTCCCGTATGTCACCAGCCATTGGGACCTTCCAAACCATGGGAATTTTCCTCAGGCCTGAGGATTCTGAGTCCATTCAGAGTTTTCTCTTTTCCTATTATCTGGGTCAGTATGGTTTTGGCTTCATGATCACATCTTACCAGCATGTGCTACTGATTTTTAGGTTAAAATGTGTGATGTTTCATAATGTAAAATTTCTGTAGTTTCCCAGTGTACTAATTCATTGTTAAACTTGGTACACTACTTTTCTCAAACCGAGGAACATCTATTAATATCATGACTTGTGTGTCACCACTAAGTTATGACAGATTTAGGTAATTTTTCTCAAGTGAGTCTGTTTTTTCCACATTATGTGGAACTTTGGATCAGGAGCTTTTTCCATGCAGGTTTTCAAGAAGCTTCTTTTTTTTCTTGGAAAAAATTATGATCTTTCCCCTGGTGCTAACCAGCTTAGGCTAGTATGATTATAGTTTTGCTATTGTGCTATTTATGGCCACTTATTCCTAAGGAATTGAACTGAAGGTCTTAAGTGGGTAAGGACAGGAAAATGTCATCACCTACACTAAATCACCAATGTCATGATAAAGCACAAATCTGTGTGTACTGAATTCACATGCTTAACCTGTCATTTCTTTATAATACTTTGTTGGAGGAATATATGCTGACTCGCCCATCTGGCTGTTGTTTTAGTAGAGAAATGGTCAGATGGAATGGCACAGGAGAGGAAAGAAGAATGTACAAAAGAACCAGTAGGAACATCTGCAGTTTCCAAAGAGCCTTCACGGATGGAAAAATCCACAGACACAGAGGAGGACAAAGTAACCGGACAGGAGTTCAACGACAAGACCACCCAGTGCCCGTCAGTGCATGCTGAGTGCCCGCAGCCTGAGGAGGTGACTGAAGCAGTTTGTGGTCCTCCTTCTAAGCCAGCCACCCCGAAGACTGTCAGCCCGCCCGCGTCACCATCTCCAGGAGCTGTCCCAGCAGAGTATGCCTATGTCCCGGCAGACCCAGCTCAGTTTGCCACTCAGATGTTAGGTAATGTTCCATCTATTCATTCTGATCAATCTGAGGTTTTAATGGTGGATGTGGCAACAAGTATGCCTGCTGTCAAGGAGGTACTGAGCTCAGACATAGCTGAAGAAATCGTGGTGGCCGCTCCGCCGGTGTGTCCTGGAGAGGCGGTCGTGGTGCAGGTGATGAGCAAAGCATCTGTGCAGGTAGATGTGGGGCCTCAGTACCCTAAGGCTGGACCAGCAACGGCTTCCCCAGACCCCTTGCAGGCCGAACAAGAACCTCCTGCTTATGATCAAGCTTCTAAGACCCCTTTGCAGGATGATACTCAGTTTACATCAGTCCTTCATATATCATCCATATATAACAATGAGCCTGTCAATGAAGGGGTTATCTATGTTGAGCAAATACCAGAACAAATAGTAATCCCTTTTGATGATCAAGTTGCTTGTCTGACAGGAAACGGGCAGTCAC
This sequence comes from Muscardinus avellanarius, assembly GCF_963383645.1. Classification (NCBI taxonomy): domain Eukaryota; kingdom Metazoa; phylum Chordata; class Mammalia; order Rodentia; family Gliridae; genus Muscardinus; species Muscardinus avellanarius. The sequence continues at coordinate 51,364,889 of NC_137803.1, read as the reverse complement.
CATCAGTTAGTCCCAAACCTGTACAGTTGGAGAACGCAGAATTCGAGGCAGAAGCTACTATTCTGCTCTCTGACACCCGTATGGAAGGTCAGCAGGAGGTGCCTGCAGAACCCCTGGATGCAGAGGGCTTTCTCCAAATAGACTCCAAACAATCTCTGCACCTTGAAGTGGAGATCATTCCCACAGACCCTGACGATATGGGGCAGGAGTCACAGGAGAACTCTGCACCCCAGGAGACCGGGGTCACACTCGTGCCCTCAGCTGCACCCGTAAAATCATCTAGTGGCCCCTTCCCTCGTAGCCCAGGGGAAGAGAACGGCCCTGAAGGGGAAGCAGCACCTGAACAGGTTTGATGAGGCCAGGTAAGAAAACCAGCTGCTTACGCACTTACACATTCCCTTTCAGGCGACATCGTGTTTTAGAAAACCATCTAGGTAGGATCCCTGTAGATTGGTCAAAGTCATTGTTTTCTGTAGCTTTTTAAAGGCCAAGCCTATTTAAAGGCTTTGCTGTCTTTGAGGCTTCCCTGTTACGAGACGAGTGATTTTCATGTGGCCGCCTCAGAGTCCGGTCCTTAGCACTTCCGTGTTATTCTTTTGGACACACAGTGACCAACACTGGAACCTGTTATCAGGGACAGTGTTTGTGTGACCTGAATAATTCTGTTGCAAAACCGTACTTAGGGGGACTGGTTTGAAATTTTCACTTGAGAATGTAAAATCAACCTACGGCATTGTATTTACACGGGCTCTGGCATTTAAAAGTGGAAGGAATGGTGGTGTGTTTGACTGCTCTCGCACCGACTCAGGAGAGCTCTGCAACAGGCCTGAGGGCTGGGGCTGGCTTCCCGCACAGAGGGAGAGGGAGAGGTCCGGGGTCTTCTGTCACACAGGAGAGCAGGGAGGCAGCGGCAGCAGGTGGCTGGCCTCCTCGGTCCGGCCCCCTAGAAAAGTGCCAAATTCAGCCTGCTTTCTTGGCTGCTGAGCTCTGCCACCCATGTTTCCCTGTGACACAGACATGACATAGTCTCCACCTCCCTCTATGGCGTTTGGTCTGCCCGCCCTCCTGCCCCATGTGGACACTTCTCTTTAGAGATGGGGGTGCAGGAGCCAGCCCCCATCCCTTTTGCAGAAACTCTCAACTCTGACTCGAGCCAGAATAGTGTTACCAAAGCAGGTGTTTGGCAAAGGTCAAATTCTGTCTGGCAGTGTGACAGGGACTGAGCACAGCTCCCGGCTGGCCGGGCAGGGCAGCCTGCGGGCGGCGTCACCCTGTGGCTGAAGGAGCACCTCAGGCCGAGCCACTGCTCTCAGTGTGCAGCTGTCCTAAAGCCAAACCATTGTCCTCAGCACTAAGAAAACCAGCTGGAGTTCTTAAACTCCCCCATATGAAAAAACTGATGGCTCGGCTTGTATGTATTTTTAAATCAGCTTGAAGAAAGAGCAATCGAAAGTATCTGAAGCTATCGAAAACTAGCAGCTTAATCATGCAGTGTTCTTTTCTGGGGAAGAAGAAAAGGTTGCACCAGGGAGAGATGGCCCGTGTTCAAAGGGTGAACTCAGTATACTTGGGCAGAGTGAACTTCCTCCACTGGAAGCCTTTCCCCTGTGCTCCCATCTGGGCCTCGGCTTGCCAAGACAGTACTGACTCAGGCAAGTGACAGTGGGCATTATAGATTCCTTTCGTAAGCCAGTGGATTGCGCTCCTAGGCCTCTGTTCTTAAGAACCCTGTGGGCCCAACCAGTCTTTCACTGCCACCCAAGGCCTATGCTTTCAAGCCTTGGCTACAAAGGTGCTCTCTGGGGTTCTGAGTCCTAGATTATGTGATGTTTTAGGTGAGGTAGGAGATGACAGATCCTGTGAAGGGCTGGGGATTTTTTTTTTTTTTTTTTTTTTTTTTTTTTTTTGGTACTGGGGATGGAACCCAGGGGCATTCTACCTCTGAGCTATATCCCAGCCCTATTTTTTATTCTTTATTTTGAAACAGGGTCTCACTGAGTTGCAAATGGCATAAGTAGCTGAGGCTGTCCTCGAACCGCCTCCCAAATGCTGGGATTACAAGTGTGTGCCACCATGCCCGGCTTCTGGAGAAATTTGATTAAGTGACCAAGATTATGATATCTAGTGCCTGACTTTAGGGGAGGAAAAAATCACTATGCAGAGCAGTAACACCTTTTCCAGTGGCCTGAAGCCTGTAGGAGCCAGGCCTAAAGTGTCAGCAACCTGGAAACAGCGAGGTCTGCTCTGCCTCTTTAGCTGTAGCACTGGTGTCTGCCACTTGCTTTCCTAACCTCACTGCTCTCCTTCGCAGCTGTACAGAACTGCTCTCTCCTTTCACATTACCAGACACAATTTATTAAGCTCTGTTGCTTTATGGCACATATTACTACAGCTATTCGGTTTTTATTTTTTTAAATCAGATTGTTTATAAAGACATTGCTATGCATAGTGCCTGATACAGAGACCAAACCTTTAATGCCTGCAATTTTTTTTTTTTGTAGCAGTAGCAACAAGCGAAGCAGGACAACCACCACCATATTCTAACATGTGGACCCTTTATTGTCTAACTGATATGAATCAACAAAGTCGCCCGTCACCGCCACCTGGGCCTTTCCCCCAAGCAGCCCTCTATTTACCTAATGCTCAGGATGCACAGTTTCTGCAGAGTCCACCGAAGGTTACTTCTCCAGCTTACGTGATGATGGACGACAGCAAGAAGACCAGTGCCCCGCCTTTCATTTTAGTAGGCCCCAATGTTCAGGAAGCGCAGGACTGGAAACCTCTCCCTGGACATGCTGTGGTCTCGCAGTCAGATGCCCTGAAGAGATATGCTGCAGTGCAAGTGCCCATTGCTGTCCCTGCAGACCAGCAATTCCAGAAACCCACCTTAAGTCCCCAGAATACGAGTCCTCCTGCAAGTGGAAAAGAGGTCCCCAGACCACAAAGCCCAGTTTTCCTTTCTGTTGCTTTCCCAGTACAAGATGTAGCTAAAAAAGTTTCAGGATCTGGTGACAAATGTAATCCCTTTGGAAGTTACGGTATTGCTGGAGAGATTACTGTGACTACTGCCCAGGCTCGCAGAGCAGAAACTAAAAATGGGTAGGTAAATGTCCCTACTATAATATACGGCCTTAATGCATTTTAGCTTTCAGCACTTTGTTGACCCAGATATTGAAATCTTACTAAAAATTACGCATATAGTGAGTTGGCATGTCTGTAATCCCAGGTACAGGAGGCTGAAGCAGGAGGGTTGCAATTTTATGCCTCAAGGTAAAGTTTTCAAAGGAACAGGGATTATAACTCAGCGGTGGAGGGCTTGCCTAGAATGTCCCAGAACCTGTGTTCTATCTCCAATACTGAAAAAAAAGCTGGAGTTTAATTACTTTGATGTGGTTATTGTCTCTAACTGCATAACCACTGTTAGAACCAAGACATGCCAGGCAACCCAGTCACCTCTGAATACGAGCGGACTCTAGGTAATCTCACTGGCTTGTTTACAGAATGGAGAGGGCACAGACACGAGAAGGGAGTGACTGGATGAGAGCCAGGTGCGGGTGGTAATGGAGCACTCCGCCTTGGCTCAGAGGAGCAGCCCCCGAGTCCGGCGGCTAAAGGTTAAGCTGTGCTTAACCAAGACAACTGATGACTCAAGTCCCTTTTTTTTTTTTTTTTTTTTTTTTTTTTTGGTGATACTGGGAATTGAACCCAGGGGCATTCTACCCCAAGCTACACCCCCAGCCCTATTTTTTTATTTTCAAACAGGGTCCTGCTGGGTTGAGAGTCTCACCACTTGCTGAGGCTGTCCTCAACCCGTGATCCTCCTGTCGTCACCGCCCATGTGCTGGGATTACAGGCATGTGCCTACCAAACCCAGCTACTTCTTAGTTTTCATTCAGTGTCAAGCTCCATATGATCCTGTCCTCCCTGAAGTGTGGACAGTGGGGTGAGCAGAGCATAGTCCCCATGCTGTAGTGGCGGAGACAGACAAGACACGCAGTATGTGAGCATTCAGACGGCCCACGCAGGCCCCAGCTCTGAGCCACTATTACACAGTGAGCGAGGTGCCAGTCTACTTCAGTACGACTTCCAGCAGAGTAACTGATGATATGACTTTAATGACACAAGTAGATGGTTGCGTTTCTCATCTTCCACTCATTTCCATGATTGAATTTATATTTAGTGTTTGTTATTCCTAACAGATGCCGAAAATGACGCTGTTCTGAGTCAACACTCAGGGTGGACTCTGCCACCAAGTGTAATATGTCAATAAACTTCCTGCAAGCATTGAACCTTGTATTATTTTTGCAATTTAGGAGGTGCACAAATATTTTAAATATTTGAGGCTTGTGAGGCAGGAACAGGTTTGTCTCCTGAAGCCACTCCCACTTTTCACAGATGGAGCCACAGGTCCTCTAGTCAGGGGTCCCACTTGATAATTCAGTGACAGCAGCAGAACCGGCCTATGGTTCAGCAGCCCCAGGGTGAGTGGCAGCGCCCGCTGCCCGCTGCGCTGCTGGGAGCCGCTCAGCACTGCGGCCCCGTGAGGTGACGGCAGCTCCCTAGGCCTCCTTCGAAAGGACACGTTTCGTACCAAGAGCGTATTCAGTGTAGCAGTTAAAATTTAAAATGAAGCACACCTTTTGAACATTCTAAAGCCTTTATTCAGCATCAGGTAGATTATTTCATTATAACACTTGTCAACTTCAAGACAGCAATTAAAATAATTCACTGGTAGCTACCTAAGGCCCTTGAGCAGGATCTCAGTCTGGGGCCTGGTGGATAAATAAGATTAATGTGCCCCAATAAAGGGGCAGAGCTACTGTACAGTCGGTCTCCTTACATATTTTAAGTACACAGGTACCTTGCAAACCTGAAATGCACAAGACCTCCTTTCATATAGTGTGATACTATGATACATACACAAGTGCAGCTTAAATTCTCTGGTGGCATCTGCCACTGGAAGTTAAAGCACTTAGAGAAGTCATCATGTGAGGTTGGATATTAAAATCTATTTCTCGGGAACTTTTGTGAATGGCTAGATCTTACACATTTTCAATTCAAACATGATTTAAGCCTTTTATCTCTAATGACAATTACAGAAAAGTAAATTCTGAGCACTAAAGTAAACAAAATATTTTTATTGGTGTAATTCTGTAGAATTTTCAAATTGGGAATACCTATTCTGAATATTGAGGCTTTTTTTTCTTTTTTGGTGAGAAGGGATACAATTAAGATTAATATGAATAAAAGCCATTTTTCAATTTAGTCTTTACAGAATCACAGCCTCTACATTTGAGCACATAAACAGGGTATAGGAGAATTCTAAACATGTCAAGAGTTATGTCTAAAACACCCAAGCATGACAATAAAAATAGTCAAAATAACTTGATTTGGGATTACTATGTAATTCCATAAAGCTAAAGTTAATTTACATATAGACCTTCAGTAAATATGGCAACAACCAGAAAAAGCAGCTCTTCCAGCAATTTCTCTTACCTCTCTATAAAAGAATATTCCAAATAAGTATATTTGGATAGAAAAATTACTATGCATTTTCCCAAGACTTTGATCACCTATTCTCTCACCATAATGCCCTACCTGTTGGAAGAAGTGCAAGTTATCTCATGAGCAGGGTTTTTTTTTTTTTTTTCCTTTTTAAAAAGATGAGTAGAAACCAAGGGAAAAAAATTTAAAAACATAGGTTTTAAGACTTATTTGTAGATTAGCCAAACACCCTGATTTGTCTGCATTTTAATAAATGTCAGGCAAATTGAAGTAGTTTCTGTCCCAGTAGCTGCCGGAGTAAATCCAGTCCTGTGCTCCGTTGTGGGGGTTTGGACCTTGATGGAACCACCTGTTCAAAGAGAAAAGGCAGGAGTGAAGGAGGGACCGTCTGAGTCACAAGGCACTGCTCCCGCGAAGCAGCAATGCTTTTTCTCCTTAAGAGAAAAACATACGTAGAATAATACTTCACGCGAGTAATGACACCATGCGAAAGGGCTACAATCTACAGCAGTTAGCAACTCTAAACAGAAGTAGGATGTCTAGTGGGTGTTCAGTTCCTATTCCTTCCACTAGGAGGCATTCTTTTTAATTTTTTATTGGTGCATTTAGTCATCTTGGTGAATTACAAGATGGTAAAAACAATCAGGAGTAAAGATAAGGATGAACTTTTTCAACACCCAAGGCAGTAAGTGAGGCGCCTGGTTTAGAGTACATGGCCTCCAAATTCAAAGCCCCATTTTACAGCTGAGGAGCTGAGTGTCGGCAGTGACGTGACCGCTGGCTGCCTGAATTAGCAATGGATAGCACACAGATTTGATTTTGAAGATCATGATTTTTCTAATAAACTATGCTATATGTAATACACTGAGATTAATCTAGTCCAATTACTTGTATATATTTCTTCAATGCTAATAGCTCCTAGATTATGTCTAGCCTTTAATATTTTAATCCATCCTAACTCTAGAAAGCTTCTGTATTCATTTTCTTGCCCTTTCAAAAACATGACACCCATTCTCCATAGTACCAGCTTTCTATAGGATATGGAAATTTAAGATTAATTGCTCAAAGAGTTGTAATTAAATTTAGATAACTTGTTTTTTTGTGGTACTGGGGATAGAATCCAGGGGCTTTCTAACTTTGGGTTATACCCTTAAACCTATTTTATATTTTATTTGGAAAAAGGGTTTCACTAAGTTGCTGAAAGCCTAAGTAGCTGAGGCTGGCTTCGAACCTGTGCGATCCTTCTGTCTCAGCTTCCCAAGTAATGGGATTACAAGAGTGTGCCACCATGCCCGGCCAAATTTAGATAACATTTTACTAATATAATTAAATTTTCAGAGTAACATTAAAGTAGTTTTCTGTGTCTTTTTTGTAAATAAATTGCTTCTGAAGATATTTAACAACTAAGTTGAGGTTAGACTTTGGCGAAATCTCTAATATTACTATCATAACAATAAAAACTGTGAGAGGAAAAATGCTTACTATCAGGCTAATTCCTTTAAGGATCATACCATGAACATCCGTGATGTAAAATGATCCAGATTATTACATAAATTAATTATTTAGTCTTTGGGACTTTTTCCTAATTAGAATTCTAGTTTAATAGTCAGGAGATGGGGTATTCAGACTTTGAATATACCAAAAAGTCTTTAAGAACTTTTATTCAAAATCAGAAGTTTTGTCTAATGTGAAATACATAGTATACTCCCTTTGGGTTTCAAAAGTCCAAGCAACAAAATTATTTGGTCAGGTTTAGCAAAGTCAAGCATATCATAGAAGCACGCAAACCAAATAAAAGCAATCCAAAATAACTCGAAGAGTAATGCAAGCTCAGGCCCTGGGCCAACAGACTCCTTCTATACAAAAAGAGGTGTGTAGGTCAAGGCTGCAGTGAGACAGCTGACAGAATCCTCTACTTGATAGCAAAGGATAGTATTACTCATATGTAAACTTCTAGAAAAAGTTCTCCAAAAACTGTCTGCAAGCCCACCTTTGGGGCTAGCCACAGGGGTCAGTTGGGGTCAGTTCAGCCACACACTGCATTAAAGACATCTACCCCCAGGGTGGCGGCCTGATGCAGGGGTTAGAGGCTCTTTCAGCCTCTAGTTCCAGTTCTGAACACTGATGTCTGAAAAGCCCTCTGCTGCTATGACCCTCCTCCCCACACAGGGGCTTTCTACCACTGAGCTACACTCCCAGATCTATTTTATACTTTATTTGGAAACAGGGTCTCACTAAGTTGCTGAGTGCCTCACTAAGTAGCTGAGACTGGCTTCAAACCTGTGTGATCTTCTTTCTCAGCCTCCCAAGTGCTGGGATTACAAGTGTGCACTACCACAACAGCTTCCAGAAAAATGTGGGCAATGGGAATGGGGAGAGAGGGATTTCATTTAGTGCTTAATTCTACAAGGTCCCATAATTTTTTTCCCCCAGTACTGGGGATTGAACCCAGAGGCATTCTATCTCAAGCTACACCCCCAGCATTGTTTTTTTTCTTTATTTTGAAACAGGATGTCACTAAATTGTGGAGGGCCTCATAACTTGCTGAGGCTGGCCATGAACCTGCAACCCTCCACAAACCAGCCTCCCAAGTACTGGGATTACAAGCATATGCCACCATACCTGGCTAAAAATACTGTTTTCATCTTTCTTTCTTTCTTTCTTTCTTTCTTTCTTTCTTTCTTTCTTTCCTCCCTTCCCTTCCCTTCCCTTCCCTTCCCTTCCCTTCCCTTCCCTTTTTTTGTAGTGCTGGGAATGGAACCCAGAGGCTTTCTACCTTTGGGCTGCACTCCCAGACCTATTTTTAATATTTTATTTGGAAACAGGGTCTCACTAAGTTGCTGAGAGCCTCACTAAGTAGCTGAGGCTGTCTTCGAACCTGCACAATCCTCCTGTCTCAGCCCCCCAAGTGCGGGGATTACAAGCATGCACCACCATGCCTGGCTAAAAAAATACCATTTTCGAGAACGGAGCTCAGAACCGAAGAGGAGACAGGCTGGCCTCATGGCCTGGACGCAGCAGCGCCATATTGCCGCTGGCAGCGGAGAATTTACCGGACAGCTCCAGACCAGCACATTAAACCAGCCACCAGGCTCCAGAGAGGAGCGGTGGACAGTGAGCTGAGGTGAGCAGCTGCGGAACAGCCGGTTGTAATTGAGCAGTTTCCTCAGCGCAGGGAGTGTCTAAAGCTCCCAGGGGCTGGGCTCAGCACGCCCTCCATGGACTCAGTGGAGCTCAAACCAGAAAAGAAATACGCCAGCCTCACGGTCGAGGGTGTGGCAGTGGCGCCATATTGCCTTCGGTGACGGCAGAAAGTTCACTGAGTCCGCGATAGCACACTTAACAACCATTGGCATTGGCTACTGTTTATTGTCATTTTGTGAAGCAGAGAAACAAAATTTTGGAACCCTGATCCCTGCTACTACACCATCACCCAACCCTCACCACTCGAAAAAGTACTGTTTACCTTTTAACTCTTCTAAATCCATTCTACTAAGACTGGACTATACACAATACCCACAATCAATGGGAAGACAACAGAAGAATAGGCCTGAGAACGTTGAAAATATGAGAACCAGGAATAGTGGAGAAACAACAGAAGTCACAAATACTGACCTACAAGAAATGCAAGAAGGGGAGTTCTGAATCTTGATCTACAATATGATGAAAGGATTTAAAACAAGTCTAGAGGAGATGAAAGATGAGTTGGAAACACTAAGAAAGAATCAGAAAGAGGTCTGGAATGAAATGAAAGAATCAATAAGTGAAATGAAGACAGCAATAGAAAGAAATTCTGGAAGATTAGATGAAATGGAAAACAGAATATTAATGTTAGAAGACAGTACATCCAAAACCGAAAACACGGTCAGCGATATACAGAAATCTTTACAGCAACAAAACCTAAACATCCAGCAAATATGGGATAATATGAAGCATCAACTTACGGAAAATAGGCATTGAAGAAGGGATAGAGGTACAGACCAAGGGCATCTGTAATCTCTTCAAAGAAATAATTTCAGAGAACTTTCCAAACATGGAAAGAGACTTGGATCTTCATGTCCAGGAGGCATACAGAACACCATTGAGACAGGACCAAAGAAGGACCTCCCCACGCCATATAATAGCCAAAATGACCAATACAGAGGCCAAGGAAGGAATCTTAAAAGCAGTGAGAACAAAAGGACGGGTGACATATAGAGGCAAAACAATAAGAATCACCCCAGACTATACAACCCAGGTCAGGAATGCTAGGAGAGACTGGTACGATGTGATTCAGACCCTGGAAGAAAATAAGTTCCCACCAAAACTACTCTATCCAGCAAAACTACTATTCAAAATCAATGGGGAAACAAAAGTATTTCAGGATAAACAGAATCTTAAAAAAATCATGAATTCAAAGCCTACATTAAAGAAAATTCTTAAAGAAATAAACCATAAAGAAGAAAAAAGAAGCAGACTTCAGAACCAGAGAAGAGAAGAAGTTCATAAGTGGGCCATTTAAGAAAATAAGAAAGACAAAACCACCCAATAGTAGACAGAACACAAAATGGCAGAAAACAAAAATCATATTTCAATATCTCTCCTTTTTTTTTTTTTTGGTGGTACTGGGGTTCCTGGGAGCCCTTCTACCTCCAGGCTACACTCCCAGACCTATTTTTACATTTTTATTTGGAAACAGGGTCTTCTAAGCCAGCGCGCGCGCGGCTGGCTTCAAACCTGCACAATCCTCCTGTCTCTGCCTCCCAAGCGCAGGGATTACAAGCGTGCGCCACCACGCCCAGCCCATCAATAATATCTCTTAACGTCAAAGGACTTAACTCACCAATCAAAAGACATAGACTGGCAATGTGGATTAAAAAACATAATCCAAATATATGTTGTCTGCAAGAAACCCATATTATAGCCAAAGACATTCACAGACCGAAAATGAAAGGATGGAAAATGATATATCATGCTATTATAGACCAAAAAAGAGCAGGGGTAGCAACCCTGATAAACAACAAAATAGACTTTAAACTAAAACACATCAGAAGAGACAAATCAGGGTACTTCCTTTTATTAAAAGGAACAATACACCAAGAAGATATAATAATAGTAAATATTTATGCCCCAAACGCGGGCGCAACCACATTTATAAAACAAACCTTTCTGGACATCAGAACCCAAATAGACCCAAATACAATAATTCTGAGAGACTTTAATACTCCTCTCACACCACTGGATCGATCTTCAAGGCAAAAGATGAATAAAGACTCCTTAGACCTAAAGAAAACCATAAACCAAATGGACATTTACAGAATATTTCAGCCAGGAACTACAGAATACACATTCTTCTCAGCAGCCCAAGGAGCCTTCTCCAAAATAGACCACATCCTGGAACACAAAGAAAGCGCCTGCAAATTCAAAAAATGTAATATAATTCCTTGCATCTTTTCAGACCATAATGGAATAAAAGTAGAAATCAACAACAGGAAACTCAAAGAAATTACTCAAATACATGGAGATTGAATGATACACTATTGAATGATGAATGGGTAAGAACAGAAATTAGGGAAGAAATAAATTTATGGAAACAAATGAAAACAGAGACACAACCTACCAAAATCTATGGGACACTATGAAGGCAGTATTAAGAGGAAAGTTTATTGCACTGAGTGCCCACATAAGAAGGACAGAGAATCACCAAGAACCTAATGACATAACTAAAGGACCTAGAAAGACTGCAACAGTCTATTCCCAAAGCCAGCAGAAGGCAAGAAATTATTAAAATTAGAGCAGAAATAAATGAAATAGAGAACAAAAAAACAATTCAAAGAATCAATAAAACAAAAAGCTGGTTCTTTGAAAAGATTAATAGAATTGATAAACCCCTGGCCAACCTAACTAAAAGAAAAAGAGAATCAAATCAAATGATCAAAATTAGAAATGAAAAAGGAGATATCACCAGAGATAGTGAAGAAATTCAAAAGTTTATCAGAAACTACTTTAAAAATTTATACTCCAGTAGACTAGAAAACATGGAAAAAATTGATAGATTTCTAAGCACAGTTAACCTTCCTACACTCATCCAAGAGGACATAGCAAGCCTAAACCAACCAATAGCAACGAAAGAAATAGAAATGGCAATAAAAATTCTTCCACCAAAGAAAAGCCCAGGCCCAGATGGGTTTCCAGCTTAATTCTACAAAACCTTCAGTGAACAACTAATACCAATACTTCAGAACTTGTTCCGGGAAACTGAAAGAGATGGAACTCTCCCAAATTCCTTCTATGAGGCCTGTATCACATTAATCCCCCCCCCAAAATAAAGATACCTCAAGAAAGGAAAACTACAGACCAATATCCTTAATGAACATAGATGCAAAAATTCTAAACAAAATACTAGCCATATGCATTCAAAACTATATCAAGAGAATTGTACACCACAACCAAGTTGGTTTCATCCCAGAAAAGCAAGGCTGGTTCAACATATGCAAATCAATACATGTTATCCATCACATAAATAGAACCAAGAACAAAAACCACATCATTATAGCAATAGATGCTGAAAAAGCATTTGACAAAATCCAACACCCATTTATGTTAAAAACACTGCAGAAAATTGGGATAGAAGGAATGCACCTCAACATCATTAAGGCAATATACTGCAAACCCAAAGCCAACATTATACTGAATGGGGAAAAACTGCAAGAATTTCCTCTAAAATCAGGAACAAGACAAGGATGCCCACTATCACCACTCCTTTTCAATATAGTCCTTGAGACCCTTGCTGCAGCAATAATACATTTCCTCTAATATGCCCAAACTAGGAAACACAGAGGATACCAGTGGGACTCCAGATAATGGAGGGGAAATATCAGCAAAGTTTGAATGGAAAGACAGGAGAGGAGGAAGGCTGATCTTGATTAATGAGGGTCTACATCTGAATATGTGTAAAATTATGAATATGACATGGTTACCCTTGACAACCATTGATGGGAGGGGGGAAGGGAAAATGGGGGCAGGGGGAAGAGGGCACCAAATATAGTTTAAATGTATACCATTTATGTTCAATAAAAAATTTGTTTAAAAATAAAAACTAAAAATAAATAAAAACCATTTTCTAAAAAAAATCTTATTTCTACACTATGTTCATCCTATGGAAAGACTACATCACCAATCTGTCATGTCCCCCCACCTCCTCTCTATGTCCTGCCTGCTGGGGTCTGCGGGCTCCTGTAAGAAAACAGCTCAGGACCACAAGAAGCCCCCTCCCGAAGCAGAGCACATATCCAGCCTGAAAAACTGTAGCCTCGACTCTCTTCTGGTGATGAGAACAGTAGCAGGACTCACTCCAAGGTTCAATACGGAGAAACTTGGGCCACATTACAGCAACTTTCTGGGCTCCATTTCCATGAGGCTGGTTAGCTCTACCCAGAAGACAATGCTCTTAGACAGACGGCCCACTTCCACCCACCCACGCTAAAACTGAGCCACACTATTAACACATATCGTCAGCCCAGAGAACAAATTCAGCGAATGTGCAATCCCATCAGCACCCCTTGAGAAGCTAGAAAAAATAATAATAAAAAAGACTCTCGACAGTCAGGGTCAGCACAATCAACATCCTTTTTTGGCACTGGAGATTGAGCCCCGGGACAATCTACCTTTGAGCTATACCCTCAGCCTTATTTTATTTTGAAACAGGGTCTCACTGAGTTGCTGAGGCTGGCCTCGAACCTGTGATCCTCCTGTCTCAGCTTCCCAAGTAGTAGGACTGAAGGCGTGTGTGCCCGAGCCCAGCTCAGTGGAATCATTCTAAAGATCTGTGTGTCCACCTGAGAACTCCTGAAGCCGAGAGGACAGTGAAGCAAGCCTCCAAATGACAGCTCAGCAGCACTGCTCTAGTTTTTATTTTCAGGCTTCTACCAGTTCGCCCACTGATTTCCACTTTGGGAATATTAAGATTTCATTTGGTAGTGAAAAATCACTGTGGGCAGTATGTTTATGCCATATATCTAAAAATGGGACTCGGAAAATAAAGAATTATTAAAATCTAGTATAAAGGTGGAATTTTCTGTAAAATATACTAGAAAGAATCAAATATATCAGATCTTATCAAAAGGGACTGCAGCACAGTGGCTTTGACTGAAAGATTAATGAAGGGGGCTCTAACCGTGGGTCTGCTGCCTCGCAGCCCCCACATGGAATGAGATACACCGTCCTTTCCAGACCCGCAGTCTTCACTGGCACCTGGAGCTCTGGGGGAAGACGAGGCATGGGCCGGCCCACCGCAGCCTCACCGCACCAGCCACACCTCATCTGCAGACTCCACCAGTTCACTTGCAAAAAAGATTTCTAGGCTAACAAGAAAGGCCAAAACCCACTGGATTCGATGACACCCAAGATCATTTCTAGTTCTAACAATCATCCTTCTCCAAGATGCAAAAGGACAACCAAAATATCCAATGGAACGCTTGCAAAAGTATGCCTGTATTTGCTATAAATACAGTTAGTAACTGAAGTATGGAAAATTATTTCTATCATGTGATACAAATGTAGAAAGTATTTTTATGCTATTCCTATTTATAAGTGATTCTATGACTTGGCACAAGTGACTATTAACTCCTGATTAAAAACACCTTCCACGTCTGAAATTTTATTACCCACTTCCTTCTCCTACATGGAGTAGTCTGAGATCTTACTTTGTACAAATCCCACTTCCTTTACATATAACCCGTGTGTTTGGAAAAGCAAAAAGGCACTATCTGTACTATATGATGTGTGTATAAGAAAATGATCCTAATCCACGCATATATATGAGCAAATGGCCCTTGATGTATTTTCATGCCATATTTTAATTTCCCTTTGCTGAATCAGGAAGAAAAATAGGTTTGCCTTTACCTGTGATAACTGTGTGGGAATATTTTAACCTTAACTTCTCAGTAGTCATTTTTTTTTGGCCTCACATATAACTCTTTTGGCTTTGATAATTAAATTTAAAGTGACTTTGAATAATATTTTGATAATAACTTGAGTGATATTTTCATGAAATTGATTAATATTTAAACAATTTTTCATAAAAATTATATTTTAAAATGTTTCAATGAAAAATTAGGTGGAAAAAATAAACGGATGTGAGATTATTCTAAAGTCTTGTGTGACCCTGCTCCTTCAGATCCCGTTCTTAAGACTGGCCCGGGCTCCGGGTGGAGCGGCTGCCCGCAGCGCTCACCTCGTCTTCCAGTCCTCTTCCGACTTGGACCTGTGTTTGCGAGCTGCTCTTTGTTTTTCCTCAAGTCGCTTTTTTTCTTCACTAGCTTGATCTAAAAATAAGAACATCAATGAAACACTTCTGTTTTCTACGCAGACCACCAGGCACAGTACCACACACAGAAACTTCATGGAGAACCACCATCCCGGTGTATTAGTGTTATCTCCACTGTACTAATATGCAGAAAGTACTGCTAAGAATCATGGTAAAATCTTAACACATACCCAAGCTGGTCAGGAGGCAGCCATTTAAAGATCTGGAGGAAGAACTTTCCGTTCAGAGGAAAAAGGTTCGTGTTTGCTCCATTTCTCTCTCTCTCTCTCTCTCTCTCTCTCTCTCTCTCTCTCTCTCTCTCTCTCTCACACACACACACACACACACACATCCCTCCATCATCTCTTTTAATAACTTATGCCTTTAACAAACTTAACAAATATTACCTTTAACAAAATAACTACTGATTTTTTTTTTTTTTTTTTTTTTGGTACTGACATTGAACCCAAGGGGATTTGACCACTGAGCTACACCCCAGACCTTTTAATTTTTTACTTTGAGATAGTTAAGGTCTCACTAAATTGCGCAGGCTGGCCTCAATTCTCTGGTCCTCCTGAGGATTCTTAAATGCAAAATATATATATATATATATATATATATATATATATATATATATATATATGCTTCAATGATTGGGAAGCTGAGACAGGAGGATCACGTTTTGAGGACAGGCCCTTTGCAAGTCAGTGAGACCCTGTTTCAAAATAAAAAATATAAAATAGGGCTGTGGTGCCACTCGGAGGTAGAAGCCCCCTAGGTTCCACCCCTAGTACCACACACACAAAAAAATGCTTCAATGAGGGGAGGAGCGGGGAGGGGCCGGGGAGCTGAACCAGTGCTGTGTGCATGAATGTCATCATTCTAACCTCATCCCGATGTGAGATGACAGTGCACCAATAAGGGTCTATTAAAAATAAATACAACCGGGCGTGGTGGCGCATGCTGTAATCCCCGCGCATGGGAGGCAGAGACAGGATGATCGCACAGGTTCGAAGTCAGCCGAGCTGGCTTAAGAGACCTGGTTTCCAAATTAAAAAAGTATAAAAATAGATCTG
This sequence comes from Muscardinus avellanarius, assembly GCF_963383645.1. Taxonomy (NCBI): domain Eukaryota; kingdom Metazoa; phylum Chordata; class Mammalia; order Rodentia; family Gliridae; genus Muscardinus; species Muscardinus avellanarius. The sequence continues at coordinate 51,349,022 of NC_137803.1, read as the reverse complement.
GGAGTGTAGCCTGGAGGTAGAAGGGCTTCCAGATACCCCAGTACCACCAAATAAATAAATAAACAAATAAATAAATAAATACAATACAATACTTCAATTAAAATTTAATGGAAAAGCAATGTGAAATTATTCTAAATTCTTAGTGAGATCTCACAGAACTCATGTGGATTCCATTCATAAGAAATTCAGGCAATTTTCCAAAATCCTCGCTGGAGACACTCTGCCAAGTTGGGCCAGGCTTCTCGCCCCGGCACCACCAGCCGCACACGGGATGGGATGAGTCTAGCCAGCGGCGGAGACAGTGAGACAGGGTCTCACTAAGGTGCCCAGACTAGCCTCAAACTTCAGATCCTCCTGCCTCAGCTTCCCAGGGAGTTGGAATCACAGATGTGCATTACCACACCTAGAAGCCACAGTGGTGAGGCTCACAGGGTGACGTGTGATTTCCAAGATATATAGCATAGTAATTACAACTCAGAGTTGATAAAAACGCTACATTTCCCTCTGACATTTAGGATGTGTGCCCCTGGCCACATACATTAAATTATCAGGGCAGTGATACTAAGTAATGAAATTGAGCTAATATATTCTATCTCAGATTTCCAAATTTAAAACAAATTACTGAAGTTAGATTAAAAAATTCCAGGAATGCAACAAGCCATCAGCACAAAGGATGGCACCGACAGCTCCTTACCTATCTCTCCGTTCTCCATGGCCCTGATGTCAGGCCGTAACCTGCAGTCAGTCTTAGGAATCACACTCTCCATTTCCTTGTCCACTTCATTCAAAACCATTGCAAAGCTAGTAAAATTATACATCTGAAAAGAAACAAAACGGTCCAATCAACACGGTCCAAGGCACGACGCAAAATGAAGAGGCCTGAAGGAAGTGGCCAGCGTGACGGCGCCCAGAGGCGCTAGTGCCATCAGCCTTCCCCACCCGGCTCTCACCGCCACCTCAGAGCAGGCCTCACAGGACGCTCCTCCTCAGCTTAAGAGGAGTTGTAAGCAAAACCAACCATCTTTTTCCTTAAAAGGACCGACCTTCCTTCCTCCCTTCTTTCTTTTCTTAAAAAGACAAAGATTTTTCATGAAAACCGCTCCTTGCTGGTCTGGAGGGCTTGTGCTGCCCGGCCTGCATCCTTGTATCTGATAAGGGCCTTCCCCCGGCAACTACTAAAGGGAGCTTGCCGTGAGCACAGCCTCTGGCAAGGAGGGGCAGCTGGGGAGTAGCTGGGTGAAAACCTAGGTCTCGCTGCAGCCTGGGAAGGGCACCCAGGCTGGGTACAGACGGGGTGGTCTCACCTGGGCAGAATTGGGAGGCCGCGGGGCTATCCGCCACAGGAGCACACTTCCAGGGATGACGAATACGCTTTCGGAATCTGGCATGGGCATTTCATCGGACTCCTCAGAAGCGCTCACCTAGGAGAACAGCAGCCAAACGCCTGTGAGTAAAGTTGGAAAATACTCAGGGCGCCGAGGGACTATAACAGCAGCAGCATTTATGGCCCAGCGTTGGAAAGTCGACTGCGGGAGGGCAGAGGCAGCATGACTTTTTGGTCTTTGCCGTAAAGGTGTTTCTTGGTCTGAGAGCTGGGAGAGGGCGGCGGGGTGGTGAAAGCCGCCCTGTGGGGTTGAGACGAGTGGCCCCTCCCTCATGAACCGTGTTCCTCAAGATCCCACCCCACAGACGGCATCCATGGGGATGCAGCCCAAGCAGGAAGACGCAGCACCACTTGGTCTTTGAGAAGATTCCCAGGTCTGCCTTGCTGGTTTTGCATCTTTGGGAGATGCTAGCATCCTGCCTCCGGAGCCACAGCATCGGGGCTAAAAGAGAAGCCAGAGAAAGACAGGCAGGGGAGACGCGAACGGGCCAGGCGGCTGGCGGCCTCAGCCTCACTCGGAGGAGCTTGTACAGTCACCACTGGTTCCTGAAACAGGAGATAGGCCAGACGAAGGCCTGGAGGCTGTGGCTGTGGCTGGACCAGATGGGAAGGCATGTGGAGGCTGGACAGGAGGAAGTCCCTAGCGTGATTCTTTCCAACACTGCTGCAGCAAGAGACAGAGCTGCAGGCTTGCTGGGGGTGTGCAACACGATGGTTTCTCGTTTTTACACCATTACTATCTCACTTCCAGAAAGACTGACAGGTGCTGTGAGCCCACCGAGGCTGGTGTGCTGAGCCAGTGTCGTTTGCCTGCCAGGCTTAGCAGCAGCTACAGCAACCCTTCTTGCTAAAGTATGTTTTTTTTTTTTTGTTTGTTTGGTGATACTGGGGGTGGAACCCAGAGGCTTTCTACCCCTGGGTTATACTCTCAGACCTATTTTATACTTTATTTGTGAAACAGGGTCTCATTAAGTTGCTGAGAGCCTCACTAAGTAGCTGAGGCTGGCTTCGAACCTGTGAGATCCTCCTGTCTCAGCCCCCCAAGCGCTGGGATTACAAGCGTGCGCCACCACGCCCAGCTTAGTGTATGTGTTTTTAATGCTTCTGATGTTTTAGAGACAAAATAACTCACTGAGTATTTACTGAGAATCCTCTAAGCGCTCTGGACCGGGGTGCAGAGAAGTCCAGAGCTGCCTGGCTTCTGAGGACGCACTCACTGGTGCCGGCTGCACACGCCGTGTTCTGAGAAGAGCAAAAAGACACCTGGGCCCTCAGCTACATTCACCAAGGACTCGAGCCCAGCAGGAATCAAGAATGCTTCTGCAAATGGAGCCTCACATGAATTTCCAAGCCCCAGTCTACCATGGCCATCTAGATTGTCCACCTCCGATGGGGTCCTAACTGCCGCTGCCCCCACGACGCCCCCTTACAGCAGGAAGTCGCTAAGAGCGGTCATCGCCCGTTTCCCTAACGGCAGTTAGGGTTTCCTATTCGGAAGGGGGGATTGAGGAGATAGAAAGGAAATAGGCAGATAGGAAAAAGGCCTTGGTAGAAAAAAGTTAATTTCCTGAGTTTCCTGAGGGGCAACAAATGCCTGAAATTCCAAAGGCTCAGGAGATAAGAAGGTCAGAGCTTCACAAAGCCATCCTGAGTTTCCTAATCAACAAACTCACCCAGCAAGTCTGGCATTCCTGAAAGGAGACCCTTCAAAGAACTTGCAAATGTCCTATGCAAATTCTCCTTGGAATCTCAAAGTCACCCTAACCACAAACGGACTTGCAAGCAGTCAGGCATCGGCCAGTCAGATGGCAAAAGTGGGGAACTCCCGCTCGGGACCCCCTCCCCTTTTGGGGAGCTGTTCTCTCTCTCGCAGGTCGTGTTGGCCCTGAGAGAAGGCAGAGTGCATCTGAGGGCACGTGGCTCGGGCGACTCTCGAGTAGTGACGTGAAGGCCTCTGCTGGACATCATGGCTGACCAGGCCCCTAGGGGTGACCTGTACCTCTTTTCTGGCAGATCGCGTGGACTCTGGGAGAAAGTAGTTTGCAACTGATGGGCACTTGGCTCGGGCGACACTCGGGTAGTGACCCTGAAGGCAGCTACTGGACCCCGGAGTTCCGACAGCCCCTATGGGGTGTTCGGCCACTTTTCTCTATTCCCTTCTGGCAGATCGCATGGACTCCGGAAGAAAGCAGCCTGCACCTGAAGGCAATTCGGCTTGGGCTACTCTCAAGTATTGTCCTGAAGGCAGCTGCTGGACCCAGAGTTCCAGCCCCTTTGGGGGTGTTCAGCCACCCTTGCCCCATTCCCTGCTCCTTCCAATAAACCTTTTACTCCCCCCCCCCAAAAAAAAAAAAAGAATGCTTCTGATAGGAAGAGAGTTTTAGAAGATGCTAGGCTAACAAGGTGCCATGCCTTTGGCCACACTGCTGAGGGCCAGCGCTACACAGGGGCCCTGAACATTCCCTCGTTATATGCCTGGGAGGAGCTGTCATTACCACCACAGCGCACAGAAAGAGCTCAAGGCGTCCGAGGCGAAGTAAATTCCCAGCACCACAGAAACAAGCCTAAAATCACTGGTGGAGACACTTTCAGTGAATACAAGTGTGACATGTACTGTGCATACTGTTGTCACACAACATAAAGTGTGACAGTGATGATAAAGGGTCCCGCGGCGCATAAACAAGGTCAGGAACCTCAGAAGTCTGCGGCTGGGGGATGCACAGAGAGGAGGGGGTCTGGACAGGGACACGAGTACCAGGAAGGGGACCTCTCCAAACATGACTGGGGGGTTTACAGAACATAGGGATATTTTCTGGATTTTTTTTTTTTTGGTGGAACTGGGGATGGATCCCAGGGGCTTTCTACTTCCAGGCTATACTCCCAGACCAATTTTATATTTTATTTAGAAACAGGGTCTCACTTGAGTTGCTGAGAGCCTCTCACTAAGTAGCTGAAGTTGGCTTTGAACCTGCACGATCTTCCTGTCTCAGCCTCCCAAGTACTGGGATTATAAGCGTGCACCACCATGCCTGGCTATTTTCTGGATTTTTGTTTGTTTGTTTGTACTAGGGATTGGGGCACTCTACCACTAAGCTACACCCCCAGCCCTATTTAGTTTTTATTTAGAAACAGGGTCTTGCTAAGTGGCGTAGGATGGCCTCAAACTTGTGATTCTCCTGTCTCAGCCTCCCTCAGCCAGGATTACAGGTGTATGCTACTTGTCCAGCTATTTTCTGGAATTGTGACAATGTCCTCTGCGGTCCCCACTCTGTAAGGGAAAGCGGGATGACGAGGGTGCCAGAGAGCTCGGCATGGCCAAGCTGCCTTCTAATTAGAAGCGGTAGCCAAGGAGGCAGTGTCAGGGTCCCAGGGTCCCGGGACATTTCCTTCTCCAGCCCCTTCAGTCTCCTGAATCCACAGAGAACCCTCGGTACAGCTCACAGGAGGCAAAGCGGTCGGGGAGCAGCTGTCAGCAGGTGGGAACGCGGCACCAAGTGCCACAGCTGGAGGCTGATATAGAAAGAGAGAAAAAGGCCAAAGCCCCAGGAAGGCGACAAAAGTCTGCACCTCAGGAACACATATCAATTTACAAAGACAGTCACCAATAAATAGAACTGCTCTGGAGGAAAACGAGGGCTCCTTAAACTTGTGCATGCGTAAGGACACAGTGGATGGGCCCGAGAGAGAACGCTTTGGAAGGACTAAGGCAAGCCCGGAGCCTGCGTTTGTCTCCTTTTTCTGTGGTAGTAGGTGTGAAACCCAGGAGCATTCTACCTCTGATTCTATTTTGTTTATTTTAAAACAGGGCCTCACTAAGTTGCTGAGGCTGGCCTTCAACCTGCGATCCTCCTGTCAAGGCCTTCCAAGTACCAGTGTTACAGACATGTGCCACCATGCCCAGGTAGCCTGCATCCTAAACAAGCTCTTAGATAATGCCTCAGTCGCCAGTTCAAGGACCTACTTCCAGCAGGAAGAATTTCATTAGTCTTATTATGAGCAGAAACGACTCTGCCCTCTTTATACCGCTAACTCATCCAACATGCAGGTGCTCTTATGTTCCCTGGTTTACAAAGGAAGCCACTGAGGCCCAGGGGAGAACTGGTCTACCCCTGCCTAATCCCAAAGGTGGAAAGGGCTCTAGCTAGAGTGTGTGCCCAACACCAGCTGGCGCTGGGGTCACACTTCAAGCACGCAGTTCCATAGGTGACGCTTCTTTCTGCATCTCCCAGGAGTCCTGCCTGGAGGGAGCGGCCACGAGCCTGCCAGGGCCACACAGCAAGAAAAATTCTATCCAGACCCCGACTGCTCCATAAAGAAGAAATCTTAGCAGGAACGGAGCAGCTCAGTGACGACACCTTCAACTACCGCAGCCTAGACTTCAGTGGTCGGGGATGAGGACAGACAGACCACCAGACCAGCGTGAAAGTGTCAGAGACAGTTCTGGAGGAAATTTTAGCTAACTGCAATCATTTCAACTTTTAATGTACACAAGGAGAATAGAAAGAAAATTTGTCTAAGATGAGCTCCAACTTTCCAAAATTATGCGAATTAAACCAAAGCCCCATGTGGAACAGCTACACAATTGTAAACGTGGTACACAGCCACATCGTCTACAAGATTATGTTGAACATTTGCTACTAAAGTAAATTTCTGCTCATTAAAAGATTCAAGGAGCCAGGCATGGTGGCACACAACTGTAATCCTAGTGCCTGGGAGGCTGAGACAGGAGGATCACGGGTTTAAGGATAGCCTCAGCAACATAGTGAGACCCTGCTTCAAAATAAAATAAGAATGGGGTGGGAACTGGGTAGGGGTTAAATCAGTGATGTGTACATGTATGTACACACAAGTTTTTTACCCCAATATGATGTATGAATATAATGCAGCAATAAAAGATTAAAAAAAATTAAAATAATAAAATAGAGCTGGGGCTGTAGCTCGGAGGTAGAATGTTCCCTGGGTTCAATCCCAAGCACCACACACAAAAAAAGAGAGATGCAGAAATTATATGAATTAGCAAGACAAAAGGAGAATGTCAGCCTGACCCCAAACAGGCCACCTCCAGGAGCACAAGTAGGAACTTAAGAACCCAGCTATTCCCAGCACCACCTCACAGGACGCGCACCTGTTTGCTGTTCTTTTTCTCTTCCGTGTTTTTCTTATCATTCTTTTTGTAAGCATCAAACGTGGCAGGGTCAACACTGTATAAACACTCAGTCCACTTCCCATAGAGAGCACAGAGCTTCTTTTTGCTGTCAAGAAAAACTGGTGTTTATCCAACAATTATACTGATGTTTGCTATAATTAACAAAAATACGTATATTTTTTATGGTACTAGGGATTGAACCCAGGGGGCACTCTACCTCCAAACTATGCCCCCAGCCCTATTTTTTATTTTTAAACAGGGTCTCACTAAGTTTTGGAGAGTTTCCCTAAGTAGCTGAGGCTGGTCTTGGACCTGTGATCCTCTTGTCTCAGCCTCCCAAGTACTGTGTTTACAAGTGTGTGTCACCATGCCCGGCAAACAAAAAGGTTTCTGTGAATTGAATTCTTTAAAGAAGTGTTCCTTGTAGAAGAAAGATTTTCTATTTATTAGAAAGCTAGTTTCCTTCCCTCTCTCTCTCTCTTTTTTTTTTTTTTTTTTGGCGGTACTGGGGATGGAACCCAGGGGCATTCTACCTTTGAGCTACACATCCAGCCCTATTTTTTATTCTTTATTTGAAACAGAGTCTCACTGAGTTGCAAAGAGTCTCACTAAGTAGCTGAGGCTGTCCTTGAACCATGATCCTCCTGTCTCAGTCTCCCAATGCTGGATTACAAGTAAGCCCACCACGCCTGTCTCTTTCTTTTTTCTTTTTCTTTTTCAGTACTGGAGATTAAACCCAGAGGCATTCTACCTCTGAGGTACAACCCCAGCCCTTTTTCATTTTTTGTTTTGAAATAAAGTCTCACTAGATTGCTGAGAGCCTCAAAACATTGCCGAGGCTGTCCTTTACCCTGAGATGCTCCTGTTTTAGCCTTCCAAGTACCGAGATGACAGGCATGTCCCACCATGCCCAGTGAAATAAAATGTTTTAGGTTGTGGCAGATTTTATAAGTGACATTTTAGTGAGCAGCATCTATATTATTCAACACTTAAAAAGAAAACTTTACCTTTTGTCTTGAATGTAGCCTTCAACTTTGTGTAATTCCTTGCCAAAAAGGCCACATGGCTTAAAATTCAACACACACTTGTCCCCTGTCCTAGGCAGGAAAAATGACACTCATTACCATTCAACAGTACAGAATATAACTACAGTCTTTGGGGTGGCAACTGCTGTTTATGGCCTGTGCATGCAGACTCCATACAGATATCGTCACGGTCGCCGCTCCTTTAGTACTCGGCCTGTTGAGGGAAGGCGTGCGAGGTTCATAAAGGCTGAGTGACCGGCCTAAATTCACACGGGAGTCGAATCTCAATCCTTTTAGTAATTCTTATGTTCCTCCCGCCTCATCCCGCCCCATATAAATAACACAAAGTGAACAATACGTGAAAAATGAGCCGAGCTTGGAATTAAGATTCACAGGGGCTGAAGCAGCTCAGAGTTCACCTAGTCCTCCTTCATCCGAAACTTTAAATGGCAGCGCTTCTACGCAAGAGTGATTATATTCCCGATTCTGCTTTGTGTTTTTGAGACAGGCCCTCCCTCTGTTGTCTCAACTGCCTGCGCTGGCATTCAGTTCACAGTTCTCTGGCCTCAGCCTCTGAGGATCTGGGACTGAAGGTGCACACCACCACACCTGCTTGACCCTTCAAATCTCATCAACAGCTTTTTTTTTGTAACTAAAACGAGGGGTATTCTACCTCCAAGCCACACCCCTAGCCCATTTCTATTTCAAATCAGAGTCTAAGTTACTGAGCCTGGCTCACACCTGCAGTCCTCCTGTCTCAGCCTCCCGAGTACTAGGATAAAGGCACGCACCACTGCTCTAGGCTGGAGCTTTATTAGTAGTAGTTTAAGGAAGATGATTGTAAGTGCCCTAAAGCGCCTTACTTGTGGTTTGTGATTTCCACATTGCCATACTGCTCAATCCAGAGTTTACCCACAATGATATTATGCACGCAGCAGGTGGGGTTTGTCCACGTATACGCTTCATTGTGTCTATAAAACAAATCCAAAATACAGAGACATAAGTAAGAAGAGTGATTTTGTTTTAAAACGTATTTGCTTCAAATGCTTTAAGTCAGGAAAACAAACCAGGCTCTTTGAAATAAGCTCTTAGGAATCTAAACTCTAGTGATAACTAGCTCATAGTAAAATCGGTATCAACTACTCTTTCTTTCTTTCTTTCTTTCTTTCTTTCTTTCTTTCTTTCTTTCTTTCTTTCTTTCTTTTGTGGTACTGGGGATGGTACTCAGGGGCATTCTACTTCTAAGCTACACCCCAGCCTATTTTTTTATTCTTTATTTTTTGAAACAGGGTCTCACTGAATTGCAGAGGGCATCTATAGGTAGCTGAGGTTGTCTGCAAATTGTAATCCCCTTTTCTCAGCCTCTCAATTGCTGGTATTACAAGCATGCGCCACCATGCCCAGCTTTAAAAAAAAAAAAGCTTAAGGGAAAAAAATCCTATACTGCCACCAAACTCCAGATAATCTTCATACAGGTTGAGTACCCCTATTTTAAAAAATCTAAAGTCTAAAATGTTTGAATGACAACATAACACTTAAAATGGTTTGGATTTTAGAGAATTTCAGATTTTGGACTCTCACATTAGGGATACTATTTAAGTATTCCCAAATCCCCAAAACTCCAAAATCTGAGTAACTTCTGGTCCTGAGCATTGCGGATGAAGGATACTTATCCCATAGACAATGATTTCAAGAATTCAGGTAGACAGTTAACACTTGATAAATGTCTGTCCCATCTCCTCCAGCTTTTGAAAAAGGGTCAGGTCTTCGAGGCGTACGTGCTCTCGCTAGCAGGCGTGCCTGGGAAGACGAAGAGCGCGGCTGTAACTTACTCAAGGAGCTCCAAGGTGATGGTCCCTTTGGGTTCTGCTTCTACACTCTTTCCCCAGAACTTCAGTTTGGGATAGATGGAGCCATGAAAGATGAAGTCATTGTTTAATCCTTCTGCGTGAAATGCGCTGATTGGTGGGTGATGGCTGACCTGTTCAGAAATAAGTCTAAATCCAAGGTCATCCCTTAAGATAAAAAATAAAGAGCAACACTGTAATGAACTGTATCACTAAAAGTATACATTACTGTTATTTTAGCATAAAAGCAAAGTATTTTTAAAAAATGCTTAACAAAGTAAAAAAATCCTTTATCTTTGTGTGTGTGTGGCACTGGAGGTTAAAGGAAGAGGCATTCTACCTCCGAGCTACACCCATTATTTTTATTTTACTCTTTTATTTTTATTTGCAAACAGGGTCTTGCTAGATTGGCGAGTCTCACTGCTTGCCGGGTTGTCCTGGAGCCTGCAATTCTCCTCTCAGCCTCCCAAGTACTGGGATTCCACGCATGTGCCACCGCGGCCCGCTTCATGATCGTTCCTTCATCATAGGCCTTATGAAAGAACCAAATATACAAGAAACTGCACAGCCGGGCGTGTGGCGCACGCTGGTAATTCCAGCACTCAGGAGGCTGAGGCAGGAGGATCGAGGTTCGCGGACAGCCTCAGCTACTTAGTGAGGCCCTCTGCAACTCAGCGAGACCCTGTTTCAAAATAAAGAATAAATAATAGGGTTCGAGGTGTCACTGGGAGGTAGAAAGCCCCTGGGTTCCACCCCCAATACCGCAAAAATAAAAAACTGTTTAAATATAACCAAACTAGTAAGTTCTGTGTTATTGTATTGGTAACTTCTTAAACATATTAAAAGCACACTCACATAAATTTGAGTGATTTACATGAAATGGTAATAGCAACCGTGTAAACCTAAATTTTATCACTCCTTTGATACTGGGCACAGTGGCACATGCCTTAATCCCACTACTTGGGAGGCTAAGATAGGAGGATTACAGTTTAGTGGCTGGTGTCAGCAACTTAGCACGCGCCCGTTGGAAAAAAAGGGGGGGGAGGAGGACTGAGGTTTAGCTCAATGATAGAATGCCCCTGGCTTCAATTCCCAATACAAAAAAAAATTGTGCAAAGAAGGCAATAAATTTTAATGGTGTATAAATAAAAAAAGCTAGTACAGGCAAAGAGAACTGCACTTGAAGATACGTTAACTGCCATTAAGGCAATAGATCTGTATATGGTTATGCTAATATATATGTTTATCACATATATATTAGCATAAATATATAAACATATATAAATATATATTTATAAACCTGCCAGGCATGGTGACACATGCATGCCTGTAATCTCAGTACTTGGGAGGCCAAGACGGAAGATTGCAGGTTTGAGGCCAGCCTCAGCTACTTAGTGAGGGCCTTAGCCATGCAGAGAGTCTCTGTTTCATAATTAAAAAATAAAACGGCATCGGGGCTGTAGCTCAGAGGTGGAATGTCCCTGGGGTTTAATCCCCAGCACCACAAAACAACATAAAAACAACCGAAAATTCTGATCATGTTTTATAACCTATATAAAAAGAAAAAGAGGATTATAAACTCCACATAATGAAAAACATGAAAATCCTCAGAATTACTTCTCATAATAGTGTATTTTAGGTCTGTTTCCGTTTTTTTGAGACCTTGTCTAAAATAAATTTCATAGAAACAAACATCGAAATTGTTAACTCGCTCCAGTCATAGAATTGGCCAGTGATGCTTAAAAGGCATCTTTCGTCCTCGATGAAAAGCCCTGTCAGTCACGCAAACCCGCCTGGACGGAGCGAAGACCCTCACCGCACTAATTCGTAGGTCTCTCCCAGCAGCGGGTTGAAAGGCTTTCCAGTCCGTTCCCACTGAGAAGCGACGGCAGACACAGCAAAGGCGGCCACGCACTGTGGACAGAGCACCACACGAGTTAAACGTGGCCCGGCTCGCTCATCCTCGCCGCCATCGAAGCTGTGCTGAAGACGCAACTGCAAAATTATCCTGCGAGTTTATTCCATTGGATTTTAATATTGCTCCAGAAACTTAATATGGAAACTTGGATATTCAGAATGAAAATTACCACGTCTCATCCTGGAGTCTTATTCTCAAATGTGGTTTTTATAACATTTGAGAGCATTATACATTCCCTCAAGGACATTTGTCCCCAGTACCTGAGGGGATGCTCCCGGGACAACCCCTGGATGCCACAATCAATGGATGCTCCAGCCTCTCCTCGCAATTGCAGAGCATCTACGTACATCCTGCGCACATCCTCCCAGGTGCCTGTCATCTCTAGGTTACTTACAGTGCCTGGCACAATGTAAAAAGCTGTATTGTTTGTGGAATAATGACAAAGAAAAAGCCTGTACGTGTTCAGTTTTTCTCTTCAAATACTTTGGATCTGAGGTTAGTTGAATCTGTGGATGTAGAACCCATGGGTAAAAAGGGCCAACTGAATGATGCTTTTAGAATTGGGGAAAAAAAGAGGTAAAACTAAACAACTTAATTGGTGTCCATGCCAGTGAGGTTGGGAAAGAGCTGATATATATAAATAAAAGAACAGAAAGATTCATTGGGTGTGGTGACGCACTCTTGTAATCATTTGGGAGGCTGAGACAAGAGGATTGCATTTTGAGGACGGCCAGCTACTTAGTGAGGCCTTTTGCAATTCAATGAGATTTTGTTTCAAAATAAAGAATAAAAAAAATAGGGCTGGGAGTGAGTTCTAGCTCAGAATTAGAATGCCCCTGGGTTCCATCCCCAGTAATGCAAACAAACAAACAAACAAACAAACAAACAAACAAATTCAGGTTAAAATGTTATTGCTTTGTCTGTTTGAAGGAGAGCAATGCATCTTCTATTATCTATTGTCCATCTACATGCAACATGTAAAAATCCTTTATTTAAAAGAAAGTTATCCAGGTATGGTGGCACATGCCTGTAATCCCAATACTTGAAAGGCTGAGTCAGTAGGATCGCCGGGTTCTAAGCCAGCCTCAGCAATTTATCGAGGTTCTCATCAACTTAGTGAGACCCTGTTTCCAAATAAAAAATAAAATAGGTATGGGTTGTAGTTCGGAGATAGATTGCTGCTGGGTTTAACCTCCAGTACAAAAATAAAATAAAATAAAATAATAAAATGGAGCTTGGTGATAAAATGCCTCTAGGTCCGGCCTCCAATACAAAAAATAAAATGAAAATTAAAAGGTTCTCTTCCTTATACTACTTTGTATATACACACATATGCATAAACAATACCCATTTTTGTGTGTGTATTTCCTTCCCCATGGAGGAAGCTTTGAGAATCTTCCTGCAGCACTTCTGTGTGTGTGTGTGTGTGTGTGTGTGTGTGTGTGTGTGTGTGTGTGTGTTGGGTGCTTGAGGAGAAGGGGTAGGAGAGAAACCCCTAATATTTAAGCTTTTTACACACCTGCATCCTTTCCACAGGATCTGAAAACGAGCTGGCCTTGTGGATGAGGTACGTATGCTCCATATATTCCGTTAGCCGCTGCAGGAAGCTCAAGGGCTCATTAAATATAACTGGCATGGTGATCTTGGATAGTTCCTGTATAATGAGAAAAGTGGAGCTGTTACGTCCAATACACACAGAGAATTTATCTGCTGCTAACCAGACATAGCATGTTTCTAGAAAGGAACAGGAAAGTGCAGCCCATGGAAGTTACGATCAGCTCAGTTGCACAGATCTCCCCACAGCCGAGCAACCGAGGAGACACAAGGCCACCTGGCCAGCGTTCTCCTTGGCCCCAGGGTCGCTGGGGCCAGAGCGCTCAGCACAGGCTGCTGACGAGTGAGAAGCCGGCCCAGATCCAACTGGGAAATGGCATATAAAGGTGATGGGAACACAAATAAAAATAACAAAATCTTCATATCTGTGTTAAAAAATTAATTTGAAGATCCTGAGGCTGAGATGCTTTGGGTTTCACATAAGCAAACTGAAACCCAACTCATTGTAAACATGGGTTTTACCAATAAGAAACTGCCAAAGTAGGCCGGGTGCAGTGATACATGCCTGGGATCCCAGGTACTTGGGAGGCTGAAACAGAAGGATCACAAGTTCAAGACCAGCCTCGGCAGCTTGGCAAGACCCTGTTTCAAAAAAAAAAAAAAAAAAAAAGAAAAAAGAAATAGGGCTGGGGGTGTAGTTCAGAGTTAGAGCTCCCCTGGGTTCAATTTCCTGTAACAGTAACACACACACACACACACACACACACACACACACACACACACACAGAAATTGCCAAACTACTTCTAGTTAGCAACTTTGCACTTCAGCCGATCACATCTATTTTCTTTGTCTTGTGGCCTCAAAGAACACCTTACACAATTTCTCCCTCCCTCTTCCCCAGTGCAGAAATGCTTGAGGTCGAAGGCTGCCCAAGTCATAAAATCACTGTCTGCTCAAATAAACTCATTAAAATTTCAACGTGTTCATCTTTTAACAGTGGGCTGTGGATCAACCACATATGCCATTTTGGTGAGTTATTTTCCGAACGAATTTGAGACTGCTTTGCCTGAAAACACTGAGCTTTTCTGAGCACATCAATCTACTATAAATTGTAGAGTAGGGTACAAGAAGGATAGCTTTAAATGTCTGCCAGATGAATGATTGTGCAGAGATCTTTGGTCTGAATTGCAACCTTTCAAGTCTATCCACCACATATATGCCATCAGCAAGCAGTATTATCATGAGGTCTTTGAAAACTTTCAGTAAGTAACAAACTTATTGGGATTTTCCCAATATTCTGATGATCTTTCCAAACTTCCATGTACCACTATTTACCCTTCCTTTAGATTTTAGGTCTCTCAGGATTTCTACTGGCTAAAACTACTTGGTCAAGTGAACAGGCCCAAGGTGCAGTCAAGGCTGAATGCTACTGACTCAGCTTTGACTTTCCCTAAATATCCACATTGTTAATGATCTGTACATTTAAAAATAATGTGACCTTCACAAAACCGCAATGGAGTTCATTCAAAGAAAATAAGCCCATCCATGATCATAAAACATTGCAGAATCTGGGCAGCCTGGTAGCAGCTCAGTTTAATTTTTAAAAATGGCGGACTGAATGCTGAGTCACTAGGGAGACGAGGAAGGACAGGAATCTTTAAAGAGAAAGAGAGGGAGGTACACGCTGTATACCCTAGTTCTCATTAGGCCCAGACTCTCTGTTGGGGATAAGTCAGAAAAGTTGGGACCACCAAGGCTTACCTTAACTGAGATGCTCCAAGCTCTTTCTCTTCTACTTAAAAAACACATACATATGTGTATTTTTTCTTTTAAAAAATAAAGCTGGGTGTGGTTGTGCTTACCTGTAATCCCAGTACTTTGGGCACTGAGACAAGAGGATCGCAGGTTCGAAACCAGCCTTAGCAACTTAGCAAGGCTTTATTTCAAAATTTAAAAATAAAATTGGGTGCCAGGCATGGTGGCGCATGCTTGTAATCCCCGCGCTTGGGAGGCAGAGATAGGAGGATCACGTAGGTTCGAAGCCAGCCGCGAGCACTGGCTTAGGAGACCCTGTTTCCAAATAAAAATGTAAAAATAAGTCTGGGAGTGTAGCCTGGAGGTAGAAGGGCTTCCAGGAACCCCAGTACCACCAAAAATAAATAAATAAATAAATAAATAAATAAATAAATAAAAATAAAATAAAATAAAATAAAATTGGGCTACAGGTGGAGCAGAGGTAGAATGCTCCTGGATTCAATACCCAGTACTAAAACACAAAACAAAAATTAGAAATACATATTCCTTTAATATACAATTTAATATTAAAGTAAGAACATGAGAAATGCCCCTTCATTTTCCTTTCCCAGTCCTCTCTGAGGCAACAGTACCAGCAGCAGTTGAGGATATATGCCTAAAAATGTACACATCTGTATCCATGGGGGGGGGGGTGTTGTTCTGTTTTATACTATGGCATGGCCTCAGCGCTACACGGTGACCCATTACACTTCAGTGTATTTGAGGGGTGTCTTATGTATATACAGCCTGAGCAATGAGTCTATCAAGCTCTTGTGGTGGCACACATTTGTAATCCCAGTATTTGGGAGGCTGAGATCGGAAGATCGCGGTTCACAGACAGCCTCAGCTACTTAGTGAGGCCCTTTGCAACTCAGTGAGACCCTATTTAAAATTTAGAATAAAAAATAGGGCTGGGATGTTAGTCAGAGGTAGAATGCCCCTGGGTCCCATCCCCAATACTGCAAAAAATAAATTTAAAAATAATATAAAAAATAAATAAAAATAGTTTTATAAAAGGCTGGCTGGGCGTGTAGCTCAGAGATAAAAATGTCCCTTAGTTCAACCCCGACCCCCCCAAAAAAGCCGTTTACAGCCACTCCTGCCCAGAATGCCCACTCTCCTCCCTTAATATAGCACATCCCGGTTTCCAGGCCCAAAGCAGCAGGACCTATTATTCACAATTCAGCAATTTAATCATATATTAGATTATAATACCTAGTGTTATATTGTGGGTACTAACCATTTTATCTTGGTAATTGTAGAGTAAATAATCCCTGAAGAAAGTAACAATATCGTGTGTGTGTGTGTGTGTGTGTGTGTGTGTGTGTGTGTGTGTTGCTGAGGCTGGCCTTGAATATGCAATCCTCTGGTCTCAGCCTCCCAAGTACTAAGAACAGGTGTACCCCACCTTTCTCAGAAAAGGGATGATCTCTTAAACGTTGCCCACATCTCCCTCACCTTAAGGGGAAAGGGTATACGCGGAAGCCCCTTCTCAGCGGTGTTTGTGTATTCCTGCTACCCCCAAAGTTTGGTCCTTTTCAAGCAGTCCTCATAGGGCCCTACGGGACCCTGTGCCTTCACTGGGAATTATAAAGTCCCGACGACAAGGCAGTCACTTTATTGCATACTCTAGGTTAACATGGTAAGATGCTAAATAAATAAGGAGGTTAATTCTGGAATTTTATTAGGCACTATAAAGAAATGAGCCATCAGGCCATGAAAAAACATGGAAGGAAGATGGAGATTTGAAATGAGAAAGCTCCCTCTATCTGCCTTCAAAGCTGGTTTTGGTGGTACTAGGAGTGGAACCCAGAGGCTTTCTACCTCTGGGCTATACTCCCAGACCTTTTTTTAAATTTTATATATTTTATTTGGAAACAGGGTCTCACTAAGTTGCTGAGAGCCTCACTAAGTAGCTGAGGCTGGCTTTGAACCTGTGCCATCCTCCTGTCTCAGCCTCCCAAGCGCAGGGATTACAAGCGTGTGCCACCACGCGCGGCTCTTCAAAGCTGGCTTTGGATAAAACCGACTTTTCCTGCCAAGAAAAGCCATGGGGGAAAGTGAAATGTGTGTTATAAAGAAGCCAGTCTGTACAGGCTACACACTCTCTGACTCCAGCTATCTGACCTTCTGGAAAAGGCAAAACTGTGAGGCCAGGGAAAGACCAGTGGTTACAGCTAGCAGAGGGAGGGGGATGAACAGGTGGCGCGCAGAGCATCCTGATATATTTTATTGATGTAATGGATGGCCATGGCAGTACTCAACCATACACCACCCACAGCGTAGACTGTGGGCTTTAGGTGACCATCACGTGCCAGTGCAGGTTGGTCAGTTGCAACCAAGGTGCCACGCTGGTGAGGATACTCACAAAGGGGGAGGCTGTGTGCATGGGGACAGGGTGGACACGGGAACTTGGCACTTTCCATTTTGTTATGAACCTAAAACCGCTCTAAAAAATTAAGTCGATTGCCAGGCATGGTGGCACACGCTTGTAATCCCCGCACTTGGGAGGCAGAGACAGGAGAATCGCGCAGGTTCGAAGCCAGCAGCACGTGCTGGCTTAGGAGACCCTGTTTCCAAATAAAAATGTAAAAATAGGTCTGGGAGTGTAGCCCGGAGGTAGAAGGGCTTCCAGGAACCCCAGTACCACCAAAAATAAAAAAAAATTAAGTCGATTAAAAGATGAAGTTCAAGAGGTGGACGTGGCGGCGCACACTAATAATCCCAGCACTGGGGAGGCTGAGACAGGAGGATCCAGGTTCGCGGCCAGCCTCGGCTACTTAGGCCCTTTGCAACTCCGAATAAAAAATAGGGCTGAAGGTGTAGCTCGGAAATAGAATGCCCCGGGTTCCATCTCCAGCACCCCCCCCAACACACACACACACACACACACACACACACACACACACACACCCGTGGGAAGAGTGAGGGAAAGGGAGGGTCAGCCAGGAGGAATCCATACCCCAAAACAGGAGGATGACTGACAGGGCCCTGGTGACACCGACCGTGACGTCTGCAACTCAGCTCTCCACCTGCTCTCCATTTCACTCTGTTGTTAACAACAGATTATTTATTTATTTATTTATTTATCTGCGGTACTGGGGATGGAACCCAGGGACATTCTACCTCCAAGCTACACCCTCAGCCCTATTTTTTTATTCTTCATTTTGAAACAGGGTCTCACTAACTTGCAGAGTTCCTCATTTTAAGTAGCTGAGGTTGGTCACGAACCGCGATCCTCCTGTCTCAGCCTCCCAGATGCTGGGATTACAAGCGTGCGCCACCACGCCCGGCTCAAAGAAATGTAAAAGATTTATTAAAGGAATAAAGAATAACTTTACCTGTAAGTTTAGTCTAGATTTTTAAAATTTTTTTCTGAGAAACACTAAGAACTAGAAAGCACTGACCAAGGAAATTCAAAACCCTGGGGTAATGTTGGTATTCACTCTTTTTCCTGGTTATGGAGGATCTCATGGGATGGAGTGCTTCCCGCTGAGGGCTCTGCTCCATGTTCTCCAGCATCCTGGGCTATGTGCTTTTGATTCAAAAGCAATGCTGTTAGCCAGGCATGTGGGTGCATGCCTGTAACCACAGGAGGCTGAGACAGGAGGACTGCTGTTTGAGGCCAGCCTCAGCTACTTAGTGAGGCCCTTTGCAACTTAGTGAGACCCTGTTTCAAAACAAAGAATAAAAAACAGGGCTGGGGGTGTAGTTCTGAAGTAAAAATGCCCCTGGATTCAACCCTAGTAATGCAAAAAAAAAAAAAAGATAATGATGTGCCCTTCTTTATATGAATCTCTATGGGAAAACAAAACAAAACAAAACAAAGAATATAGTTTTAAAATGGGGTATCACTAGGTTGCTGAGAAACCATGATCCTCTTGTCTCAGCTTCCTAAATACTGGGGTTACTGGCAGGCATCACCACAACTGGCTAGACTTACTTTTTTTTTTTTTTTGTGGTACTGGAAGGTAGAAACCAGGGGCTGTTTTTACCTCCAGGTTACACTCCTAGACATATGTTATACTTTATTTGGAAACAGGGTCTCACTAAGTTGCTGAGCGCCTCACTAAGTAGCTGAGGCTGGCTTCAAACCTGTGCCATTCTCCTGTCTCAGCCTCTCAAGCACAGGGATTATAAGCATGTGCCACCATGCCAGGCTAGACTTTTTTATTTTTTATTTTTTGTGGGTCTGGGAATGGAACCCAGGAACATTCTACCTCGAAGTTACACCCCCTGCCCTATTTTTTATTATTTATTTTGAAATAGGGTCTCACTGAGTTGCAGAGGGCCTCACTAAGTAGCTGAGGCTGTCCACGAATTGCAATCCTCCGGTCTCAGCCTCCCTAATGCTGGGATTATAAGCGTGCGCCACCACACCCGGCTAGACTTACTTTTTAATCACTTAAAAGCTTCCAAAATGGCAAAAGGTTCTTTGAGCAAAATTTTGTAATTCAGAATAATGATAAACTTTATTACAGTAACTAAAATACAGTTATTCAAGGAAAGAGAAAAGTACACGTGGGCCAAATAACAGAGGAATGAGAGAAGAAGAGGACTGAGGGAACGTGTCCCCATGAATCCAGCTGGCCAAAGAAGCATCCCGGGCTCAGAAAGAGTGTACGGCACATGCTATTTTAAAGCACAGCTACTGATTAGCAAGGTTATAGTCTCTGTGAACTGTAGGTATTTTAAAATAATCTAACAATTATTGTTAGCATTTACAGATCCCTGAATAGTTCATGAGAAACTCAGCGACACAAAGCACATTTTATTTCTCTCCCTCTTAGACCTCTTAGAAATTCACAGAAACCCCACTGCTACGCCTAAACCACTGAGGCTTACTGTTGCGTTCCCTGGACGCCGCGTACAACGAATCAGCGCGCGTGTATATTCCAGTAACAGGAAAAGAAACAACGCACATTATGAAGGTCAAGCTTCAGGAAAAACATTAGCTAGAATGCTTTTATCACTGAGAGCCTCAGTCAGCTGGAAAAATTAAATATTTATGCCTGGCAATTCTACCTTGTGACCCAGCTAAAAGCCAAGTTTAAATTTAACCATGCAAATTAATAGCGACCAATGGATGAAACTGAAGAAACTCCTAATTGCAAATGCTCATCAGCTGACAAGCCAAGAGAAAAGCGCAAGGGCTGGGGGACGCTACTTCTTCATATCCACAACCTGAGAGCAAGGGGAAGTTTGAGCGCAACTGAAATGGAAAATATTATCTAAATGTAAAGTCTATCAGTTTAACAAGCAAATGTGCAAACACTTTACACTTGGGTGATCCAGAGAATGCCGGTCCAGGTGTCGGGCTGAGTCGGCCTCCTCTGCTTGTCCAGGTGACAACCTCTGGGCAGGGCGCTCAGCTGGCCTGTGACCCAAACACTCACGGGCTTCGGGGCTCTTCCCTCCGGCTCAAGCGCTTGAAGAGTCTCAGCCATCTGCAGGATGTCCTTACCTCCCATAGCTACGGAGCCTGTAAGAATTCACTGTCCTTTTTTTTTTTTTTTTTTTGGTGGGTCAGTGGATGGAATCCAGGGGCATTTGACCTCCGAGCTACACCCCCTGCCCTGTTTTTTTTTTTTTTTATTCTTTATTTTGAAGCCAGGTCTCACTGAGTTGCAGAGGGCCTCACTAAGTAGCTGAGGCTGTCCGCGAACCGCGATCCTCCGTTCTCAGCCTCCCAAATGCTGGAATTACAAGCGTGCGCCACCACGCCCCGGCTACTGTCCTTACATTTAAGGGACTCGGGGAATCGACTCTTTTTCCCATCCTGGGGCAGGGATTGAGAGGCACAGGATTGTTAGCATCTATCTAGTAGTTTATCACAGAGTGAGAGGTTCTTGCCCCTGGGACAACTCAAGATAAGCAATTTAAGGGGAAAAAGAAGCCTGCTGCGTAATGCCTTCTGCAGCTGGTTACACCTGTGTTCCTCCGTTCCCCAGGTCAGTCCGAGGAGACACAACATGGCGAGTGGAAGACATGAGCCCAGAAACAAAGACACCAAGGAGCAGAAAAGGGGCGCTTGTTTGTGTGTTCAGTAAGCCATGCCAAGGGCACGTCAGTGCGACCAGGGAAAACAGAACCATGAGGAAAAGAAGAAGGAACCTAAAGGATGACCGCTATCCTTGTCAGCAGCTGCTGGTTTCAGAGGGAGGACATGGTGCAAACCCTCTAGCTAGACGTCAGCTAGCTGGGAATGCGCAAGGACAGGGAATCCCTGGACAGCAGCTCTTGCTGCACCAGTCTTCACGGGACATCTGTGGTCTTAAGGGCCTACCTCAGATACCCAACGCTCACGAGCGCTCTTCCCTACTGCGGGCAGGCCTGGAACTGTGCCCTGCACTGAGGTCTCCTGGTGGGCCTCTTTGCCTACTTCTACTGTAAAAAAAGATCCATCTTCCATCATCCTAAATGTGTCAGTCACCTTTCTAACACTGTGGCTAAGATTAACTTAAAGGAAGAAGGGTTATTTCATGGTTTCATGAAATGGTTGGCAAAAAAAATGGCCCATGGTTGGCAAAAAATATCATGGCGGCAGGGTACGGCAGGGGGGAGCTGTTCAGCTCATGGCACCAGAAAGCAGAAAGAAAGAGGCGGGGAAGAGAAACAGACGGACACCAGGGAGAAGACACAGTCCTCAAGGTCCTGCCCCCAGTGAGTGACGTTTCTTCTGCCCATGCCCAGCTCTGAGCACTGCTGCACAGGGGACCAGGCTTTCAACACATGAGATTTGGGGGAACGTTCCATATCCAAACCATAACACTGAATTGCACCAAAGTATTCTTGCCTGGAACTGCAAAATCCTCCAGAGCACTAAAGGAAAGGAAGTGTAGAAATACTGTGAAGC
Source organism: Muscardinus avellanarius (assembly GCF_963383645.1). NCBI lineage: Eukaryota > Metazoa > Chordata > Mammalia > Rodentia > Gliridae > Muscardinus > Muscardinus avellanarius. The sequence goes on along the minus strand of NC_137803.1, from coordinate 51,327,497 downwards.
ATTTTTGCTCAAGGCCTCCTTGAGCTATGCCAAGGCTCTAGGACTCTCCCATTTCAGCTAAGGGAAAGACAGCATTAGAAACAGGATCTTCTGGCCAGTTTTCCCTGTGTTGGGATATTCTAATTTCAGACCACTACATGTATCCAAGACCACAAAGCTCAAAACTGTAATGAAAAGGAACACGATCTTCTGCAAGGGAGGGTCTTCAAAATTTTTGTTTTTAACAGCAATGGAGAAAGTCTTAATTGAGTTGTCAGCTTACAGCTCATAAAAATTATTTTTGATAACACAATCTGATTGGGGTATGAAGTTGGGAAGTGGTCAGAGAACTGAATGACATTGCTAAATATTAAAAAAAAAAAGCCCACAAACTCCTACTCCCATCTGTCTATTAATGTGAGAAATGTTTCTCAATCCTTGCATCTATTAAAAAATTAAAAATATAATCTTCGCTGAAAATCCTTATTCTAGCAGCAAATGATAGACATCTCAGATATTTAAACCTAACTGACCAAAATTATTTCTACACAAATAACATTTTTACCTTTTAGGTTAATATTTTCATGAATTCGTGTTTGCAATTTTGATGACTCATATATTAATATTTATAAGAATAAAGTGATGAAACTTTTCAAAATAAAATATTTATGAATCTCAATTTTATACATACTTTGATGATAATGGAAATATAATCAATAAAATACCTTTAGGTTAATATTTTCATGAATTTGTGTTTGTAATTTTGATGACTCATATATTAATATTTATAAGAATAAAGTGATGAAACTTTTCAAAATAACATATTTATGAATCTCAATTTTATACATATTTTGGTGATAATGGAAATATAAGATAATCAATAAAATACCTTTAGAGACAAAAACATTAAATAAGGATATGTTCTGTGGGAAACAGGAATGGCATTATGAGTTCTGGGGACTGAAACAATAAGCTCTAGGTGATTAAACGCAGCTTGCTCAGTACTCCCTGCACAGAGTGACGGTGGCCATCAAACCCCTATGGTGTCTAATTTCCACTGGATCCTTCAAAAGGGTGTTACAACGCTTTCAGTTTAAAAAGTCAGCATTCAAGCCACGGTGGTGCCCTCTTCTAATCCCACTACCTGGGAGGTGGAGACAGGAGGATCCTCAGTTTGAGGACAAACTCAGCTACTCAGTGAGGCCATCCGCAACTTAGACCTTGTTTCAAAATAAAGAATAAAAAATAGGGTTGGGCATATAGCTTGGAGGTTGAATGCCTCTGGGTTCCATCCCCAGTACCAAAAAAATAAAAAAAATTTAAAAAGTCAGTATTCATTGTACAGCAGACCTTTGCAATCTCTTATAATCATCCAGTGCCAAGCTTCTCTTACTCCAAGATACTGAACAAATACAGGGTTGGTGCTGGCATGTCCCTGGGCATGACCACCTGTTCAAGTTTTGCATCTGGCCAGGTGTGGTGGCGCACACCTGTAATCCCAGTACTTGGGAGGCTGAGACAAGAGGATCATAGATTCATGGCCAGCCTCAGCTACTTAGTGAGGCCCTCTACAACTTAGTGAGACCCTGTTTCAAAATAAAGGATAAAAAATTGTGCTGGGGGTGTAACTCAGAGGCAGAATGCCCCTGGGTTCATTCCCGAGAACTGAAAAATAAAACAACAAAGTTTTGCATCCAGGTCCTGGAGTTGGTTTCCCTTCAGTTATCATGGACACCCACCTCTGATGAGAAGTGCTGAGAAAGTCTTAGAGCAAAGCACAAGAAGAGAGAAAACAGGGAGAAGACCAGCACGGGCACTGGGGCCGAGCAGCTCTCCGCAAAGGGCAGTGGAAGCAGGAGGATGAGGAGCAAAGGCTCCACACAATTGGCAGAGATCAGCATAGCTCTGGGGATCTGGGCATTTGTTGAGTAGAAGCTTTAATCACAAAGAGATTTAGGATTGAATTGCAGTTATGTAAAGCACTTATTTTTGGAGTATAATCCAACATTTTGGTAACATAACCCTGTCCAAAACAGACCGCCAGAAGAAAAGAAGACATCAACAGCTCAAGAAATCCAAGTCTCTATGTGCTTTGTAGAAACAAAGAAAAATGTGGCAAGCCGGGCATGGTGGGGCATGCCTGTAATTCCAGGACTTGTGAGGCCAATACAGGAGGATTGCAGGTTTGAGGATGGCCTCAGCAAGTAGTGAGACACTCCTCAACCTGGCGAGACCCTGTTTCAAAATAAAAATAAAATAGGGCTAGGGGTGTACCTTGGACAGAGTGCGCCTGGGTTCAGTCCCCAGAGCCAAGCACACAAAGTGCCTGTACATGGAAATGGAGACCCAGAGACCGGTTGCCAGGGGCCACAGGCTCTGGCGTCCAAGAGGACAGATGCCTGAAGAAAAACCACGGCTTCCCTTCCTGATCAAGACAAAGTAAGACCTAAGCCGTAACTGGCAGAGAAGCGTCTACTATGAGCATTAGAAGCCATGTACTTGGCGCCGGGCGTGGTGGCGCACGCTTGTAATCCCCGCACTTGGGAGGCAGAGACAGGAGAATCGCGCAGGTTCGAAGCCAGCCTCTCTGGCTTAAAAGACCCTGTTTCCAAATTTAAAAAAATATAAAATAGGTCTGGGACTGTAGCCTGGTGGTAGAAGGGTTTCTAGGAACCCCAGTACCACCAAAAAATATAAAAAGAAAAGAAAAAAAAAGCCATTTACTTGGAAAGACACAAGAGCATGAAATGAACTGCTCACACCATAAACAGGGGTGTTGTCTTAGAAACAACTGGGACGGAGCCCCGGAATATGGTGCTGCCATGTGGAAATGTGCACACCTCCACTCTAACCTGGTGCGCGCCCCAGGCTGTCGTTGACAGACAGCACAAACAGGGAAAAACAAATTGCATTTCCTCTGTTGCTTGAAGACTTCTCTCTCTCTCTTTCTTTCTCTCCCACCCCCCATCCCTCCCTCCCATGGAACTGGAGATGGAACCTAGGAGCCTTCTACCTCTGGGCTACACCTCAGACCTATTTTATTTTGTATTTGAAAATAAGAGTCCCATTAAATTGCCAAGAGCCTCACTAAAGTGCTGAGGCTTGCTCTGATCCTGTGACCCTCTTGTCTCAGCCTCCCAAGTATTTGGATTTCAAGCATGCGCCACCACTGCTTTTAAGATTTCTTCTTACCAAATTGAGACACTGGGTAGATGGAGCCAAGGGAAGGGATATTTCTCCTCCCTATATAACTTCTGTACCTGAAACTGATACCTACAGAAAGGAGCTAAAGCAAAGTATTTAGATTATTATAATAGAACCATGAATATAAAATGGGGAATTTAAAAAAAATGTTTTCTTTCACTTGAAGTGTATTAAAACCTATGAATAATACTATTATCTTAGTATTTTTTTTAATACGTGTGGCACTGGGGATCAAACCCTGGGGCATTCTACCTCCAAACTACATCACCAGCCCTTTGTATTTTTTATTTGGAAAAAGGTCTCACTAAGTTGCTGGGAGCCTCATGAAGTTGCTGAGGCTGATCTCAAAGCTGCCATACTCCCGTCTCAGCCTTCCAAGTACTAGGATTATAGGCATGCCACCACGCCTCGCTATTTTCTAAGTTTTGACCTATTTTCTTTAGGGGGTGGGAGGAGGGAAAGGAGGAGGAGAGAAAGAGGTTGATACCCAGAAATTACTTTAAAAAGTTTACTCTAGTGATCGCATTTGCATTTTTCTCTTTAGGTACTTTTGTTTTTTAAGTCTATTGCTGCTCAGTACTTAGACCTTTTGACCGAGTTGCTGCCCAAGAGAGGGGATCCTAAGATAGACAGTGCCCAAAGAGCAATACTTCCAGCGCAGGGCAATTTCCTTTCCACCCATGTTGATACACCTTCTAGAACGTTAGTCTCTTATAAACTGCATCAGAGAGCCATTTCAAAGGTACTGCTGCCCTGGGCAGTTCTCTCTCCAGGCTTTTCGTCTGCAAATTCTATAGGTAGAAGTTTCTAAATAGTCTGTGGGGCCCTTTCAACCCCAATGGTTCTGTTTTTATTTGCTTTATTTATGAGTCAGCATAAGTGTTTATTTGTACAAGTAGTTCTGTGTCTAAAAATAAGTATCAATCCATGTTCTAGAGGAATAAATATTTGACAAATTGACAGGTCTGATCCAATGTAACTATTTCATAACTTTCAAAAGAAACGAGAAGGAGAGCCCACTCTGAAGCTTGAAATGTTTCCAAGTGCGATGTGCCCACTCCGGCACTTCTCTGACATCTCTTTTCTTAGCGGGTGATGTCATCTGAGACTTCCTGATTTGGGACACCAATCTGAGGCAGTCTGGACAGAATGCTTGCTAAAGGCATAAGCAAGGCTGGTGTGGTGGCACAGGCCTGTGATCTCAACACTTGGGAAGCTGAGACTGGAGAATCACAGGTTTTGAAGCCAACCTCAGCAATTTAGCAAGACCTTGTTTCCAAATAAATAAATAAACAAACAAACAAACAAATAAATAAGTGTGTATGTGTGTGTAAATTAATAAAAGTGTTGTGGGTATATTTCAGAGATAGAATTTCCCTGGGTCCAATCCCCAACATTGCATGCAGGCATGCACGCACAGACATACGGACATAAAAGATGGTAGGACAGACTAGGACAAGAGAAAGACTAGAAATACCTCTTCACAATGGCCAAAGAGTTTAGAGTGGTGGGTTTTAAAGCAGGTTTAGTTCATCAGCACATTGTAAAATCATTTCCCTAGATTGGAAGCAGTGTTATTTTAATATAAAATCCCACTTGAAGTAATGATGAGTGTTCTTTTGGTTTTAACTTCAGACAGACAGACAGACAGACACACACACACACACACACACACACACACACAAAATTGTATGATGAGCTAATTGAAAAATATTGACTCTGCAGAATATAAATATTTTTGTCCTGAAATCTTCATTTCCAAAGTGACTAAAATGTGTCATTATCATCTAATTTAAGTACACACTTGTTTTGTCCTATTGAATCCTTATATAACTGAAGCTGCTGGGCATGGTGGTGCACGCTTGTAATTCCAGTTCTTGGGAGGCTGAGACAGGAGGATTGCAGGTTTGCGGCCAGCCTTAGCTACTTAGTGAGGTCCTCCATAACTTTGTGAGATCCTGTTTCAAAATAAAGAATAAAAAATAGGGCTGGGGATATAGATTAGAGGTAGAATGCCCTTGGGTTCATTTCCCAGTGTTGAAAAAAAAAAAAAAAATCCCACAGTTTTTAAATAAAATAATTGAAGGAGATTTAAAGCCTACATCTTCAACTCTCACAATTAGCTGCTGCTAATAGAACTACTATTTACTGTGCATTATGTTAAACTAGGGACTATCTTACATATTTTACATGAATTATCTCTCAATGAGCCTGTGACGTACCAATTATTATCCTGATTTTACATATGAAGCGATGCCACCCAGGATGGTCCAGTACGGGCCCAGTGCCTCATAGCTGGCATGTGGCCAGGCTGGGATTAAATCCTGTACTACCGGTCCACAAAACTTAGCTACATTGATCTCCATGCTGGATTGAGAAAACATGGGTGTTTTCTGGGATGGGCTCTTTGGAAGAATCCAATGACATCACCCTCCTAAAAAAGATGGTAGAAAATTGCGGAAGCGGGAAAATCAACACTTGAAAGAATTTCAACATTTGGCCGTGTTCAAAAGCTGACTCAGTACAGGGAAAGTTCCAGGAGGAAACTACATGTAATAAGGCAGCATCCAGGCAGATTCCTTGGCATCTCAGGATTCGCGTGTGTCTAACTTTTCATTCTTCTTGGAAGTCAAAGGTCACGCTAGGAAGAGTTAAAGGAGCTTAGGAATCTAGCTTGGCTCACACGGGGCTGGCTGCTGCCTCCCAGGGAATCCGGGGAGTTAGTAAAGGGAGCTGTTGCCTTCTCCCATCTCCCCACATCTCACCCACCTTCACGGACAATAATGCAGACACATATCCCAATTATTCAACACGCCACGCCAGCCATCCCACAGCACAAAACTTGCTCTGTACATGGAAGTGTAAACAAAACCATATTCTACACTGTAGGAATATGTTCTCTGAAAGAATTTGAGTAAGTCTATGCAGAAATATAAATGTGATGTGTCAACAGGAAAAGAGCCTGTTCTTCTATTTTTTTTTCTTCTTCTTTGTGGTGCTGGGAATTGAACCCAGGGACATCCTACCTCTGAGATATACCCCCGGTCCTATTTTATTTCATTTTACTTTTAATTTGGAAACAAGGTCTTGCCAAGTTGCTGAGAGCCTTACTAAATTGATGGGGCTGACTTCGAACCTGTGATCCTCCTGCCTCAGCCTCCCAAGTACTGGGATTACAGGCATGCAGCACCACGTCTGGATCCTCTTATTTTCTTACAATGAAAAGTCACGTTTTCAATCCAAATTAACTGGCACGAAGTGTGGTTCCAATTCTGTCAGGAAATCTAATCTAAGACTTATCAAGATGCTTGACACTCCTAGATTTCTATAAACATTGCTAAGCACCACTATCTTACAAGCTGTGTTAAGATCCCCTTCCAAGGGGTATGCAATTAAACCCATATCTGTTCCATGCCATATGACAAAAAGAGAGCTTATTTACCATTCCAATACATTTTCTGAGGATGCTCCAGATACTGAAGTCATTTCTGGAAAACATCGGAGAGGGCAAGCTTGTTCTGAAAAAACAAAACAAAACAAAAAAAAGACAAAGAAAGAAAGAAAAAGAGTTCATTTTAATGCCATTGACACCGGTAAGGGAAACCTGCTGTCATTAATGTGTAGGGGGAGGCGCGCATGTGTAGAGACACGTTAAAAATGTGCAGTCACAGACAGAGCCAAACAGGGTCACTCGGGTTGTGCCTGTTCACAGCTATCCTGGCCCCTGATGTTCTGTAGCAAATCACAGATGCTCTGTCTTCAGCCCTGTTGTGATCCAAATCCTAGCCTTTCCCAGTCCTCGGAATCTGGCTGTGTAGCCCGCTGAGAGGCCCACCGTCTCCGCATGAGGTCACATCTGACCCAGTTACCCGACTCAAGACACACCTGTCACACTCTGATGTTTTTTAACAAACGGTCATCCCCTAGCTGCAAAACAGAATAACAAAATGCCAGCATAGAGCCTAAGTGGCAAAATGGAAACATACTATAAAAGCCAAAGTAAAACTTAGCCCCGATCACACATTGGTACTTCCCCAGGGACAGAGACACTGAACCAACCGCTCAGCTCTGGACACGCTGGAAACCTTTACGCATTAAACCCAAGCCGAGAGGGCATCTCGGAAGCCTCTGGAGAGCCTCAGGGGTAGCCAGACCCGGCTGCTGTCAGCAAAGGGTGGGCGCCCAGGCACCCCGACGCCAGGCCTGGGTGGGCAGGGCCGCGCCATTTCCAGAGATCAGAACATTGGCACCACCAATGAGGTGCCAGAGAAGAGGGCCAGAGGCACCCGGCCAGCTCTCTAAAACCCCGTGGTAACAACAATTCCTTCCTCTCACAATTATGTGAGGTTATGGAAAGGAATGCCGATCTTCCAATGGCCTTCTAAATTATAACCATAAAACTAAAATGTTTCAGAAAACACTGAAAAAATTTATCTTCTAAAGCACCTCTACATTAAAATTCAATTACAGACATTAATAAAATTTGAGGTTTTGAAACAAATACCATTTAAAACCCCACATGGTAAGCTTCTTCCGGTTTCGCCTTTGGCAGGCGCATTCGATGCTCACGCGGCAGATCCGCCACCTCATCAATCTGCGGGATAAGTGGCCACAGATGGCATTTAAATCGCATCCCCATTCTCCAAGACTATCAATCTCGGGGGCATGAACAATGGGTACCAGGGACACAGCTCATGCCGTGATCACCATGTGCATGGATAATGCAGTTTCGGAGAAACATCTAAGCTACATGTCTATGAAAATGTTAGTCAGAAATGTGACGTACGCAGGGTCTGTGAATCCATTAAGCGTTGAGAAGACCGAAGGCTGGATATAATTTCCCCAACAGATGTTTACGTGAAGTATATAGCTAGGAAAAGGTGAGGAAAGCTCAAATACCTTGGCAGCCTTCCGTGAAGGCAGGAGGGAAGATACATCGCGCGCTGCGATTTGTCATAGGAAGGCCCTGCCTGGAAACATCCTGTGCTCGTTCTTAAGCACCTACCTTTCCGTGGTATTTTATGAAAATGTACTGATTATTCATTTATGAGGAGGCCAGCTTATCAGAAACATTATCTATTCCAAGCACACTGGAAAGGAGAGGCGAGAGGGATTTTGAAAGGCCTTGGTGAAGTCTTGTGTTGGACATGCAGAGCCGGGCGCAAGGCCTCAGCCCCCACCCCGTGTGCAGCAGCGGGAGGCCGCAGTGCGCAGGCCACCTACACCACACAGAAGCTGTGCTCAGCCAACGCCTCGGTGAGGCTGCCAGAAAGACAGGTGCAATCACACCCTGCCAACTCGAGGAGAACGGCCAGAGCGTGCCCAAGGGCAATTCAAACTGAGATCTGGAGCTGGGCACCACTTTACAGGGAACCCTAACACCCCCACTCGGGCTTAGCTGAGGCGAGGCAAAGCCTCATGTCTTATAGGCGACAGCCAAAGAAACATGTAGTCTAGAAGCAGAAGGATCTGGAGGCCTGGGTGGCAGAGCAAAAGCCCCCCAACACTCCCAACGCCCCCCGCCCTGTAGGCAGCTCAGCCATGTCCTCCTCCTCCACACGGGTCGGATCACACAGGACACAGGTACCGGCCCTGCTGATGCTGACCACGTGCACCAAATGATAGGCCAAGTCCCAAGAGCTCGTGTCTTATCCACTGCTGCAGCCCAGGTGCCAGGACAGTGCTGAACACAGCACACGAGTGTAAGTATCTGTGAAATAAGCTTTGGAATTTACAGACCAGCGAGCACAGAGCACACGTTACCTCTTTTGTGAAGAATCTAGTTTAGTCCAGTTACTCTGTACAGCAGGACTATTCCTGCAGGTGAGATGGAGGTCAAGAGGGCTGGATAAGGACCCGTCTTACAACACCAATACCGCAGGAGCCCAGAGACTGGCCTCAGGAAGGGCTTCAGGCGGAGCTGGAGGCAGCGAGTGAGGGCCTGGGAGTCCTGCAGCTTGTGGTGAGCAGGTCTGGACCAGCCTGGCCAGGGCGGCCACTCAGATAAATATCCTCCCGAACAAGACAGTTCCCACGTGAAGTGTTCCCCCCACAAAGGGTCACCCGGCCCCAACGTCAACAGTGCCAGGCTGAGAAACTCCACCAGAGAAACATGGGCATCGCATATCATTTCAAATGCTGCAGTAGCTTTATTAAAAATAATAATAGCTGCCGGGCGTGGTGGCGCACGCCTATAATCCCCGCGCTTGGGAGGCGGAGACAGGAGGATCGTACAGGTTTGAAGCCAGCCGCGCTGGCTTAAGAGACCCCTTTTCCAAATAAAAAATATAAAAATAGGTCTGGGAGTGTAGCCTGGAGGTAGAAGGGTTTCCAGGAACCCTAGTACCACCACTAATAATAATAATAATAATAATAATAATAATAATAATAAATAGCTGGGCGTGGTGCTGCACGCTTGTAATCCCCACGTTTGGGAGGCGGAGACAGGAGGATCACACAGGTTCAAAGCCAGCCACGCTGGCTTAAGAGACCCCATTTCAAAAAAAAAAAAAATGTAAAAATAGGTCTGGGAGTATAGCCTGAAGGTAGAAAGGTTTCTAGGAACTCCAGTACCACAGAAGAAGAAGAAGGAGGAGGAGGAGGAGGAGAAGGAGGAGGAGGAGGAGGAGGAGGAAGAGGAGGAGGAGGAGGGGAGGGGTAGGGGGAGGGGGAGGAGAAGAAGAAGAAGAAGAAGAGGAGGAGGAGAAGGAGGAGGAGGAGGAGGAGGAGGAGGAGGAGGAGGAGGAGGGAAGAAATAAAAATAATAATAAAGAAAGCCAGGTGGTGGCGCATACTTGTAATCTCAAGCATTTGGGAGGCTAAGACAGGAGGATCACATTTTGCAGCCAGCCTCAGCTACTTAGGTCCTTTGTAACTCTGAGAACCTGTTTCAAAATAAATAATAAAAAAAAAAAGTAGGGCTAGGAGTGTAGCTCAAAGGTTCTGGTTCCATTCCCAATACTAATACTAATACTAATACTAATAATAATATAAACTAATTTTAAAAACTATTAATGAGATAGCTTATAAATTGTCCATACTGTCTTCAAAACACAGTGTATTTTACACGTGGAGCACACCTCAATTTAGTTTCTGATTCCAACATTTTAAATGAACTCTAGCCTGGCATGGTGGTACGTACTTGTAATCAAACACTTGGGAGGCTGAGGCAGAAGAATTAGAGCAACTTAATGAGACCTAATAAAAAATAAAATTGTACAGGAATGTAGCTCAGAAGTAGAAATGCCCCTGAGTCCAGTCCCAAGTACCATAAAAAAGAAGAAAAAAGTGAGTGCTAGTCCTAACTGAACAAAGTGGTGCTAGTGGACTGTTTTATACTGCTTCATTTTACAATTTAACATAGTCATTAAAATGTAATAAATTAAAACTCCAGCAAGCTGGCCATGGTGGCTCACGCTTGTCAGCCCAGCATTTGGGAGGCTGAGACAGGAGGATCCCAGGTTTGCAGACAGTCTCAGCTACTTAGTGAGGCCCTTTGCAACTCAGTGAGAACCTGTTTCAAAATAAAGAATAAAAAATAGGGCTGGGGGTGTAGCTCGGAGTTAGAATGCCCCTGGGTTCCATCCCTGATACTGAAAAAAAAAAAAATCCAGTTTATCAATCACACCAACCACATTTCAAGTGCTCCAAGCCACACGTGGCAGGTAGTTATTCTACTGGACAGACTGGTTCTCTGAGATTACTTCTGAAAACAAAAGGATTATATTGTTTAAGACTGTGAGAAAGAGGGAGAACATTTCTGAGGTTCAGGAGCCCAACGTGAGCCTGAGTAAAGAACAAAGGGTACAGTAAAGTCAGCCAGATGCTACAGCTTCTGTGGTGGTATTAAGGAAGGGGGGAGGGGACAGTAATTTTTAAATAGATAGATTTTCTTAAAAGTAATTTGGATGGTAGTTGGGCGTGATGGTGCATGCTTGTAATCCCAGCATCCCGAGGCTGAGACAGGAGGATCCTGGTTCATAGCTAGCCTCAGCTACTTAGTGAGGCCCTTTGCAACTCAGTGAGACCTTGTTTCAAAATAAAGAATAAAAAACAGGGCTGGGGTGTAGCTCGGAGGTAGAATGTCCCTGGGTTCCATCCCCAGCACCACACACACACACACACACACACACACACACACACACACACACAGTAATTTGGATGGTAAAGGATATGTTCCTATATTTAAAGTTTTTCATTCAGTCAGGCGCAGTGGCACACACCTATAATCCCAGTAATTGGGGGGCTGAGACAGGAGGATCACAGGTTCAAGGACAGCCTCAGCAACGTAGTAAAACCCTTCACAACTTAGTGAGACCCTGTTTCAAGATTAAAAAAAAAATAGGGCTAGGGATAGCTCAGATGTAGGAAGATCCTAGGTTCAATCCCCAGTACCATACACAAAAATAATCATTCCTAGGGGGCCGTGGTGGTGCACATTTGTAATCCCAGCATTCAGGAGGCGGAGTCTGGAGGATCGTAGTTCACAGACAGCCTCAGCTACTTAGTGAGGCCCTTTGAAATTCAGTGAGACTCTGTTTAAAAAAAAAAAAAAAAGACTACAAAATAGGACCGAGTGTGTAACTTGGGGGTAGAATGCCCCTGGGTTCCATCCCCAGTACCGGAAAAAAAAAAAAAAAATCCTTCTACCAGGAAAAAAAAAAGAAAGAGTGAAGGCCCTCAGCGATGGCGGTGGACGGCGACCCTCCGGCGGACATGCCTGCGAGTGAGACTGCGATCAGAACGCTCTGCGGAGAACAGAGCTCAGCGATTCTCTCCCCTCGGAGTCCATCTGAGGGTTATTATCCTACATTCTATGCTTCTCTTTTTTCTTCCCAGAGAGAAAACACCCGGTACCAGGGACAGGCAGTGCTCTGCCGGGTTCTATTTTTGACCATAAAGATGACATTATGAGTATCTCACAACAACACAGTGACTGGTCTTTAAGTGAGTCTCCTTGGGGTGGCCTCTCTGATGGGAAGGGCTCTGCCTGCCGCCCACCATTCCTGCTCTGCTACACGCCGCTGGGGGCAGACCCCAAACCGAACCACATCAACTTAGGACCCTGACTAATGAATGCTGAGCTCAAATCCTCCTTATTAAGAAAAAAGGAGTTAGGAAGTGAGGGCAACACCAGCCCTCACCCACAGTCTTTAAGTGAGACTTGAGTGGTGGAGACCATGAGATAGCTCTGCTGGCCAGAAAGTACGTGGAGCCACTTCACGCACCTGCTGACTCCCGGCCCACCGCCTGCCTCGAGGATGGCTAAGGCTGACCGCTCCACACTGCTTTTTCACTGAGACCCTTGAGAAAAGTAGAAGATACAGCAAAAGCAGGTGCACACGCTGGCTGGAGATGGGCTCTGGGTGCGCCACGCCGCTCATCTGCCCCTGACTTTCAGAGGAACACATGAGCTGCCGGGGGTGGGGGGCTTGAGGACAGGCATACACACTACTGAAGCCCCATCCATCTGGGTGGGTGGTTCGTTTTCATAGATAACAAGAAAGCCTGTGCGGTGGGAGCCAGAGTGGCAGAGCAGGACCCGGGCCTATGTCCCAAGTCAAGGCCAGGCCCGGCAACTGCCTTTTTAACTGTCTCACAAGGCAGAGCCTCGATTTGGCAGCTAGATATGTACAAAGAAAGTAATGTGCAGGACAATTACAATCTCTTGGAAACAAAGGTTCAGTTTCTCATCTACACATTCGTTGTGGTGGATTTTCTAAATCGTTTGTTATTTTTATAAAGGACAAGCAAATTAGGATAAAACCCTTCATTGTCACAGGTTCTATCGTCGACCTGCTCAGTCACCTTTTCAATCTCTAGGAGCCATTTGCAAGTTACAAATATGGGGTTCACCGCCTACACCGCAGATAACATTTCCAAAGATGAATATTGGTCTTATGATTCTGTATGTGAAATGATTCTCCAAATTCAATCATCTACTCGGGAAGGCGACATGCATCAGCATCATGCACGTGTGAAACACAGCTAGATCCCCAAGTTGCCGCAGCAGACGAGAGGAGAGCACTTCACCGTTCTCTTAAGTCTTGATATCTTAACCCACAAAGTTTGGCAATCTCATTCTTAAAAGTTGAGGAATTCAAGTTCTATTTCAAAATGAAAGACATGTACAAACAAAATAGTCTTCTCAAGGATATACCAGGTTGTAATGAACATAATTACTGAGCAAAAATATGCAGTTATTATCTAAATTACAAATAGTACACTATTCTATAACAAATGAAATAATCCAAAGATACCAATAGCAATAGCCTAGGGCTCTTTTCCACACTTTTCTCTCTTTATAAACAAGCATCTGCAAATATGCGTGCATTATATATATATAGATATCACCCTAGATCCTATATATATATATATGCATATATATAGCCTATACATATATCTGCATACATATTTGCATATATACATTAGCTAGGGTTCACATTGCTTCTCTGCTAAATAATATTATCAAGGATATTCCTTCAAGTTGACAGACACAGGTGTAGCCATCTTTGTTCCTAATGTCCTCGGGCAGAGACCTTTTCCTAAGTAGCATATTATGCATGTTGGGATTTTTAATTTTTCTTCCTTTTGCAGTGCTGGGGATGGACTCCAAGCCCTCACATACGTTAGGCAAGTGCCGTACCGCTGAGCTACATCCTTGGCCCCCTGGTTTTCTTTTTAATGTAGTTTCCCCCTGTTTTGTTCATCTTACTTATCACCCTATTAACCATGTTAAAATGGTGCTATTTTTCTATACTTTCCCTCATGTTTCCAAACAGTTACAGAGTGTACAAGTGTGGACAAAGGGGATTTCTGAATTTAATATTCTAAACAGTATTATACATACATCTTCATGGTTTGCTTTTCTCATTAAATACTTGGTAAAAATCTGTTCAAATCCAACGGTAAACACCCTTTTAGCCGGGCGTAGTGGCGCATGCTTATAATCCCAGCACTTGGGAGGCTGAGACAGGAGGATTACGGGTTCACAGCCAACTGCAGCTACTTAGTAAGGCCCTCTGTAACTCAGTGAGACACTATTTCAAAAATAAATAAAAAATAGGGCTGGGGGTATAGCTTGGAGGTAGAATGCCCCTGGATTCAGCCCCCAGCACCACACAAAACAAAAAAAACATTCTTTTAATCAATTTATAATATTTGAATATTATATATTAAAATACATTTTGCCATTCTCCATGAAAGGAATTTTATGTTTTAGCTCCTTTGTCAAAATAAACACGTCCAAATGGGCATGGTGGCGCACACTTGTAACTCCAGTACTTGGGCGCCAGAGACAGAAGGATCACAGGTTCTCAGCCAGCTGTGGAAACTTAGGCCCTCACAACTTAGTGAGATCTGTTTCAAAACAAAAGAACAAAATGGGGCAGGGGCGTAGCTAAAAAATAGGAAGCCCCTGGATTCAATCCCCAGTATCACAAACAAACCTATACACAATCAAAGCATCCCAATACACTATGCATTATACTCTTGTTTAAGTCTGATGCATTCAGCTCTATGGGACAGAGGACCAGGGGAAAGACTGAGGCCAAGACACACCTCTATTCACATGTCCACAGAGGTCCACAGAGGTGTTCCTGCTTTCTGAGATGGTTCTGACAATCTCATCTTTTATCAACAGTCTATGAGGACACTCCTCTTCTGTCCCAGGTCCCATTACTTATATATTTATTTATTTTGCAATTCTGGGGATTAAACTCAGGGCCCCATGTATGTGAGGCAAGCACTCTTCCCCTGAGCTACATTACCTGCCCACATTTGCAGATTTTTTTTGTTTTGGTGGTACTGGGGTTCCTGGAAGCCCTTCTACCTCCGGGCTACATTCCCAGACCTATTTTTATATTTTTATTTGGAAACAGGGTCTCCTAAGCCAGCCGGCTGGCTTTGAACCTGTGCGATCCTCCTGTCTCTTGCCTCCGAAGCGCGGGGATTACAAGTGTGCGCCACCACGCCCGGCTTGCAGATATTTTTTTTAAAGAAAAAACTTATAGACATGTCTTTTTTTAAAAAAATAATAGCCTTGTGCTTTGTATCTTGGTTAAGCCTTCTGCCACCCTGCACTTTTAAAATGATGTTCCAATTCTTCAATGACTGTACACATCTTTCTCAGGCCCATATCTCTACATGAAACAGTGCCTTTAAGGGACTTGTCCTTATTTTCTGTTTTGGACCCCTTGACTGTGAGATTCTCCCACCGTCCATGACTGAGGAGTTCTTCCTCCAATATTTCTGAAATCTTAGCAGTCTATATTTTTATTTAACTTCTTTTGTTTGAAAAGAATCATTGATTCCCTGCCTCAGGGAAGACAGGAAAAGTTCAGGAGTTTTTTCAAAAAGCAGTACTTTCAGAAATGCTGTGACATCAAAATATCCCTGAGCTAACTTTAAATGAGTTCCACCAGGGGCGAGTGTTTGAATACTGATGGCAATGTTCACTGCATGCTCACTCCGCTTGGACCTTGTGTGAATCACTTAGAGTGCCACCGCATTCAGTATTCAAAACAGCCATCTTATAAACACATATACTGAGCCATAGAACTCAAGTCTCTATGATTACATAAATGTGAACAAGTACCCATCTCACTTTAATGTCTGCACTTAGAAAGCAACTCTAGTATTTCATAAGGTCATAATGAGACTCCAATGAGACAGTGCATATGGAAGCGTTTGGCTTTTGTTTTTTTTTTAACTTTGGATCTCATTCAGCTGGTCTGCAAGCTCAATTTAATGGCTAATATAAGCAGCAATTTAAAAAATAAAATAGAAGGCTGGGCATGGTGGCGCACACTTGTAATCCCAGCATATGAGACCAGAGGATCGTGGTTCGCAGACAGCCTCAGCTATCTAGGGAGGCCCGGTTTCAAAATAAAGAATAAAATATAGGGCAGGGAGTGTAGCTCAGAGGTCAAGTGCCCCTGGGTTCCATCCCCAGACTGCAAAAATAAATAAATAAAATATATCAAGAGTAGGTATTATTAGTGAAAATTGTTTCAGCACACACACACACACACACACACACACACACACACACACACATACACTGCTATATATGCATATTATGTGGTCAGATATGTATTTTACAAATAGATATATACTTATATTAATATAAACAAAGTTTTATGGTATAAGATGACATAACAAACATAATTTAACAATTGTACGTATTAATATATTAAATATGAAATTTGGTCAGTGATATTGAAGTATTCAACCCAGTACCTAGCAGGCAGAAACTATCAATATAAAGTAGATACTGACAATATTGTTACCATTTATTTCAGGAAAAGCCATCTATCTCATCTTTCTGTATGAACTGTAAAGATTTAAAACTATTACTACTTTCTGGGTAGATCATTTACTCATTACAATTTAAAAAGGTGACGTAGAAAAGTGGCTGTTTCACCGGGCGTTGGGAGGCAGAGACAGGAGGATCACGCAGGTTTGAAGCCAGCCTCGCTGGCTTAAGAGACCCTTTTTCCAAATAAAAAAATATAGAATGGGTCTGGGAGTGTAGCCCGGAGGTAGAAGGGTTTCCAGGAACCCCAGTACCCCCCCCAAAAAAAAGTGACTGTTTATTGAGTAATCTTCCTGACTATACAAAGCTTTCACGGGGAGGGGGTTATGAAGCAGACAGGGAACCGCTTGCCTGCTTGTGTTCCTCCTGCCTGGTGGGACTCTGCACTAGGAGGAAAGATGCCGTGCCCAGGGCATCTCAGTTAGGGGGGGCCTGGTGCCAGTAGGACCTGAGAAGATTTTTCAAACTAGTATGCACTTTCCTCTGTTAACTTCTGTTTAGAGGTTGTGGGATATTAAACAAAGAATGCTGAAGTAGAGGCTGTGGTTAAGGCTCAGAGAAACAACTTGGAAGGAATTCCAACTCATTCATCCCTTTCTTTCCTGTCACTTAATAGTTCACTGGTATTCTCTGTCTAATTGTCATGTGACCTGGATGAACGTGTTAGGCCAAGTCTGTCCAAGTAACATTTTTCATTTAATTGAAATGATGAAAGGGAATATACTAATAAACCCCACATTTAATTTTGCTGTGCTTTAAACCTCCCATTGACATTATTCAGTGGTATCAAGGCTGACTCTGGCCTCAGATCTAGGGTCCTTTCTCTCCCTAAATACATCCTTGGGAGAAGATTTTAGGCAACGCTTTCCCATTCAGTCCTGTCATCTGCACCTAGATTTGGGGAATGATTTCAAATTCAACCATGTCAGGAGCAGGATTTTTTTTGTTTGTTTGTTTTTTGTTTTTGGTGGTACTGGGGTTCCTGGAAACCCTTCTACCTTTGAGCTACACTCCTAGACCCATTTTTATATTTTTATTTGGAAACAGGGTCTCTTAAGCCAGCGCAGCTGGCTTTGAACCTGCGTGATCCTTCTGTCTCCACCTCCCAAGTGCGGGGATTAGAAGCTGTGCCACCACGCCCAGCAGGAGCAGGATTTTAAAGGCAATTCCAGTGTTTGAATTTAGAAAAGGGAGAATGGCTAGTTCCATGCTCCCTTAGATTTCACAACTGTTTATCTTGTCTTCATTCATCTATTTCTGTGCCCACCTGCCACTCCTAGACTGCAATCTCCCCACCCCAGGCTGGAGGGAGCGGAGGCTCATCCTCCTCTGTACAAACCTCCATGATACAGAGAATTGGACACATGCAGGTGCTCAGTGTTTTAAAATAAAGAGTTTTATCTAATAGATCAAGATGAGATGGAGCCAATGAAAGAAAAACAGTGAAAAAGATGAGCCCCATGAATAAGTTGCAAGCAAGATAAGAACAGGGATTATTTTCTGTCTTCAAATCGCTTCTTGAAAAACATTTTCAAAATCAACTTTTTCAAGACACATTTTCACTTGCATTTAACAAGTAAACACTTGTTCATGTTATTAAATATTCGGTAGGAATCATAATTTTGAGTAACAGCGTATAATCATTTCAACACCTGGAAAAAAACAACCTAATTCTTATCTCTGACTTAAGATAAAAAATGAACCAAGCATCTAAAAGTATAACTTCAAAGAGAAAAAGACTATAATGCATCTGAAATTATAATATTGAAATTTTATTTGTATGTGTACACGTGTATTTATCATGTGGCTTGCAGTTACTAGACACCTGTCAGTTTTCTTCTTAATTCTTCTTCCCCTGCCTTCCAAATCCTTTTTATAAGCCCCAATTTAAATTTCATTTTAACACAGTTTGTATCTTTAATTTCTATTGCTCAACTGATGTATGCTAACCATCTAAACTGAAACAGTCTTCCAAATCTGGAAGTCATTAGAAATAAACCATAAAATAAAATAAATTTATACTTACAAAATTGAAGATGAGATTTTAAAGTGATGATACAGAGAAAATTACCATTGTAATAAGGTCTTATTTCACTTATACATCACAAGTAATAGAAAACACTGTTTGAAAACACTGTTTCAGCCAGGCGTGGTGGCACACGCTTGTAATCCCCACGCTTGGGAGGCTGAGACAGGAGGATCGCACAGGTTCTAAGCCAGCCTCAGCTACTTAGGCTCTCAGCAACTTAGTGAAACCCTGTTTCCAAATAAAATATAAAATAAGTCGGGGAGTACAGCCCGGAGGTAGAAAAGCCCCTGTTGCAAGATATGAAATATCTGACTCATTTAATATATTGAAATCAATACAATTAAAGTGGCTAAATTTTACCCACGTAATTAAGATTTCTAAAACTTATTCATTCCAGTTTCAATAGTAGTAGAGTTGGGCTAATCTGTGTGTGTGTGTGTGTGTGTGTGTGTGTGTGTGTGTGGTACTGGGGATTGAACCTGGGGGCATTCTACCTCGGAGCTATACCCCTAGACATGTGTGCGTTTTTTTTTTATTCTTTATTTTAGAAAGGGTCTCACTAGCAGGACTCACTAAGTAGCTGAGGCAGGCTGCAAGCCTGCGCTCCTCCAGTCTCAGTCTCCCAAGTACTGGGATTACAAGCGTGCACCTCCATGCCAGGCTATTCTAGTCCTGGGATTACAGGTGTGCACCACCATGCCTGGCTTGTATATACAAGGCTTGTATATACTAAGAAGTCCTTTTTTGCATGACTGATATTTTAATGTACCCTTGACCTAGTTCCAGGTTTGAATACAGACAGAGGAATGAGAAAGGTCTCTCCACATCCCAGAAATCCTGTTCTGAAGCCTAGGTTAAATCACCACCGTGACTTCGTCAGGCGAAGGTGCTGCGGTTGGAGCAGCAGCTGGGTGTTCAACTTGCGCCTAGACATCTCCAACTAAAATTAGCCTGAGTCTCAGCAGCAAGTCAGTACAAGTCTGACACAGGAGGTCTAAAAGTAGTCATGTGCCTTTTTTAGTAGGGCATCTAAAAAAAACAACAAAAACAATCCACCACTCAGTTTCCTAATTTATTTGCTATCAGTTTGATTTTGCTATGTGTTTTTGATCTTTTAAATTATGTATCTATAGTCTATGATCATCACTTAAAAATCCGGGCTTACAAAACAGAGAGGTTTGGGGGATTTTATTTATTTTATAAGACTGTTTTGATTTTAGTAAACTAAAATTGTATATACAAGCCAGGCATGGTGGTGCACACCTGTAATCCCAGGACTTGGGAGGCTGAGACAGGATTGCAGATTGGAAGCTACCCTCAATAATTTAGCAAGACTTTGTTTCAAAATAAAAAAAATAAAAAGGGCTGGGAGCATAGTTCCAAGGTAGACTGTCTCTGGGTTCAATCCCCAATATCATAAGAAAGTATATACAACACTATATATACTGGTTTTCCCAGTGGAATTCTAAAGTGAGAACTCACCGTCAAACCTCAAGAACACAGGGCTTCCTACGTTTGTTAGCTCATTACCCACCATGCAGGTCTGGCTTGGTGGAAGGGTGGCTCCCTGAATGCAACTCAGGAGCAAGATGGGGTGTTTGCTTTCTTTTGTTATTGTGCTACTGGGGATTGAACATAGGGGCATTCTACTTGCAAGCTCTACTCCCAGCCTTATTTTAATGTTTATTTTGAAACAGGGCCTCATTAAGTCGCAGAGGGCCTTGCTAAGTGGCCGAGGCTGACTGTGAACCTGCCAACCTCGCATTTCAGCATTTCAGTGGTGAGAGCCACTGTGCCTGGGCTGTGTGTTTCCTGGAAAACTGCAGACAAGCACTTCAGATATCCAAAATAAGGGCTGAAGTAATACACAGAAATTACTTAACAGACAGAAAATAAATGAAGCAGAGATGGACTGAACTGCAGGAGCATGTCTTTGTAAATGGCAATGCCTTTTACGGCTCTAAACTTTTCAGAGCAACTTCTTTTACCGCACTGTTTTCTGGAAGATGATTATCCTTTGTTTCTCACTTGCTTGCTAGGTGGTTCAGTGTCCTAACTGGATTTCCCTTTCCTATGATATGAGATGCTTCCGACTGCTTATCATCACAACAAATAGGATTTCTGGGGACAGAGGTGAATTTCTGTTTTTTTCCTGTTTGGTGACACGTAACACCCTCAGGGTGTTCTCTGACAGGTGCGCCAGTTTCCCTTCCGTTTCCTTTCTAATAGCTCTGAACACAGTGAAAAATGCCTGTTCTGCAAGGGTTTTCCAAAGGTTTTTTTTCTGCTGAGAAATATTACACAAAGCCCTAAAACACATAGTAGCGTACCTGGTCTTCTGAGATTGTCTCATTATTTCTGGTAAGATAGGTTGCATCAATCATATCCTGATGGGAAACTGCCAAAACCCTGATGTTCACACTATTAAGAGTATGCATTAGCCGGGCGTGGCGGCGCTCGCTTGTAGTCCCAGCATTCGGGAGGCTGAGACTGGAGGATCGTGCTTCGTGGACAGCTTCAGCTACTTAGTGAGGCCCTCTGCAACTCAGTGAGACTCTGTTTCAAAAATAAAAAGACCAAAAAATAGGACTGGAGGTGTAGCTTGGAGGTACAATGCCCTTGGGTTCCATCTCCAGTACCACAAAAAAAGAAAAACAAAGAGTATGGATTATTGAGGAAAAACATAATTTCCATAAAAACATTATAACTTTATTTCTTAATCATTTAGAATATTTTACTTTGATAGGAAGGAAATTGGTAGAAAGTGGGAATTTAAAAAGACAGGTTTTTCTATAGGATTACGTAAGGAGAATATATTTTTATCATATCTAAGTATCTATAAAAACCTACATTTTAAGAAAATATCATGGCTGGTGATGGTGGTGCAGCATGCTTATAATCCCAGTACTTGGGAGGCTAAGACAGGAGGATCACAGGTTCAAAGGTCAGTAATATTCACACCAAGACTTAGCAAGACCCTGTTTCCAAATAAAAAATAAAATAAAATAGGGATGGGGGTGTAGCTCAGAGATAAAATGCCCCTATGTTCAATTCCCAGAAACACACACACACACACACACACACACAAAATCTAGAGCTGGAAAACCTGGTCTGAACACAGGCCCACCATGCATTGGCTAAGTGCTCTTAGCAAGTTAAACTTTTTGGGCTTCAATTTTTTTCATCTAAAAAATGAGATGTGACTTCCGGGAAGATGGCGACGGAGGAAAGCGGCACTTACAAGTCCCGCTAACAATCCAACTCTACTACCTCAAAACCAGCGCCTTTCAGAGCCAGAAAACACCACAGCAAAGAAATAAAAACGGTAAATACAAGGGACAGAGAAAAAGGGCTGGAAAAACAAGTCACCGGAAAAAAACCAGCCCGAAGTGCCGCGCCCGCGCGGCGCGGAGCGGCCGGAGCAGCCGGAGCGGCCAGAGCCGCAGCGCGGATTGGGGGGAGCCGCTGAGCGGAGCGGCCTGAGCAGCCGGAGCAGCCAGAGCCGCGGTGCGGAACGGCCGGAGCGGCCAGAGTGGCCAGACCCGCGGTACAGAGCAGCTGGAGTCGCGGTTCCGAGCAGCTGAGCAGAGCGGCCAGAGCAGCCGAGCGGAGCGGCCAGAACAGCCGGAGCAGTCAGAGCTGCAGCGCGGATTGGCTGGAGCGGCGGCGCGAAGTGGCCGGAGCCGCGGAGTGGAGCGGCCGGAGCAGCCGGAGCAGAGTGCCCAGAACAGCTGAGCGGAGCTGCCAGAGCAGCCGGATCAGAGCGGCCAGAACAGCCGGAGCAGCCAGAGCCGCGTCGCGGAACGGCCGGAGCGGCTGGAGTGGCCAGACCCACGGTGCAGAGCAGCCAGAGCCGCGGTGCAGAGCGGACGGAGCAGCCGGAGCGGCCAGAACCGTGGTGCGGAGCAGCCAGAGCCGCGGCGCAGAGCGGCCGGAGCGGCGCGGCCTACATCTCCCCTAGCAACACCAGGCTCCAGAGAGGAGGGAGACTCAAAACAGAGCTCAAATCCAGAGAGGAGGTACTCTGGCCTCGCGGCCTAGGATGCAGAAGCAGCGTCTTACTGCTGGCGGCAGCGGCGAGTTCACCGGACAGCCCTAGACCAACCCACTCAACCAGCCACCAGTCGCCTGAGAGGAGGGGTGGACAGCGAGCTGAGGTGAGCAGGTGCTGAACAGCCGGGCGGCAGTCAGCAGTTTTGTTGGTGCAGGGAACATCTAAAGCTCCCAAGGGCTGGGCGCAGCACAACTGGCAAGGACTCAGAGCAGAGATCAAAACCAGAGAAGAAATACGCCGCATCACGGCCGAGGGTGTGGCAGTGGTGCCATATTGCCAGTGGCGGCAGCAGCGAATCCACCGAGTTCACTACAGCTCCATCAGCGCACTCAACAACCGTGAGTCAAATTGCGGCCCGTAGGGGAGAAATCCCAGTACTGCACTCCCAGGGACTTGCGCAGATAGTCTCCCTGGGTCGGAGATTTTAGCAGTGCAGCCCAGTGGGGGAGTGGCAGTGGCAGAGATATCATACCATAGTCACAACTCCCCACTGGAGAACGCCCAACTTGGCACCCCCCACGGTCTAAGCAGCCTTGATTGACTCCCTGGGTCTGAGACTTTGTGATATAACACAGTAAAGGAGTAGTGGTGACTGAGATACCATAGACTAGAGATCCAGAGCATCTTAAGTGAACTTGTAGTGACTCAGGGAAGAACCCAGAGAAGGCACAAACTTCCAAAATCATGGGAAAGAGAAATAACAATGGAGCAGTGAATGCCAACAACACCACAACATCAGAATCTGATAACACAGAAACCCAAAGATCTCTAGAAGATCAAATTAGGAAAATAACTTTAGAAATAATAGAGGACTTTCGAAAAGAATTTAGAGAGAGTCAAAAAGAGATAAAGGATGCAATTAATGAAGTAAAGGCCTCAATTCAAAGTATAAACAACAGATTAGACCACATGGAGAATAGAATCTCGCTTCTTGAAGATGATCATTCTAAATGTGAACGCATAGTTTCTAATTTAGAAAAAAAAACCCGACAGCAGGAATCTGACATTGAAGAAATATGGGCCCATTTCAAGAGAGCTAACCTAAGAATAATTGGAATAGAGGAGGGAAAAGAAGGTGAAACCAAAGGGATCAACAATCTCTTCAGGGAAGTAATAGCAGAAAATTTTCCGAACATAGAGCAAGAGGTCGATACACAGGTCCAGGAAACTTATAGAACTCCCTTTAGACAGGATCAGAGAAGAGGATCCCCACGCCACATAATTGTCAAAATGACTAATGTGGAAGCCAAGGAGAGAATCTTAAAGGCAACAAAAACAAAAGGCCATGTGACATACAGAGGCAAACCAATTAGAATCACTCCAGACTTCCCAAACCAAGTTATGAAAGCCAGAAGGGCTTGGAGTAACATATTCCAAACTCTGAAAGAAAACAACTTCCAGCCAAAAATTTCCTACCCAGCAAAACTATCCATCAAATTAGATGGGGAAATAAGAAGCTTCCATGACAAACAGCAACTGAAGGAATTTATGTCTTCAAAACCAGCGCTAGAGAAAATACTCATGGAGATTAACTGCAAAGAGGAAATGGGTAATTCATGCCAGAACCAAAGAAACAAGAATTCCCATCCAGCAGACAACTAAGCAAAGAAGAATAAACAGTATCTCAAACAGAAATAAGATCTTAACATGTTGGGAATTAAAAATTATCTCTCTATAATCACACTGAATGTAAACGGCCTCAACTCCCCAATAAAAAGACATAAAGTGGCAAAATGGATTAAAAGCCAGAATCCATCCATCTGCTGCTTACAAGAAACACACCTCACAAGTAAAGATAGGAACAAACTCAAGGTAAAGGGCTGGAGCAAGGTAATCCATGCTAATGGTACTCGAAGACAAGCAGGAGTAGCAACTATGATATCAGACAAGTTAGACTTCAAACCCAAACTTATTAGAAGAGACAAAGAAGGTCACATTTTACTGGTAAAAGGAATAGTCCAGCAAGAGGAAATAACAATAATCAACATCTATGCCCCAAACATAGGGGCAGCTACTTTCATAAATCAAACTCTTTGTGACATGAAGCCACACATAAATCCCAACACAATAATACTGGGAGACTTCAACACACCACTCACAATACTAGACCGATCTTCCAGACAAAGGGTCAGTAAAGATGTCTCAGAACTAAAGAACACCATTAACCAAATGGACCTCTTGGACACATATAGAATATTTCACCCAACTACAGCAGAGTTTACATTTTTCTCAGCTGCTCATGGAACCTTCTCCAAAATAGATCACATCCTGGGACACAAAATGAGCACTAGCAAATTTAAAAAATGTTACATACTTCCCTGTGTCATTTCAGACCATAATGGAATGAAACTAGAAATCAACTATAAGAAGACCCAGAGAAACAACATAAACATGTGGAGACTGAACACCACACTTCTGAATGAAGAATGGGTCATAGAAGATGTAAGAGGTGAAATCAAGAAATTTCTAGAAACAAATGAAAATAAAGAAACAACATATCAAAACCTCTGGGACACTTTGAAGGCAGTATTAAGAGGAAAATTTATAGCACTGAGTGCTCACATAAGAAAAACAGAAAATCTTCAAATAAATAGCCTTATGACACACCTCAAAGCCCTTGAAAAGCAGGAACAATTGAACCCCAAAGCCAGCAGAAGACGGGAAATTATTAAAATTAGAGCAGAAATTAATGAAATAGAGAATAAAAAAACAATACAGAAAATCAACAAAACCAAAAGCTGGTTTCTTGAAAAAATTAACAAGATTGATAAACCACTAGCCAACCTAGCTAAAAAAAAGAGAGAATCAACCCAAATTATGAAGATAAGGGATGAAAAAGGAGACATTACTACTGACAGCGTAGAAATCCAGAGGATTATCAGAAACTACTTTGAAAAACTATACTCCAACAAAATGGAAAATCTGGAGGAAATCGACAACTTCCTAGATAAATACAACCTTCCTAAACTGAGTCAAGAAGATATAGAACACTTAAACCAACCAATAACAATCAAAGAGATTGAAATAGCAATAAAGAGCTTACCATCAAAGAAAAGCCCAGGACCAGATGGTTTCCCAAGTGAATTCTATAAAACCTTTATAGGAGAACTAATCCCAATACTACTCAAACTATTTCGGGAAATAGAAAAAACCGGGACTCTCCCAAATACATTCTATGAAGCCAACATCACACTAATACCCAAACCGAATAAAGACAGTTCAAGGAAGGAAAACTACAGGCCTATATCTCTGATGAACTTGGATGCAAAACTATTAAACAAAATACTAGCAACACGCATTCAAAACCACATCAAGAAAATCATTCACCATGACCAGGTAGGGTTCATCCCAGGGATGCAAGGCTGGTTCAATATACGAAAAACAATCCATGTAATTCATCATATAAACAGAATCAAAGACAAAAACCACATGATCATCTCAATAGATGCTGAAAAAGCATTTGATAAAATTCAACATCCATTTATGATAAAAACACTGCAGAGAATTGGAATAGAAGGAACATATCTCAACATTATTAAGGCAATCTACAATAAGCCCACTGCCAACATCATATTAAATGGGGAAAAACTTCAAGAATTTCCCCTAAAAACTGGAACGAGACAAGGATGTCCACTATCACCACTTCTCTTCAATATAGTACTAGAGACTCTAGCCAGAGCAATAAGGCAAGAAAAGGAAATCAAAGGAGTACAAATAGGAAAAGAAGAACTTAAGCTTTCACTATTTGCAGATGACATGATACTATATTTAGAAAACCCAACAAACTCAACCAAAAGGCTTATAGAACTGATCAACAAATTCAGCAAGGTATCTGGATACAAAATCAATCTTAAAAAGTCAGAAGCTTTCCTGTACACCAACCATAAATCCAATGAAAAAGAAATTCAGAAAACACTTCCACTCAGGATCTCCCACAAAAAAATAAAATACCTAGGAATAAACCTGACCAAGGAAGTAAAAGATCTCTACAAAGAAAATTATAAAACACTGAAAAAAGAAATCGAAGAAGATCTTAGAAGATGGAAAGACCTTCCATGTTCATGGATTGGCAGAATTAATATCATTAAAATGGCCATCCTCCCAAAAGTGATCTACAGATTTAATGCAATGCCCATTAAACTACCAAGATCATTCCTCACAGACATAGAAAAATCAGTCCTTAAATTTATCTGGAATAACAAAAAGCCCAGAATAGCCAAGGTAGTTCTCAGCAACAAAAACCACGCAGGAGGAATCACAATACCTGACTTTAAACTATACTACAAAGCCATTGTAATAAAAACAGCATGGTACTGGCAAAAGAACAGATATATAGACCAATGGAGCAGAATAGAAGACCCAGAAACAAGTCCACACACTTTCAGCCAATTGATTTTTGACAAAGGGGCCAAAAACATACACTGGAAAAAAGATAGCCTCTTCAACAAATGGTGTTGGCAAAACTGGTTAACCATATGCAGAAAATTGGATGTTAATCCCACTTTTTCACCCTGTACAAAAGTCAACTCACGATGGATCAAAGACTTGGAAATTAAACCAGAGACCTTGAAGCTCCTTGAAGAGGGCATAGGTCCAACACTACAACACATAGGCACAGACAAACATTTCCTCAACAAGACCCCAAAGGCACAACAAATTAAAAGGAGAATCAATACATGGGATTGCATGAAACTGAAGAGCTTCTGTTCAGCAAAGGAAACTATCAAGAACCTCAATCGAGAGCCAACAGAATGGGAGAAGATTTTTGCCACCTACACCACTGATAGAGGACTAATATCTAGAATATACAGAGAACTCAAGAAACTCAACACTAAGAAAACAAAGCATCCAATAACAAAATGGGCAAATGAACTAAATAGACACTTCACAAAAGAAGAAATTCAAATGGCCAATAAATGCATGAAAAAATGCTCAACATCACTGGCAATCAGAGAGATGCAAATCAAAACCACCCTGAGATATCACCTAACTCCAACTAGAATGGCCATCATTCAAAACACAAACAACAACAGATGCTGGCGAGGATGTGGAGAAGTGGGAACTCTAAGACATTGTTGGTGGGATTGCAAATTAGTGCAACCACTTTGGAAAACAGTATGGAGAATCCTCAGAAGAATGGGAACAAATCTTCCATTTGATCCAGCAATACCACTGTTGGGTATCTACCCAAAAGAAAAGAAACCAAACTACCAAACTAATGCATGTGTATCTATGTTCATAGCTGCACAATTCACCATAGCCAAACTATGGAACCAGCCAAGATGTCCATCAACAGATGAATGGATTACAAAACTGTGGGATATGTACACAATGGAATTTTACTCAGCCATCAAAAAAAACTCAATTACATCATTTTCAGGGAAATGGATGGAACTGGAGGACATTATGCTAAGTGAGATTAGTCAGGCACAAAAAATAAGAAATCAGATGCTTTCCCTAATATGTGAGAGTTAGGGAGAAATGGGTCATAGGAGGAACTCTTGGAAGAGGATCAGTAACTTTTAACTCTGTTTACATTGTCTTTGGATATACAATATTTTTTTTTTTTATTTTTTAGGGAGTTTATTTACTCTTTTGTTGCCTGTGCCATTGAAATCATATCCAAGAAATCACTTCCAATTTCAATGTTGTGAGGTTTTATGACCCAGATTTTCTTCTAAAAGCTTATAGTATTAAGATTTATATTTAGGTCTTTTATCTATTTTGAGTTAATATTTGTATATGTGTTAGATAAGGGTCCAATTTTATTCTTTTTCATTTATTATTATTTTTCAACAATATTTAGTTAAAAGACTAGTATTTCCTCCACCAAAAGTTCATGGAAACCTTGTCAAAAATAACTTGACAATGTATGGAAGAATTTATCTCTAGGCTTTTATTTAGCTCCAATGGTTTATATATCTGCCTTTAGAACAGTACTACACTGTTTCAATTATTGTAGCTTTATATGGTTTGAATCAGAAAACATACATCTTCTAGCTTTGTTCTCCTTTGAGACTGTTTTGGGTATCTAGAGTCCATATTCCATATCAGGATAGATTTTTTCTGAAAAATAAATAAATAAATAAATGTATGATAGTTTCACCTAAAAAAAAAAAAAAGAAAAAATATTCTCTGGTAAGAAAGAAAGCAAAAAGAAATATTGAAATGTTATCTTTAAGTCATCAAAAGTTTGGTACCAGACAAATGAAACTTTTATGTGAGATTATCAAAGTTAATATTGTATAAATTGTTATAATACTAGATGTCAACCAGTAAGCCAAGCGTGGGAAGGAGGGATGGGGAGGGAATGGGGTGGGGATCGTGGTAGGGGCTAACTGGGCGAGATGTGCATGTATGTCTACAAAAGTATTTTCTTTATACCACTATGATGTATAAATACATTGCACCAATAAAAAATAAATTAAAAAAAAATAAAAAAAATAAAAAATGAGATGTAACTATACCTGTTCTATCTATAACTCAGTGATATCATGAGACTCCAAATGCAAGAAAATTTGTAAGGTATTTTATTTTTAATACTTTATTGGTGCATTGGATTCTCACATCAGAATCTATTTACAGTGATGGTCACGTACATGCACACAGCACTGGGTGAGCTTGTCTCCAGTTCTTCCCCTCCCC
This sequence comes from Muscardinus avellanarius, assembly GCF_963383645.1. Lineage (NCBI taxonomy): Eukaryota > Metazoa > Chordata > Mammalia > Rodentia > Gliridae > Muscardinus > Muscardinus avellanarius. The sequence continues at coordinate 51,298,271 of NC_137803.1, read as the reverse complement.
CAAACATGATAAAGAGATCGACACTGGAATTCTCACATAGGCACCTAATGTAACAAGGGTACCTAATGGAGATGGAAGGGCTGCCTTCACTGACCCTCCCTCTCCCCCTCCCCTTTCCCTAGACCATCTCCCCAGCTCCACTGGAGTTTGTCCCCCATTATCTGAAGCCCCTCTGGTATCCCGATTACTCCCTAGCTTCCGATATATATATATATATATATATATATTTGCAAAAATATATGACCTTCACCCTGTGACTGGCTAATCTCACTTACTGTTCTCCAGGTCCTTCCATTTTCCTGTGAATGACATAATCTTATTCTTTATTGCTGAGTAGGATTCCATTGTATATATATCTCATAATTTTGTAGTCCATTCATTGATTGATGGACACCTAGGTTGGTTCCATAAATTGGCTATTGTGGATTATGCTGCTATAAACATTGATATGCATATATTACTCTACTATTCCAATTTTAATCCCTTTGTAAACATAACCAGGAGGTGGATCCATTCCTAATTTTCTGAAGAGTCTCCATATTGATCTCCATAGAGATGTACTAACTGGCAATTCCACCAACAGCGTAGATGAATTCCTACTTCCCCACGTCCTCATTAGCATTTGACTTCTTGATGTTTGCCATTCTGACTGGGGTTAGATGGAATCTTGGTGTAGTTTTGATTTGCATCTCCCCGATTGCTAATGATACTGAATATTTTTTCATGTATTTATTGGCCACTGGCCATTTGTATTTGTTCTTTTGTAAGATGTCAGTTTGGTTCAATTGCTCACCCATTACTTATTTTCTGTATGTGTGTGTGGTGTTGGGAATGAAACCGAGGGTCCTTCTACCTCCAAGCTACATCCTAGTTATATTTTATTCTTTTATTTTAGAGCATGTCTCACTAAGTTGTGGAAGGCCTCACTAAATTGCTGAAGCTGGTCTAGAACCTGCAATCCTTCTGCCTCAGACTCCCAAGTAAACGGGGTTATAAGCATGCACCACCATGCCTGGCTCAGCTGCCCATTTCTCAGTTTGTTGTTTTAGTGTTAAGTCTCTTAAGTGCTTTGTATATGTGAGGTACTTGTCCTCTATCAGGTCTTCTCTCCCATTCTGCAGGCTTTCTCTTTAGACTCTTGATGGTCTCTTCTGATGAGTAGAAACTTTTTAACTTGATGCTCTTCCATTTTTAATCCTTGTTTTAATCTCCTCAACTTTGAGGGTCTTATTGAGGAAATCGTTACCTGTGCCTTTATGTTGGAGTGTTAGACCTATGCTCCCCTCTAGTAACTTCAAAGTCTCTGGTATAATTTCCAGGGTTTTGATCCATCTTGAGTTGACTCGTATACAGGGTTAGAGATAGGGATTTAATTTCATTTTTCTGTTAATGGATAACCGGTTCTTCTGACACTATTTGAGTTAAAGGCTGTCTTTTCTTTAATGTATGCGTCTGGCACTTTTGTTGAAAGTCAATTTGGCTGTAAGTGTGTGGACTGTTTCTGTTTCTTCAGTTTTGTCCCGTTGGTCTATGTGTCTGCTTTTTGCCAATGCCATGCTGTTGTCACCAAGACTCTGTAGAATAATTTGAAGTCAGACATTGTGACGCCTCCTGGTGGTTCTTACTGCTGAGAACTGCTTTGGCTATTCTGGGTCTTCTGTTTCTCCATATGAAATTTATGACTGGTTTTTCTAGGTCTGTGAAGAATGACATTGGTATTTTGATAGAGATTTTATTGGCTCCAAGGATCACTTCTTGTAGATTGGCCATTTTGATAATAGTTATTCTGCCTATCTAAGAACATGGAAGATCTGTAAAAGTACTTTAGAAGAACCAATTTATAACCCCAATGTAAGCTTTCACTATCATTACTAAGCACAATATTGTAAAGAGCCCTGGATCTGCAGTGTGGTCAGAAAACCAAGGCTCTTAGGACCAGAGAGACCCGGGCTCCTGCTCAGCTCAGAGCGAAGCGGCTGAGCCTGGTTGGAGTAAACACTGAAGCCAGGTGCTATCCTATGCCCCAGCAGAACCAGGTGACCAGGTTCACTAAGCTGGCCTTCACCATCCATGATCATGGTTCACTTTCACCTACTAGGTGTCACGGCGTTACACATGAGGTGTTAAAATACCAAGATTCAAAATACCAAAGGACAAAAGGAAAGCGGCATGGTAAAGAATTCCGCCAGGCACTACCTAGCGGTCCCCGGAGCCAGCGGTGCCGGGGTGGGCCCGGCCCGCCACTCCCACACCTGTGCTCCACCGCCAGGAGGACATCACACTCCATCTTACCTCTTTTTGGATGCTGCTGATGCTGTCTGGTTCTGGGGACTGAAGCCAAGGTGTTTCACCTGTGAGCCGCACCCTCAGCAATATTTTTCTTTTTGTTTTGAAGCAGAGTTTCACTAGGCTGCTGAGATTTTTGCTCAGTTACTGAGACTGTCCTCAAACTTCAATCTTCCGGTCTCAGCCTCCCCAGTACTGGGATTATAGGTGTGCAACACCACACCTGACTTCCATCTTACCTCTTGCTAAAAGCTGGTTGTACGGCACTCTGCTACCAGCAGGCATCTGCTTGGATCTACATTTCCTCACATAACAGTGCTCTCTCTCGGTTCTAGTAATTTGTGTTTTCTCCATTTCTCAGATTTGGTAGTGCCCCTTCCTCACTGAATGAGTTCAGTAACTGAGAGAGACTCTTGACAACTAGTGAGGCCCAGTTTCAAAACCCTGAGACCTGGATGGAGTGTGTAACTATGCTGAGAGCACCTACCATGGTGAAATGGAGAGTTCATGCTGTTTCAAATCCTGGCTTCACACTGTGCTGTGTCAGTATGACCCTTGACAGGTTATATCCCAGACAATGAGCATGTACCACATTTTATATAATCAATGTGTGTGTGTGTGTGTGTGTGTGTGTGTGTGTGTGTATGTGTGTTCACTGGGGATTGAGCCCGGGGGTCATTCTACTCCTGAACTATACCCCCTAGCTCCTTTTAATTTTTTTTTTGTTTTGTTTTAAAGCAGGGTCTTCGCTCAGTTGCTGAGGCTGTCCTTGAACCTGCGATTCTCCCGTCTCAGCTCCCAAGTACTGGGTTTACAGGTGGCCATCACCATGCCTGGGTTCAATGTGTTTTAAGAAGAGTTATGTTGTCAATGGAAGTTTCAGAAGATAAAGGCACAAGGCCAACAAGGTACCAAACCTTTGGAGAAACTCTGTGGTTTTTAAACAATCGCTTCTCTATTTACCTTGCAAATGGTTATTATTATATGATGCTTTCTGAAAGAGGAAAACTCCTCTTCAGCTAATGAGCAAAGAAAACAATACTGAAGATCTCTATGTCCCCTGAGGTAGTTTTCTCCTGGAGGCAAAATTTAGATTGGCACAGCTCCAAAGGGAAAGAGATACTTCAATGTATTTGTGGAGACCAAATCCCTTATGTCATTGGAAGTTAGATGCCCTACGACTTATTATAAAATGTGGACAGAATAAACAGGTGAAGGCAGCCAATTAAAAGACTATGTTACCCTGAAAGATGATTTCTAGTGCTCAAAACCTTGTGTGTGAGTAGGGCAATGGCGGTGAGGGAACATCTTCAAATACAGGAGCACGCTTATATCCCCAGCACTAGGGAGGCTGAGACAGGAGGATCACAGGTTCATGGCCCACCTCAGCTACTAAGTGAGGCCCTCCACAACTTAGTGAGACCCTGTTTCAAAATAAAGAATTAAAAATAGAGCTGGGGGTGTAGCTCAGAGGTCGAATGCCCCTGGGTTCAATCCTCAGTACCATACACACACACACACACACACACACACACACACACAAGCTGCTAAGCAAGAATGTACATTTTGATAAATATTTAACGGCTTCTTTCTCTTGATATTTTGAGGATTGTCGGTGTTTACTAAGAAAACTTGAAATGGAAATTGGATATTTACCTAAGAGACAGAAAAAGTCTAAGGATCAAAAGGACAAAGTAATGAGACCTCTGTACCGGAAAGAAATGTCAAGGGAACAGAGGAACTAGTAACAGAGCTTAAAGCCTCCAGCCACCTCTTGTTTACACTTGTGACACTGTAACTTTACAGCCAGCTCTGTGGAGCCATCAGCCTAGGATCTTCAACAGAAAGAAAGCCATGTTTCAATTTAAGCATGCTATAAAAGATGCTTACAAAATATCCTAAATCAAGGATAGTAGACTTTAAATATAGAAACAACTTTTCTTATTTCACACTTATCAATAAAAACTATGCTATTTTAAGATCAATATTTTTATTTTAACTATCTTTCCTAAAGTCCCACTTCAAAGGACAATATAATCTTCTAAAAGCTATTCAAAGACTTTTAAGTTAAAAGGAAGGAATTTCATTTACCCACTTTTTACTTAGGGTTTATCAGTTTTTGTATTTATAACGGCACCTGACATTTAATGAGAGAAAAATCACTAAGTGCTTTGCATAGATGATCTCATCTAATTATCATAATCAGCCAACATTATGCCTGTTTTACAGATAAAGATGTTTAGATTCAAATATATGAAAACTTCTCTAAAGATGGAAAAGTGGTCCAGAGTAGGATTTGATTAAACCTAAAAAGCTGTTCTTGTTGTTGCAGTTGTTTTACACTGGGGACTGAACCCAGGGGCGATTTACCCCAGCACTTAAAAAAAATTAGTGAGACGGGGTCTCACTAACGTGGCCCAAGCTGGTCTTTTTTTTTTTTTAATTTTTTATTGGTGCACTGTATTCATACATCATAGTGGGATACAAAAAAAAAAAAAAAACTTTTGTAGACTTACATGCACACATTGCCAGTCAACCCCCACCCAATCCCCACCCCGTTCCCTCTCCATCCCTCCTTTCCATGCTTGGCTTAGTGGTTGACATCTAGTATTATAGCAATTTATCCAAAATTAAAAATGATAATCTCACATAACAGTTTCATTTGTCTGATTCCAAGCTTTTGATAACTTAAAGATAACATTTCAGTATTTCTTTTTGCTTTCCTTTCTTACCAGAGAATATTTTTTCTTTTTTTTTTTAGGTGAAACTATCATATATTTATATTTTTCAGAAAAAAATCTACCCTAATATGGAATATGGACTCTAGATACCCAAAACAATCTCGAAAAAGAACAAAGTTAGAAGATGTATATTTTCTGATTTCAAACCATATAAAGCTACAATAATTGAAACAGTGTAGTACTGTTCTAAAGCCAGATATATAAACTACTGGAGCTAAATAAAAGCCTAGAGATAAATTCTTGCATATATTGTCAAGTTATATTTGACAAGGTTTCCACGAACATTTGGTGGAGGAAATATAATCTTTTAACTAAATATTGTTGAAAAATTAAAATTACATGAAAAAGAATAAAATTGGACCCTTACCTCCAAGCTGGTCTTGAACTTGTGATTTTCCTGCCTTAGCCTCTCAAGTCACTGGTGTTACAGATGTGTGCCACCGTGGGGGCTCCAAGAAGGTCTAAATAGCTACACTCTTCTAGTTCACCAACATTTTTTTTTCAAAGAAGTTTATATAGAGGTAAACAAAAATCAAGAAACTAAACCAGAACTTTTAAATTAATGGTGTCATTTGTTAAAGTAAAGCTTTGTAATAAATTTGTTTCCTGTTATATTGTAAGTATCTGAAATTTTACGAATTACCTTCTTTATGACAAACGTGGGAAAATATTTTCAACTCATATCATATTAAAAAGTGGGCATGGAGGCACATGCTTCCAATCCTAGTGCTTACTTGGGAGGAAAGGCAGGAGGACCGCAGTTCTTGGCCAGCCTCAGCGACACAGGGTGGCTCTCCATAACTTGGTGATATCTTGCTTCAAAAGAGCTGGGAGTATAGTTCAGAGGTCGAGTGCCCCTAAGTTCAATCTCCCAGTATGAAAAAAAAGGTAGTTTCCTATAGAGCACCTGAAAATTGGTTAAGTTCAACACTCCTACAAAGAAGTAATGGACAGAAAAAGGAATACACCTAGGTTTTAAACATATGAGAAGATGCGCAGCCTCTCCCATCTCAGAAGCGGCCACTCCGCATGAGCAAGGCTTTGTTACCTAACATGTCCTCAGCACCTAGGGCAGACTCTGGCATTAAGAGAGATTCAAAAAATAGTTGTTGAATAAATAATTATTTATATATATGTTTGAAAAAAGAAAGGTCAGAAACTTTATGTATGCAATTCTATCATTTGTGTGAAAACATTTATATATTATAATAGTGGTTTTATTTGGGGAAGGAAAGAAAGCAGCTAGCTTAAATAGTAGAGAGTGAAATTTGCCAACCATGGGGCGAGAGTGTGATTGAGATGGCAGAGCCGTTGCCTGGCAGACCTGGGCTCTGGGTCAGATCTCCAGCCTCACAAAAGGCAAAAGACAAAATATGTTCTATTATATTTCTGAATTTTTTTTATGGTACTGGGGGAACCCTTCTACCTCTGGGCTACATTCTCAGACCTATTTTATATTTTATTTGGAAGCAGGGTCTCTTAAGCCAGCGAGGCTGGCTTCAAACCTGCATGATCCTCCTGTCTCCGCCTCCCAGGCGCGGGGATTACAAGCTTGCGCCACCACGCCTGGCTTATATTTCTGAATTTTGAGCCACAAGAATTGTCACTAATTCAAAATGATAAAGAGACTCATCTTCAAACTAAATGTACACATAGCATTTCTTAAGGGTTGCAGAACAATCCAACCAAAGAGCAAAGGTCAAAAGAACTGGAATCACCCTATACTGTTCAGTTAAACAAAGAAGAGGAAAAGTTGTACAGTATCTTTTATGTAAGAAAAGATAATATATTTTTATTGCTTATATGAAAAGAAAAATAACTTGAATGATTATAAAATGGTTGCCTCTAGTAGAAGGGAGAAAACTACTGTTGAGACAAGAATGAAAACTAGACTTGTCTAAATATGTACTGTTAGCCGGGCGAGATGGTGCACACTTGTAATCCCAGCATTCAGGAGGCTAAGACAGGAGGATTGAGCTTTGTGGACAGCCTCAGCTACTTAATGAGGCCCTTTGCAACTCAGTGAGAACCTGTTTCAAAATAAAGAATAAAAAACAGGGCTGGGGGTATAGCGTGGAGGTAGAATACCTCTGGGTTCCATCCTCAGTACCACAAAATACAATAATAATAATAATAATAATAATAATAATAATAATAATAATAGAATAAATAAATAAATAAATATGCAATGTGTGTATTTTTTAATTTTGGAGTCATATAAGTATGAAGTCTAAAAATTAAAGCTTGTAATCCCAGTACTTGGGAGACTGAAACAGGAGGATCGGCAACCTACCAAGGCTCTCAGCAATGTAGTGAGACCCTATTTCGAAATAAAAAATAAAATTAAGCTGGGGGTGTAGCTTGGAGGTAGAATGCCTCTGGGATTAATCCCCAGCACCAAAATAAAATTTTTAAAGCAAAATGGAAAAATAAATCTTGAAATCTTGAAAGCAAGAGAAATAAATGAACCTGTCTTAGATTCATAAAAATATTAAATTACATGAAAAATATGTAACGCAAAATTTAGACAAGAAACACACTGGCATGCATTAGTGAAGACTTTTTTCTGGAAAAAAGTGGAGATTTTTCCCATAAAAAGAACTAAAAACAGTGGCCAACCCAGCAGCATTATATATCCTTACCACTTTTATAATTCTGTGTGTGCATGCATGTGTGCGTGTGTGTAGTGTTAAGGATTGAACCCAAGGGCATTTTACCTCTGAGCTACACCCCCAGGCTTATTTTATTTTTTTGCTTTGAAACAAGGTCTTGCTAACTCGCTCAGGGCAGGACTGGTCTCAGACCTGTGATCCTCCTGTGTCACCCTCCCACACATGGAATTACAGGTGCGCTCCACCATGCCCAACTCTGCTTGTAATTTCTAAATAGTATTTTCCACTGAAATGCAATAGGGCTCCTTAGAGATACAGCTAACTTCACATTTGTGGTGGGAACTAAACACGACAAGCCTCAAATATATCATTCTATCAGAAAGCAAGGTAGCTCTCAGAGACAATAGACGTGTTATATGCAAAGTATACATTAAAAGGAAAAACATGGGGTCCTGTCAAATGGCCAAAGGAGGAGAGAGAAACAAGTGTAAGAGACTGAAACAAACTCAGTCTACCTGTTTATGCACCACCTTTGACAGATGCCAAGGAACCAAGGCATCTATCGTTTTGTAAAGAGGTAGTGGGAGCGTCTCCTTTAAGAACTTCAGTGAAGTTCTTCCTAGATGGTCGAGGCATACATGCACACATCACTCATTTAGCCCTATTTTACATGACAAATGACTGGGTTTCTTCAATGAAGGAATGACAACTGCAGCATCACTATTTTTTTAACTCCTAAAGAGGTAAAGGTGTAGACAATGGCCAACAATAGCTAACTAAAGTCGGTAGGTAAAAAGTTGGGCAACTTGATCATGATGTGTCAGGCGAACAGTGTCTAAACCAGGAATCAATTTCCACATTACAGTGCAAGGAAAACCAGACAGCGCACGGCCGAGTGATGTGGCAGGAGGTAGCCTGAATCGTGTGTGCATCTACCAAGTACGTTGTGCCAAAGAGTCAAAGCTACATCATCTGGTCAAGCTTCTGTGTAAAACCATCAGTTTAGGGAAAACTCAGGAGCAAAGGAACATGCTAAAAAGTACTTTGGGAATGCAACCAACCATATCCACACTGTGGATTATTTATTTTTTAATATTTATTGGTGCGTTGTAGTCATACATCTTAATGGAGTACTAGATGGTCGAGGCATACATGCACACATCACTCATTTAGCCCTATTTTACATGACAAATGACCAGGTTTCTTCAATGCAAAGATGGCAAGAAAAAAAGGGGTGGGGAAATGAAGAGGAAATCCTGACTTTTTCTTTTAAGTCTTAAGAGACATTTAAGCCAAAAGAATAATATGGAACTTCTTCATTCTTATATTAGGTGACATTTTGGACCTAACTATTAAAACATATTGATGAAAAAAGCAGGGAAATTTGAAAACTACGTATTTGATAACTAAGAAACATGTGTGATAATAATACTGCGGTTGATAAGGAAGAGTGTAAGTGTTTTAGAGATGCACACTGAGTGTCATTTCAAGATGAAAAGTACCCGCCCTGGCAACACACACGTTTGGAACTAGGATCGGCTCGGTGTGGTCGTGCATGCTTGTAAGCCCAGTACTTGGGAGGCTGAGAAAAGAGGATCACGCAAGTTCGAAGCCAGCCTCAGCTACTTAGTGAGGCTCTCAGCAACTTAGTGAGACCCTGTTTTTAAATTAAAAAATAAGGTCTGGGAGTGTAGAAAGCCCCTGGGTTCTATCCCCAGCACGCGCGCGCATGCGCGCACGCACACACACACAAACACACACACACACCAAAAGAATTGGGACAATACAGTTATGATTAGCATGGCCCAAAGCCACTCATGGATGACATGAAACTTCACTAAGCAGCCCCGCCAGGCGTGGTGGTGCACACCTGTAATTCTAATACTTGGGAGGCTGAGGAAGAAGGATCGCAGATTAAGGCCAGCTTCAGCAACTTATTGAGGACCTCTGCAACTTAGTGACACGCTATTTCAAAATAATAAATAAAAAAGGGCTGGGGTGTAGCTCAGAAGCAAAATGCCCCGGGTTCAATCCCTAGTACCACACACACATACACACACATCTGAAGCCGTCCATATTCTTAGGACAGCTAAGTTGAAGAGATCTATCATACCACATTATGACTACCACAGTAAGTATCAAGGTATTATCTACCTAAAAGTCACAAAGTGTGCAGTTTTTAAGTGTTTCCCCCACTAAAAATAAGTTCGGCAGTAAAACATGATAAAATGCTCTATATAACCATTTCATAATGTGTACACATTTCAAAACAGGTCAAACATCATAAATAAATGCAATCTTTATATATCCTGAAAGATAACTGAAATAAACATGAAATGAGAGACTTGCTTTAAAAAGCCCAGGAGATGAGAAGGTTTCTGTTGAAGCCGCGTTGAGCACGTGGCGAGCAGAGGCTGAACGACGGCTGTAAAGGGCTCGTCGCATTGCTCTCTAGTTACAGGTGTGCTTGAAAGCTTTCATGATAAAGACTTTTTAAATGGGATTATACACCTAAAAATATACTTTTTATCTTTCTCTGTAGCCCAATAAAACCACACTAATTCATTAACTACCTGCTACTTCTTTCATTCAAGATAACTCAGTGGATTATGGCTGAGCTCATCTCCCCACGATAATCAACCTTCAGGAACAAGTCATTACTCAGGCAAAAGTACGTACCAGCAGCACTTGCCTACAGAATGCCACTACTGAAAACTGTTTTTTTTTTTTTTTTTACTTTAAAGAGTCTCAAGAGCCCAAAGAGACATCTCTTGGGTTGGGACAGAAAAAAAGGAAGCGGGCCTGTGGACCAGTCTTAGCCCCTGCTTCCAAAGGAGCAACCATGTTCTATCTGCTTTCTCAAGTGAAGCTTGAGAACTATCTGTGGAGCGACGTCACAATGTTCCTGGTAATTCCAGCAACACCCTCAGCACCCAGGCCTGGGCTTAGAGGGTGGTCATCACCAACCAAGGCGCATCCTGCTTCGTGCCTCCCGCACCACTCACAGTGATCCGAGGCCCGCCGGCTTGTTGGTCCTACACAAGGCTTTTAATCTGAACCCCCTGCTGGAAAACCAGCCCATCTGTCAGGTTGGCACTCTCTTGTTTGTGGAGAGGTCTCCAAATGTATTTCTGTAGCAGAGATGGATGTCCTGTGATCCGAGTGGCCTGCTGCGTCTTCGTCCTCAGCTGCAGCCACTTTCATCAATTGGCCAATCTGTTCCAGGTGTCCAATATGCTCTTGCCTCTGAGGACAGACTCCTGATTGGCAATCGTCAGCGAAACCACAGCAGAGTGGTACCCTCGGCCCAAGTCCATGCCACAGAGGATCAGCAGCTTCTCCCCACCACTCCGCCTGGGGCGTCCCACGCCTGCCCAGTCCGGCTCTCTCAGGCTGCCCAGAAGGCTGTGCCCAGCTTGTCAGAGGCAGGCCCCACAGCCAAGCAGCGTCAGCTTCTAAGGACACCACTCTTTCTTGCCCGGGGCAAGTAAGGCGTCAGGATAAGGAGGAGCATGGCATGCAGAGAGGACAGACTCATGTTTTCTGTATCGTTTGCCAAATCCTTTCTTTCTTTTCCACACTGATCTGCTATGTTAGGTCTATTAAATGTACTAAATTTCCTTAGATGTGTGAGTCTTTGGGACCCCTTTCTCCCCTCCTTATTCCACAGGACAGTGTATCTCCAGGAAAGCACTGAACTAATATTTGTCGCCAGTCTTGACATTTGGTAGGACAAACATCGTATTTCCTTTGATCTGGTTCCTGAGCGATGTTCTGGCCCTGCAAAGCCCTTTGTACTTAAATACGCATTTCAGAAACCACTTCCCAACTTTCAAGGAAAAGGACATTGGGTTAATTAGAATTATGAATAGTCTACAGAACAATTTGGCAAGAATATCTTTATGACAATCAAATTTCCTTTCCAATAATTTTTATTATTATACTTTTTGGTTTTGGGGATTTTTTTTCTTGGCTGACATTTGTTTTTATTCATGTGACTTTTTAATAGTTGCTCTAAATATCTCTTTCCCCCCCAGTTTTAATTGCAATTCATCTGTTTTGATGATGCATAGAAATTTAATTTTTTATAAAGCAACCTGGCCAAGCATTCTTATTAACCTTAATTTTTCTATGGATAGATACTATGGGTTTTCTACACGGACAATCATGTCATCTATGGATAATGACAATTTTATTTAATTCAAAAGTTTTTGTGTGTTATGCCTCTGGCTATAGGCTCCAAATAATACTGAATAGAAAAGACCAGGCCAGGCATGGTGGCACACGCTTATAATCCGAACACTTGGAAGGCTGAGACAGGAGGATCATAGATTCAAAGCCAACCTCAGCAATTTGGTGAGGCTCTCGGCAACCCAGTGAGACCTGCTTCCAAATTTAAAAAATAAAATCGGGCTAGGAGTAGAGCTTGGAGATAGAATACCTCTGGGTTCAGTGCCCAGTACCAAAAAGAAAAGACCAGGTATACTATCTTATTTCTCTCTCTTTTTAATTCTAGCACACTGAGCACCAAACCCAGAGACTCATACATGATAGGCAAGCTTTCTACCTATGAGCTACACTTTTTGTTTTGTTTTGAAACAGGGTCTTACTAAATTGCCCGGACTAGCCTTGAAATTGTCATCCTTCTGCCTCAGCCTCCTAAGTAACTTGGATTATAGGCATGTGCCACTGTGCCTCGATCATCCTGTCTTATTTATGATAGACCAGATTAAAAGTTTCCTTCTATTTGTAGTTTGCTAAGATATTTATTAATCATGAACAGCTATTTAATTTAATTATGACTTTCTTATCAATTAGGAAATATATTATATATATTTTTGGTCCTGGGGACAGAACCCAGGGGCACTGTACCTCCGAGCTACACCCTCAGCCCTATTTTTTAGTCTTTTTATTTTATGAAACAGGGTCTCATTGAATTGCGAAGGGCCTCACTAAGTAGCTGAGGATGTCCGCGAACCACAATCCTCCAGTCTCAGCCTCCCGAATGCTGGGATTACAAGTGTGCACCACCACACCTGGCTAGGAATTATCATACATTTTCTTCTGTGATCTGTTAATATTAACATAGTGAATGACATAAAATTCCACATTTCAGATTCTGTGTAATTTGCTCTACATTAGTATCTTTTACACTGTACCCAGTGACATGGATGAAATAGATACCAGTATCTTTACCAAATATGATAATTTAAGCAAAAGTACCAACAGGCTAGAAGATTTGAGATCAGGAAAAATTCAATAATTTAGGTCCAAATAAAGAGAATCAGTTCTGTGAAACATGGTCGTGATGATAAAAGCCCTGTAAACATAAACCTTACTACAGGACAGTACAGACTAATTTTCTACAAAGCATTTGGTGTATTTTCTGAAAAAAAAAGTTATATCAAAACGATTTTAATAGTTTCCACTTATATATCCATTGTGCAAATGGTTTCATGGCTTTAAAGAAGGCAGTAAACGACTAAAACTCCTTGTTCTATTTTATCAGAAAATTAGTTAAGTTAGGACTATAATTAGTAAAGCTATTCTTTCCTCACTTAAAGACATGCATTTTCAGCCAGGCTTGGTGGCACAAGACTCTAATCTCAGAACTGGGAGGCTGAGATAGGAGGATGACAGGTTCGAGGTCAGCCTACACAATAAGCAAGACTCTGAGTAACCTAGTAAAACCCTGTTTCAAAACAAAAAAGTAAATAGGGCTGGGGGTGTAGCTCAGAGGTGGACCATCTCCGGGTTCAACTCCCTGTATCAGAAACAATAAATGCCATTTTCTCTCTCCTTTTTAAAGTTCCATAACCCATATAATTCCACATCTCCCTTCCTAAATCTACGTATGTATTGATCAGGGGCTAACTGGTGGTATAGAGTAAGATATAAATGCAATATTTTTGTGGGAAAGATGAGTAGAAAGTAAACTGTTTTTAAACATTAGAAAAGGCAGAGATACACAAACAAATTCAAGTACAAATTTCATATAATTTTTAAGAATAAAAGATGATTTTAAATTTCATGGATACTTCATTGGGGGAAAGCCTGACACATATCTGTAATCTAGGAGGCTGCGACAGGATAGGCTCAAGGTCAGTGTGTGGTAACGTAGCAAAACCCTGTTTCAAAATAAAAAATAAAAAGGCCTGGGGGTGTGTGTGGCTGAGTGGAAGAGACCCTGGATTCAATCCCAGTGCCACAGAAAAACTAAACAAAAACAAAACACAGGCATTTAAAATCTCTAATAAAAGCTACCATTTAAAAATGGAAAACTATTAAGTTTTCCTATATATTAGGCTGCTTACAATTCCCTAAGTTTCCTCTTTTAGTCTGAATAATTGAAGGCCGTGGTATTACATTTACAGGTTTAATAAGCTACATCTTGTTTCATCGGTTTAAACTGTTCTGGTTTGGTCATTACCTACTTGGATCTCTTTGGATTCTTCCTTCGTGACTTTCCCTGGTCTCAGTGTCTTTAACAATTTTAAGTTCTACACTGGTACCACGCTGCGTTTGACAAAGACAGAACACAAATGGCATAAACATGATGTGATATAATTTCGTCGGGCGCACAGTAACTCCTGCCCTGACTGCAGCGCACATACAAAAGGCCCACCAGGCCTGAAACGCTGCGAGAGGGGCCCGGGCCACAGCACGCAACACAGCTGTCTGTTCTAAGCTTAGCACTCATCCTGATATTTTAATAGTTGTATCAAATATTTATAGCTTCTTTGAACTTTCCATAGATTTCCCCTGGAGAGCATGATGTATATGTTAAAAAGTTAAAGGTTCTCTTCTCTTTGAGAGATGATAGGACTGCATTTCATATCCTGGACACAATTTAGTTCTAGGCTCCAAAGGAGTGGACCGTAACTGCAGAAGATTAGGAAAGACGTTTCGGGCCAGCCCCGTCATTTGCAATGGTAAATTCCAAAAAATTGTCATTAACAGGGATGTTTCGAGGACAACTTCTAACCCAATAAAAGAAAAATCTGCTTTTGTCTACTTAGTTCCTAAAACTTAGTGATCTCCTAAAAATAAGTATACAGAGACATTTTGTTAACAAGGATAGATTACACATAAATTAGAAGTGATGTTGTATATTTTCCCCAGGATAACATTTGAGACCAGTTGCGGTTAGAATCATAGTGTTGCACAATCTACAAATATGAAAAAGAGACTAGTTTATAGAAATTAACCATTTATAACTCCTTACCCCAAAAGTGATATTTTTACAAAGATAAAAGAATATATCCTTCAATAATAATTCTATAAGGCATTTTGTTATGTGACTACTAGCAGTGGACATAAGCCACTGTGCTGTAAGCCAGCGCTGAAACAAGAGAACTATGGTGTCTGTTACACGTCATTTATTTGGGACAATCTGTAGCAACAAACCATCAAGGAAGTAAAAACATACTACTGCCATCAGACAGTATAAAATAGATATATTCAGCAAACCCTGGAACTTAATCAGTCTTTGTTTAAATTTCACTAAATTGTGTCAACGGGCTGGCAATATTACCATTCATTTGTAATAAAACCAACAAGACGATCAAATGACACGGAACTAAACTAGCATCGGAGGCAGAATCATCAAAGATGTATGGTGAAAGCGGAACAGGGCATCGATTTCAATAGGTGGTTCTGAATAACCCTGGTAAACCACCGACCAACGGGTTGGTAAGCTTCTCCTGAAAAAGAGTTACTCAAGTCCCTATATTTACAGATGACTTTCTCCTAAGTACACAAAGGAACAGAGTCCCTTTCTTTGAAATGATATAGCAATACAAATAGCCGGTGTGGAGGGGGAAAGTGCAGGAAAGACATTTCTTTATGACCCCCAAGTTGTTATACATGAAGACGACACGGTGTCAATCCTACCTGTGCTTTTTGATGCCATTGGAGAGAGCATCTCCCCCGCCACAGTCTTTTCCTTCAGACATTCTGGGTTTCCTCGTGCTCAGGTGCCCTTCTTCCTCGTCCAAGGAGCTTGCTGTCACGGCTTCCAATTGACTCAGGGACTGTTCGGGCTCCGAGTCTGTAGCAAAGCAGGTTCATGGTGAATGCACTGGACTCTGGCGCAAGGCTTCTCTAACAATGCCTATCTCTGTTGATGCGTCAGGCTTTGAAACCTAAGCAGCCCATTCTGTCCTTCCACATCCATCCCTTAACTACCTCCCCAGGGATTCCAGAGAACCTGCACCCACTAAGGCTCCAGTGGATTTAGGAAACAGATGTACACTTATATAAACATATCATTAAATCGATCTCATATACAGAAAGAGATTCCCAAAAATTGCCCAGTTCTTTCAGAAATCATATTTAGTGATTCCCCCACCCCAAATTTCTATTATCTTCTCTCTAAAGCATCTTAAGTATAATTTACAAAAAAATCTATTTTTAAAATTCATGTATAATGGAAAAGCTGTAGTAGCTATACTTCTGAGAAGTTTAATTTAAGTCACATCCAATACTGCAGACACAAAAGTGAAGATACTTTTAAAACACTTTTAGAAATACTTTTTCAGAATGACATTATTTAAATTCTCATGAGCTAAAGCCCAAAGCATCCATATATTAATTATCAGGCAGCCACTCTTAGGATGAAAATGCCACGTTCCCAGTTGGCTCTGTATTCAGATTGGAGCCATCTGTGTGCTCGGGAATAATAAGACAACTCATTTGTGTACAGCCCATGATATTTTTCAGGCACTCTCCTGCTCGCCATCTCCTCTGAGCAGCTCCAGGGTACTCAGGCGAAGAGAGGCAGGGTAAAGTGGTTATTCACAAGTGTGCTAACACTAGGGGCTCATGGCCTGGAGTGAGCAAGACAGGATTTGAACCCTGGTTTTCTGACTCCCAGCTTAACTCTTTTTTTTGGTGGTACTGGGGTTCCTGGAAGCCCTTCTACCTCCGGGCTACCCTCCCAGACCTATTTTTACATTTTTATTTGGAAACAGGGTCTCCTAAGCCAGTGCGCGTGGCTGGCTTCGAACCTGCGCGATCCTCATGTCTCTGCCTCCCAAGTGCGGGGATTACAAGCGTGCGCCACCACGCCCGGCTTCAGCTTAACTCTTTATTTCAGCTCAACACAGAAGTCACTTACTCTGCATAAAGTTTTAAATGCTAATTGAGCTTTTATTAAAATGAAAGTTCTAGAGGAATGACAACTTCCAACTCATTTGTACTCAGCATGGGAAAGACTTAGACATCCAACCAAGCAAATATCCTTGAACACATTTAGCAATAGTCTGATAAGTACATCTTATAGCTGAACTATTTAGGAAACAGAACAGGTTACCCCTCCCCATGCATTTCCTAATTCAGCCGGAAGCTTGGGGCTCTACTGTTACCACACTGGTGGGTGCATGTGGAGGTTGGGCAGCATAGTACATAGGAGCTCTCAACAAGGGACCATCTTGAAGGACAGAAGTTACTCAGAGAAAGATTTTCAACACTGAGGAAGTTCTTTCTCTTTTCCATAAATTCAATGGAATTTCCAAAACCAAAGCTTTGTTCTGCCATACAGCTCATAACTAGGAAACATATAATAGCCCCTGTTACCCATGATTCCACTTTCTGTGATTGCAGTTACCTTCTGAAGTCAACCACAGTCCAAAAATAGTAACCCCCCCCCAAATAATCAACGTGTGAGTTTTGCAGGGTGCGCCAGGCTGAGCAGCGTAGCGGGTGGGCTGTCCACTCTGTCCAGCCTGGACAGAGGGCACGAGGCAGACAGGGACCGGCTTGGTCCTGCAGTAGGAGCAGCCTTTCAGGGAAGGCTGCCAAGAGAGGTGGCGCAACAGTAAATGTAAGGGAGGGAGGGAGGGAAGGGACAGCAATGCGGTGGTACATGCCTATAATCTCAGTTTTTGGGAGGCAGAGACAGGAGGATTGAGGTCAGCCTCAGCAAAAAAAGGGGGTGGCTGGGGGTGAAGCTTAGAAGTAGAACACTTCTCAGTTCAATCTCCTGTACCAAACACACACACACACACACACACACACACACACACACACACACACACACAAATGCACAGGAGAGGCTAGATTGCTGCTCTGTGAGTGCAGCAGAGATTAAATCTGAACCAACGGTGATAAGAGAGCTTGGCATGGTGGCACACACTCGTGATCCCTGCACCTGGGAGGCTGAGATAGGAGGATCTTAGGTTTGAGGCCAGCATCAGTATCTCAGAGAGACCCTGTTTCAAAATTAAAAATAACAAAGGGCTGACGTATAGCTCAGAGGTACAGTGCCTCTGGATTCCATCCCTAGTACAGAAGGGAGGTGGGGGAGAAAGCCTTGAGGTGGAGGGGAGAGGGTGGATTTTCACGCTACAGTTTAAAACTTGTTTCTAAAAAAATGAGAATTTAAAAAGTCAAAACTTTGTATTAGTATTATTTAAAATATAATCTTAGTTCATAATTTAGATGTCCAAAAAATCAAAAGCAATCAAATGAAAAACTTCAAGCATTTATGAAACATTACTATGCACAGGACATTGTATTTGCAATTTAAGAGATACAAGTCATAAGGTAGGGATTTGCCCACGTAAAAAGAATTTTTTTTAAAAGAAAAGTAGATACACAGTAAACACAAAACAAGAGACAGCGAGAGCTTTTATGAAGCAAAGACAGACTTTTCCCAAAACAAGATTAAAAATTTTAATGTAGTGAAATACACAAGCTGAAAACCTACCGCCTACACCTGTCTCAGTCACGGCAGGAATGCGCCACATCCGACCCTTGTCTTCTTGCCTAGCAGCTCTAGACCCGCTCCAAGGCCCCTCCTGGTTCTCACCTTTGCTGTTTCCCTCCCCTCCCCTCCCCTCCCCGCCATCCTTACTCCCACCTCGATATCAAAGGCCTTCTCTAATATAATCAGCAATCCCCAGCCTTCCCCTGGGGAACACTGACAAGTCATAGTTACTTCCACATTGCAAACTCCAATGACCACTTTTCTCTTTTTTGGGGGTTGGGGGGGTTGGGGTGGGTACTAGGGATTGAACCCAGAGGCATTCCTCTGAGCTACACCCCAGCCCCCTTTTTAAATTCTTTATCTTTGAAACAGGGTCTAAGTTGCAGAGGGCCTCACTAAGTAGCTGGGGCTGTCTGCAAACTTGTGATCCTCCTGTCTCAGCCTCCCAAGTACTGGGATTACAGGCCTGTGCCACCACGCCTGGCTCAATGGCCATTTTTCACTTCTGATTTCTACTTGTCCACCACCTGGGACACTGCTTCTTTCATCCCCTTCCGCTTCTTTGTATTCTGTGCAAAGTATGAGGCAGAGAGATCTGGTCCCCACCCACAGTCCGGCAGAGGCAGACTGTTTAGGGGGCCAAGGAGTTTAGTAAATTCATCCATAACACTGACAGCAGAGGGGAGAGCGGCAGGAGAGTTAGCTGGGAGGAGCGAGGCTGGGGCAGAGGGCTGGGCTTCCACAATGGGAACTGTTCCAGGCAAAAAGAGACAGGACTGGTGCTGGGGGTCGGGCAACCTGTGAGCCTGCTGCGGAGGGTGAAGGGTGGAGGGGAGAGGGGCTGAGTCAGCCTTGCTGGCTCTATGGGAGAAATAAAAACCAAAGGCAGCGGGCGGGGCAGGGATGGTGAAGATGAAGCTAAGAACGGGCAGTGTGCCACTGCACGCCACAAGGTTCTATGCTTGCTGGAGGTAAGTCCAACTCTGAGCCAAGCCTGGTGGCACACGCTTGGAATCCCAGTACTTGGGCGGCTGAGACAGGAGGACCACAGGTTCAAGGACAGCCTCAGCAAGTAGTGGGACTCTCAGCAACCTAGTGAGACCCTGTTTCAAAAGAAAACATAAAGAGAGCTGGTGGAGTAGTTCAAGGGTAGAATGCCCCCGGGCTCAATACCCCGTACAGTCAACCAATCAATCAATGTAAACCAACTCTGAGCTTTCCAGCTTTAAAGGCAGAGCAGAGACCGGATCAAGCACGTGATTTTCAGCACCTGTGAAATAAACACTAGCTGCATAATAACAAAAATCCACTTAGTCTAATGCCACAGAGATATCTGGTGTGCGCCGCGTGAAGCAGACCGTGCATCTTTACTTGGCAATAAGAAATCAATCCTAACAGAATTAACCTTTGCCTCAGTCACACCAACCTGCTTATCAGCCGGCACAGCACTTCCATAGAGAGACCCACAATTCCAGAAATACTTCAATTCAGACACGTTTACGCAGACACCGGAGAGGCCACAGCCACTGCGGAGGTTTACAGATCAAGGCCAAAGGCTACCCAAGGAGGTAATTTTCAAATCTCTCCATTAAGTCAATCACTGATAGATTTTACCCACGCTTCTGCAGGAGCCTAAGCCACCATGCACGCTTCAAAAGCAAGCCAAAGGGGAGGGAGGCAGGACAGTTAGTGCTTAGCGGGTATGGAGTTTCAAACGATTTGGGAGAACTGAATCGTTCTGGAGACAGGTGGTTGCTGTAGTTTGGATCTTAAACATTCCTCAAGGGCCCTTGAGTTAAAGGCTTAGTCCCCAGCTTGGCACTAGTGGGAGGTGGGGGAACGCAAGGGGGTTCCCAGTGAAAGGTCTTCTAGTTGCTGAGGTGGGCCCTTGTAATGGTTATGGGACCCAGCCCTTCTTTTTTAGTCTTTAGCCATGAGGTGAATGATTTTGTCTTTATTGAGTGTGTGTGTGTGTGTGTGTGTGTGTGTGTGTGTGTGTTGTTGTTGTTATTTGTTTTGGTGGTACTAGGTATTGAACGCAGGGGCATTCTACCTCCAAGCCCCCCTCCACTTTTTTGTGGGGATTGAACCTAGAGGTATTCTAGCTATCTCCAAGCTACACCCCCAGCCCTACCAGCCCTATTTTATTTTTTATTTTGAAACAGGTTCTCGCTCGGTTATTGAGGGTCACGCTAAGTGCAGAGGCTGTTCTTGAACCTGTGACCCTCCTGTCTCAGCTTCTTAAGTACTGAGAGTACAAGTATGTACCACTATGCCTGATGTAAAGGAGCTTTTCAGGTGCTGATTTGTTATTTTTTTCTACCATTTGAAAGGTTGAAAGAGGCCAGAAAGTTGGCAACATGCCACTGATTCTTAGAAATTATCCTAATAAAGCACTTTTTTCCCTAAAATAGGACCTTTGAAAACTAGCCTGAGAAAAAGCAGTATACAAAAACAAGACATGGAGACCCATGGATAATGTCCAAGTCACCCTTAGTCCAGTTACTTAAAGTAACAAGAAAGGGCAAAAACACACACAGGCTCAATTTAATACCTTTATTGTTGGTGATTTCCCATGCACTAGACATGTTCTAAAAATGTCCAGGGTGACCCCAGGTGCAGCTTACAATATCAGTGCCAAATTCTGTATTTAAAATTGAATGAACTCAAAAATAACTCAGTAAGAGGAGGATCACAGGAACCTAGCACATTTAAAATAAATTACAAACAGAAAGAAGTCCAGAGGAGGCTGCCAAGAGACTGCCATAAAAATGTACTCAGGAAGTGATAAAAGTATGACACAGAATCTTGGCAGCACACAGCAAGGGTCAGAGGCATCCCAGCACATCCTCTAAATGATGTCCAAGGTCAACACTGACCAAATGGTATGGTGCCACTGAAGTACTGATTTGTCCCCAAACAGACTTACTACTGCTTTATGAAACCTGTGAAATCTACAAACACAGTTGAAGATAACGAATCACACAAACAACAGTATGTGGGCTATTTGAAATCTTTGAAATTTTTTTTTCTAGTGCTGGGGATGGAACCCAGGACCTCGCACATGGTGGGCAAGTGCACTGTACTACACCCCAAGCTTGTGGAAATATTATACGCATCTTTTTCAGTCCTACTAAAAATCCAGAGCTTTCCAATTTGTCTTCTTGACACCATTTCTCAAATTATTTTCAGGAAGGTCACATTTGCATTCACTATACAAAGAAAATAATTCTAGAGCTAAAGTTACGGAAGAACCCATAGCTAGAAATAACTATTTTCACATGAGTTTAATTTAGCACATGAACATTTACCAATTACCTACCACACAGTAGGTGAAGAAGGAGGTGCTGAGACAGCGTAGAAAGATGAAGGAGCTATGGCTGTTTCCTCCAAGTACCCAATGTGCATTGCTGTGGAAGACACACACATAAGTGTGTGGGGACAGGGCACAAAGCCACTCTTGGGGAGCCAGGCCCTGAGAAGATGTGCACGGGGAAGGACACAGCCAACCTGGAGCAGAAAGAGCAGACAGCCTGGGGCCCGAGAGAGCAGGCGCAAGGCCAGGGTGACCTGGGTCAGCTCGGGAGGAGGTAGGAAGGGAAAGCGCACTGGGCGAGGGAACAGGAGCAAAGACAGCGTCTCACTCAGTGGTCACGATGCAGTTCTGAGTCCTAACCAGCAACACTAGTGACCGTCACCATTGGCTTCACCATCTTCTACCTACTTCCTATATTGGATTAAACTTGGTATAGGTCATAACTGTATCCATGTTACTGTCTACCACAAAAGACCCAAGATCTTACATTATCACCTTTTGCTTTGAACATTTTGATTTGAAAAGGCATAGCTACAGGACCTACCTTCATAACTGCTGAAAAATGCTAAAAGTGGCTTCTGTTTCATGACATAGCCATTGACAGGTCTTGCCAGTCTACACTATTGGATTTAATGCATAATTCATGGACATTTCAACCAAAAAAAGCATTAAGAGAAAAACCTAGCAAGAAGCTTTTCTTGAGCAACTGATCTCAACATGTTTCTAAAAAGGAAAGTAAATACACAGTAAGAAAAACATTTTCAACTTAAAATATTCATAGGGCAGAAATTTTCCATGAAACTGCTGCTATGTCCAATCTGTATGAGTACTAAAGAATAACAGTCATGATATTATTCAACTGGCAACAAATATTTCAAAAATAATTCCTTAGATGATTTTTTAGAGATTTGGAATTAGTTTTCTCCCCATTTGATACTTTTTTTGGGGGGGGTGGTACTGGGGTTCCTGGAAGCCCTTCTACCTCCGGGCTACATTCCCAGACCTATTTTTATATTTTTATTTGGAAACAGGGTCTCTTAAGCCAGCGTGGCTGGCTTCGAACCTGTGCGATCCTCCTGTCTCCGCCTCCCAAGTGCGGGGATTACAAGCGTGCGCCACCACGCCCAGCCCTTTGATACTTTTTTCTTTCCCTCCTCTGTGAGCAGATCCTGTATTTCCAAGTGATGCCCAATTCCTTGAACCCAAGTTTGACTTTTTTATACCATCTCATCCTTTCTTCCTCTTTTGTCACCATCTATCCTCATCCCACAGAATTCA
Source organism: Muscardinus avellanarius (assembly GCF_963383645.1). Lineage (NCBI taxonomy): Eukaryota > Metazoa > Chordata > Mammalia > Rodentia > Gliridae > Muscardinus > Muscardinus avellanarius. Next base: position 51,275,330 of record NC_137803.1, on the reverse strand, counting down.
AAGTGAATACAGATTCATGAAATCAGAAAGTACTACTAATGATTTGGGGCTGTTTACTGATTACATATACATTACAAATATACATACATATATACATAATTTATATTTCTTTTTTAAGGAGAACAGAAATATCAACGACTTTTACTCAATGATCTACATTCACCAAGCTCTTGGAAGATGACTCTATGCTAAGAACTGCAAGGCTGTGAAGAGATATGGTCCTCCTGGCCTAGGGCAAGCACAACAAGCTGAAAGGCTATATGGGAGATGTCAACTGAGAAACAAAGAAACGATGGACCAATTCTGCCTGGAAGAGTCAGAAGAGACTACGCAGAAGAGACACTTGATCGATACTCTAGAACTTTGGTAGAGATGAGGGTAGCATAAAGTAAAAAATCAATCTGACTTGGTAGAAATTTGTAGAAAGAATCACTTTCTTCTTCCAAGAAGTATTTTGATTTGCTGGCAAAGTCAGGTATTTCCATGGAGCTAAATCAGCATTTAGTTTCTCATTACATCTTTCTGCTTTAACACATGTGAATATTTAGCCCTTTTTCCCAGAAAGAATTCAATTATATTTGAAATTTTATTAGACATAACTATTTTATTTCTTAAAGACACACACACACACACACACACACACACACACACGACAAAACATGATACTTCACTAAATCTCCTTTTAAATATCTTATACAATGAAATTGAACAAAATTGTGAGAAATGATTGCTTTATGGAATTTTATGAAATCTTAAGTCACTGAGCATACTGAAAAATAATTTTCTTAAGAGAGACCACAGGGTTGGAAAAATTATTATCCTATACTGGTGGCTGTGCATGTGGTCTGCCTTGCCCCCCACAAGTAGATTTCCACTGATTCTGCTTAACCAAAAAAACTTAAAGGTCACAATAAAGAAAAACAGGAAATCAAATGGACCTTCAAAGTAGACAAATAAAACTATCCTTTTAAAGGAAGTGACACAAGTTGGCAACTTTTTAAAAGAAATTTAAACTCTCTGTGTGTGTGTGTGTGTGTGTGTGTGTGTGTGTGTGTGTGTGGTATAAGGAATTGAACCCAGGGTTGCTTCACCCTCTATTTCTTATTTTTATTTTGAAACAGGGACTAAGTTACTGCCTCTTGGCCTAGAACTTGTGATTCTCCAGTCTGAGTCTCTGTACTGGGATAATAGGCATGTGCCACCATGTATGACTAAGCTTAAACATGTAACCAAAATAAACATTTTAAGAAGTGTTTGTAAAAATATTTTTCATATCTTCCTAATGTTAGGATAGGCTTGACGTAACCTCTTACTGTGATTTAGGAATCAACATTAACTTCAAAGGAGATTGGGTCTGTACACTTTTCCTCACTCTTGCTTAGCTGTGATCCAAGTGCCTGACATCAGGATTGCAGGTGGTGCCTGGGGCGACCAAGTGCCAAGGGCGGGGTGCGGGGATGGGGACAGGCAGAGTCTGGTCACAGCGAGAGCCTCCCCAGAAGCTGCTAAGGTGGGTGGATTTTATTCACAGCCCACTGGGAAGCAGTGAAGGGCCATGGGTGGGGAAGGCGGCAGAGGCCCTCTGTGGAGGATCCCTGTGGGTGGAGTGTACAGACTACTCCTCAACAGGCACTGCTGGAGCTCAGACACAAGTTCCAAGACAGGTGAGAGGGGTGACAGCTCAGGCACAGCACTGGGCGCCCTCGAGCAGGAGGGAGGCGCTGTCTCAGTGTGCTGCCAGTCTTCACACTATTCCTGAAGATAATCCTGCAGCCCGTTTGCAGATGAAAACACAATGTATGGAGAAGTGAAAGCATTTTCCCCAGAGTGCAAGAACTGGTAAGTCTATGATTCACCTCTGTCCCTCTGCCCCAGCACCTAGACATCTTACTACTGCCCTACATTAGTAGAACATAGACACATCAAGGCATGATGAAAAAGGAGCCATTTATGCAAATTGGGCCAACCCTGGGAAGAACAGGATCTGGGAGGATGCTGAGAATTCATTTTCCACTTATCAAGCTGATAGATGAGTCTACAAGTCTCTCACAAGAAGTCAGGGTAGGAGATACACACCCGAGGATAATAGAAGTCACAATAATGGCTCCCCAAAGAGGTCCACACCCAACTGTCCAGAATCTATGAATATGATTCCTATTATGATAAAAGAGACTTTGAAGATTTGATTAAATTAAAACCTTGAGATGGCAATATTAGTGAACCCAAAGTATCATGAGGGTCCTGTTAAAAGAGAGGGGGGAGAGGCAGGTCAGCATGGCCGGGGAGAGTTGCTCACCTCTTGGTGACCAGAGAGAGAGAGCAGGGGTTGGGGTAAAGTCACACTTTCAGGGCATGTCCCTAAGTGACCTGCCCCTCAAGGAGGCCTTACTTCCTTCAGCTTCCACCACCTCCCAACAGTGCCATCAAATTGTTAAACAATGATGATGAGTCGGAGCTGATGAGTCTGAGCCCCATGACCCAGTCACCTCCTACACCCCCCTCTGAGCACTGCTGCTCTGGGGCCCAGCCTTCAACACATGAGCCTTTGGGGACACCCCAAATCCAACCCTAACTGTAGTTAAAGTCATGTGGAATTGAAAACATATTTTAGTGAAGGAGGCAACAGCTATACAAAAGTCTGCTTGAGAAGGTACAGGGAGATGGGTACCAGAAGGAAAGAGGAAGGGATGCCTTAATTAAGGGAAAGGGGGAGGGCACTTGTTTTGTAACAGAAGTGAAGGAGGAAGTGGGAATAGAGGTCGCCATGTAGAGACAGTGGTGGGAGAAGAAGTCATTTCCAAATGATGGCCACTGTGATCTCGATGCATTATGTGGCGAGGTCAGCAGCAGGTCAGCTCTTGAACTGAGGGCACCTGACTCAAGTTTTTATCAGTTTCTACACTGTTCCAAATGATTCCCAAGATTTGTAGTAGGAAATAGAAGCATTCAAAGAAGAGCTAATAAGGTCAAACAAATATAACAAAACTCAGAATGGGCCATCCAAGGCTTGGCACCTGTCCCTCAGGACATTTCCCACAGCCCAGGTAGAATGTCCTGATTACCCTGGGCACTGGGAGTGAGCCTCAGAAGCCTTCTCAGCACAGCAATCTAAAGAAACCGATACCACAAAACAACTTGAACTGCTTGAGATGAAAACTGATTTACCATTTCTGACCTAGGAATTGCAATTCTTCCTATCTCCTCTTCTCAGAGATGATTAAAATATGACTATGAAGCAGAAGGATAATAGGAGCTGCTAAATATTTACCCTCTCCCCAAAAAAAAGAATGGTTAAGGAAATTGTGGTGGAATTTAAAAAATGGATTTACACAGTCTTTAAAAAGAATGTGCTAAGCCAGGTGTGGTGGCGCACGCTTGTAATCCTAGTGCTTGGGAGGCTGAGACAGGAGGATCACACAGGTTCAAAGCCAGCCTCAGCTACTTAGTGAGGCTCTCAGCAACTTAGTGAGACCCTGTTTCAAAATAAATATAAAATAAGTCGGGGGCGTAGCCCGGAGATAGAGGCCCTGGGTTCCATCCCAGGACCATTAAAAAAAAAAAAAAATGTGCTAGAATCAAAATGCTGAAGGGAACAATTTCTAAAACATGTTGTTAAATGAAAAGGCTGGTCCAGAGCATTATAAAGCGATTTCCATTCATGACTTTAAAAAAAAATCTGTGCCGGCCAGGTGTGGTGGCGCACGCTTGTAATCCCAGCATTTGGGAAATTTAGACAGGAGTTTGTGGACAGCGTCAGCCACTTAGTGAGGCCCTTTGCAACTCAGTGAGACCCTGTTTCAAAATAAAGACTAAAAAATAGGGCTGGAGGTGCAGCTCAGAAGCGGAGTGCCCCTGGGTTCCACCTCCAGTACGGCAAAAAAGAAAAAGAAAAAAAGAAAATGAAAACAAGGAGTGGAAGTACCTGGGATCTTTTACATTCTGGCCATATGCATTTAATTGTGTAATTCTTGCAGTGACTCCCTTTTCTGATGGCCCTCTACTTGACACACACAGAGGTTTTCTGTTTTCATGGTGGAGTTTTGTAGAACCCACCATAACTCTCTTATGTTCACTTTACACAGGTATTTGATTTCTTTCCATAAAATAATTTTTCTCCATCTTTCTCATCTAAAGCTACTTCCCACTCTATTCCCTTCTCCTCCCAAATCCACAACATCTCAAAACTTCTAACGTCAGTTCCTGCAAGTTCAAGACTCCTCAGCTGTCCTTCCCTTCCAAATTGTCCCCACTCTCCACCTACGTCTATCGTGTTTAGTGCTAGTGTCCCCAAGTGCTATTCTAAACACAGGAATTTATTCAGTCCTCATGCATACAAATGGGTGTTTTAATCATCCCATTTTAAGCATGTAGAAACTAAAAACCAGAGCGGCCACGGGACCTGCTCCCAGTCACATGGCTGGTTAGCGGCGGAGGCTTGGGAGTTGAGGCTCCAAACTGTCCTCCGGCGCGTTTCTGGGCAAAGCCAAGCATTTCCTTTCCTCTGCTACAGCTACCTTGGCTTCACCTCTAACTTGGCACTGAGCAGACTGACCTGTAATCGAGTTTTGCATCTGTATCCTCACCTGTATCCTTCACTCTAAGGACAGAGTCTGACTCTCCGAGGACAGAATCTGCCCGCCCATGTCTGTTTCTTTAGAGCATGTGACAGCACCTGGCATGGAAGGTTTTCAATAAATGGTCACTCAGCAAGGAATAAATCAAATCTATGTTTTAACAGCACTCCATTAGCCCAACACACACTTCAACATCAGCAGACTTTGGGACCAATTTTACACCAAGCCTTCAGTCTCCTGCCTTAATAACTTGATACACGCACAGAAAATATAGGGAGTGTAGGGAGCTCTACTGATCCAGCTCCGTCTGTTCACGCTGAGGGACTCTGAGTGACATCCACTCTAAGAGGACATGGAGGTGGTGAGCTCTAGACCCACAGCAACATGATGGCAGGATTCCCGTTACCTGACAGGGCATCATAGAACTCGTCCTCACTAAGGATGCTGGGAGGTGGGGATCCTTCCACCAGAGACTGCTCTAATTCATGGTGTTCAGTGGCTAGAGTCTCCAGTGCTTCTGACAAAATTTTATTTTTTTCTTGCTCCTGTTCCAACTTAAAATTCCTCACCTAGAAGAAAGCAGATATATAAAAAAGACTTCAGAGCGGCAGGACACAGACTTGCTGAGGATGTGAAAATTATTTGCTTCTCATGCAGTTCTATTGCAACATCAGAAACGAAAACAGTCATGTTCTATACACACAGATGAATGAGCAAAATTACTCAGCTAATTTTGTTCTTCCCATGGGGCCTTTTCTCACAACAGCTTAGCTAATGAAAATGGATTAAGAACTACCAAACAAAGTCAGCTTCAACAATCAGGGACCTAGTTAAGAAGCATGTTAGTCAATTGAGAAATCATATAAAAATTTTTTTGTGTGTGTGGTACTAGGGATGGAACACAGGGGCATTCTACCTTTGAGCTACACCACTGGCCCTATTTTTTTTTCTTTATTTTGAAACAGGGTCTCACTGAGTTGCAAAGGGCCTAAGTAGCTGAGGCTGTCCGAGAACCGTGATCCTCAGGTCTCAGCCTCCCAAATGCTGTGTGTACCACCTCGCTGGGCTTTCATATGTATTTCTTTTATTTTTTCTTTCTTGCAGTACTGGGGGTGGAGTCCAAAGGCATTCTACCTCCAAGCTACACCCGCAGCCCTATTTTTTAATCTTTTTATTTTTGAAATAGGATCTCACTGAATTGCAAAGGGCCTAAGTAGCTGAGGCTGTCCACAAACCCCGATCCTCTGGTTTTTGCCTCCAGATTGCTGAGATTATAAGCGTGGGACACCACGCCTGGATTCATATGTATTTCTTAAAGGAGATAATATATCTCTCTAAACAGCAATCGTGAAATGAAGAAACCAGTTTTAGCAAGCCTTTTAATAAAATAAATGTTAAAATGTATACTACATCAGAGAGTAAGACAGAAGCCTCTAGTTTGTTTCCATAATGTACATAAAAGGAAACAAGTTTCCCAGTAATAACTATAAATATTTTAAGTAATTTATTTATTTTTGTAGTACTAGAGATTGAACCCAGAGGTGTTCTGCCTCTGAATTACACTACCAGCCCAATCATCATCATCATCATCATTATGATCATTAGTTCTTATTTGAAAACAGGATCTCACTGGGTTGCTGAGAGTCTAAGTTGCCAAGGCTGGCTAAAAACCTGTGATTCTCTCGTCTCAGCCTCCCAAGTACTGGAATTATGGGCCTGTACCACCTTTCAAAGCTTGAACATTTTAATTTTAACTTTTTCAATTGCATATTTTGGTTTCAAGTCCATATTTTAAAACCTTTAATTCAGTATACTCAAAAAACAAAACATTATAGGAAAGGTCAATTCTGATTTAATTTTTCATCCTTCACAGATATCATCTATTCCTTGCATATAATTCAAGAGTATCTGAGCCCTTGCAGCTGACTAAATTGCCTATAGTTCAAGCAACCTAACCCTCACAGGATAGCACGTACTGGATTTGGTAAGGACAGTTCCACCTACTTTTGTATCAGAACGTCAAGAGACCACTATTAGTTCACTATTAGTTTTTAATCTTGCGCGGTTAATGAACAGTGTGGTACCGTGTGCTGGAGCCAATACCTTAGCAAGTGTGTCCCCTCTGAAGTCTCTTCTTCCTGGTCTTCCTGTCATCCACAGTTTCTACTCTCATCTAATAATCTAATAGTGTTCAACAAAGTGGTTTTCCACATTGGTTTACAATTTAGCACCAGAATCTCTTTCTCAAATATAATCTAAGACCCATTAGATGTTACATATAAGTAGGATCCTGAATCGATAGATAAAACAGCTGTTTTAGAAGCAGAGCCATGCTGGGGCCAGAGATCGCAGACTCACAGCTCTTTCTCCCCCTCCCCGTGCGTCCTCCAGGCCCAAAGCCTTTGGAGAAGGCCTGGAGGGCGTGGCCACTACATCTCCTCCAGGTGGGACCTCAGGCCGCCAGGGCCTGAAGTTGTTGAACCCTCTCACAACACTCCTCTGTACCATTTGCTCTGCTGAAGCCAACCCTTCCTCTGCCTGGCCTCCGTTTCTCCGCCTCCCATGGCCCCAGGTCCTGACAGCCACACAGGATTAGACCATGTCCCCACACCACCACGCTACGAGCACGGGAGGGGACTTAAATTCTGACTTGCTTCTTCCCATCACAAGCAGGGTTAACCTTTTCATCTGGGGAGCACTCCCAGTCCTTAGGCACCTGAGTGTTTATCATTACAGCATCGAGATAATTATTAGAGCTGTGATAATGAAATAAAAATAGCAATAAATGGTAAGCCATAATGAGCGCAGAAGATATACAGCACTGAAATAAACACAGGATTACATTTTTTAGAAATGAAAAATATTTGCAAATATTCCTGGAATCTAAATGCTATCTCCAGAAGTGGAAACATTTTTATCATGGCTGGAGTTGACTTAAAAAATATAAAACTGTTCTTCTACCATCTGATGGATTAAACAGCTCATTTACCTATAAGATGATAGATCTGAGCGTAACATCCCAAATGATTATTTGAGTGGAAAAGACCCACTGCCACTGTGATATTTGCAGATTCTGAAACAGTGCTGCTAAGAAGATCCTAATTCTTCCAACTCTGCCCATTCTCTCTCATTAGCTATATCTTTTTAACTTTTCAAATATCAAAATGCAAATATGCTGCTGACATTTTACCCTTAAATATAAGAATCAATTGAATTTTCTCCTCTATTTAACAAATATACCAATTTTGATGCCCACATTTATCTAGCATATTTCAGCCACATGGCAAATAATCAATGCCCTGAAAGATTTAGTCTCGACAAAATCTTATTCAAAATGAGATTTATCCTTTATCTATCTTAAATATGAACATTTCACTTCTGCCATAGCTACCTCTGTTCTTACTTGTTCTTAAGAGAGAGTGAACAGGCAGGAAGCAGGGGCCTCCTGTTTCTAACCTTGCTTTATCTTCCAGTTGACCTGAGGGGGATTTTCTTAGTTACAAGCCTAACAGGATCTACCGCAAGGGAGAAGCCTTATGATGAACCACCCACAGAATGGCAGTCTCTCCCATCCTTTAAGTGATGTACCCAGGAGAGCATCCATGACACAGACCAGGCGCAGTGCACTGGCGACAAGTTCTCCCATGGCCTCGGAGAAGCAGCTAAAAGCAGCTACCATTAATACATTTTAGTTAGTTAGAGGGATTACTGGAATAATTTAATTTCAAATTCTTGACAAGCTTGACATTTCAGAGATACCTAGAGAAGATCTTGCATTTAAAAATTAGTATGGAACTGCTAATAATGATATTATACAATGCAACTTCATAAAATATTCCCTTTCCTTTTAATCTATGCTTCCAAAGTGTCATTTGTTAGCTTAGAAGCCATGCTGTAATAGAAATGGTGTCTTCTGTGCATCCAGTCCCAGGGGCAATGTTTGCTGCATTTATGTTTGTAGAGACAAGTGCATGCTGATAGTATACTTCTCAGACTATAGAAGCTCTCTTGATCGTGGTAGTACTCACTAATTTGGTATGGGGCTTGAGCCCGGGCACATGACTTCCAAGGCACACCCTTGGCCCTGTTTGTTTTCCATTTTGAACAGGGTCTTGCTAAATTACTATGATGAACCTGTGATCATCTCATCTCAGCATCTCAAGTATGGGCACTCCAGGCACACACCGCCACATCCAGCCTAGCCTAGTTATTATTAAGAGGAATAAAAAATCTATGTCACAGAACTAGTGGGCCCCAACATGTGCCTCTAGTTACATTAGAGCATTTTAGACTCAGATGATAAAATTCAGCATATAGTCAAGCAAACACAAATATTAAACTCCTTATTTAGAAAATGAGGACTGAGTTACCATGCACTTAACAATACATGCATGTTTCATAGCAATTCATGTCTGTAGTCCCTTAAATATTAATATGAAGTCAAGCCTATCTGGTAGTCTGTCTCCTCAAAACACTTCCATCTTACTCGCTTCATGCAAGAAAGCGAGTTAACAGAGAATACTTCCAAAAGAAATGGATGCCAGCAAGAGTCCAGGCGCGCGCGCGCTCGCGCGCGTGCGTGCGTGCGTGCGTGCGTGCGTGCGTGTGTGTGTGTGTGTGTGTGTGTGTTTTACTGGCGATTGAATCCAGGGGCATTCTACCTCTGAGCTATACCTCCAGTCCTATTTTATTGTTTATTTTGGAACAGAATCTCACTAAGTTGTGGAGGGCCTCCCATGGCTGAGGCTCGCCATGAACCTATGATCCTCCTGTCTCAGCCTCCCAAGAACTGGGATTAAAAGCGTGTGCTACCACGCCTGGCAAAGTAGACTTAAAAGCAACTACATGCTTGCCAGTTTATACACATTTGACCTCTTCCCACCCTAGAAAGTGCCCTGTTAGTATGTATGTTTTAACAGGGTTAAGTAATGCAGAGGCAATAATCAAATCATTTGGCAAAGCACACAACCAAGCAGGGAAGTGGAGCTGGCATTCACAGAACATGCGTGTAATCAGCCAGTTATCAGGTAGGGAAGCGCAGGGCCTTGACGATCAGTCTTTTAACTGGCCAAGCTCTGGTCAGTTAATAGCATTAGCAGCCCTTTTGTCTTTGCTCCTAGATGCACTAACAAGAATGGACCATTAGAGACTGAAATACTAGATCCTGCGTTTAAAAATAAAATCTCTCTCTAGTTTTCTCTCTGTGTGAAGAAGCAGCACTGACTGACAGTTCACTCTGTGGTTACAGAACCAACAGTATTCTTGCTCCAAACCTTTTTTTTTTTTTTTTCCCAAATATGTGCTTTAGGTAACTCCCTGCTGTAGCCATACAGCTGATAAAAGCATCTGGGTGAGGCTGATAAGAGCTCTGCTGCCCTCAGGTCTGCCTACTGCATCCTTTAGGTGGAGGACTGCCGTGATCTGAACGCACCTCACATTTCATGTGTTGGAAACGACCTGCAAAGTCACATGCTGGCTCGGCGGTGGCGCAGCCTGTCATCCTAGCACTTGGGAGGCTGAGACAGGAAGATGGAGGCTAGTGAAGACCTGCAGGGTAGTGTTACACGCTTGTAATCCCAGCATTTGGGACGTGAAGACAGGAGGATCACAGCTTGTGGACCTCAGCTACTTAGTGAGGCCCTTCACAACTCAGTGAGACCCTGTTTCAAAAATAAAAATTAGGGCTAGGGGTGTAGCTTGGAGGTGCAATGCCCCAGCTCCATTTCCAGTACCAAAAAAAAATATATATGTCATATATGCTAAACAGGGCTGCCAGCATGATTAGTTGCTTCATGAGGGAGAAAGATTCCGGGCAGCATGCTTGCTCTGGCTTGCTATATGGTGCCCTCCATTATGCCACGAACCAGAAGAAGGCTTCAGCAGGTGCTAAGCAGACGCCAGCTCCATGCACTTACTGTCAGTCTCCAGAATCATGTGCAGAATAAAACTTTATTACTTATAAATTATACAGTTTCTGGTATTAGTTATAGCAACAGAAAAACTAAGACACAGATGGCGTGTTTGTGTGAAAATACAAATGGCCAATGTCCCCTCTGAATCCACAGCCAGGCTAAACAGCCATACTCACCTCCAAGACCCAGAGTTATTAAGCTCCGAGCCCATGCCCAAGGCATGATAAAGCATGGAAACACTCCTTCATGGCAGCACACTACGCGCTCGCTACGTTTCACAGATTCGCCGAGCACCTTTGTACGTTAAATTTCAGGGCCGTCGCCAATTCCATTACCCTTGTTTCTTCTCTGCTATTTACCATTGCTTTTTTAAAGTAATGCATTTCCTTATGGTCCTACTGAATAAGAAAACTCAGGGGAGGTCAAGAGCAGAATAGAAGAGGATCCCTTAAGATGCTACCACTGCAACTGGAGCAGGAGGCGGGTATTATAACCAAGTGTTAAGAAGTGTTGGATTCCAGGTGTGTGTGTGTGTGTGTGTGTGTGTGTGTGTGTGTGTGTGTGTGGTACTGGGGATGGAAACCAGGGGCATTCTACCTCTGAGCTACATATATCCCTAACTCTATTTCCTCTTCTTTATTTGAAACAGTCTCACTGAGTTGCAAAGGGCCTCACTAAGAAGCTGAGGCTGTGGCTGTCCTCGAACCCTGATCCTCCTGCCTCAGCCTCCCAAATGCTGGGATGACAAGCGTGCACCACCACGCCCGCTAGATTCCAGATATTTTTGAAGGAAGGCTTACATCATTTGCTGACAGCTTATGTGATGTAAGGAAAAACAGGGATCAAGGGTGACACCATGGCTTGGGGATGAGCAACCAGGGCAGTCACAATGACCTAACGTGGGGGAACTGCAGGACAGAAACAACCAGGAGCTCAGCTTTATAAATGGAAAACGTGATGCTATCAAGACAGCAAGTGCGATGTCAATGAGTCAGAGTCGGGTTGTTAAGGAAGAAGAAGTTATACATGACATGGGTTATATTTTAAGCTACAAGGCTAGATAAGATCACTCAGGGAGAAAGATGAAAATGAGAAGAAAGCCAAGGATGGAAGCCTAGCAGGAGGAGGAAAAAGAACTAGCAGAGGAAACAAACAAAAAAGGGGGGACAGGGGAGAGGAAGAGGAGAGCCAGAAGTACACAGTACCTGGAAGAGGTACCTCCCGGAGGCAGATGGAAGAGACCCGCGCCGCGCACTGGGCTCGGTGATGGGGTGGATGGGGACCTCCACAAGCACAGTTTCTGTGAGTGCTGAGAGGGTGGTGGTGGCCAAGATCTGACCGGTGGATCAAGAAAGAGACGAGAGCAGCTAGAGCCATTCTCCAGTTCCGCTCACAAGGCAAGGAGAAAGTGGGGGGAGTTTTTAGAAGTGGTTTGGTGAGCAAATAAGGTTTTATATGAAAGACAACCTGGCCTGCTTTTACACTGATGGGAAAGGTTCGATAAAGAGGGAAAACAAGCCAGATGTGGTGGCGCACGCTTGTAATCCCAGCACTCGGGAGGCTGAGACCGGAGGATCGCGGTTCATGGATGGCCTCAGCTACTTAGTGAGGCCCTCCGCAACTTAGTGAGACCCTGTTTCAAAATAAAGAATAAAAAAAAAAAATAGGGCAGGGGGTGTAGCTCGGGGGTCGAATGCTCCTGAGTTCCATCCCCAGATACACACACACCCCAAAAAAGAGGAAAACAATGGTATAGGAATGAGATGGGAGACTTGCTAGAATATTCTTGGATTTTGCAAAAAGAGGTGGGTTCTTACCCATAGGTGTATATTTGATCCTTGCCTAGGCTTGGACAGTACATAATTAGTTGAGAATAAAAGGCTGTGTGTGTGTTGTGTGTGTGTGTGTGTGTGTGTGTGTGTGTGTGTGTGTGTACACACACAGATAGGTGAGTATGTGTAACAAAGTTTTCTTCTAATTGCTTCTGTTGTCTTGGTGCATTTAAAGACTACAGAAACAGGAAACAGACATCATCAGTCCACTGGTCCTAGCAGATGATATCCTAAGAAACCTTATGAGACAAACAAGATGAGATAAGTCCAGCCTGAGATTAAAGACAAGAGGGGTCCCAAGGCATCAGCAGGCTGCAATCACACGGACCTGGTCGATGTGGTGGCTTGCAAGTGTTTTCCCTATTTGCATCTAATGGAACTGGCTTCTGGCACTACTAAAATATGCCCACTGTTATAGACACTGCCATCTTTCTCAGCTTGGTTCAAGACAGAGAAACAGAAATCCCTTTGAGGATGACCCGCGCGCCTTCCCACTTGGAGGCGGACTATCTGGTCGGCTTGCTGACGTGCTGGAGAAAGATGACCTCAAAGGAGGTTCTTGCACAGCAGTTTCTGCTAATAAACTATTAATTACTTTCAAAACGTCTCTTCAGACATTTAAATCGAGGCAGAATTTAGGGGTAACTCCATATCCAAGTCAGAGCCCAATAAACAGGCACTTAGAAATACTTAGGGTGAAATAGCGGGTAAATAATGAGAGCTAAAAATACAGCGATGGTGACATCAATATTTAAAAATCAATATAAACCCAGAATACTTGATCCTTGTTTTTGTAACAATGATCTAAAATTAACTTCCAATAAAAATAAAATCATTGAGAGACCAGTGGTAATGACAGCATAACAAATAATTTTATTTTGTGTATCTTTAAAAAGAGAAAAAAGCTTTTGAAATGTAGCGTTCACTCCCACAATATGCTACTGAGAGTGGATGCAATGCATGTTTGCTTCACTGTTTTGCTAATTCTGGTTCTGGCACTTTGGTACAAGTAAGATCTCATAATAATTTGCTCTGCAATTGAAGAACTGAACTACTTGTCACTGATTGCATAAGGAGCCTCTACGATAACCCAAACTGCCTTCTCTACGTGCCCTATACAACCCCAAAGTAGCACATGGAAGACTGTACGCTAAAGGCACCATGTGCTGACACAAGAGACTGTTAAACCACTACAGTATTAAGAACAATGCAAACACATTTCAATGTAAAGTAATACATCCGTGTTGGCTGCATAAAAATAGTAACTTCTTTTTGTTCTGGTGGTACTGGAGAATGAAGCCAGGACATTCTGCCTCTGAGCTACACCCTCAACCCTATTTTTTAATTTTGAAATCGGGTCTCACCAAGTTGCTGAGGGCCTATATAAGTTGCTGAGACTGGCCTCAAACCTGAATTTCTCCTGTGTCAGCCTCCCAAGAAGTACAGCTGCAGGTGTGTGCCACAAAATTTGACTTGTAAAATTCTAAATCAATTGAATTCAGTAGATTGTGGAATCTTAAGTCTATTATTAATCACTTTTTTTTTTGGGTGGTACTGGGGTTCCTGGAAGCCCTTCTACCTCCGGGCTATACTCCCAGACCTATTTTTATATTTTTATTTAGAAATAGGGTCTCCTAAGCCAGCGCGCGCGGCTGGCTTCGAACCTGCGCGATCCTCCTGTCTCTGCCTCCCAAGCACGGGGATTACAAGCGTGCGCCACCACGCCCGGCATTAATAACTTTTTAACTCTCCACTAAATATTTATTCACATATCCCTAGCTCTTAGATTGGTACATAAAATGTGCTGAAGATAAGTATTGGTAATATATTATTATTGCCATTATTATTAATAATTTATTACCAATATATTATTATTATTTCAAAAGATGAATCTAGGGGTATTCTACATCTAAGCTACTCCTCCAGTACTTTTTATTTTTTATTTTGAAACGGGCGCTTGCTTAAAATACTGAGGCTAGTCTTGAACCTGTGATCCTCCTGTCTCGTCCTCCTAGCTACTGGGATTACAGGTATATGCTGCTGTACCCTGTGGGCAAATTATTTTTAAATAGATAAATGTTAAACTGTATAATGACAGGAGAGAATGAAGTTCAATACAAGATAGCTTTTCTTGCTAAGATTACTTAAACCAGTATTAATAAGTATTTAAAAAATTACAAGCCGGGCGTGGTGGCGCACGCTTGTAATCCCCGCGCTTGGGAGGTTGAGACAGGAGGATCACACAGGTTTGAAGCCAGCCTCAGCTACTTAGTGAGGCTTTCAGCAACTTAGTGACACCCTGTTACCAAATAAAATATAAAAAAGGTCTTGGAGTATAGCCCGGAGGTAGAAAGCCTCTGGGTTCCACCCCCAGTACCACCAAAAAAAAAAAAAAAAGATAAATAAATAATTACAGCCGGGCATGGTGGTGCATGCTTGTAATCCAAGCATGTGGGAGGCTGAGATCAGAGGATGGTGGTTTGTGGACAGCCTTAGCCATTTAGTGAGGCCCTCTGCAACCTAGTGAGACCCTATTTCAAAAATAAAAAATAGGGCAGAGGGTGTACCTCAGAGGTCAAATGCCTCTGGGTTCCATCGCCAAACACGCGCGCAAAAAAAAAAAAAAAAAGATATGATTTAAATGCAGAACCTTCATCAAAATGTCTCAGAAAATCTAATTATTCCTAATTTCAGTATGAGAAAATTTTCTAGCCAAAAAAGTGACTTTTATTTTATGAGCATTGCATAATAGTGGTTCTGCATATGTACAACTATTTCTATACCTACTACTGCTAAAGCACATGCATAGCATTTTTTACATTCTTTTAAGGTCATTAAATTCTTTCTTTTTTATTTTTCCCAGTTTTTGTGGTGTTGGGGGTTGAACCCAGGGGATTCTACCTCTGAGCTAAATCCCCAGCCCTATTTATTTTTTTGTTTTGAAAGAGGGTCTCACTAGGTTACTGAGGGCCCTGCTACCCTGCTGAAGCTGGCCTGTGATCTTCCTGCACAGTCTTTCTAGTAGTGGGATTACGGGGATGTGCCACCACGCCTGTCCAGTTTATCAAATTCTTATAACAAAGCCAGGCGTGGTGGCGCATGCTTGTAATCTCAGCATTTTGGAGGCTGAGACAGGAGGATCAGGGTTCGCAGACAGCCTCAGCTACTTAGGCCCTTTGCAACTCAGTGAGACCTATTTCAAAATAAAGAATAAAAAATAGGGAGTGTAGCTCGGATGTAGAATGCCCTTGGGTTCCATCCTTGGCACCGCAAAAAAAAAAAAAAAAATAACAACTGCATGAGGCATATATGTGATTATGTAAAAACAAAAAACAGAAGATCAAAAAGTTTAGGCAACTTGCCAAAAGTCATTAAGGTCTTTTATCACCAAATTCTACAGTTTCCCCACCCATAGTATTACCAATAATAAATACTAGTGCCCCAAAACAACAGATGGAAACATATTATCATGAGTATTTTAAATGCAGAGGATTTCACCTCCTTGTGGACTGGGGTTCTTGACCAGGCAACTGGAGGTGGAGGCAGAGTTACCTGGACTACACACAGCAAACCATTTTTAAAAACCATCCTTTAAGGCCGGGCGTGGTGGCGCACGCTTGTAATCCCCGCACTTTGGAGGCAGAGACAGGAGGATCGCGCAGGTTCGAAGCCAGCTGCGCTGGCTTAGGAGACCCTGTTTCCAAAAATAAAATAGGTCTGGGAGTGAAGCCTGGAGATAGACGGGCTTCCAGGAACCCCAGTATCACCAAAAAATTTAAAAAAAAATCAACCATCCTTTAGATGCCCTGGCAGGATCACATAAATTGCTATAAAAAATGACACATTCTTCAGGTCAACAGATCTTGCCCTGGCTGGAACCATGCCCTCCAGGAGTACAGCTTCCATCCTGAGCACTGGTAGGTAGTAAACTTGTCCTGTTTAAAGCCTGGCTAAAAAAGCCGGGCGTGGTAGCGCACACTTGTAATCCCCGCGCTTGGGAGGCTGAGACAGGAGGATCACGCAGGTTCGAAGCCAGCCTCAGCTACTTAGTGAGGCTCTCAGCAACTTAAGTGAGACTCTGTTTCCAAATAAAATATAAAATGGGTCTGGGAGTATAGCCCGGAGGTAGAAAGCCTCTGGGTTCTACCTCTAGTACCACCGAAAAAAGAAAATTGGGTTGGTGGTGGTGTAGCTTGGAGGTAGAATGCTCCCAGATTCCATCCCAGTACCACACACACATAAATAAATAAATAAATAAATAAATAAATAAATAAATAAATAAAACCTGGCTAAGAACCAAATCTAGCAATCAGAAAGAGCCTAATGGGACCAGCTGCTGATTTGTCTTGTGTTTTTTTTAAATCAAAAGACCCAGTTCCAGATCTATTGATCAGGATTTCCAAGAATGAACAAGGCTGTGTCAGACTGCTAATTTCTCCCAATACCTACTCCCCCCCCCGTTTTCCTTGGTAAGAACCCCAGTTTAGTACCTGGTACATCACCCTCTAGCTAAAAGACTATCTTTCTCAGTTTTTCTGGCAGCTAAAGCCATGTAAGTTCTGGCCAAGAAGAATGGAATACTGTGCAGACTTTACCAGATCTACTTAAAAAAAAACAGGGCCCTTCTTCTGCCCCTTCTTCCTTCCTGCTGATTGGAATCTGGATACTTGGAATAAACCCTAACAGCAGGCCCAGACTACCTACCTCCTATATTCTTCAAGGTGAAAGATAACTACATCTCTAATTTAAGCTAATACTATTTAATTTGGGTTGTTTGTTAAATGCCAATACTAACATGAATACATGTAACATTTTAATAAAGCACCACAAATTGTTCTGATGTAATTCCTGGATAAAAACCCACTTAGAAAACTATCAATTTAGTAAAAAAAAAAAAAAAAGCTTCAATAAATGCAATTGGGTAGGAGAAATATTTTAAGATTCTATATTTAGTATGATAACTGTGGTTAACAACCAACTATTTCAAAATAGCTAGTAAAGAGGAATCTGAATGTTTCCAACACAGAGATGATAAACATTTGGGGTGAATTATATGTCTATTACTATGATCACTGCACATTGTATATATGTATGGATACAATGTGTACACATTGTATACATGTATGGAAATATCATACAGTAACATAATACTATATATTATATATATACACTATATATATTAGTGATGGATATGTCAATTACTGTAACAAATTATATGTCAAATACTATATAATACATATATAGTATTACATAATACTATATATATTAGTGATGGATATGTCAATTACTAGAATCAGTGTACACTGTATACATATGGAAATATCATACTATAACATAATTCTATAATTGACTAATAATAACTGTATAAAACATTTGTACAATTATTATTAGTCAATTTACAAAGCATAAGATACACCAGAAGCACAGGTAACAAAAATTTTTCAGCCGGGTGCGGTGGTGCACACTTGTAATCCCAGCACTTGGGAGGCTGAGACAGGAGGATCGCACAGGTTCGAAGCCAGCCTCAGCTACTTAGTGAGGCTCTCAGCAACTTAGTGAGACCCTGGTTCCAAATAAAATATGAAATAGATATGGGAGTATAGCCCGAAGGTAGAAAAGCCCCTGGATTCCACCTCCAGTACCACAAAACAAACAAATAAATAAATATGTAATTTTCTATACAGACAATTATATAAAGAGCTTCTACAACACAATAAAACCTAGTTAAATAATGGATGAAGTACTCAATAGCCAATGCCATCCACAATGTAAAGAAATGAAGCATTGAGATTTGCATCACCATGGGTGAATCTCAAAATAATTTCACTGGCTAAAAGAAACCAAGACTCAGTCAGGTGTGGTGGCGCACGCCTGTAATCCCAGCATTTGGGAGGCTGAGACTGGAGGATCGCGGCTCACGGACAGCCTCAGCTACTTAGTGAGGCCCTCCGCAAATCAGTGAGATCCTGTTTCAAAATAAAGAATAAAAAATAGGGCAAGGTGCATAGCTTGGAGGTTGAATGCCCCTGGGTTCCATCCCAGACCCACACACACAAAAAGAAGCCAAGACTCTTCCCAATTCTAGAAATTTTCTTCTTATCTCTTATGATAGTTGATTAATAGTTGCATATGGTCATGGATAAGAGAAAGAATGGAGGCGATTACAAAGAGATAGGTAGTATTTTTTTTTTTATGGTACTGGGGTTCCTGGAAGCCCTTCTACCTCCGGACTACGCTTCCAGACCTATTTTTATATTTTTGAAACAGGGTCTCTTACGCCAGTGCGGCTGGCTTCGAACCTGCGCGATCCTCCTGTCTCCGCCTCCCAAGCGCGGGGATTACAAGTGTGCACCACCACGGGCCCGGCAGTAGTATTCTTTATCTCGATTGTGATGGTGGCTTTACCAGTGTAAGCATGGTCAAAGCCCTTAAATAATAAATAAAGATCCTACACTTTATTTAGTAGTACTGGGGATTGAACCCATCGCATTCTACCTCTGTTTGTTTGTTTATGGGTCTGGGAATGGAACCCAGGGACATTTGACCTCTGAGCCACATCCCCTGCCCTATTTTTATTCTTTATTTTGAAACAAGGCCTCACTAAGTAGCTGAGGCTGTCTGTGAACGGTGATCCTCCAGTTTCAGCCTCCCGAATGCTGGGATTACAAGTGTGCGCCAACACGCCCGGCTTACCTCTGTTTTATTTTGAAACAGGGTCTCACTAAGTTACTGAGGTTGTCCTAAAACTTGCAATTCTCCCTCTCAGCCTCCCAAACACTGAGCTTACAGGCATTCATGACCACACCTGCCTAAACTATACTTTAACTGTGTGTAGTCTATACTACACCAAATATACCTCAATAAAGCTACAAAACGATCATGATTAGCAATAGAAAGGATACATGGACAAGTCTACTCACACACTGAAATTGGGAATTGAACCAATAATATGCTTCTTATAATGCTGTAAAACTATTATCAAAGATTAGATATGACAATAAAAACACTCTCATGCAAAACAATGCAGGATACTAAACAGCAATGGAAGCTATATTTGTGTTTGTACATTGGGATGATTAGACTAAGACACCTTAAAATCTTGCTCGTAGTTCCTGGGTTCTGATTTTTATATTATTCTCTACACAGAAAATAGCTGTCTGCCTATACCTGTATGTCTTCCATATGTCTCTCACATAATTATATAATTATTTTAAAATATTTTTACTTAGGATTGATGTTTACAAATGTTGCATTAAGTTTGCACTGCATAAAATGTAAAGTGGGTTCACAAAGTACTCTTAAATGGTCCCGAATACAAGGCTTTCTTCAGATATCTAGTATGGGAGCCCAATCTGAAAATCTGCTAAACACACTCCTCTCTCTTCACGGTTGCAAAGCTTCTACCTAAAAATAGCTCACTCTTATATAATTGCTCACCACAGATCTGTATGTTTTATATGTTCTTGAAATAAATATCTTTTTAGATATATACCAAAACAGATAATCGTTTTTAAAAGCAGAGAAGTTTAATCATAAGCAAATGTCGTTTTCAGAAGTTATTCAGAGGCTTTATAATAGTTTATAGTTCTGCTGGTGAAAAGAACTAGATAAAAGTTATTTATACCAGAGGTAACACCATAGCAGCTTTAGCTTTTTAAATGAGCTTTATGATTTTTATGATTATATATAACACCTCCATTTTAAGTGTACAGAGCAGTAAATTTTTATAAACATATACCCCATATAACTAGCACCACTACCAAGATACAGAATATTTCTATTACCCCTTTCCCAAATTCTCCTGTATCCACACACAGCCCAGGCAGCCACTCTCTTGATTTCTATAACCCTGGCTTAGGTTTATTTTTTAACTTAAAATAAATGACTGTACTCTTGTGTCTGAGTCTCATCCATGTTGTTGCAAAAGCAGTCTTCCTTCTTACTGGTGAAGACTATCAGCTATATAATCCATGGTTCCACTTTGTTTACTGTGGTGCTGAGGATGGATCACAAGAGCATTCTACCGCCAAGCTATGATTCCAGCCCTTTTTAATTTTTATTTTGGAACAGCACCTCACTAGGTTGATGGGAGTCTTACTACTGGCTGAGTCCGTCTTCACACCTGTATCAGCGCCTGCCTCACCTCAAGTCTGCTTTTTAAGTGCCTTTAGCTCTGAGACTAGCCTTCTGACTATGGCAAATATTATTAAGCTCAGAAAGTAACTTCCCTTGTGTAAATATTTATGTTTGATTCTGTTTTGGCAAGTGGTTTCCTAGTTCTTAAACTAGAAAATAAAACCCTAAAATATGCCGAAATCACAACTTGGAAGATAAAACTTCATCTGGAGACAATGTTTTTGTTTCTTCTTTTGTTCGTTTATTTTTTGTTTTGTTTTTGTTTCTGGAGTATGAGGGATCGACCCAGGGGTGTTCTATCTCTGAGCTACACCCTGGCCCTTTTTATTTATTTTTTTAAAAAGGTCTTGCTATGTTGCTGAGGGCCCTGCTGAAATTGGCTTCAAAATTGCCATCCTCCTGTTTCAGTCTCCCAAGTACTGGGATTAGATGCATGTGCCACCATGCCTGGCTGAAAATGTTTTAAGTATCTTTAAAAAGTTGTTAACAAGTTTTGCCAGTCATGGAATGCAGAGAAAATGAGATTTCCTTGGTACATATCCATTAAGCACCTGGTTCGGGACTCTAGCCACTCTTCAGAGTTTAAAAGATCACTGGGTTTTTTTTTTTTTTTTTTTTTTTTTTGGTGGTGGTGGGGTTCCTGGAAGCCCTTCTACCTCCGGACTACACTCCCAGACCTATTTTTATATTTTTGAAACAGGGTCTCTTACGCCAGTGTGGCTGGCTTCGAACCTGCACGATCCTCTTGTCTCTGCCTCCCAAGCGCGGGGATTACAAGCATGCGCCACCACGCCCAGCCAAGATTACTGGCCTTAAACTCACACCTTGGAAAGCTTTGTTAAGATTTTTTGTTTAATTTTTATTTGATATATTTTTATTGGTGCATTGTAGTCAAACATCTCAATGGAATACAAGACTTGTGAGGATATACAAGCACACAATTAGCTTTTATCCAATCTCCATTCCACTCCCACCCCCTCCCTCGACCCCATGCTTGATTTAGTGATTAATTTGATATATTTGTTTAAGTACATCATGTACTTTAAAGAGATTTCATCTTCCCCCATCCCATCCTCTCTGATTGGTCACCTTAATTGCTCCTCCATAGGGCCCTTTCTTCAACGAGATCTCCTCCTATTACCCATTTCTTCCTAGTTTTTGCATATTAGGGAAATCATCTGATTTTCTATTTACTGTGATATTTCTCTGTGTATGCTGCACTGCAGGTTCCGATCCCACTCTTGAAGGCCCCGGCACAGGCCTGGACACCCGGCCTACTCTGATCCGGGCCTCTCTGGCTCCAGCACTGGCCTTGCTTCATGGCAGGCTCCAATCCTGGCCTCGGAGCCCCTAGCACTGGCCTTGCCTTACGACAGGCTCCAATCCCAGCCTTGCTGGCCCCGGCGCCAGCCTCACACCTCAGCAGGCTCCATTCCTGGCCTTGAAGGCCCAAGCACCGGCCTTGTCTCATGGCAGGCTCCAATCCCAGCCTTGCTGTCCCTGGCACCAGCCTCACCCCTCGGTAGGCTCCGGTCCTGGCCTCAGAGGCTTTGTTAAGATAAATTTAAAGAGCAAATATTCTTGTTTTAATAATGTACAGTTTTGTAAAACTAAACATTTTAAGAGAAAATAGTTTACAAAAAATATGAATTTACTAACCAATCAAAGGGATTTGAAAATTCCCAAAGTCCTAAAACAATGAACACAGCTTATTTTCTCTTCTTCAGGGAGACTTAACATTTTTTTAATCTTTAAAAAAAAAATTCTGACCAAAAACTGTGAAGTCAAGTGCCCCTCTTTTAAAGCAACTTCAAAGCAAGGAAGAGTCACCCATTCAGCTGTGCTCTCAGTGAACAAACTCCACCCACCAGGCCATGCTACGCATGCCCAGCCCCAGGAAACCCTGGCAAAAGTACAGACAATCCCTGCACTCTTCAAACTTACCGTTTACTCTGAGGGAAGAAACAAAGGGGTGGAATATCTAGTGTGTCAGATGGTGGAAAACACTAGAGAAAAACACATGTATGAAGGGGAGGGGGCCCTGGGAGACAGATGCCACCCAGGATTCCCAAGGATGTCCTGAGAAGTATCGCTCCTGCGAAGGCCGACTAGAGGCGGCCTGGGAGGAGAAGGTGCAGGAGGTGGAAGGCGGAGGCTCTCAAGCAGGAGGCTGCTGCCACAGGACACTGCAAGGAGGGGAGAGGGGAGCGGAGAGGAGGGCAGCAGGGCCCAGCCACAGGGCCTCCTGTGAGCAGAGAGAAGGCTAACAGAGAGGGTGTGCTTTGTGTTTGGCCTTGGCCTGCAGTTCTACACTGTGTCTAGGGGACACATTGTAAGAAAAACCTCAGAGGAACAGGGGAAGAGAGAAGGAATGATCTGGAAAGCCTGACATAGCAGTAACACTGGTGGTGCTTGGAGATGTTTGCCCAAGGGAAATAAAGAATTTATTAGTTACTCCAAATAGCTGAGGAACCGTCAAAGGAAGAAACGCACTTTTTCACGATGCTGCAGAGCACAGACCTGGAATCGTGAATTTAAAGTAGGGGGAGGGTAAATTTTGATTTAATGTAAAGTTTAACCTTCACATATTTACAGTTCTCTTCTAGTAGAACAGGTGGCCCTAAGAGGTCCTTTGTGTACAACAGTAGTGGTAGCAGCACTAACATCTGTCTTGCTTGTGCCAGGTGTCAGGCTGAATGCACACTGTCTCGTGCAGTGACCCCCACACAGCCCTGTGAAGGTTATTGCCTGAGAGGACGCTCAGGCCCAGCCAGATCCCGTGACCTGCGTGGGGACAGAGCTGCTACGTGATGGCGCCTGATTCACACCCAGGTCGCTTGACTCGGGCCCTGGCTCTATGATGAAGTGTTTGCATACAGTAGGAAATACTACCTGGCTGGCAGAAGTTGCAGACAGGATTTCTGCAAATGGAAATCAGGAGAATCTGATGACTTTACCTAAGGTCCCCTTTAAATCTGTGGTTAAATGTTCCCCAAATTTCAATCTTAACATTTTTCCTGACTTCAAAGTTTATGAAAACTGTACTCCTAACTGTGGTTCACAAAATAATAATTATGATAAAAAGGATGTGAAATTCCCTACTCAATTCTAATGCTCAGGTCAATCATTTTCTGGTCTTAAGTAATACATACTTTTTTAGTTCCCATGTATCCTCAAATATATCAACTTCCTTATTTCATAATTTATACTTGTGGGGATTCAAACAAGCATTCCCTTATTTTATAAGCCAACTCTGTAGAAAAAATAAAATTTCTTTCAATTAAATAATGCTCCTTTAAGATATGATAGCAAATAAACATTTGGTGTGTAATCTTAGGTACAGAAAGATAAACATAAAGGTAGAATACAAAACATAAATTCAAACCAAGTATTAAATCCAAGAAAATCTCAAGAACGAACCCTGCTTTGTGGAGTTGTCTTCCAGCGATAGGAAAAGAGGATGCTAACGTGCGCCCCAGCACCCTTCAGGGTGAACGCCGTGCAGCTTGAAAAAGCACCACTCTGCGGAGCAGGCGTGGGTCAATGGAAGGAGGGACAGCCTGGCCACCTGCAGGGGTTAGCACTGCAGTAGAACGTGTTCTGACTTCTACTTGTCTTCCACCTCACACCCTTGTGAATGGCTGATACCAAGATGATAGGTAGACAGACAGACAGACAGACAGACAAAAAGGTTGAGAAATTAGAACCCTCGACATTGTTGATGAATGTAAAATGGAATAGCTGCTTTGGAAAGTAAGGTGGTGGTTCCTCAAAAAAATTAAAAAAATTGCCAGATGGTCCAGCAACTCCATTTCTGGGTAGACACTCAAAAGAAATGAAAGCGGAGTCTTGAAGAGGTATTTGTACACCCATATTCACAGCAGCGTTCTTTAAAATTGGTAAAGGAAGGATGCAATTCAAGTATCCATGGACAGATGAATGAAAAAATAAAGTGTGATACACACAAGCAATGGAATATTATCCAGCCTTAAATAGAATGTAATTCTGACACATGGTACAATATGAATGAACCTTGAAGATTTTAAGTGAAACAAATCACAAAGAAACACATATTTACTGTATGATTCCACTCGCAAGAGGTACAACAAGGTAATCAGCTTCAGAGAGATAGAAATAATGCTAGTTTTCAGGGGCTTGGGAGGGAGTGGGGAATGCAGAGTAATTGTTTAATGGGCAGTTTTAGTTTCACAAGATGAAAAGACTTCCAGAGATAGACAATGGTGATGGTTGCACAGTAATGCAGATGTACTTAATGCCACTTAACTATATACTTAACATGATCAAGATGGTAAATCCTCTGTGTATTTAACTACAAATAAAAATTTCCTCCAAATATTAGACTAAAATAGTTAGGTTGGCTCACATTAACATGGAAAATAGAAAGACTCCCACTGTCATGGCCGTTATGCACGTCACTTGTCTTTGACATTGTCTATAATAAAGTAAATTAATATCTAATGTTATACTTGATGTAATATTATACATGTATATTCTTCATATAAAATAGAAACAGTATAAAGTAACAATATAGTTCTAACACTTTAGGCACTATTTACTTAATACTACTTGCAGAAAAATCCCCAAATATATTCACCATACATAAATATACTCTGGGGCACAACTGTACTCTAGTAATTCACAGGAGAATGTTGCAATCCAGTGCCTGTCAAACTGAGAAGTTGTGAAAAAAGAATGACTTCTGATATTGCACTGGGGTGAGACCCCCCAGTGATGGAGACAAAGGGATACTCTGGACAAGTCACAACTCTGGCTCTGAACTCTCTTCAGGCCAAAACAGAATGAGAAATATAATCAATTATGCCCTTGTAATTGTCCACAAGGAAAAAAATACCAGTTCTCAAGGGAAAATAAACTCCCTCTTTGCCCTTAGCTCTAATTTCTTATCCAGGGGAATATAGAGGGGAATAAGAGTATTAGAAGGAAAGATAATCATGTCATTAAAGCCATATTTTCTTGAAGTGCTCCTCAGTACAAATTGAGAGGCCGATTCCAAGTTACAACTTAGCGAGGGCTATTTTTCTGAAAATCAAGAAAATATAGCCCAGCGTTTAGCATTCTGACCATCTGGTTTCATCACAGAGTAAAATTTAGACCATCTAGAGAAATGAACAAATTCTATTTTCTTCTAAAATGCAACTTCTACCAAGAAAAATATTCCAAAAATATGGACACCAATTTCCTGTCGAGAACCTAGAATGTAGGAATTCTGTATAAAACCTGAAGATAGTTCAATATCCTTGGCCATATGCTTATCTCTAAATTTGATATTCTTTTATCAAGTTGTAAAACTAGTTTATATAGATGGCCACATCCATTTTGGTGGGGGGAAAGTAGATTTTTCTTAGCTGATAGATGAACTTTCCTAACTCAAGCCATATATGTAATAACTGGGCTAAATCCAGAACAGAATTCTGGATTTAGCTCTAAGTTTTGTACCTTCCTACTTACAAAGCTTAGGCAAGTAAAAAGATTCTCTCTCCTGGCCCTAGTTACATCCTCTGTAAAATTTTAAAAGAAAAGAGATCAGTCATTTCAAATCTTTCTGTGGAAGCTCCTTCATGGGCGAGAGGCTTTGACCCTTACCTGTCTTATATACAGGCATCCCCATCTGCTTGTCCCCTGATACAATCTTTGAAAACAGACTAGATGCTTATATAAGACTGACACAGTGTCTTTGAGAATTTAAGTGACTCTAGAACACAGTAAAATAAAAATGAAATTATTTCTATCATAAATGAAAAATTTTCTTTGTAAACAATTTACTGAGTTATACTTACCCCCCCCCTCCCCAGTACTGAGGATTGAACCCAAGGGCTTTCTACCTCCAAGCTACACCCCAGCCCTATATTTTATTCTTTATTTTGAAATAGGGTCTCAAATAAGTTGCGTAGAGCCTCACTAAGAAGTTGAGGCTGTGAACCTGTGATCCTGTTGTCTCAGCCTCCCAAGTACTGGGATTACAAATGAGTGCCACCATGCCCAGGGCAAAATCTCATTTCTAACTCAGCTATTTAGAATCCAGAATAACAACCATAAAATCTCCCCTACAAAACATTATTATAAGTGAAGGTTGATTTTTTTTCAAAGAAATTGAACTCAAAAAAGGCCAGTGTCTGAATGTAGCAAGTAATAAGTAGGTAAAGGGCCAGATGGCCTAAAGAGCCACACAGTGTCCCTACCTGGCAGCCCGTCAGGGGCTCTTTCTTCCAGAGACAGGCGTCTCCCCTGAGCCTCCTTCAGCCATGGAGCACAACTCCTGTGCCTCATGTCCTTCCTGCCACCACCTCTGCTTCCCATCAGGGCTTCCCTCATCTAACACAGAATGCCACAGTAGTGCACAAGTTCTCTTTAATAGAATTTCCTGAGAATACAGCATAGGAAAACTGGCACAAAATGAAACTAACAGGTTTACCCTTATCTCATTTAATTCTCACCATAACTTGTGAGGCAGAGAGACAGCATCTGAGCCAAGAACCCCGTGAGCCTCAAAATCAGGCCGTTCCCTTGAGTAGAAGAGCAAGGGAAGAAGAGCCCGCAACTAAAACGTGTGGCTCAGAGCTGCAAAGAGCAGGTGCTCGTGGTCTACCAGGTATGCTTTCTTCTTAGGCTTTCCTCAGGTTACATATATGAGGAATGACAAAGATCCCACAGTGAGGAATGACAAACCTTTGAGCATGTAAAGAAAATGACACAGGTCACCTTGGCACACTCCTCCTTGGTGCTCGGGCCAAGGTTCTGAGAAGGAGCAAGCAAGATGGAATATGTTGAAAATGGTGGTGAAGTCCCTGGTGTAAGGAAGGTAGAAAACTAAAAGGGTGGAGTGAGGGAAGGGGACACTGAAATGACCACTCGTCTACGACTCTAAGTACCAATGTATGGGAAGTGTGACAAGAGCAGCCAGAAGGAGAAAAAAGAGAAGCACCAAGCAGGGAAAGAGGAGAGGGTGGGGGAGAGGGAGAGGGAGAGAGGGAAGGGGAAAGGGGGGAGAGAAAGAGGAGGAGGGAGGGGAGAGAGGAAGAGGGAGAGTGAGACAGAGAATGAATAAAGCCTTCAAAATCTCCTACAAGATTTAGGTTTTTAATTCTATGAGAGAAGTACCTAGACTACGAAATTCAGTTTTTAGCCTGGAAAGATGAAACTTATGAAAAATATAAATATATCATTATCCATAAAATAACCAAGTAATGAGATATCTGCAAAATTATAACATGCTAGAATTAAAAACTCTAACAAAACCTAGAAAGAACAAATTTTGAATTAATTATCCACTTTTAAGAAACAAAGAATAATTAATGTTATAGGTTGTAGAAGAAATACCTCAGAAAGTGATAAAGCTAACTATAAAAATTAATTTTAAAAGATGCAATAGATACTGAAGTTAAAGATAGTTCTTGAAAAGGCAAACAAATAAAGCTTTAATGGGACAATTTTTGAGATAGTTGGAGGCATAGGGGGTGTATTCATTTGAAGAGAGAAAAATGTGTTCAGAAATATCCAAATATATATAGAAAAAACAATAGAAAAAATACACAATAGTCAATACCAGTTTAAAATTAATAAAATAATAAACCTTTGTTATAACAACCAATTTCAAAACCTCAATGGAAAGGATAAATTCATGAAAATATATAACTTGCTAGACATGGTGGCACATCCCTGTAATCCTGGTACTTAGGAGGCAGAGATAGGAGGATCACAGGTTCAAAGCCCAGCTTCAGCAATTAAGCAAGACCCTCAGGAACTTAGTGAGATCTTGTTTAAATATATAAAATAAAAAGAGCTAGGGGTGTACCTTAGAGGTAGAATCGTCCTGTGTTCAATCCCCAGTACCAAAAGAAAGAAGAAAAATATGTAACATCAAAACTGACCCCAAAAGAAATAGAAAATTAAAATAGTCATATAACAAGTATGTTTAATTTATAATTTACTTAAAAAATTCACAAAGATGGTTTTATAAGAAAGATCTGTTTTTTTGTTTTTTTCTTAAGGAACAGACCATTTCAACTTTATTCAAGCTCTTCTAGAGAATAGCAAGAGGGAATACTCGTACAGTAACTTTATGAAGTCATTATAACTTCAATACTAAACTCTAATAAAGATGGAACAAAAAGGAAATTACAAGCCATTTCCACTCATAAACAGAGATTCTAACATTCAAAGGAAAAAAAATTGAGAAAGAATGTTAAAGAAAATATATCACGATCAAATTAGATTTATTCCAGATACACAAGGATGGCTTATCACTAGAAAATCTAAATATCCGATCCTCTTAATAGATGAATAAGGGACAGGTATTAAATTCAATACTTTTTCCTTACTAAAAATTTCAAGACTGTATAAATGAACATTAATGTCATACGTC
The DNA here is from genome assembly GCF_963383645.1 of Muscardinus avellanarius. Classification (NCBI taxonomy): domain Eukaryota; kingdom Metazoa; phylum Chordata; class Mammalia; order Rodentia; family Gliridae; genus Muscardinus; species Muscardinus avellanarius. Next base: position 51,246,472 of record NC_137803.1, on the reverse strand, counting down.
CGATAAATGATATTTATAAATATCATTTTAACAAATTATTTAAAGTTAAAAGCATGTCTTCTTTTTAATCGGGGTTACATGGATTCCCCCCATCTCAGCCTCTTTTCGGAATTACCCTTAAGGCCCCAGCAAGTATATTAAGAACAAGAAAGGAAAAGCGTAAGGACTAGAAGAAAGAAACACAAAATTATTCACACATTATGAATGTCCACATAGACCCCGTCATAGCCTATCTTTATTATTTCTATTCCCTCATTCCCATCACATTTATTCCTCTGGCTTCTTGCTATGTAATGCTTCTAAGACTTGTCATCAAAGTCTCCACAAAAGCCAGTTGTGGTGGTGCACACCTGTAATCCCAGTACGTGGGAGGCTGAGACAGGAAGACCACAGGTTTGAAGTTAGTCTCAGCAACTTAGACTTTGTTTCAAAAAAAAAAAAAAAAGAATTAAGAGAAAAAGGGCTGGGAATATAGCTTGGAATTGGACAACTCTAGGTTCTGTACCAGTTTAAAAAAAAAAAAAAAAAAAAAGACTCCAGTGATGCCTGGTTCCAAGTGCCCTGGACAGCTGGGCTCTTCTACGCCCTGAGAACTCACCTCCTGCTTCCGCACTCGGGAGCTTGTCTGGCAGGGCTCCTGCTTTTTCCTTTCTGTGTTCCCTGCTGGCTCCCACTTGTCTTTTAAATGTCAATATCCAGACCTTTGATTTCAAACTTTGAAGTATGCTTCTACATGCTATTACTCACTCCTTGGGCTGTGATCACCACATTTATCTAGGTGACTCCCAACATGATTCCCAAACTTAGATCAGACAAGTAAGGACACGCCAGCATGTCCCAAAGGGAACTCATCTCCCACATTCCACTTACTTCCCACCTTAGTCACCTTCAGGCAGTGAGGATGCCAAGGGTTGGGAGTCAGGAGACTCCACCTTCCTCATTCCCCACGTTCAATCTATCCGCGCCTATTTCCGTCCTTGATTTCTGAAGTCTCTCTCAGCTCGGTATCTTCCCTTTTTTTCCCCCCTGCTTGACTTCCGACTTGATTATCTCTTTTGAATTCCTGCACCTGGTCCTCCTGCTTTCAGGCCTGTCCTCTAATCCTTCCCATAAGGAGCAAATCTGACTAAATCTCTCCCAGATTAAAATCTTCGAGATTCTAATCATATACAAGATAAGTTTTAAACTCTTTAAGCATATTTTGCAAAGTCTTTCAAAAAGATCTAATTCTTCTTTTCATTAAGAGTCAATTCTCTCTTTCTTCTCCCCCCTCTGATCCAACCTTAATGATTTGCTAAACTTATTTTTTTCTGTTGCTTCTCTGCCCATGTAGTAAACTAAGTTTTTTTGTTTTTGTTTTGTTTTGTTTTGTTTTGTGGTACTGGGCTTCCTGGAAACCCTTCCACCTCCGGGCTACACTCCCAGACCTATTTTATATTTTTATTTGGAAACAGGGTCTCTTAAGCCAGCGCGGCTGGCTTTGAAGCAGCGCGATCCTCCTGTCTCTGCCTCCCAAGCGCGGGGAGGGGATTACAAGCGTGCGCCACCACGCCCGGCTAACCTAAGTTTTAATAAAACCGACTGGTCTGGCAGTCTCTGATAAGGTAAACGGTCCATAAATACTTAAAGTAATATGCAGCATATCCACAGTGTACCATTATAACACTGTACTGTGGTTGCACCCTGATGACTCTCAAATTAAAGGGAATTTATGTTTGCTTATAGGACTCATTCAAAATTCTTGAGCATATAGGCCAGGCACTATATTCTATACTTGAAATATGGCCAGGAAGGGGCAAACCCAAACGCATGAGGGTTCCAGTCTTAAACCTCTGTCAGATACAAAAACTTATCAGGATAGATCATAGGTAACAACAAGTATGACCAACCTAATTAACATGAATGCAGACAGGCACACACATCCACAGACACACCCCTACTAATTAAAACTTTATGTACTTGTGTTTAAAAAATTCCCCAAGAGTTAACAAAATGAAATCCAGCTTTATTTTACATAAATGGAATTTTATTTGTGTATAATTTATGACCTAGCACTTCCCAAATTAACTTGTAGCAGCATATATGTGGGTTACATATAAAATAAACTAGCCAGGCATGGTGGTGTATGCCTGTAATCCCAGTACTTGGGAGGCTGAGTCAGGATGATCACAGAGTTGAGGCCAGTCTCATTTAGTGATACTCTATTTCAAAATAAAAAATAAAATCTTCCGAGATTCTAATCACATACAAGATTAACGCTTTAAGCATATTTTGCAGTCTTTCAAAAAGATCCAATTCTTCTGTTCATTAAGAGTCAACTCTCTTTCTTCTCCCCCCTCTGATCCAACCTTAATGATTTGTTAAACTTACTGCTTTTCTGTTGCTTCTCTGTCCATGTAGTAAACTAAGTTTCTTTGTTTTTTGTTTTTTGTTTTGTTTTGTGGTACTGGGCTTCCTGGAAACCCTTCTACCTCTGGGCTACGCTCCCATGCCTATTTTTTATATTTTTATTTGGAAAGAAGGGTTTCTTAAGCCAGCGAGGCTGGCTTCGAAGCAGCAGGATCCTCCTGTCTCTGCCTCCCAAGCGCGGGGATTACAGAAGTAGAATGCCCTTGGGTTCAATTCTCAGTAACACACACACACACACACACACACACACACACACACACACACATTTTTAAAAATATATTTTGAATGAAGTGTGTCAAGTAAAAACATCCTATATTTTTTAATTTTTCAAAGAATGTAAGTGGGGCGTGGTGGTGTACACTTGTAATCCCAGTACGTGGGAAGCTAAGGCAGAAGGACAGCAAGTCCGGTGCCAGCCTCAGATGCCCAGTTAGGCCTCCACAGCTTAGTGAGACTCCGTTCCAAAAATAAAAAAAGAGGAGCTGGGCGTGGTGGTGCACGCTTGTAATCCCCGCACTTAGGAGGCTGAGACAGGAGGATCGCACAGGTTCGAAGCCAGCCTCGGCTACTTAGTGAGGCTCTCAGCAACTTAGTGAGACCCTGTTTCCAAATAAAATATAAAATGGGTCTGGGAATATAGACCAGAGGTAAAAAAAACAAACAAACAACAACAACAACAACAACAAAACACCTGGGTTCCACCCCTGGCACCACAAAAATATAAAAATAAATAAATAGGAGCCAGGAGTGGTGGCACACATTTGTATTCTCTGCATCTGGGAGGATCGCAGTTCAAGGCCGGCCTCAGTTACTACTGAGTGAGCCAACTCGGTGAGACCCTGTTTCAAAAGAAAGAATAAAGAAGAGGGCTGGGGGCATAGCTGGGAGGCAGAAAAGCCCCTGAGTTCCATTCCCTAAATGCAAATAAATAAATAAATAAATAAAATAAATAAAAAATAGGGCTGTGGGTATAGCTCAGAGGTAGAATGCCCCTGGGTTCAATCCCCAGTAACACAATAACACACACACACACACACACACACACACACACACACACACACACACAATTTAATTTTTCTTCGAATGCCGAGAGCTGATAACAGTGATATATTTGAATGCCAGAAACAGTAGTAAGTTTTTCAAGTCTTTTTAAAAGAATGAAATTTGGAGATTAAATTATGATGTTGCACACAATATTTAAAATGTGCTTATACTGCCTTTATAAACAACCTTGAATATGAGTAGATACGTTTTCTTTTAGCATGGAAAACCTAATAAGCTTTATTTCTCCCATTCTGCAGGGTGCATAACTGAGAGTAAGGGGTTGTGTGGGTCGATTTTACCAACCCTGTAATCCCCCCATTAGCCTTTACAAGGTCCCTAAAGAGGGGGAATCAGAGTCCGGCAAATATATTCACAATGATCACATTCCTTTAAAACTCCAGGCTGGTAAAAGCAGTATTGGGACAGAGGCTGAAACAGCGCTCTGGTTTCCAAATTTGGATTAAAGACCTACTAGATCAAAACCAAGCTCCTTGTCAAGTCATCTGATTCAGTGATAAAAAACCGAACGCTGTGAACTGTGTTGTGTCAAACTGAAACGGAAGTTCACATTTAGATCCCCTAGTCTAGCCTGCCCATTAGTCCGCCAACACGCATTGCAAGCATTTTTCCTTGAAAAAGTCACCATGTGAAGCAACGCCGTGCCTTCCAAATGAAATGCCTTCATTCTTTGAACCTAATTAAAATTAAGAAACTTTTAATTGCTAATAACAACAACAACAACAACAAAAAGCTGTGCTAAGCTCCTCCCTGTACCTTGCTCTCTGGACTACCTCCCTCCGAACCCAGAAAAATCGGGCACAACAGAAAACCCAACTGGCCACTGCTCAGAACCCAGGGTTAATAAAAAAAAAAAATCCTAATCAAAACATCAAATGCAAAACCCCCTCCCCACTCCCCAACACCGCCTCCCTCCTCAATGCGCTCAGCTTTTCCCGCGATTCCTGGAATCTCAGTGGCCCGAGGTTAAGTTCACGTCAATGTCAGGCAGAGCTGAGACTTGCAGAAAATCGCTAACTTGGAAGGTTATTTAGGACAACCGTGCCTCTCACAGCCCCACTCCCCCAGCTCCCGCACCGCTTGACCTAATACTAATATTTAGCCCCGAAGGAAAAAACATCAGCCCTGGGCCGTCCCGGGGCTGGTGCGGGAGCCCAGGCCAGCTGTGGTCAAGCCCCGCAGGCCGGCGGGTCGGGAGGCAGGGCAGGGTCCCCGCGAGCTCCCGGGCGGTCCTCTGCCCTCCCCTCGGCTGGCACCCCCGATCGCCGCCTCCCCGCGTCCTCGGGCCAGCTCGGGGCTGCCCAGGGCCAGCAGGCGCGCACACCCACCTGGGCGGCCGCGCCGCGCTCAGCTCCGGCTCCTCCCGCGGCTCGCAGAGTGCTCCGCCGGGCGCCTCCGGCCTCTGCCGGCCCGGCGCTCCTGGCGCTCCTCCCTCGGCGGGCTGGCCCAAGGGCGACCCAGGGCGGCACCGCAAGGTCTCCCTAAGTCACCTTCGCCGCCTCCCCGGGGAGCGGCCGAGGCCCTGGCCGCAGAGCTCCGCGCTGCCCCTGGCAGGCTCGGCCGCAGACCCGCCCTCCGGGCTCGGTGCGGAGCTGGAGAGCCGCGGCCGGCCTGCAGGGCGGCTCCCTCCTCCTCCCGTCCTCAGCCCTCCTCCCGCGCCCTCCTCCCGCGCCGCCCGCCCTGCGGCTCGGTGCAGGTGGGGACCGCGCTCGCCCTTCCGAGCAGAGTCGCGGGGATTCTCTAGGGAGGTCTCGAAAGGGCTACTGGGGCTCTGCGGGCGCGGGCGCGGCGCTGCCAGGGCCAAGCGTGGCCTTGTGCTCAGCCCCTTGCTCAGAGACAACTTTTAAATGGCCCCTCAGGAAACTCGGGAAAGCAAAGGAATCCGCTCCCCTCCAGTCTCCAGGCGCCTACTCCTGCTGCTGCTGCTACTGCAGCAGCGGTCCTGTTTAGTTCACCAAAAGCAGAGCTGAGCGAGTCTCCCCCTACTGTTTACACCCTAGTCGGGAGGCAGTTTGAGCACTGAGACAAACAATGCTATTAATCCTAATAATGCAAAACCTGCTTACATGAAACAGCTTCTTATTCCACCCAGGCTCCAATGGTAGACAATCTCCAAGGACAAAAGCCACCAGATAAACACTACTCCTAGCAGGGCGTGGTGACGCATGCCTGTAATCTCAGTACATGGGAGACTGAGACGGGCTGATCACAGGTTCGAGGACAGCCTCAGCAAGTAGTGAGACTCATCAACCTAGCAAGACCTTATTTCAAGGTAAAAATTTAAAAATAAGGCTGGGGGTATAGCTTGGAGTTACAATACCCCTGGGTTCCATCCCCAGTACCAACCAACCAACAAACGCCTACTCCTAAGTGGAATGCTCAGGTCAAGGAGAGAATCCAGCTTAACTGTAATGCTCTGGTGAGAAAACAAAGACGCTTCTGCTCCAATTTAGGCCTTGAACTTGTCTAGGATGCGTATATCTGTCTCATACTTTACTGAGCCCTTGAGTAATACTGAACAAAATCGAGTCCTTCTTAAGGAGCTCCTGAGTCCCTTCATTTCCTCCCAAGCCAGCGGGGTCTGCATTTGCCCGGCAGGGGCAAGTGCCTGAAAGATACACGTGGGATCCGCAGAGAACCTGACACCGTTGCCTGTGCGGTTCCAAGGTGGCTGCAAAGTCCCCTGTCTTCTTTCTTTGTTTTCTTCCTAATTGATACCTCAGTAGTCTTACACTTGTGAGTGCCTCATTTGGAAGCAAAAGGGGGCGGGGAGAGCCTGCTACAGAATCTTCCTCTCCAGCCCTGAAAATTCGAGAATGAGTTCAGTGTACAAAAGCAGTACTAGGCAACACAAGAAACAAAAACGCTTTGTTCTAGAAGGCGATTTACAAGGCACCGAAAATGTGCCAGGCACTGTACTGAGACTTCACATAAAATAACTCATTTGTATTCTCATTTTCAGATTTGGAAGTGGAATTCCTAAACACATGCTAATTTACAGGAGGCTGAAGTAATAGAATTTGGATCCAGACTGGTCTGACCCAAAAGCTTGTATTCTTTCCTTTGGGCATTAATTATTCATTCACTCAAATATTTATTAACCATCTACTAAGCCATGCTACCAAGATAACTAAGATATAGGTGCTTCCTTAAGGGGCTCCAGTTTAGTGAATATATATCACATTGGACCTTTAGACAACATAGCACGGGCTGTAATAACAAGGAACTCCTGGAACAGGAAGGACAGTGACCTAGTTTTGGCGGGAGGAGACTGGGATTAGGAAATAGTAGTACCCATCCTGCAGATCAATCTTGAGAGCCAGGCGTGGTGGTGCAGGTCTGTAATCCTAGTACTTGGGAGGCTGAGACAGGAGGTTTGCAGGTTGGCGGCTGGCCTCAGCTACTTAGGCCCTCGGCAAATTAGTGAGACCCTCTTAAAAATAAAGAATAAAAAATAGGGCTGGGGGTGTAGCTTGGAGGTAGAATGCCCCTGGATAAATTTCCGGTACCACAAAACAAAACAAAAACAATCTGGAAAACTTTATCTAGTAATAAATAAAGGCATCTAGCAATAACTGAAGTATTGGAAGTGGATTGGATGGATCTGATTAAAGGCGGATGGCAAAGACAGGCAAAGCAAAGATAGTTCTCAAGATCCTAGCTTGAATTTCTGAAGAGGCGGTGGTTCTGGAATTGAAGGAACAACTTTGACTTTAGACACACTAGTTTTTGAAGTGCCTCTGATATAACCATAGGCAAGTGTTCAAAAGGCAACCAAGTATGCTGGCTCAGAGGTCAGGAGAGGTCTCTGGATATTTAAGTAATTACGTATTTCTAGTTAAAAGAGTAGGTGGTATCATCCAAGAAGAATGTATGATCTCTATTCTAAGAGAGGGCCACCCACAGATACCTGGGGAACACTAATATTTAAGGCATAGGCAGCAGAAAAGGGGCTTTGGATGGGAGACTGAAACACAAGGGTCATAGGTTCAACGTCAGACTCAACAACCTCGTAAGACCCTGTTTCAAAATAAAAAATAAAATAGGGCTGAGGGTGTAGCTAAGCTTAGAAGTAGAGCACTCCTGCATTCAAACCCTAGTACGAGGAGGAGGAGGAGGAGGAGGAGGAGGAGGAGGAGAAGAAAAAGAAGAGGAGGAGGAGGAGGAAGAAGAAATTGGCAGCATCATAGTTTCAAGAATGAAACTGGAAAGAGATGTGCAGACATATATAAACACTATCAGTAAGAGAGTAGAGAATTCAAAAATAGTTTAGAGCAAGGTTCCCAGAGAAGCAATAGGGAAGGGAACAAAGACCTCCAACAATAGGATGGCGCTAATGCAGCTAGATCAACACTGGGAGAGGGAGCCGATGGCTCTTACAACAGGACTGCCGAAGGTTTAGCAAAGAAACTTTGCTTTCGGCAGAGGGAGAGGAGAGGGTTAGAGAGGGGTCAAGGCCTGAATGAGCTGCTGTCCTAAACGTCAGGGCACAGCCAAGGGACAAAGTGACTAAGAGACTAAAGGACCGCTGGAAAGTAGGAAGCTAAGCAAACTTCAGAGATCACTCGGTAGAGCTGAGTCCACCCAAGTGCATGGCTTTGTTTCCAAAGTACAAGGCCTGGTCCAGAGAGGCAGTGTAATTCTCCCCTTTGAGACAGGTCCAGTTTAGAGTGTGAATCTTTTCATTCTGCCGCAAGCACTGCACCACCATCACCCAGGCATACATCTGGGTCACATCTCCTCAGCAGTCAGGAGATGAGAGTATACAAGGTTCCACAAGTGAGATTACACCAACCTCAAACAGGCATATTCCTCACTTGGAAAAAACTGGTTCGGCCAAGATCAAGGGAGCTGGATGCTACGGAACCAGGACAGCACCAGCGATGGATCCATGTGACAGTCAAGCAACTCCTGAGACTACTCTGTGAGGAAAACTGTACAAACAAACCTAATGCATGAAACCACTGTCCACATTTTTGAATGAAATTCTCAAAGTTAAACACACAGCAATAATATGCCATGATAATACATATCTAAGTACACTGCCCTAAAAATACCCTGGAGGTTTCTTTTTAATAGATTAACCACTAACTTTTTGGCCTTTTTTCCTTTCATTCTTCTTTTTTGGGGGGGGGCTGTTGTTATTTTTGTTGTTTTCTTGGGGGGGATTGTTTGGTTTGGTGATGGTGAAGGTAGTACTAGGAATTGAGCCCAAGGTCATTCTACCTCTGAGCCCAGGGGCATTCTACCTGAAATATAGCCCCAACCCTCAACCCTTCCTTTATGTATGTATGTATATATGTATGTATTAATTAATTAATTTATTTATTTATACTTTGAAACAGGGTCTAAGTTCCTGCACACTGGCACCTGTGATCCTCTTGTCTTAGCCTCCCTGAGACTGGGATAATAGGTGGGCACAGTGGGGCCCAGCTTATTTTACATACTGCAATTTTCTTAACCAGGTCAGTAGTTTTTTTATTTTGTTTGTTTGTTTGTTTTTTTGTTTGTTTTGTGGTATGGGGAACCTATTTTTTTCTTTATTTTGAAACAGGGTCTCACTGAGTTGCAAAGGGCCTCACTAAGTAGTGATGCTATCCGCAGAAACCCCAGATCCTCCTGTCTTAGGCTCCCAAATGCTGGGATTACAAGCATGTGCCACCACGCACGCCCGGCTATTCAGTAGTGTTGTTTACAAATAAAATCTACCTATAGCTGGCATGTTGATACATACCTGTAATCCCGGTACTTGGGAGGCTAAAGTTCAAGGTCAGCCTCAGAAATTGAGACGCTCAGCAGCTTAGTGAGGCCCTGTTTCGAAATAAAAAACAAAAAGGGCTGGGGGTATAACTCAGAGGTAGAAGGCCCCTGGGTTCAACTCCTGGTGCCAGTAAATAAATAAATAAATAAATAACTGCCAAGTCAGACGTGGTGGCGCATGCTTATAATCCCAGTACGTAGGAAGCTGAGACAGGAGGATTGCAGATTCGCAGCCAGTCTCAGCTACTTGAGTCCTCTACAACTTAGTGACACGCTGTTTCAAAATAAAGAAAAGAAAAAAAATAGGGCTGGGAATATAGCTCAGAGGTAGAAAGCACCTGGGTTCCATTCCCAGTGCCAAAACAAATAAAATAACTGCCTATAATAACACTTGGTTTATTTTCTGCTCATGATGAAAATCTCAACTCTATAGGTCACATCAAAGCATCTCTAAGAAGCAAAACCACCGTGTTTCACAGAAACAGAAGGCATGAGACTCAGGCACACAAGTCTGCACACACTGAAAACCCCAGGTTTCTCAGATGGAGGCAGCTTGTTCTGACTGTGGACATAATTTTACCAAGTTTGGTTCTCTACCTTTCTTGTAAATAATAATAAAAAAGGTCAGTATTCTGTTGCTAGAGACTAGCACAATCTATTGGATTTTCAAGAAATACTTTGTCAAAACCCATATGGAGCCAGGCATGGTGGCGCAAGCTTGTAATCCCAGCATTTGGGAGGCTGAGACAAGAGTATCACGGTTCAAGGACAGCCTCAGCCACTTAGGCCCTCTGCAACTCAGTGAGACCCTCTTTCAAAAAAAGAATTGGGATGGGAGTATAGCTTGAAAGTAGAAGTCCCCTAGGTTCCATCCCCAGTACTGCAACAAAAACAAAACAAAACAACGACAAAAAACAACCATACGGATCAAACAAGAATTCAAAAAGCATTAGCACGACAGACCCGTTAAGCTGAAAAACACACATTCCTATAAATTTTTAATCTCTGTGGTGTGTTGCACATGTGCCCTTGTGCCTGGGAACCGAACCCAGAGGCATTCTACCTCCAAGCCACACCCCAGCCCTTTTTATTTTTTGTTTTGAAGCAGGGTCTCACTAGGTTTCTGAGAGTCTCCCTAAGTTGCTGACGCTGGTCTTGAACCTGTGATCCTTCTGTCTCAGTTTTCCAAGTACTGGGATTACAGGTGTACACCACTGCCTGGGTATCTCTGTATTAAAGCACAGAGTATTATTAATATACAAAAAAAGAACAATCCTTAGACACTCAAAAAACATATAATTAAGTTTTAAATTTTTAGGTGAAAAAGTAAATAATTAGACTGAGATGCAGTTCAGTGGTAGGGTGATTGCCTAGCATATGAGGCTGTATCACGAAAAAAAGAAAGAGGAGGAGGAGGAGGAGGAGGAGGAGGAGGAGGAGGGGATGAGGACGACAAAGAAGAAGTAAATGTGTAACTGTTTTTGTGTGTTTGGTACTGGGGGTGAAACCTAGGGCCTTTTTCTACCTCTGGGTTATACTACCAGACCTATTTTTTTTATATATACTTTATTTAGAAACAGGGTCTCACTAAGTTGCTGAGAGCCTCACTAAATAGCTGACGCTGGCTTTGAACCTGTGTGATTCTCCTGTCTTAGACTCCCAACCACTGGGATTACAAGTCTGCACCACCACGCCCAGCTTTTAAATATGTAAATTTAAAATAAATGCCAAATATAAGTAAATAAATAAATGCCAACAAAAAAGAATAAAAACAGGTTTTCTGCTAAGGGGCCTGATGTCACTCCTGCCCAATCTGTATTTTGTAGCAGACACAACAGAGGTGCTCTTCCAATACGATCTCCTTTACTTTTCTGAACAATCCACAGGCGTTTCAGCTGCCACCAATTTTAAAGGGTAATATTAAACACTGAGCCACAGAGAGAGTAAGTAGCCAGACATTAGACTCAGGTCTATGTAAGTTCAAAGTTTGATTGCTCTATTAGTAATACTTCTAGATAACATGAATGTAATTGATGATGCCAGATAAATAAAGCATTCCAGAGTACTATCTATCATGCCTCTCTGACCTCAGTTACGTTAGTTAATTTCTATGTTGTAATTCTTGGTCATCTGAAAGACCAACTTCAAGGACGCCACTTATCTTTCAAATGTGTTGAGAGCCTTCTCACTCTCTACAATCTTATTCCTCAGAAAGAAATCCAGGGATTCTACTGAGACAGTATTTTGTGGAACTAATGAAAAGCTATCTTAATGATACTTTAAAGTATAAAAAATTAAATGCCAGTTGCTAATGAATACAGTTCTGTGTGGTATGCTATGTTTTCTATGTATTATTTACCTGTGTATATTTGTTCCACACACCCAACTCTAAGGTGCTTATGTATTTTCCTTTTACAGAAATTTATTTCAGCCAAGCAGAGTGGCACACATTTATAATTCCAGTACCTGGGAGGCTGAGACAGAAGGATCGCAGGTTCGCGGCCAGCCTCAGCTACTTAGTGAGGCTCTCTGCAGCTTTGTGAGTCCCTGTTTCAAAACAAAGAATAAGCCAGGCATGGTGGTGCACACTTGAAATCCCCATGCTTGGGAGGCTGAGACAGGAGGATCACCCAGGTTTGAAGCCAGCCTCGGCTACTTAGTGAGGCTGGCAGTAACTTAATGAGACCCTCTTTACAAAAAAAGTATAAAAAATAAGTCTGGTAGTATAGCCCGGAGGTAGAAAAACCCCTGGGTTCTATCTTCAGTACAAAGAGGAAAGAAAGGAAGAAAGAAAGAAAGAAAGAAAGAAAGAAAGAAAGAAAGAAAGAAAGAAAGAAAATAAAGAAATAAAAAATAGGGCTAGAGGTGTAGTGAAGCCCTCTGCAACTTAGTGAGACCCTGCTTCAAAAATAAAGAATAAAGAATAGGGCTAGAGGTATAGATTGGAGGTAGAATGCCCCTGAGTTCAATTCCCAGTACTGCAAAAAAAAAAAAAAAAAAAAGAAGTTTATCTCAATATGTTAGACAAAGACTGAGATGTAAACTAGGCCAGTGTTCCTAAAAAATATTAAGTAGACGGTTGTCACTTAAATAATGATGGAAACACAACAGTCCTCCCACAGTTGTTAAACTTTTTCCTTGGACAGTCGTAACTCCTCCCTAAATAAGATGAGTGCAATGTTAGAGACATAGAAGCTTCAAGAAGCTTCCACAGAGGAAGGACTACGAGTGTTATAGAAGATCCTACAACAAGAACTTCTAATTTTATTTGGAGATAAGTATGTATTAAGCACTAAGCTAAGCGTTTGGTTTACATTATCATATTTAATTCTCATGGCAAATTTAAGAGTCTAAAACTGATTAAATAGTCTAAACTTTGTCTAATCATACTCTTGCAAACCTAAACTGTTCACAAAGAAAGAGGTTTTAGGCTATTTATCAAAATAACAGTTTAAAATCAAAATAAATTGACTTCTTAAGAAATTAAACACATGCCAGGCATAGTAGTGCACACTTGTAATCCCAGTACTTGGGAGGCTGAGACAGGACGATCACAGGTTCAAAACCAGCCTCAGAGACTTAGCAAGCCTCTCAGCAACCTAGGGAACCCTGTTTCAAAACAAAAGATAAGAAAAGGGCAAGGAGTGTATCTCCAAAGTAGAATTTCTCTGGCTTCCATCTCCAGTACTACAAAAAATAAAAGAAAGAAGGAAAGAAACACACCAACCTACATTGACATTTAATCTCTTGTTCAGGCTTAAAATCATATATATCTCTAGAACAAAAGTGATATCAATACATACATCAGGTTCCAGTTCCATAAGAAACGTGAGAAGCCAGGTGTGGTGGTACACACCTATAATCCTAGTACTTGGGAGGCTGAGAAAGGAGGATCGCAGATTCAAAGCCAGCCTCAGCAATTTGGTGAGGCTGTCAGCAACTTAGCAAGACTCTGTTTCAAATTAAAAAAAAAAACAAAAATAGGGCTGGGGGTGTAAGCTCAGAGATAGAATACCCCTAGGTTCAATCCCCAGCACTCCCCCCAAAAAAAGAAAGAAAGGTGAGAGAAATTTGGTTTTACAATGTGCTAACTGCTACATATAGCCTGTGACATCATAATTTGTTAATTTCACAGGTGTTCTAGAGTGTTATCATCTTATTCAGATTAATTTATGACCCTAAACCATTCCTCATTTGATAAACTAGCATCTGAAATCTGCAAACCACCAAAAGTAGAAATGTTAAGAGATGTTTTTAAATAGTATTAAAAGTAGGGGGAGTGCACACCTGTAATCCAGTACTTGGGAGGCTAAGATAGGAGGATCACAGGTTCAAAGACAGCCTCAGCAAGTAGCCAGCCTCTCAGCAACCTAGACCTTAACAAAAACAAAACAAAATCCAGGCAGGGTGGCTCAAGCTTGTAATCCAGCGTGGCCAGCCTCAGCTACTTAGTGAGGCCCTTTCTAACTTCACGAGACCCTGTTTCAAAAGAAAGAATAAAAAATAGGGCTGGAGGTGTAGCTCAGAAGTAGCATGCCCCTGGGTTCCATCCCCAGTACCATAAATAAATAAATAAATAAATAAATAAATAAATAAATAAATAAATAAATAAATGTTCTGAATCTTGGTAAAAAGAAGCATTTCATTTTGTTGTTATCATTAATGATTCTTTCTACTTTTGAACAATTTGAATACAATGACCCTTTGGACAAGCAAGCATGCAACACCAAAACAAGTCTTTAAAAATCTCGATTCCAAGCAACCTACCCCTTCTTGTTTTGTGAAGAGATTAAGGCAGTCGCTCAGAGCTGCGCACGTTTCTCGAGATGCTTCAGAGACAACTTCGACTTTCTGAAGAAACGATGGCAGAATTTCTAGAAGTAAAAACAATGAGTGGGACTGTCAGTGACCTTCAGGCAAGCTGAAACCACAACAGTACTTATGTTTATATGTGTCAATAATTCCATGTTTTCTTAAGTAAAGCACACACTGTAGATGTTTCTTGGGCATCGTTACTAAGCATGGCTGTGATCACAGCCCACCAGTCAGCACAGAAAAGGGCGATGCCTTCTGCTAGAAAAGACTACTTAGAAAGAGAAGAGCCAACACTTAAAAAACAGAAGCTTATAGGAATTAAATAATTGCAGAATGCTCAAGAAGAATGGACAGCAGCACTTTTAAGATATTGGCATTCCTCTCATGATAGTCTATGCAGGATAAGTAATTTTATTCAAAAAGCGAATTGCTAAACAGAGCCAAAAATAATTCTGCAGTTGGCATTGTGGGTAACATATGTGAAGGCGGCACTAACTCAACTTCCTCTAGTTCTTATTGGGACAAATAATTGGCATAAACAGGCATTTTCACCTTAAAAATATGTACCCGAGGAGGTCTAGTATCTTCTCATATTATGTTTATATGGGAAACCAAGATATGATAGTATCAGTGTCTTCCCTGGTCAGCTAAAGAAAATCTCAACCCATTAACCCATTAAAACAAGAACCCAAACCAGAATGCTGGTAATAGAAATCTGCAAAATGGACATATATCGCTTAAAAATGTGTCATGCCAGGCGTAATGGTGCACGCCTGTCATCCAGTACTTGAGAGGCTGAGACAGGAGAATCTCAGGTTTGAGACCAGCCTCAGCAATTTAGACTCTATTTCAAGATAAAAAACAAAAGGGGCTGTGGTGTAACTCAGAGGTAGAATGCCTCTGAGTTTCATGTCATGTCCAGTTTTTTTTTAATTGTACTGGGGGTTGACCCAGGGTCATTCTACCTCTGTGCTACACCCCCAGCCCATTTTGTTTTTTACCTTGAAACAGTCTAAATTGCTGAGGCTGGTCTCAAACCTGAGACCCTCTTGTCTCAGCCTAAGAATAAAGACTGCAGGCTTGCTTCACTGTGCCAGGCTTAGTTTGACTTTTTTTTTTTTTTTTTTTTTTTGGGTGGTACTGGGGTTCCTGGAAGCCTTTCTACCTCCAGGCTACACTCCCAGACCTATTTTATATTTTTATTTGGAAACAGGGTCTCTTAAGCCAGAGAGGCTGGCTTGGAACCTACTCGATCCTCCTGTCTCCACCTCCCAAGCATGGGGATTTCAAGTGTGCACCACCACACCAGGCTTTTAGTTTGACTTTTTTTTTTTTTTTTTTTGGTGGTACTGGGGTTCCTGGAAGCCCTTCTACCTCTGGGCTACACTCCCAGACCTATTTTTACATTTTTATTTGGAAACAGGGTCTCCTAAGCCAGCGCGCGCGGCTGGCTTCGAACCTGCGCGATCCTCCTGTCTCTGCCTCCCAAGCTCGGGGATTACAAGCGTGCGCCACCACGCCCGGCTGAGTTTGACTTTTTAATTACACATTAATATCCTTTAAATCTGTCCATCAAATGAAAATCATAACATTTAAGCTTTTCATTAAAAAAAAACTTTAAAGGAGAAATACAATTCAACCTATAGAAATACAACCAAATCTTGTTTTTTTGTTTGTTTGTTTTTTGTTTGTTTGTTTTTTGTTTTTTACACCTGGGGATGTAACCCTTCTACCTGAGGGCTACACTCCCAGACCTATTTTATAGTTTTTTAAATTTGGAAACAGGGTCTCTTAAGCCAGCAAGGGGCTTCAAACCTGTGCAATTCTCCTATCTCAGCCTCCCAAGTCCAGGGATTACAAGCATGCGCCACCACACCCGGCCAAATCTTGTATTTTAAATAATCTTAACTTACTTAGAGCACTTCTTAAAACATGGGAAGCAAGGTCAATAAACAAAAGAGATCAAGTGAATCCAAATGCCAGCAATTTGCAAATGGAAGGCCCTAGAACAGAGTCCCAAGAAGAGGTACAAATTTTCAGATGGGAAATGGAATGTCTATATGAAAGCGAAATAAATTGTAAGGTTGTGTTATTCAATCATATACAACCTATCAAAGCAAATCTACTAGGAACACATACCAAATTATTCCTAGTCATTATTTCATGGTGGTAAAACTGAATATTCATCTTCTTCAGTCTTTTTAAAAAACATTTTCAAATTTTCTACATCAACATGATTTCATTAAAGAAAGGTCATTTTCTTGGGAAAAAAATGTCTCACAAGAAAGGTGGGCAGCAAAAAGAAAAGTTCAGAGTAAATGAGGAAGGAAAGAATAATCTCGCATTGATATCGGGTATGAAGACCCAACATTATTTCATCTTCTGGAATACAACTCCCACTGTTAGCTGTTCTTAGTAAAACCCAACTAAATAAATACTATATTCTAAAATGAATTTGACTTTCCATGGTTTATTTTTCATTTGAAACTAATCTCTGATACACATTGTTAAGATTTATTCTCTACTTAGTTGCTAAATAGCAAAAGAACCATATGCTAGATGCTATGTGATTAAAATAGCACCTCCACAGATGTTACCCAGAACTGTGGACCAAGTGCTGAGAAGATGCCCATGAAAAAAACAAAACACAGCGTCTGCCTCCCGCCTGTGTAATCTAGTGATTTTCCTCTTTCATGGCACAAATAACAAAGATTAAAGGATAATCATTCATGGGTCTGTGCCTTTTATTAAACACCACCAAATGCTTAGTTATCCCCAATGGGGATAATTATGTTTGAGAAAATTTATAGCTTAGATGCTTATTGGTTAATATAAAAACATTATTAGGAGTTTTATGTGTGAGTGTGTAGAGTACTAAGGATTCAACCGATGGGCATTCTACCTCTGAGATATACCCCCAGCCCTATTTTGTTTATTATTAAAACAGGATCTAAGTTACTGAGGACCCTCACTAAATTACTGACAGTCCTCCCTAACTTCCTGAGGCTGTCTTTGAACCTGTGATCCTTTCGTCTCAGCTTCCCGAGAATTTACTGAAATTATAAGCTTGCACCACCACACCTAGCTACTAAGGATATTTAAATGTGCTTAAACAAAAACTGATTCTGCAAACTTTCAACACACACACACACTTTTGTCCACATCAGAGTAATCAAAACCATCTAGTTTCAGGGTCTGGGGGTATATGCTCATTCCTGAAATACATGCTTATAAGGCCCTGGGTTCAGTCCCCAGAATCACCTAAAAATTAAATAATTACCAAATCTCCCTGGCAATCTTATATTAAAACAAGGTCTTGAAATAAGTATTAACTTGCACAGTAGCCTGGCCTAAGAATTGATGAACCTTGGCATGTGGTACAGCACATGGGGCCATCGGTTCGCACTTGGCATGCTTCTTATATAATGGTGTTTACAGTTACATAAAAAGAAATCAGACTGCTAAGCTTCTAGAAAAGTGACCAACTGGGAATCACTGCAAATATGTTTTAGCCAGTTAATATTTAGAGACCAAACTGCCATGAATAAATGCAAAAAGGTCGCTGTGTTACCTTATTTGGTCTACTCTAGGAATCTGTTAATTTTGAAGGAAAAATGTTATTTTTGTTTTAAAAATATTTTTGAAGTCAAGAAAGCTGCTAGAAAATCATATTGGAAAGGCTTAACTTTAGAGACATATAAAAAGCTCACAATCTGGCATTTTTCATGATTACATGGTATACTTTTTAATTGGGTAAGTTTTTAAAGTGGTAAAAAGTACTTGTTTCTCTATATGTTAATGAAGGAGATGCTAATTGTTCTCCTCATACTGAAAAAGCCCACAGTGGTTAGCCTAATATTTCAGATGTTCCATGAACTGAGTTAGGTTCCTGCAAATATCTATTTACCTAGAAATGGTCTCCTACTTTATTTCTTCCAAACCTTTTTTCAAGATGTACCTTTTCCTGTGATACTGGAAATAATAATTATTCAGGGTATGTATGTGTAGTACTAGGGAAGCAGTCTACCTCTGAGCTACAACTCCAGACCTTTTTATTTTTGTTTTGAAATCAAATCTGTCTAAGTTATTGAGAATCTCACTAAATTGTTGAAGTTGTCCTGGAACCTATGATCCTCCAGTCTCAGCCTCTCAAGTACTGGGATTACTGGGTGTGTACCACCATGCCTGGTGATAATTTACCCTTATTCAAAGGTTTCCCCACTTAACAAAAATATATTTCTTTCCAAGCCTAGTTCAAATGCAATCATCCCCATGAAGGCCTCACTACACAGCCTCTTGCCTGGACTCCAACAGTAGCCAACGCATTGGTGAGAGGAATACGGGGCACCGTGTGTGTGTACGTTTTCTCTCTGCCACACTTATAGACTCTAAGCAACACCCCACGCTGAGCTCTGAACAAAGAAAACACTCAAATATTTATCAAAAAATGAGGAAATTCATAAAGTCTTATTTCCATGGCTTGCACAGAAAATTCTTGTTTCAAGATAACAAAAAACAAAGAAGCCTGGGGGGAGGGCAGCTTGGAGGTTCAATTCCCAGGACCGAAAGAAAAAGAAAAATCAGCCTTTTAAAAATCTCTTACCCGGGCGTGATGGCATATGCTTGTAATCCCAGTACTCAGTAGGCCAAGACAGGACAATTACACAGGTTTGAAGCCAGCCTCAACTACTTAGTGAGGCTCTCAGTAACTTAGTGAGACCCTGTTTCTAATAAAATGTAAAAAAAAAAGAAAAAAGAAAATAGGTCTGGGAGTGTAGCCCAGAGGTAGAAAGCCCCTGAATTCCATTCCCTAGTACCACCAAAAACATAAAGAAAAATAAATAAAATAAATAAAAATCTCCTACAAGCCAAGCGTGGTGACGCATGCTTGAAATCCCAGCATTCGGGAGGCTGAGACAGGAGGATTGCGGGTTGCCAGCAGCCTCAGCTACTTATTGAGGTCGTTTGCAACTCAGTGAGACCCTGTTTCAAAATAAAGAAAAAAAAAATAGGGCTAGGGATGTCGCTTGGAGGTGTAATGCCCCTGGGTTTCATCCCTAGTACAGAAGAAAAAAAAAAAATCCCCTACAAGATACTATAGATGAGCAAATAAGGCGACCTGAGGGGATGGGGGAGGGAAATTCTCTAATGTCCGTGATGTACATTAACAAATACATTAAAGTCAATCCCTAAGTCAAACATGAGAAGGAGGGAGGGGGAGGGAATGGGACAGGGATTGGGGGAGGGCTAAACAAGTGATGTGTGCATGTACACCTCCACCATCTTGTGCTCCATTAAGATCTATGACTGCAATGTATGTATAAAAAAAGTAAAAAATTAAAAATTAATTCCCACATAAAGCCAGGCATGGTGGCACCACCCGCTTGTAATCCCAGCATTCAGGAGGCTGAGACAGGAGGATCGCGGTTCACAGACAGCCTCAGCTACTTAGTGAGGCCCTCCTCAACTTAGTGAGACCCTTTTTAAAAATAAAGAATAAAGCCAGTCATGGTGGCGCACGCTTATAATCCCTGCGCTTGGGAGGGCCGCGCAGGATTGAAGCCAGCTGCACTGGCTTAAGAGACCCTGTTTCCAAAAATAAAATAGGTCTGGGAGTATAGCCCGGAGGTAGAAGGGTTTCCAGGAACCCCAGTACCACCAAAAAAAAAAAAAAAAAAAAAGGATAAAAAATAGGGCTGGAGGTGTAGCTCGGAGGTTGAACGCCCCTGGGTTCCATCCCCAGTACTGAAAAAAAAAAAAAAAAAAGTAATGAGTAACAGAGAAAAACAAACCTATCAACAAAACCTGTAGACTATCAAAAAAAGTAAACAATAAAGGCTGCTTGCAAAAGAACTATATTTAGAACATCAGAAGTATGTGTGTAACTCCAGTACTTAGAGGACAGGTTGAGACAGGGAGGACCACAGGTTCAAGGCTAGTGTGCAGTAATTTAAGACCTTGTTTCAAAATAAAAAATAAAAAAGGGATGATAGAGGTATAGCTCAGAGTAGAGCATCCCTGGGTTCAATCTTCACACACACACACACACACACACACACACACACACACACACACACACACACAGAGAATAAAAGCCAGAAGACTGTGGAATCACATTTTCAAAATGATACTAGATGATAACTATAACCTAGTAAAGGTGAAGTAAAAATGAAGAAAAAGCTGGGTATGGTGGTACACACCTACAATCCCAGCACCTGGGAATCTGAGACAGGAGGATCACAAATTTGAGGACAGCATCAGCAAGTAGTGAAACTGCCAGAAACCTAGGGACATCCTGATTCAAAATCAAAATTAAGAAGGGCTGAGGGTAGACCTCAGAGGTAGAACACCCCTGGATTGAGTTCCCAGTGCCACAGAGATAAGATAAAGGTTAAGACAGAAATTTTACAATTCACACACCCTCAGGAAAAGAATCACTTGAAGATTGACCTCTGTTAGAAAAAACTGAATCCAGAGGAGAGAATGTAAAATTCAAGGGCGTTAACTGTAGGACCCAAACTGATGAAAGAACACAAAATGCCCCTCGCTCGGGCTTCTTCCCTCTACGTCTCTGACATATCTGTTGACTTATGCAATCTCTATGCTTACTGACAGAACAAATAACCACTCGTGTCTAAGTTAGAGAGATGTGTCATAAGCTAGATCAGCTGGCTGAAGAAAGAATACTTTTGCGGGGGGGGGGGGGCAGTGTTGGGGGTTGAACCCAAAGCCTCGCCGCATGCTAGGCAAGTGCTCTACCACTGAGTTGCACCCCGGCCCCCAAATTTATAAGCTAGACTGTAGGTTATTCCTGCCATTCACCCATTCATATGAAAGAACATGGCAAGCGCGCATGTGAGACCCCCACGTCCTCATTGTGTGCCTTGCGCTGTCAAATGCCTGCCTGCATGGGGTCTACATCCTAGAGGGAGCAAGGCAGAGGAGGGCGCAGGTGTTGAGAGGAGCTGGAACTTCAGGGGGAGAGGTGTCCTCAGTAAAGGGCCCCGGCAAGGGAGGGAGGGAGGGGGCTGCGCAAAGGCTGAGAACCATGGGGACAGGGAGGGCAGAGAGGGAGGAGGAGAGGAGAGAGAAAGGGAGGAGGAGGGAGAGGGGAAGAAAGAAGAGGAAGGAGAGGAAGGAGAAGGGAGGGAGGAGAAAAGGGAGGAGAAGGGGAGAGGGAAAGGAGAGAGGAGAGAGGAAGAGGAGGAGGAGGGAGAGGAGAGAAGAGAGGGAAGGAGAGGAGAGGAGACAATAGGGAGGGGGAGAGAGAAAAGAAGAGAAAGGGAGAGAAAGGGAGAGGGGGAGGAGGAAGAAAGGAAAAGGGAGAAGAGAAGAGAAAGGGGAGAAAAGAGTAAAAGAGAGGGGAGGGGAGAGAGAAAGAGGAGAGAGGGGAGAAATCACTCACAAAGGTGAGCTCAGCTAGAGAAGGGGCAGAGAACACGCAGGACACAGCAGGCTGGAAGCACAGAGGCGGGAATGGCGGGCAGGAGTCACAGAATGAGCCAGGCCAAGCTGGGCAGAAGAACCCAGCAGCCTGAGAGGAGGGAGCAGAGAGAAGGCCCAGGCCAGCTCTCTTCATAGCCATCCCTAGCAGGGCCCAGACACCAGGAGGGCCTGCAGGTGCAGGCAGAGCCTGAGGGGTGTGGAGCAGACAGGTGGCAGAGGAGGTGCTGGGGTAAGTTGGGAAGGCTGGGGAGTGGAGCTGAGAAAGCTCCTTGGAGAAACACCTCCAGGAGAGGGGCGTGCATGCTAAGGCCAGGTGGCTCAGGGTGAGCAGGAGGACCCAGGCAAGGAGCAAGAAGGGCCACGGTCACTAGAAGGACTTTGTCCTTCACACCTAAAGGGATGATGTGGAAGCCACCAGATGTTTTGATCAAAGCTCACCAGTCCATGGATGTTTGAGGAGGATCTCCGGGGCCAGGGCTGTGGAGGCAAAATTGGACCCTGCAGCACCTTTGGAGGCTGTCTTGACAGGGCACAGTGGAAGATGACCATGGCCTGGGCCAGGCTGAGCAGTTTGTTTACTCCAAGCCGAGGATTTTGAATAAAGTTTTAAGAAGGTTGATTGACAATGCTCTTCCTATAAGATGTTTTTCTTTTAAGTAACTGAAATAATTTTAATTTCTTTAACCAGTATTCACTATACACATTTTTGACATGCAATAAAGTGTTCATATTGCCAGGAGTGGTGGTGCACACCTGCACCTCCCAGTACATTTGGGAGGTTGAGACAAGAGGATCGCAGGCTTGCGGCCAGCCTCAGCAACTTAGCGAGAGCCTCAGTAACTTAGACCCTGTTTCAAAGTGAGAAATAAAATAGGACAGGGGGGTTTATCTCACTCAGAGGTAGAATGCCCCTGTGTTCAAGCCCTGGTACCAAAAAAAAAAAAAGTGTATGTATTAATGTTGGCAGGTAAAGAAACACATTATTTTTGGAAACCAATTTAGCTGTATGTATCAGCAAGCTCAAATGTTCATCTACTAATTGCATTTCTAAGAATCCTAGTGCGACGTAGTGACGATCAAATATAGACACACAGTATTATTTATGATAGTCAAAAACTGCATGGGTAAACTTGGGGTGTGCAGGTGAAGGCACTGATGACATGGGCTCCAGGGACTCTGGGAGTTTCATTGATTTTGGTGACTTTGCTTTGGTGACCAGCACTTGGGGTAAAGACGAAGGAGAGACCTCATTCTGAATTCTCTGAGCTTCAATTATGTGTTGCCAACGTCAGATACATAAATTTTGGCATGTATTTAAAAGGAACCAGGTTCAAGGTCAATCCATAAAAATGAAAGCATTTCGACAGAGGACACTTCCAGCCAAAGACACCAGTGAAGCCAGCATCCGGTCAAAGGGTTTTTATAGGGTCATCGGAAAGAGTAATTCCAACTAAAGCTACAAAACGAGGTCGACCTAATTTTAGGTGGCCAAACCATGAAAAGTTCTTGAATACCAGGATAAAGACATTCGCAGTTTATTTTACAGTTGCAACATTCTGTAAAAGAATTCTCAACAGGAAAATAAAGTTATGAGCCACAGAGTGGTGTGCACCTCTAGTCCCACCTACAGGAGAGGCTGAGGCAGGAGAATGAACCGCGCCCAGGTGCTGGATGCCAGCCTGGGCAACATAGTGAGACATCCTTAAAAACAATGAACCGGCGGACATGATGGCACACACCTGTATCCCCAGGACTTGGGAGGCAGAGACAGGAGCATGGAAGGTTCAGGGATGGTCTCTTAGCAACCTAGCAAGACCTTGTTTCCAAACAAAAACTCAAAGGGGCTGGGGTGTAGCTCAGAGGTAGAATATCCTGGGTTCAATCCCCAGTACCAAAACAGAAAAAAGTCAGGCATTGTGGCATATCACTGTAGTCAAATTATCTGAACCCTATTGACTCTTTACTAAAAAATAATTTTATGTATCTGCACTGATCTTTCAGAAAACACTGTTTGTAACTGTCTGTGAATAAGTCCAGTGATTTTTAAAATGCATTAATCAGACATTTACTAAGGATCCAGGCCCACCAAATTTAATAATAGATATATAAAATAGAATTGTAAGACCACAGGGAAACATATCAGTTTATCCATAATAAAAAAAACTCTTCTGTGGTATCCAATACTATGCATATCTTACAGAGTACTGATTTTTATCAGCCGCTCCAGCTGATCGCTCACTCCCTCTTGGGTACAGACATGCATGCTACTGTTAAGACTGGCAGCTTACCTATGGAACCTGGACATGATTGACTCAAGGTTTTTTAAAAAATCCACTTTGGTTGTAGCTCTGATATTTTTTGCTTTGGTACAGGTTAAATGAGTAAAGCTTGATATCCTCACTCTGGATCCCCCTTTTCTTTTTTAAATCTTTTAAACATTGTTAGTATCTCTTCTAACTTTTGAGGATTCTTGACAAAGATGCTATTTTAAAAACCCAATGACAGTCATAGTTGCATGACTCTGGATATACTAAAACCAACTAAATTATATGCCTCACAAGGGTGAATTTTATGTTACATGGATTGTATCTAATAAAGCTATTTTTCTTTTAAAATCCCACTAAGAATGAATAGTGCCACTATTAACATTCCAGCCTGCAATTAATAATCTAAATAGCTATTGTTCTTCCCAAAGCTATCACTGCTAATGAACATAAACACTAAAAAAAATTAAAAAAATATTTGTTGGGATAAAGTAAAAGGTGTTTGTGGCACAATTAGCTGGTTTTAGTGAAAACTGGGCATAAATACACACTGCAGTTTCACATACAAACCGAACCTAGGAGGCAACTGAGAAAAACAGTTCGTGATAAAAATTGATTATATGTTCATAGATAACTAGATCAATTACATTTTAGTGGAGTCATTTATGGACACATCGTGGCTAAAGTCTAAAGCAACTATTAAGAGTTTAAAGTCTAAGAAACACAATTTTTTTGTGTGGTGGTGGGACTATGGAATAAACTCAGGCATTGAACCTCTGAGTTACAACTCTAGCCCTTTTTATATTTTTGTTTCAAAACAGGGTCTCACTAGGTTGGTTGCTGAGTCTAAGCTGCGGAGGTGTCCTTGAGCCTGCAATCTTCCTGTCACAGCCTCCCAAATACTGGGATTCTGGGTGTGCACCACCACGCTGGCGTCATTTTCTTTTTCATTTACAAAGGAATATGCAATTTTTCTTAGTACTCAAGATTGATTTTTAGGGTACCTATAGGCAATTCTTGATGATTCATAACTTCTGCGGATTGAAAACGTAAAATGTTCCTATGACAGGAAGGTGAATAATTAGTTATACAAGTTCATTATACATTTACAGAATCATAAAAAAAACCCCTGAGTTCCTTTATCATATGAATAGGAGAGTCTCAGAGGAATGGCAGGCACGGCTCAAAGGAACAGCCAGGAAGCAGCAAAGAACAGGAACTGAACACAGTCTAACTCCAGGGCCCACGCCCACGGGGATGCACGAGGAATGCCTCTTATACAGCCGAAAGCGTTTAAAGCCCCCAAAATGTTAACTTTAAATTTGTTTCTCTGCTGGGCATGGTGGCGCATGCTTGTAATCCCAGTACTTGTGAGGCTGACACAGGAGGATCACAGGTTCAGGGCCAACCTCAGCTACTTAGTGAGGCCCTCTGCAACCTAGTAAGACCCCGTTCTGTTTCAAAATAAAGAATTAAAATTAGGGCTGGGGGCACAGCTTGGAGGTAGAATGCCCTTGGGTTCTGAAGCCAGTACCTAAAAAAAAAAAAAAAAGTTTCTCTTCTTCTTTTCTTTTTCTTTCTTTTACTGGGGATTGGACCCAGGGGCATTCCACCTGCAAGCCACACCCCCAGCCTTATTTTACTCTTTATTTTAAAACAGGATTTCCCTAAGTTGCTGAGGCTGGCTTTGAACCTGCAATCTTCCTGTCTCAGCCTCCCAAGTAATGGGGTTACAGGTGTGTGCCACCATACCTGGCTTCTCTTTTTCTTAAAAGAAGAAAAACATTATTTACCTATAAAGCAAGAATCTTCAAGGAACAGAAAACCTAAATGTTACATTTTATGTATGTATGTATTTATTTATTATTTATTTAATGGTACAAGGGATTGAACCTAGTGTCAGTCTATCTCTGATCTACACCCCCAGCTACATTTTATTTTGAAAGAGGGTTTTGCTAAGTTACTGGGTGCTGGCCTCAAATCTGCAATTCTCCCTTCTTGGCCTGCCAATTACTAAGCAAATATTCCCTTTAAAATTTTCTTTTTTTGTGTGTTTGTTTTTGCAGTACTAGGGACTAAACCCAGGGGCATTCTACTTCTGAGCTGCAACCTCAGCCCTATTTTTTAATCTTTATCTTGAAACGGGGTCTCACTAAGTTTGGGAAGGCCTATATAGCTGAGTCTGGTCTTGAACCTGTGATCCTCCTATCTTAGCCTCCCAAGTATGGAATTACAAACATGAGCCACCCTTTCAAATTTCAAAATAATTTTTTTTACCAAATATGATTCTAAATTCAAAATTCAAAATGTCTAAAAAGTACAAACAAAACTACAGAGGGTCAATGCCGGTGAAGATGGGTTTGTAAAGAGTGATTCCTCTGCACCCACCTTTTATTTTTTAATACCGGAGAGAGACGGAAGCTGGGGGCATTCTCTCTCCAAGCTATACCTACCCTCAGCCCTTTTCGTTTCTGGAAACGGGGTCTCCCTAGGCTGCAGAGGGTCTCGCTAAGTTGCTGAGGCTGGCCTTGAATCTGTGATCCTCCTGTCTCAGGCTCTCAACCAAGTACTAGGAAAGTGATTGCCTGGTAGTGCTTGTCTCGTTTTTTCCTTACCTTTAGCCATGTCGTACTCCTTAATCATTTTTAGAAAGTTGGAAATCTCCCTATCTAGTCTCTGTTGACATGCTTGTGCTTTCTGGAAAATAAAGAGAGAGAGAGAGAGAGAATTAAAACCAATTTTTATATTACTTATACTTTTATATTCTATCAAAACTTTTGTCCATACACTGATACCTTGTAAAACTTATTCCTCGTAGAGAGAAAAGAGTGAGAAAAATTTTCCTTAAAAATTGAATATAATTTCACATCTGTAATCCTAATAATTGGGTGGCTGAGACAGGAGGATCCCAGGTTAGAGGTCAGCCTCAGCAACTTTTGAGACCCTGTTTCAAAATAAAAAGTAAAATAGGGCTGGGGGTATAGCTCAGAGGTAGAATACGTCTGGGTTCAATCCTCTGTATCCTTCCAAAATTGAATGCAACCTTTAAATACATATGGATTTGTAAAAGTAAGTATCTAGTTCTAAAAACATTTAACGTTTGCCATATAGGTATATATTGTCATATATATAATACAACTACATTAATTACCTTGTTATACCTAATACACATGAAAAGTGAGATTTCTCTTAGTTCTCAGCTTTAAAGTCTAATTAAATTCATCAAGAAATTATAAAATAAATTCCTTAAGAATATAATTTAATGACTGTTTCTGTTAAAACAAACAAACAAACAAACAAACAAACAAACCAGATGGCCCTAACATTTGGAAGCCAAATTTCCAGCATGAGTTAGACTTCCATCGACCTAACTCATGCTTCCCCCACGTGATAACACCAACAAGGACATTTTCTTATTAATCCAAGCTTACGGAAAGAAGTTAAAGTCAACTAGCGCCAGCATTATTCCGAGTAATTTAAAAGTCCCCCATACTTAGATCCCTAAAAGCAAATAAGTACAGAATTTCACGATGGAAGCTGCATCCAATCTCAGTACAGATTTGGAAGCACAATATGAAAATCAGTGTTGTTCTGAGGCCAGTTTCCTTCTGAAGAGGTGGGAAGATTAAGCAATAAAATTGGAGTTTTAACCTTGCTTGGTTGTGTCACTTGGAAATATTTCGATAAACATCCTTTATAAGTAGCAGCTACACGCCGGCCTGGGTGACTGAGGTGCTGAGGTCTCACGTGGCCTTCTGGAGCTTCCTTCTTTGTTTGCTTTATCTCAGAATATTTTGCTCACCCTAAAAGAAAGCCACTGTGGCTCAGCGTGCCAAGGT
The DNA here is from genome assembly GCF_963383645.1 of Muscardinus avellanarius. Lineage (NCBI taxonomy): Eukaryota > Metazoa > Chordata > Mammalia > Rodentia > Gliridae > Muscardinus > Muscardinus avellanarius. The sequence continues at coordinate 51,218,877 of NC_137803.1, read as the reverse complement.
AACACGGGGGAGCGCCCTCTTCTCCTGTTTCAGCTTATAAATGTTTTAGTGCTTATGAAGTTCAGCTCAAGCACAGAATTATTCATGGCGTCACATTATGACAGGCGACGTTCTCATCTAAATATAATTTTTTTGGTGTTTTGTTGTGGAGAAGAGAAATCCCTAAACTACATAATTTAAAACACCATAAAAAAGAGGATGGGTATATTGGAAGATTCTTTCAGACAGCCTGTGAATGTGGGTTGCGGGCAGGGCAAAGGTCGGCCTGGGAATGCGCTGCCCCACATGCATCGCCCATGACTTACTAATGGGAAATCCTCATTCTCACTCTAGACATGTTTAATATTCTTGCTGATGTGCAGGTCAACACTACCGCTCTCCTTTCTGTAGTGAAAGGTAGCTAGGTACGGTCGAGAGCGGACCGTGAATCTGTAATAAGCAGCACAGCCCCTGACATTAGAATGAAAAGGAGAAAATATCTTCAGTAGCATCATATTAAAATACTTAAATCACATTCATCTTCTATTAGTTATCTGACAGTTTTTAAAAAAAAAGCTTCCTTGATCAATAATTTGCTTAAAAAGGTATATAATAGGTTGGCTGGAGAAGAGCCAGCCTACACATACTGTATTAAGTTGGGCACAAAGTGTTTTCTAAACAATTTAATACTCTTTAACTGCACCTAAAAAGGACACAGAGGTTACTAATGCAATAAAACACATCATTCAATTTGCTATCATCCCCTCATAGTCATTTTTCTTCTTCTTCTTCTTCTTCTTCTTCTTCTTCTTCTTCTTCTTCTTCTTCTTCTTCTTCTTCTTCTTCTTTTTTTTTTTTTTTTTGGTGGTACTGGGGTTCCTGGAAGCCCTTCTACCTCCGGGCTACACTCCCAGACCTATTTTTACATTTTTTTTTTTTAATTTGGAAACAGGGTCTCCTAAGCCAGCGCGTGTAGCTGGCTTCAAACCTGCCTGATCCTCCTGTCTCTGCCTCCCAAGCTCGGGGATTACAAGCGTGCGCCACCACACCTGGCCTTTTATTCTTTATTTTGAAACAGGGTCTAACTTGCAGAGAGCCTCACTAAGTAGCTGAGGCTGGCCTTGAACCTGTGATCCTCCTGTCTCAGCCTCCTCAGTACTGGGATTACAAGGATGCGCCACCACACCCAGCTAAATTAGTCTTATTCTTGAATTCCATACCATGTTTGGGGTATGTATGTTGGGGACACTGTTTTTATTAAGGTTTAATTTTTACTTATTTATTCTACATATATGGGATTCCACTATGAGCAATGTTCTGATGGTAGTTTCAACTTTCCCTAAGCCGCCTAACAAAGCACCTGGCACTGGGATTAAAGCCACTGAGAAGGCCTGAGGACTGAAGGGTCAGTCTCCAGTGACAACGTGGTCTTCCATTCGACTTTCGTCAATGCTGATTCGAGTTACTAATTTTTCCTGAGTTAGGCCAAAGTTAAACTACCTCTTCCTGGCAGTTGTGGCAGCTTGAAACTGTGTATCAGGTAGTGAGGAATGGATAGGGTAGGATGGAGGAAAGTAATTCCTAGCTATTTGCTACAGAAAATCCATAAAAGAAGAAATACAAATGGCCAATAGATACATGAAAAGATGTTCTACATCATTAGCCATCAGGGAGATACAAATTAAAACTACTCTGAGATTCCATCTAACCCCAATCAGAGTGGCAAGCATAAAGAAATCAAATAACAACAAATGCTGGTGAGGATGTGGGGAAAGAGGAACTCTTTTACACTGTTGGTGGGAGTGCAAACTAATTCAGCCATTATGGAGATCAACGTGGAGATTCCTTAGAAAACTGGGAATAGATCCACCATACGATCAGAGAACTACAGTAACATATGCATACCTGTGTTCATAGCAGCACAATTCATAATAGCCAAAATATGGAACCAACCTAGGTCTCCATCAACAGATGAATGGATTGCAAATTATGGGAAATACACACAATGGAATTCTACTCAGCTATAAAGAAGAACAAAATAATGGCATTCACAAGATCAAAAGATCCGGAGAACATTATGTTAAGTGAGATCAGCCAAGCACAGAAAGAGAAGAGACATGTTTTCTCTAATATGCCCAAACTAGGGAGCACTGAGGATACCAGAGGGACTCCAGATGCCCCAATTTCTTTTAAGTTTACCTACTAATCCAAAGCCATGTTGAGGAAATAAGATCAATTTTGTAAATAATTCAGATGATCATGGAGTGTATCAGTCCCGGAGTACCTAATTTCCTTTCACCTGTCTACAGACACCACAGATCAGCTCCTGAATTTCCTTGCAAGGTAAGAATCTAAGGTGCCCTAGAGGCAGTCTACCACAAGCTACAATTCAACACACTTTGAAGCTCATTGCAGATTTGATCTACTCTGAGCCAGCTTCCAGATGTTAAGATCAGAATTAGGACTCACAGAGTTAGCATGCACACTTTGTTGGACGCCTGCAGAGCTTGCAAGTGCTTAATGCTGGCTCAAACCCTTACTGATTCCACAGGTTACTAATACCAGAGTTTCACGGTTTTAAAGTTAGCATATAAACAAGTATTCAAATAAGCAATATATTACATTATAATTTATTTAGTTAATAAGTAAAATATAGCTACAAAATAAAATATAGTTGATATGGATAATTTTTATAATTTGAAAACTATGCTAAAAAATTTTCAAATTTTCATAATTTGAAAACTATGCTAGCCGGGCGTGGTGGCGCATGCTTGTAATCCCAGCATTCGGGAGGCTGAGACCAGAGGATCGTTGTTCACATAGAGCCTCAGCTACTTTGTGAGGCCCTCTGCAACTCAGTGAGACCCGGTTTCAAAATAAAGAATAAAATATGGGGCAGGGGGTGTAGCTCGGAGGTCGAATGCCCCTGGGTTCCATCCCAAGACCTGCAAAAAAAAAAAAAAAAAAAAAAAGAAAGGAAACCATGCTAAAGAAGAAAGCTTTATAGGAAGTTGCAACCAGAAGATGGTAGGTTTGAGGACAGCCTCAGCAATTTAATGAGACACTGTTTCAAGATACAAAATAAAATAGGACTGGGGGTGTAACTCTGAGGTAGAATGCCCCAGGGTTAAATCTCTAGCACTGAAAAAAAGAAGAAAAGGAGGAAGAGAAGGGAAAGAAGAACCGGGAGGAGGAGGAGAGGGAGAAAGAGAAGGGGGAGGGAGAAAGTAGGGGTAGGAAGCTTTAAGGTTTTTAATAGGATGGATATGGTGGTTCCATGACTGTAATCCCAGCTACTCAAAAGGCTGAGAAAGGAAAATAGCAAGTTTGAGGCGAGCCTCCACAACTCAGCAAAACCCTATCTCAAACTTAAAAGAAAGAGAGTGAGAAAAAGAAACAGGGTGGGGATGTACCTTAGAGTACCCTTAAGTTTGGTCCAGTACATCCAAAAAATAAGAAGTAAAAAAGAAAGTTGTTTTAATGTTATACGAATTAGTATGCTTTTATTTTACCTGTAGCTTCCATTAAAACAGCCTTGAAATTACCATAATCCTGGGAAAGATATTGGTTTTATCACTTTGCCTCATACTGAGGGAAGATAAGTAGGGAAGGATTTCTTCTAACTTAGGGAATACCAACTAAATTTCAAAGTATTCAGCATAGCTTTACTATTTACTTGTATAACCTGATTTAGGCCATATTTAAGCCTTCTCTGTTTTCCCAGTTTTAATGTTATTATTCTAAATGCTCTAGTAGGTGTTGCTTTTCTAAAGTTTACTGATCTGAAAATTGCGTATAGTTCTCACAATTCGTATTAGACTTTAAAACAGAAGTACTAGTACGGCAATTCAGGAAAACAACTTCAGCAAAACACAACAGAGCTCCGTGTTTCTAATGTTCCATCACAAATGGAGATTGGAAATTATAAGAGTCAAAATCTCTTTTACATTTAATATTATATGCCTTTGGGTCAATGAAATTTTGTAGGTATTAGCAAACTTAACCTCATTAGACTTGCTGATGTAGAAACATTCAAATTCTTCAACTAATTTATTTAATTTCTATAGGATTACATTTAGTAGGAAAATTACTTTGCTCTGACATAATTATTTAGATTGAAATTCACTCTCCTTTGCGGTTTTTCTTCTTCGAAACCCAATTCGCTTTCACGAACAAGGTACATTTAAAAGGTACAGTCAGAAAACTGATGCCCCTCATCCCACCAAGTAAATACCTATTTCAGGTCAATCATATGAGCTGATATTCCTCAATGGGTAAGGCATTGATGTCACTTCAGAGGAGGGCCTCTTCATTCATTACTGATGCCTTAACTTGCCTCTAAGCAATGCAGTTACGGAATACAAGTGGTTTTAAATGAAACAACTGGCCAGGAAATTTGTCACTATGGTTGCATTATTTAAACTCTAAACTGTACAGTGAAGTCATAAAGGGCGGCCAGTCACACTATGCATGCTCCCCCTACTGGTGGCAGATTTCAAATAGAATGACAAGGTAGTTTTGAATAGAAACCTCCCTACAGGTACAGGTCCACATCCTTAGAACAGATCTAGAGAGACACTTTATGGTATTACCAAGACAGAAACATTATAAATACCAACAGAATGACTAAATAGAAATACTATTTCTATTTTTATCAAAAACCCTAATTTCAAAATGTCACCTCTTAATAAAAAAACATTTTGTATTAAAGCCTGAGTGGCAGAGCTACCCATAAAGGTGGGAATGTGTTCTCTGTTTACCTCTAAGGATTGCTTCAAGTCCACAGCAGAAACCTCATCCTCCTCTTCGTCGTCAGTCAGCTGGTCCTGAGAGCAGTAGTGAGTGCTATAAGCAGAGTGCTCTTCAATGGCTTCCAGCCAGTTCTGAAATAATCCCAGGATTTAAGAAGAACGAAAAGCATTTTACCCAAAGAGATAATATGACCATGATGAAGCTTGACATTGACTTGGAAGAGATAAACGGTATCTCTTCCCTCACTTCCCAAAAAACCAACCCTAATGAAATAATCATGCTGGTCTCATATCCATGGCATGTCTGGATAAAAAAGAATTTTCTACTACATTGTAAAATATCATTCATACTTTTACATAGTCATTAACACTCAAATATGTTATGGAAATTAAATAATGAATAAAAAGTTTTCCATTTAGAATGGCAGGTTCTCAATTCTGTTTCATGCTATTACATAATAATGAAACCAGACATACAATTTTACTATCTAGCGATCAAATTTAAGATAGCCAACAATCGTTCTGATGTTTTAATCTTTATAGTGTTTTGCTTAATCAATGATTGGGGGGGAAAAAGAATGCTTGGCCTAAAAAATGCCTGTCTTACTTCTTCTGAGCATTGATCAGGGACAAATGTTACCATTTTATGAAATGATAGAGTCATGAATTGAATTGTTTAGAGTTCTTTGCAGGGGCCAACGTTACATGCTTTGGAAACTAGATTTCTTTAGCCCTTTAAAGAATTTACCAAAAAAAAAAAAAAAGAAAGAAAGAAAGAAAAGAAAAGAAAATGATAGGTCCATGAATACTGCTTTAATTTGAAGGAATACAGACTCCCTTAAATTACTATCCCATGAATTTCAATCAAGTGAATCCCATTTTCTTGCTATTGTTCAAACCACCACAAAAGCTGAGTTATCAGTATCAGGGCACCCATATTGTAGTCCAAGCTCCACGGCTTTCAAAGTGCAAGGCCTTGGGAGGTCCATTCAGTCCTATAGTCCCATAGTCTTCAGTTTCCTCACTTATAAATTAAGGGGTAAGCTGGGTGTGGTGGTGTACACCTGCCTGCATCCCAGTACTTGGGAGGCTGAGACAGGAGGATCGCAGGTTCAAGGACAGCTTCAGTAAGACTCTCTGTAACCCTGCTTCAAAACAATAAAATAAAATAAAAAGGCTAGGAATGTATTTTGGAAGTAGAATTCCCCTGGGTTAAATCTCCAATACCACAGGTGTATTCATTCGAGTTACCCCTCCATGTCAGTCTGGTATGGAGCTGTACCTATCTTCTGTATTTCTATCTTTTTAATAAACTTCTTTAAATCTTCAAAAAAATAAAAAATAAAAATAAATCTCCAATACCACAAAAATAAATAAATAAATAAGTAAGTAGATTAATCATTAAGGTTTTTTTTCCAAAGGCAACAGGGGCCTTTCACATTCAAAGAATCAAAATGAAAGCAAATTATTAATAGAAAATATCATCTGGTACATGTTGATGAATTAATTCATAGGCCAAATTTTAAATGCTTAATACAAATTCCCATTAAAAAGTACCATCAATATCTTCGATGTTAATATTGAATCTATATTCTGTTTTTCATGTCTTTAAATGTTCTTTAAGTTTTATGAAAGGTTAATGAACCCATAGATTACCTGTCTTGATTGTTGAAGGCTATTCTTAGGAACCCTGAAGCCATGAACAGTGTCATCAAAGCATTTAATAAAGAAGAGACTGCTCTCAGTGGATTTCACCTTGGATTTAAAAAAAATCAGTAAGACAACCACATGTGCTCACACAGAGGTACTCACACACCCGTGTTCACTGTTCACGACAGTCAGTGAGTGGAAGTAATCCAGATGTTCACTGGCAAATGAATAGATAAAGAAAACGTGGAGTGTTTCAGTCTTTTAAAAAGGAGGAAATCCCGTTGCAGGTTATAACACGGACAGATGTTGAAGATATTTCACTAAGTGAAATGCAGGCATGCGCGAGTACCCCACACACTGACATTTCTCAGCCTTAAAAAGGAAGAAATCCTAGCCCATGTTAAAAAAAAAAAAATAGGTAGCCGGGCGTGGTGGCGCACGCTTGTAATCTCCGCGCTTGGGAGGCGGAGACAGGAGGCTCGCGCAGGTTTGAAGCCAGCCACGCTGGCGTAAGAGACTCTGTTTCAAAAATATAAAATACATCTGGGAGTGTAGCCCGGAGGTAGAAGGGCTTCCAGGAACCCCAGTACCACCACTAAAAATAAAAATAAATAGGTAAATAATATTGAGAACATCATGTTGAGTGAGATGAAACAGTCACCACACAACAAATACTGCGTGGTTTCTCTTCTGTGAGGTATCTGAGGTCGTCAAGCTCAGAGACCTCACAGTAGAATAGTCCCTGTCAGTGGCTAGAGGGGAAGTTGAGTTACTCAGTGAGTATGGAAATCCAGTTTTGAGAGGTGCAAAGGTTCTAGAGATCCATTTTATAACAAATAAATATAGTTAAAACTACTAAACTGTACACTTAAAAGTGGTTAAGATAGGTGTGCACATCAGCCCACACCTGAAATCTCAGTACTTGGAAGTCTGAGACAGAAGGATCACATGTTCGAGGCCAGCCTCAGCAAATTGGTAAAGGCCTACTTCAAGAATAGGGTGGATATGGTGGTACATGCCTGTAATCTCACTACTTGGGAGGCCGAGTTAGGAGGATCACAGGTTCAAGGCCAGCGTCACCAACCTAGCCAGGTCCCTCGGCAATTTAGCAATATCCTGTTTCAAAATAAAATAAGACTGGGAACATAGCCCTGAGGTAGAATGCCTCTGGGCTCAACTTCCAACTAACTAACTATCTAAATAAATAAAACAGCTGGGCATGGTGGCACATGCCTGTAATCCCAGTACTTGAGAGGTCGAGACAGGAGGATTCTAGTTTCAAAGCCAGACTCAGCTATTTAGAGAGGCTTCCAGCAACTTAGCAAGATCCTATTTCCAGATAAAAAATAAAAATAGGGCTGAAGATGTTGCGTAAAGGTAGACTGTCCCTGGGTTCAATCCCTAGCAACACACACACACACACACACACACACACACACACACACACACACAAATGATTAATTAATTAAAAATAAAAAGGGCCTGCTGGGGGTGGTGGTGCACTCATGTAATCCCAGCATTCAGGAGGCTGAGACAGGAGGATCGCGGTTTGTGGCCAGCCTCAGCCACTTAGTGAGGCCCTTTGCAACTCAGTAGACCCTGTTTCAAGATAAGAATAAGAAATAGGGCTGGGGGTGTAGCTCAGAGGTAGAATGCTCCTGGGTTCCATCATCAGTACTGCAAATAAATAAATAAATAAATAAATAAGTAAGTAAATAAATAGTGCCCTAAATGAATAACCTAAGCTTCTACCCTGAGAAACTAGAATGTGAACAGAAGCCACCTCCTGGGAGTCATTCCATGAATACTATTGTACTGAGATATGATTCATAGAGATAGGGTAGAAGTAGACAATGTGTAAGAATTTAAAAGTTATAAAATAAGCTGAGACGTAACGTGGCAGAAGCTAATCAGTTCCACAAATATCTTAAAAGTACAAGGGGTTTAACCTGTTTTCTTTTTGTTCCACAGAAGACAAGCTTGAGAGAAAGCCCTCATATGAATAAAAACCTTGGTGCTCGGAGAGGCATCAGTGGCGGGAACGGAGAGCGGCCTGGGTCTCACCACAGCGGCCCGGAGCGCCATCAGAGAAGGGCCTAACGAGAAAGGGGGGCAGTGGAGGGGCACTGAAGGGCTGGGTCCTGCGTCCCCTGGTTGACCGAGCCAGTGGCAACCCGCTTCCGAGGGAGCTCAGACAAAGGCAGGCGTGCGTGCTGAGGGGCAGACAGCCCACAACCCTGACCCTGACGCTCCTGCAGCAAGACACGAGAAAGGATGTCTGGGCGTCTCCAAACATGACAGTAAAGCGGCTGGAAGTGAATACTGAGAAGCTGAGACTCCTGACTCTGACAGTCTCTAAATTTTACTTTAGTGAGGTTGGTGGTGAAGTGTTGTATGGATGAAACCTTCTGTGAACTGTTCCTGTCCTCGACCCCATTCCCCCCAGCCCCCGCCTCAACCCTCCCGCTATTTTACTGGTTTCTCTCTTCATCTAACTAACGTGCCTTTTGCTTCCTATTTTTGTCCTAACTTCCACATATGAGAGAAAACATATGGCCCTTGGCTTTTTGAGACTGGCTGATTTCAGCATAACACTTTCTAGTTCCATCCATTTCCCTGCAAACGACATCATTTTCTTCTTCTTTGGGGCTGAGCAAAATTCCATTGCGTGTGAAGGAAGGGAGGAAGAGGAGTCCACAGAGAAAAACACACTGAGTGATGTGTGCATTTAGACTTGTGTCACTTTGAATTTCATTATAATGTATAGTTACATGGCATCAGTAAAAGTATAAAAAGTTTGTTTAACCCCAGAAAAACTGTCATTATCCAGATCTGCCCATGTCCAAAGACACACATATGCACACACACAGACACACATGCACGCACACACACACCACAAGCTAAAAGCTCTGTACAGATGTTTTTGGATCATCGACACGACAATATGTGGAGATAAAAGTTGATTATACACATATTTTTTAGAAAATAGATATTCTCCAACTTCACTTGTTCTCAAATGTAAATAGATACAAGAGCTTTCTGCACCGTTGCATACATTTCGAGATTTCTCCATTTGGGCAAACATCTGCAGAACTGATGTCATGGTGGACACAAAGCCCGCGCCTCCTCTTACCGTGCACGTGGCCTGAGTGAGGTGTTTGCAGCCCTGGCGATAAACGTGATGAGCCGCATCGAGCCTTCAAAGAAAACATTACAGATCATGACAAAGGGAAAGTGAAAACACTTCAAGTCTCACTATTTATACTGGGATTTAATAAGCATAAAGATCAGAACACTTACTGTTTCCTATACCACGACAGAACTCCATGTTCTAACACTACCCAGAATAATCTCCAGCCAAAAAATCTGGAACTCTGCAGGGAAAAAAACGACAAAGATTTCCCGGGCTGACACAAGAGGATTCAAATACTTGGCTGATGAGAAGGAATTATGTTCTGCCAGTTACACGTGAGCCTTTCGTCTAGACAGTATAGTGTTGAACAATGAAACAATGATCAAGCATGAACTCGGGTACTAAGTAATGTAAACACATCACCCACTACAGGGGCAGGACCAGAAGAAACGCCCCGCCCACAAGACCAACAGTGATGCAGCTTATGGTAATGAAATTATTGTTGGGGAATATTTACAGAAGATGTACCAGTTGTAGGCCTCAGGGACAATTTCCTCAGATTCACAAATAAATGTCTAAAAGAAGAAAACTATCATCATCGGTGTTGTTGTTGTTATTATCATCAGTATTTTAGGGAATGAGCCCAGGGACATTCTACCTCCAAGCTGTACCCGCACTCCTTTTATTTTGTTGTTTATTTTGAAACAGAGTCTCACTAAGCTGCTGAAGGCCTATTGCTGAAGCTGGCTTTGAACCTGCAATCTTCCTATCTCAGCTTCCCAAGGACTGGGATTATAGGTGTGTACCACCATGCACAGCTCAAAGTTTATTTTATATAACATATATGCACATAAATATAGAGAGGGATTTTTTACAAATGCAAAAAAGATTATGTGTTCTAATATGGTTCATTCTATAAAACAATTCATTCTGAATTCCAAAGAACAAACTTTCAGAATAAGAATTTTATGTGTGTATTCCATGATAACTCAAATATTAATTTTCTTCCATGTTATCCATGATTTTTATGTTCATAAAAAAGTAGTGCTACAGTTCTATGATTTACTGAGAAAAAATATATTTTCCTTTCTTCCTTTTTGTAGAAAACTTAGTCACCTAAGAGTATTAGACCACTGACATAAAACAGTGACCAGGGAATACCTCTTGAAGTCTAACAGTATAAAAATGGTTTACATTGTAGGATCTAAGAATGATTATACCATACAGGCAATTTATGATGGGGCTATATTCCAATAAACCCACCAGGAGTTGAATATATTGTAAATCAATAATATATTTATAGCTGGGCATGGTGGCACACCTCTATAATCCTAGTACTTGGGAAGCTGAGTAAGGAGGACAGCAGGTCCAAGGACAACCTCAGCAACAGAATGAGACTCTCCAGCAACCTAGCAAGACCATTTTTCAAGACCAAAAATAAAAGGCGTGTGTAGTTCAGAGGTAGAATATCTCTGGCTCAATCCTCAGTACCAAAAGTAAATACATACATACATACATACATACAATCACTTAAGTGCTGGGTACGTAGTTTAATAGTAGAATGCCTGCCTTGCATGAGGCTTGAATTTCAGCCTCAGCACCGCAAAAAAAGCATTTATTTAATACACCAAACCTATCCAACATCATAGCTTATCTATCCCTGCTTTAAAGCTGCTCAGAATACTCACATTAGCCTAGAGTTGAAGAAAACCATCTAATAGAAAGATAATACTAATACTTTATTTTGTAATAAAGAGCTACAGGCTGGGGTTGTAGCTTGATGGTAAAGTACTTGCCTAGCATGCACAAGTCTGGGTTCCATGTCCAGCACACACACACACACACACACACACACACACACACACACACACACACACACACACGTGTGGTATGCATGCTTGAAATCTCAGTACTAGGGAGGCTGAGGCAGGATTTCAGGTTTGAGGCAGGATTGCAGGCTCCACAATTTTACAAAGACCCTGTTTCAAAAATAAAACTGAAATAGGTCTAGGGATGTAGCTCAGTGGTAGAATGTACCTGGGTTTAATATCCAGTACTGCAAATAAATAATAACAAAACATAGTATCTGCAATCCACCGACAATATGGCACCCTGTACAGTTTGGGTTATTTCACATGGTGCTGACATAGGATACTAGGGGCTGCAGCTTGTCACCCCAGCCCAACTTCACACGGCAAAGCATACTGCTAGCCAGAAAAGAGATCAAAATTAAAATTCAAAGTATGGTTTCTACTAAATGAATGTCTTTTTAACACCATTATAAGTTGAATAATGGTAAATCAAACCATCCTAAGTCAGTGATCAGCTGTACTTCAAAAATGACTGAAAAATGGTCTTAATGGAAATGAGATACCTAAGAACCCTTCTTTTCTGTTTTACAATTAAAAAACCATACCAACCTACCTTCCAGAGAGGGCCTTCATATCGTTTCAATGCTTTGTAGATGACCTATTAAAAACAGATTTCATTAAAAAGGTACCGATTTATTTCAAGCATTCAGAATATTTTTCTAAAAATTGCTATCTAATTTCAACCATCGCCAGTGTGATGACACACACCTATTATTCTAGAACTTGGGAGGCTGAGATAAGAGGATCAAAGTTTGGTGGCCAGCCTCAGCAACTAGGGAGACACTCAACAACTTAGTGAGATCCATTTCAAAATAAAAGAAAAAAGAAGGGAGAATGTCCCGGGGTTCCATCCTCAGTCCTAATAAATGAGTAAGTTAGTTGATTAATTAACTTAACCTATGACTACATACCTTGTTGCCAGTAAGAACGTGTTTCATTTCAGCACTCTGGGCGAGGTCAAGAGGTTTCTGGTCTGTGTAAAACACAAGGAAAGGAAGAAGATCCGCCATGAGCTCAAACGCGCTACAAAATCGGGGCCACGACTGCCACATTGTGGTCCCCCACCTTTCCATCAGTAACACCTTTTTTCCCCAAAACCATCACCTACTGGCGGTTGCCATTTTAATTCTCTGTGGCCTCCTTCTGGTAGATATTAAGCCAATAAATCAGATTAACCTCAGAACACGTTGTAACATTCTGAGATCAGACTTTCTGGCCTTAAATCACTCTTAGATTTCCGTATCATGTTCCTATGACTGCCATAACGTCACAAGGAACAGCAGCTTAAATAATAGGAACGTCTGTCTAACAGTTCATCTAGTTATATAAACCTTATATAAACGTATCTGACCGTTGATTACTTAACTGTGTTATAAATGTCAAGCATGTGGCCGGTACTGACCATCTTTATGTCCGTTTCTTTTTTTTATTTTTATTTTTTTATTGATGCATTATATTCATACATCGAATGGGGGTAGAAAACTTGTGTGTACATGTACACATCACTGATTTAACCCCTACCCAATTCCCACCCTATTTCCTCCCCGTCCCTCTTCCCTTGCTTGGCTTAATGGTTGACTTTGATATGTTTATATGTCCGTTTCTTCTGAGAGCCCGTTAGGGGCCAGTGGCCTGCTTAGGCAGTGAGGATTTACAGGGAGCAGGACAGAAAGACCTGGGCTGGGCAGGAAGGAGAGCACAGAGGAAGGGCAGAAACAGGACATAATGACAATTCAAATGGACTGACAGGTAATAATCCATGACATGCCAAAACTTTTTAAAAGATAATTTGACAAAGAATGGCCGGCATAAACAATTCAGATTGGAGGCTGAGGGGCTGATCTTAGAAGGGTCTCTGAGGAAGGAATGTCTAAATTGAAAAGAGAGACCCAGCCTTGTGCAAACACAGGGGAAGGGCATGCCAGTGGGAAGAACCACTAATGCAAAGGCCCTGAGGTAAGCAGAAATGAGTTCGTGTGCAAGAGATGGAGTGGGAGAGGCCATACCACATACAGGCTCTACAGGCCAGAAGTTAGTGAGCCAGCTCAAGGAGTTTGGCTTTTAACCTAAATATGATGGAAAGTCACTGCAGGGTTGTAACTATTCAAGTAAGATTTGACTTATGTTTAAAACTGCCAAATGTTTTTAAAATGTACAACTGGGGAAAAGTGAACTTTAGTTGCTTTATGATTTTAATAAATTACTCAAAAAATTTTTTTGGTACGGGGGATGGAACCTAGGGGCATTCTACCTCTGAGCTATACCTCCAGCTCTATTTTTATTTTATTTTGAAACAGGGTCTCATTAAGTTGCAGAGGGCCTCACTAAGTAGCTGAGGCTGGCTGCTAACCCGCAATCCTCCTGTCTCAGCCTCCCAAGTACTGGGATTACAAGTGTGCGCCACCACGCCCAGCTTTCCATTATTATTGTTGTTGTTGTTTTTATTATTATTATTTTTATTTTTATTTTTATTTTTATACCATTGTGTTTCTGAGGGTGTGTGTGTGTGTGTGTGTGTGTGTGTGTGTGTGTAACTGGAGATTGGAGCCAGGATTGCTTTACCTGTAAACTACACCTCCAGCCTGATTTTAGTTTTTATTTTGAAACAGGGTTTTGAAAAAATTCAACTAAGTTATCAGACACAGGCCTTGGACCTGGGAGCCTCCTATCTCAGCCTCCCTAGTGCTGGGATTACAGGCATGTGTCACCCACCACTCCTGTCTTGCTTCTATATCTTAATAGCTCTACTGAGATACAAATTCATATACCATAACATTTACCAACTTAAAGTATACAATTAGTTCTTAATATGTTCACAGAGTTGTAAGATTATCACGTGGTTACTATTTTTTAGAAGTCATTATCTCATTATTACTATTGCACTGAAATATTTACAGATAAAATAGCATGCTATCTTGAACTGCTTCAAAATAATGCAAAGAGTGGGAAAAGATAAAAATTAAGAGCACCAGCCGGGCTTGGTGGCGCACGCTTGTAATCCCAGCATTCAGGAGGCTGAGACAGGAGGAGAACGGTTCACAGACAGAATCAGCTATTTAGTGAGGCCCTCTGCAACTTAGTGAGACCCTGTTTCAAAATGAAGAATAAAAAATAGGGCAGGGGGTGTAGCTCAGAGGTTGAATGCCCCTGGGTTACATCCCCAGACCCACACCCACACCCACACCCAAACAAAACAAAACAAAAATTAAGAGCAGGCATTAATGGCAATTCCTAAAAGAGAATGAGGCACATATCAATTAATTACTGATTAACTATTTTATGCTTTTAAGATTTGATAATTTGCTATAACCCCAGCCCTATTTTTTTCTTTTTTTTTTTTTTGTGTGTGTGTGTGTGGTACTGGGGGTGGAACCCAGAGGCTTTCTACCTCCAGGCTATACTCCCAGACCTTTTTTATATTTTTATTTGGAAACAGGGTCTCACTAAGTTGCTGAGAGCCTCACTAAGTAGCTGAGGCTGGCTTCGAACCCGTGCGATCCTCCTGTCTCAGCCTCCCAAGCACAGGGATTACAAGCATGCGCCACCACGCCCGGCTTAACCCCAGCCTGATTTTTTATTCTATATTTTGAAAGAGGGTCTCACTGAGGTGCAAAGGGCCTCAGTAAGTAGCTGAGGCTGTCCACGAACCATATTCCTCCTGTCTCAGCCTCCCAAATGCTGGGATTATAAGCATGTGCCAGCACACTCAGCCTTTTTATTTTGAAATAAGTTCTAAGTTGCTGAGGCTGGCCTCAAACGTGCAGTCCTCCTGCCTCAGCTTCCTTAGGTGCTGGAGGATTGTAGGCCTGTGCCACCATGCCGAGCTACAATAATGCCTTTTGTTTTTGTGGTGCTACAGCTTGAACCCAGGGGCGTTCTGCCTCTAAGCTACACCCCCCAGCCCTATTTTATTTTGAAACAGGGTCTCATTAAGTCTCTTGTGTTGTGTGTGTGTGTGGGGGGGGGGGGGTTGCTAATGTCCTGAAGCTGGCTTTAAACCTGTGATCCTCCTGCCTCAGCCTTCCAAGTACTGGAATTACATGCATGCACCACCATGCCTGGCTTACAATAATATTTTTTTAAAAGGTAATCATTGCCGGGCGTGGTGGCGCACGCTTGTAATCCCCGGGCTTGGGAGGCGGAGACAGGAGGATCGCGCAGGTTCGAAGCCAGCCTTGCTGGCTTAAGAGACCCTATTTCCAAATAAAAAATATAAAATAGGTCTGGGAGTGTAGCCCAGAGGTAGAAGGGTTCCATCCCCAGTACCACCACCAAAAAAAAAAAAAAAAGGGAATTATGGCTGCTGGGTTGAATATGTTTTATATGTGTGGGCAACAGAAAAGCAGAAATACTAGTTATAAAGCACTAGCCACAGTACAGGCCAAAGACACTTGTGGCCTTGACTTGAGAATCAGTAAAAGAGACAGTTTTAAATATGGAGAAGCCTGTGGGTTTGAGATATATTTTTGAAGTTAGATTTATAGGACTGCTAACACATAAAGCTGGGACTAATAAAAAATTACTTCTAATGAGGAAAGGACTTTAAAAAAAAAGTTAACCCAGAAATCAGTTCTAGTTATTTACCTCGCACAGAGAAAGGTGCTTTGGAAAAGTCTGCCAGTTCCATCATTTTCATTCTATCGGCACAGCACTTTTGAAAAACTATTCCTTTAGGCACAGAAATATTTCGCAGAATTCTGCTCTAATCCCCAAAATAAAATCTGAGCTCCTGCCAACTAGATGAAACCCCAGGACAGAGCCTTGTTCCTAGATTCAGTGTCTAAAGTGCCTGGCACATGGGAAGAATTCAATAAAATATATTTTGAACTAGAAGAAATAGCTTCCTTACCTACCGGAGCTCCGTAACCGATCATTTCAAAAATGTGCTCCAGTTCTCATCCACAACAAAACTGAGTAAAAAATAAGACTGACAGGACATTTAGCACTGAGCATGATACACATTTGTCCCTTAATAGAAGAACTCAGTAAAGATGCCATTTCTACTCTAATTGATTTATATAGAATGCACTTGTAATTAAATTCCAACAGTACTTTTACCAAGAACCTAAGAACATTATTTTAATTGCCATCTGGAAGAATAAACAGATACGTATGTCAAAGAAAATCTTTAAAAACAAGAGTAATATGGGGGAAACTTATCAGATATTAAAACAACCATTAATCCAGGTGTGGTGGTGCATGCCTGTAATCGTAGTACTTGGGAGGCTGAGATGGGAGGTTCACTGGTTTGAGGTCAGTCTCTGAAACTTAGGCTCAGCACCTTACTAAGACTCTGTTTCAAAATAAAAATAAAAGGGCCGGGGAAAAACACCCAAACAATCATTAAAAGTGCAGTCCTGGCAAAGGAGGAGAGAGATGAGACAATTAAAAAAAAAAAAAGAAATTCTTCTAATGTATGAGATAGGTTAACAAAACAACGGAAAGCAAAAGGTTGCTTCGGTGTGGGACTCAGGTCAGCTCTCCGGCTCAGGACCCCCCACCCTACCCACACAGCGCCCAGCCCTGGTCAAGCTCCGGGCTCCTCCCCGCTCGCCAGGCTCCAGGTGCCTGGCAACACTGCTCCTCAAAGCAGCCCAGCTCTCCCCACTCAGCCTTCAGCTTGCTTTCTCTGGACGCTCTCCTGCCAGCTCTGGGGAGGTCCCCGCTCAGCTCAGAGTTGCTGCATGGAGCCCCTTTTCTGCGGCAACAGCCCCGTCCTGCTGCGGTTACCCTCCAGTTCTGCAGTCCTTTTTTATTTTTCTGCGCCTCACTGCCTCAACAGCAGATCTGTATTTAGTTTTTGTCTGTCTTTCAACAAAATATAAGCCCCAAGAGACCTGGGTGCAGTGGTGCACACCTGTAGTCCCAGCTACTCTTGAGGCTGATGCAGGAGGATCCCTTGAGCGCAGGTGTTTGAGGCAGGCTGGACAGTGTGGTAAGATCCCATCTCCAAAAACACAGAGCTTGGAACACAGAAGTTGCTCAGTACGTGCTGAATAAACGGAGGAGTGTGATTAGAGTAAACTTCCAGAATAGCCCGGCGTGGTGGTGCACGCTTGTAATCTCGCTTGGGAGGCGGAGAAAGGAGGATCACACAGGTTTGAAGCCAGCTGCGCTGGCTAAGAGACCCTGTTTCCAAATAAAAAATATATATATAAAATAGGTCTAGGAGTGTAGCCCGGAGGTAAGAGGGCTTCCAGGAATGCCAGTACCACCAAAAAAAAAAAAAAAAAGTAAACTTCCAGAATAAAGAAGTGAATACTTATAAGCTCTTCTAAGTTCTACCTCAGCTCAGAAGTCTTAGAAAAATTAAAGAGAATCAACAAATTTGATTAAAAATGTAAAACCACCACATCTTAAGAAAGGCCAGTGTGTGTGTGTGTGTGTTACTGGGAAATGAACCAGAGGCATTTTACCTCCAAACTACATGCCCCCAGCCCTATATTAATTTATTTATTCACTCACTCATTCATTCCTTTTTTGGTACTAAGGATTGAGTCCACAGGCATTCACCTCCAAACTACATCCTCAGCCATATTTTTTATTTTGAAACAGTCTAAGTTGCAGAGGGCCTCACTAAGTAGCTGGGGCTGGATGTGAACCTGCGATCCTCCTGTCTCAGCCTCCCAAGTACTGGGATTACAAACATGTGCCACCACATCTGGCCCAATTTTATTTTTTGCTTTGAAACAGGGTCTTGTTAGGTTACCAAAAGTCTCACTACTTGCTGAGGCTGTCCTCAAACATGTGATCCTCCTGTCTCAACTCCCAAGTACTGGAATTACACATGTGTACCACTATGACCAGCTCATACTAGAAAAATTTTAATGTAAAAATGTGGAAGTATAATCCCAGCATTCGGGAGGCTGAGACGAGAGGATCGCGGTTCGCGGACAGCCTCAGCTACTTAGTGATGGCCTTTACAACTCAGTGAGACCCTGTTTCAAAATAAAGAATAAAAAATAGGGCAGGAAGTGTGTCTCGGAGGTCAAATGCCCCTGGGTTCCATCCCCAGACCCACATACACAAAAAAATATGTTAGTAGCCATATATATATATATATATATATATATATATATATATATATATATATGTCTTATCACTAAATTTTGGGTGAATTATTGCTATATCCACATGAAGTATTCTCCAGAGGGTGAGCTATGAGGAATATGTACTTTCAGGGACAATATGACACAAAGTGCTGATGCTTGATAAAGTAGTATTGCGCCAGGCACGGTAACCAGTGCCCGTGATCTCAGTACTTAGGAAGTTGAGACAGGATTGGACAGGATTGAAGCCAGCCTCAGTAATTTAGCAAGGTCCTCAGCAATTTAGTGAGACCCTGCTTCCAAATTAAAAATAGGGCTGGGGATGTAGCTCAGAGGTAGAATGTTCCTGGGTCCAATCTCCAGCGCCCCCCCTCCTCCCACACACATTTCAACCCTATGTACAATTTGTGAACTAAAAGAAGCATCCGCACCCTGAAGCGTTAGCCAGCCCACACCCTCCCCCATGCTGTGAGAGGTCCCCCCTGCCACACCCCAGCAAGAAAGCTTAGCAGCCATATCTGTGCCCTACAGCCTGGCCCCAACTGTCCCAATGACTTCAGTGTCAGACACGAAACACAAATGGTGACTGTTAGATTATCTCTCACTGAAATTAAACTGAGGTCAAGAAATGTGTGCCTAGACGGGCGTGGTGGCGCACGCTTGTAATCCCCGCGCTTGGGAGGCTGAGACAGGAGGATCGCACGGGTTCGAAGCCAGCCTCAGCTACCTAGTGAGGCTCTCAGCAACTTAGTGAGACCCTGTTTCCAAATGAAATATGAAATGGGTCTGGGAGTGTAGCCCAGAAGTAGAAAATCTCTGGGTTTCACCCCCAGTACCATAAAAATAATAATAATAAAAAAAGAACTGTGTGCATATGGGTGCACAAACACAAGTGCTCTACCCCTGAGCTACGTCCCCATCTCTGTATTGTCATGGTAATATGTAACCTTCCTTTTACTTACATTCTTTAGTTAAAACCCATCACTTAAAACTTTATAAAAATTATTTTAGCCGGGCATGGTGGCACATGTTCTTGGGAGGCTGAAACAGGACGATCACAGGTTTGAGGACAGCCTCAGAAAATAGTGAGACTCTCGTCAACCTTGCTTCAAAATAAACATAAAATAAGACTGGGGGTATAGCTCAGAGGTAGAAGACCCCTGGATTCAACTCCTGGTACCACAGCGGGGAAAAATCTATTTTACAGGGCTGAGAATATAGCTCAGTGGCAGAGCATATGACTGACACGTGTGAGGCCCTGGGCTCAATCCCCAGAAACAACAAAATAAACTCTACTTTAACATGAAACATATGCCAGGCATGGTGGTTCACACTTGTAATCCCCGCACCTGGGAGGCTGAGACAGGAGGATTGCACAGGTTTGAAGCCAGCCTCAGCTACTTTATGAGGCTCTCAGCAACTTAGTGAGACCCTGTTTCCAAATAAAGTAAAAATAGGTCTGGGTGTATAGCCCAGAGGTAGAAAGCCTCTGGGTTCCACCCCAAGTACCACAAAAAAAAAATAAAAATAAAAATAAAAAAAAATGAAGGAGTATTTCATTCTCAGAGGTAGAATGCCCCTGGTTCAATCCCCAGCACCACAAAACATGAAACATTAGCAGCTAAAAGTCTTTGGACGTTTCGAGTATAGGTGATTGTACATGTCTTTGGTGACTTATAAATGTTTAGTTTTGCAAATAAAAAATGCTCTTAAACAAGGCATATAAATAGATAAGAAGGACCTATACTAGTCCAAAGACACAACAGAAGCCAGGCATGGTGGTGTGCACCTGTAATCCCAGTATTTGGAAGGCCGAGGCAGGAGGATCCCAGGTGACCAGCTAAGCAGTTAAGTAGTTCAGAGGTAGAATGCCCCTGAGTTCAACCCCCAGTACCAAAACAAAAGCAACATATTTTAAAATGTTTATTAAGGGTTCCGGATGAAGCTACAGGTCAGTAACTCATCTGTACTCAGGGGTGTTTTCGTTTAGCCCCTGTGGGCACATGTAGTTCCAGCTTTATCTATTTTAGTATTGTGCAAAGAATAAGCCACAGCAGGTTTGAACAGGCCTCGCTCTCACTATTTAAAGTAGAGCTAAAATAAACATCATAGTACATATCCGCTTATATTCATGTAAATTTTTTCATGTGGATGAATTTTAATCTAGATTTTTATATCTCTATCTGAAGACTTTAGTCACATGCTTTTTTACCATCTGCACATTTTTTTATTTTTTATTTTTTTGGTCTGTACTGGAAATTGAGCCTAGGAGCGTTCTACCTCTGAGCTACACCTCTAGTCCTATTTTATTTTTTATTTAGAATCAAGGTCTCACTAAATTGAAGCCGTAATCCTCCTGTCTCAGCCTCCCAAAACCTGGGATTACAGGCATGCGCCACAGTGCACAGCTTGTACAGCTTCTTTAGTCAAGCATTTGAACCTTTTCAAAATCGGGCTGTTTACCTTCCCATTAAGTTATGAGGGTTTATTATATAGCCTACATACAAGTCTGCTGTTATATGTTATATAGATAGATAGATAGAGATGTTATATATATATAGATAGATAGATAGATAGACATCTCTAAGATTTTTCTCTTATACAACAACTAGCATTTCTATTATTATTATTATTATTATTATTATTATTATTATTATTATTAATTTTGCAGTCCCAACCCAATTTTTCATTCTTTTTTATTTATTTATTTTTTTGGTGGTACTGGGGTTCCTGGAAGCCCTTCTACCTCCGGGCTACACTCCCAGACCTATTTTAACATTTTTATTTGGAAACAGGGTCTCCTAAGCCAGCGCACGAGGCTGGCTTCGAACCTGCGTGATCCTCCTGTCTCTGCCTCCCAAGTGCGGGGATTACAAGCGTGCGCCACCACGCCCGGCTTTTCATTCTTTATTTTGAAACAGGGTCTCACTGAAGAGTTCGAGATTGCCCACCTTCCCAAATAACGGAGAGTACACAGGGACGTAATTCCAAGCAGGGTTTATTGCTGCAGCGTGTTCCTCACCGGCAAGGGGCCTTCCAGGACCGACGGCACTCACCCGTGGGGAGGAGTCAGTCGTGGTCCGGCGGCCCCTAGCCTCTGGGTTCCCTCTAACTTTATAGCCGGAGTAGGGGGTGGGCACACACACCAGAGCCCGCCAAAGAGAAGCCCGCAAAAGATACATCCAATCAATTAAACTGGTAAACAGGTACAACCACTAAGTTTAAAGCAATCACACATCCATTTGAATTACAGCAAATGGTTTCACAGAGCTGCCTCCCTAAGTCATTGCCCGCCAAGGGTCTCCTTTGTCTTCCCTATGGGGGGATGTGCGCCCGTGCTTCAGGAGCCGCCCCTAGCTGGCAAATGTTTCCCGTCAGATAACTTTTATGGCTTCCAACATTCCTTCCGTATTATCCCTGTCTGAAACAAATGGCTATCTCCTCTGCTTGGACAAGCGGCTATCTCTTGACACTTATCTCCGGTACCTCAGCCAGGGTCTTAAGCAGGTTATAACAGAAGTAAGAAGTTTGCCCATTTATTCAATTCATTGCTTACACAAACTGCTACCTTCTTATCCTAACCTTATATAATATTCCCTTAACTCTAATATCGGTAAGGGCTTCCTTAACTAAAACCTCAGGCTGGGGAAGGCTTTTCTTCCTGCATTCCTACATCACTAAGTTGCGGAGGGCCTAAGTAGATAAGGCTGTCCTCGAACCTGTGATCCTCCTGTCTCAGCCTCCTAAGTACTGGGATTATAAGCCTGGGCTAGCATTTGCAATGTCTTTTATAAAGTAAAACTTACCAACTTTGACAAAGCCCAATAGCAGTATTTTATTTTTGTGTCATATTTAAGAAATCTTTGCCTAACCCAAAGTAAGATTTTCTATGCTTTCTTCTCTATTTTTATGAGTTCAACTCATATTCATTTCTGTGATTTGTTGAGAGTTAAGTTTTACATATGGCATGAGGTCAGCTTTGCATACTGCTATACAACTTTTGCAATACTACTTGCTGAAAAGCTTATGCTTTTCCCACTGGCTTCTCTCCTGTGTGTGTGTGTGTGTGTGTGTGTGTGTGTGTGTGTGTGAGAGAGAGAGAGAGAGAGAGAGAGAGAGAGAGAGAGAGAGAGAGAGAGAAACAGGAGACACTGGGTATTGATCCTACCTCTAAACTATACCCCCAGACTATATTATTGATAGATTGTGATTTTTGTGGTACTAGGAACTAAACCCAGGGGCCTTTGATCTCCAAGCTATAAGACCTTTTCATTTGTTTTAAAACACGGTCTCACTAGGTTACTGGGAGTTTCCTTATGTTGATGAGGCTGTTTTCTCATCTACAATCCTCCTTTCTCAGCCTCCCAAGTGCTGGGATTACAGGTGTGGGTTAAAATGACCAGTTTATTTTTTTTACTTTGAAACAAGGTCACCAGGTTGCTGAGAATCTTCCTATGTTGTGAAAACCTGAAATCCTCCTGTCTCAGCCTCCCAAGTACTGGGATTATAGGCATGTGTCACCATGTATGGCCTATTTATTTTTAAGACAATACCACACTGTTCTAGAATAAGGTAATCGAAATCTCCAGCTTTATTCTTTTTCAAAGCACTTTGAATATGCTAGGTTCTTTTTATTTCCATATAAAATTTATGATCAATTTTTCAGTTATTAAAATTATGCTGAGAATTTTTATCAGGATTATACTGAATCATTTGATCAATTTAGGGAAAACGGATACCTCAATAATGTTGTTTTCCAATACCTGAAAAATAGTACATTTTTCCATTTATTTAGTAATCTTTTTTTTTTTTAACAGTACTGAGGATGGAACCCAGGGCTACCTCTACCCCCCAGCATTATTGTTTTTATTCTTTTTATTTTGAAAAAGGGTCTCACTGAGTTGCAAGGGGCGTAAGTAGCTGAGGCTGTCTGTGAACCATGATCCTCCAGTCTCAGCCTCCCGAATGCTGGGATTAGAAGTGTGCGCCACCACACCTGGCTCCTGTTTTGTGGTTTTTAGTGTACAAGTCTTGTACATCTTTAACCAAGTTTCTCCCTAAGTATTTCATAAAATTTTTTAAATGCTTTTATTGGTGCATTATCGTCTCACATCATACTCATGTTGACAGTGACACACATGCACACAGCCCCTGGTGACCCCCCCCCCCCGCTGCCTCCCCAGCCCACGCCTCTCCATACAGAGTCCTGAGATTGACACTGGTATTTTCACATATGTACACATAGTTGATAATAATAATTTCATTAATTAACCTCAGTCTTACCCCTCCCCATCCCTTAGACCACCTTCCTAAATTTTAATGTTGCAAATGAACTGCTTTTTATAAGTTCACTTTCTGAGTAGTATTCAGAAATATAATTGGTTTTTATATATTGAGTTGACTTACCTTTTTTAAAATTTTCTTTTCTTTCTTTTTATTTTTTAGGTACTAGGAATTTAACTCAGGGTCTCATACATGCTAGGCAAGCATTCTACCACAGAGCTATCACTAGCCCATAACATTAGTTTTAATAAGTTGTTGCATTTTTTTTTTACTTTTTAGCATTTAATGTCTATAAATAAATAGTTTTACTATTTTTTCTCTTTCTTTCTTTCTTTCTTTCTTTCTTTCTTTCTTTCTTTCTTTCTTTTCGTGGCACTAGGATGGAACCCAGAGGCTTTCTATCTCTGGGCTACTATACTCTTAGACCTATTTTATATTTTATTTGGAAACAGGGTCTCACTAAGTTGCTGAGAGCCTCACTAGCTGGCTTCAAACCTGTGTGATCCTCCTGTCTCAGCCTCCCAAGTGCTGAGATTACAAGCATGTGCCACCAAGCCTGGCTCTAGTTTTACTTTTTCAATGCCTTTTATTACCTTTCCTTACTTACTGCACTTGATAAGACTTCCAATTTAATGTTTATAGGAAGAGGGAGAGGGGGCAATTCCATGGTGGCCTAAAGCAGAGCCTCTCTTGATGTTTTAAAGTCTGCATTGCATGTTTAGGTGTTTAAAGCACCTGCAAGGGGAGGGAATGGGGCGGCAACTGGGTAAGGGCTAAGTGGGTGATGTATGTTTGCCTCCACCATCTGGTACCCCATTAAGATATATGAATACAAAGCACCAATAAAAAATTAAAAAAACAAAAGTGCCTGCAAGTTAGTAATCTTGCTATGAAAATTGACATCTAAAATTATCTATTTCTAATGGAGAGCCGATTGTCTCAGCATTATTTACCCAAGTCTTTAGCCACGATCCATAATGCCATCTTTGCCAAGCTCCCACATGTACATTTCTTTCTAAACTACCTGGCCTGCTCATCTACCCTGAACCAACACCTGTATCAAGATCCTGCCCATCCTGTGACTTTAATTCATTCTACGATTCTTGAATTTCTTTTCCCACACAGAATTTTCCACTGGCCTCAAATTTCTACTTCCAGCAATATCACTTGATTTGTTTAACAGATATTTTAAAATTCAAACTTTTTTTTTTTTGGTGGTACTGGGGTTCCTGGAAACCCTTCTACCTCCGGGCTACACTCCCAGACCTATTTTATACTTATTTATTTGGAAACAGGATCTCTTAAGCCAGCGCGGCTGGCTTTGAACCTGCGTGATCCTCCTGTCTCTGCCTCCCAAGCGCGGGGATTACAGCGTGCGCCACCACGCCCGGCAAATTCAAACATTTTTAAAAACCAAACTCCTAATTCTCAGCAATGACTAAGTGCAGCCTTGCCTTCTTTCTCAGTGGCTGGAAGCTGTTCTTCTGGGGGCTCAAGGCAAACAGTCATTTTTCACTATATCACATCCAAACTACCAGAAAATTCTGACCACTCTACCTTAAAAATGTACTAAAGAGCCGAGTGTAGTAGCACGTGCCTTTATTCCCAGTCCTTGGGAAGCACAGGAGGAGCCAAGTTTGAGTCCAGCCTCAGCAACTTAGTAAGACTCTGTTTCAAAATTTAAAAAGTAAAAGAAAGTTAATAAAAAGCACTGAAAAAATAAAACTATATTTATCCACAGACTGACTGCGAATATTAAATCCAAATATAAAACCCAACCATTTAACTACCATCTTTATTGCCACTAGGCTGCCTGAGTCCACACCACCTGCCACCTGGATTATCCCCGAGCCCGCTCACTGCTTCCTTCCTCCCTGCCCTCGTAGGCTGTCCTCCTCACAACTAGAGAGATGACATTTGCCACGCAAGTCACATCCCATCCCGGCTGCATCCCACCCCGCATCACTCATCTTGTGCGCTAGGCTTCCTGCCCGTTCTGCTCTGCTCCCTCTGCGCTCCAGGTTGCCCAGCACAGAGACACTCAGTAAACAGCTCTGGATGAACGAATATCACGATGACCATGTGCTCATGGTTAGGCCTTTTACCCAGCAGAGAGAGACCATGGGCTCCCTTCCCCTTTCAAATTCTGCGCCCTTGTTTCTGTTATGGAAGTTGAGAATCTAGTTAATTTAGAAACTCTAAGAACTGTGACTGGAATTGCTGTGAATGCATAAATTAATTTGGAGACAACTGTTAGGTTTTCAATGTTGAATGAGTTCCTCCTCACCAAAACCACGGTAGGTCTATTTCTTTTTAGGTCTTCCTTTATGTTCTTCAGTTATGTTTGTAATTTCCTATATAGAGAGACTAAGCATCTTTTATCAAATATATTCCTATGTATTTTGTTTTGGTTATTACCATAAACACTGCTCTTTTTTGTTTGTTGTTTGTTTGGTACTGGGGATTGAACCCAGAGGCATTCTACCTCTGAGTTACATCCCCACCCTATTTTTTTATTCCTTACTTTTAAACAGGGTCTCACTAAATTGTGGAGGGCCTCACTAAGTAGCTGAAGCTGTCCATGAATTTTCCATCTTCCTTTCTCGGCCTTGCAAGTACTGGATTACAAGCATGTGCCACCATGCCTAGCTCCTATTTTCTTTTTTTTTTTAAACAGGGGCTCACTAAGTTGCAGAGGGCCTCACTAAGTTGCTGGAGCTGGCTGCAAACCTGCAATCCTCCTGTCTCAACTGTTAAGTAAATAAAAAAATGTGATGTAAAATAAAAAATATGTGAGTATGGCGGAGTGTGAAAAAATACGAGATACACGTGGCATGTAAAGTTTTAATTGCACGGCTCTCCCGGGGATCAGGGCGAGGCACCGTGTCCCCCCCCACCCCCCCACCCCCCGCGCGCGCTCTCGCCTGTCTGCTGAAGCTAGAGGAGGCAGGCTCTCCTTTTCAAGGTATGCATCCCGCGAGATGGGTGGTTTACTTGCGGGAAGGCCCAATTCTCGCAGGGGTTTCGGACCCCCCTTGCCCGTGCAGAGGTCATGTGACACAAAGTCACACGAGTGCAGGACCCAACTTATCATCAACCTCCCAAGTATGGGGATTACAAGCGTGTGACACCATGTCCAGCTAATATCACCTTTTTTAGATCATATTTTCTGTTATAATTAACCCATTAAGGTATTTTTCTATTGTATGTTCTTCATTAACTTTAAACATGCTAAAATTTCCCTGTGCCTTATAAAACCTCCACTGATTGCTGAGAAATGGCCTAGGGGTAGAACACTTGCCTACCATGTGCCGGGCCCCTGGGTTCCAGCCACAGCTCCTTGCAAAACAAAAATAAATAAAAGCCACCTCTACGCTGCCACACGGTCTCCCTTTGGTTCTCAGTGGAAGTACCTGGGTAATGCTACCTCAGTGTCTTCACTTCCTACTCAGTCCTAAACCTAGACCAGCTTTTCCCCAACAACCGAGGGCAAACTGGTCTTTCAGAAATGACCACTGGGCATTGAGCCACTGAATCCCACAACCCTTCTCAGCGTTCACCCTCTCAGTCTAAGCTGCGTATGATACTCTTGGCTTCCGTGAGACAGATGTTTCTCTCCCTTCTGAACGCAACCTCTTCTCCATCCTCCCATTCTCTCAGGGATGCAGAGAACACATCTCTGGGGAAGCAGAGTTCAGTTCTTGAAATGAGAATAGGGTTTACCAGATGGACAAGCAGAAACAGGCGTTTCTGGCAGAGAGAGTATCATGAAAAGTGAGGACAGCATGGTTAACCAGAGCCTTGAACAGTTTCCTATGTCCAGAGCTGTGCTGCTTCTTGCGGTAGACGCTAATCACACTTCACTAACAAGTAGCTGAAATGTGGCTGGTCCAAATGGAGATGTGCCGTAAGTGTAAAATGTGCACCAGATTTCAGAGACAGTGTCAAAATGGGATAGAAAATGCCAATGACCTTTTTCTGATTACATGCTGAAATGGTATTTTGAATGTATTGTCTTAGATAAATATATTTTTAAATCAATTTTAACTCTTTTTCAATGTGGCTACTAGAATTATGTATGTGGCTCCCACTATATTTCTTTTTGATTCTGAGGATTGAACCCCAGGGCGTTCTACACCCTCAGGCCTATTTTTTTATCTTTTTTTCCCCCCCGGTACTGGAGATGGAACCCAGAGGCACTGTACCTCCGAGCTACATCCCCAGCCCTACTTTTTAGTGTTTTTGTTTTTTTGTTTTTTGTTTTTATTTTTTGGAAACAGAGTCTCACTGACTTGCAAAGGGCCTGGCTAAGTAGCTGAGGCTGTGCACAAATTGCAATTCTCTGGTCTCCGCCTCTTTGATGCTGAGATAACAAGCTTGCGCCACCACACCTAGCTATTTTTTTTATGTTTAAATATTGTCTTGCTAAATTGCTAATGCTGGCCTCAAATCTAAGAGCCCTCATCTTCCAAGTAGTGGGATTAGAGATGTGTGCCACCACACCTAGACTCTCACTATATTTCATGTGTGTGTGTGTGTGTGTGTGTGTGTGTGTGCGCGCATGCATGCATGCACGTGTGTGTGTGTATGTTACTGGGGAATGAACTCAGGGGCATTCTATCTCTGAGCTACACTCCCAGCCCTATTTTTTTATTTTGAAACAAGGTCTTGCTAGGCTGATGAGAGTCTCTCTATTTGCTAAGGCTGCCCTCCAACCTGTGATTCTCCTGTTTCTGCCTCCCAAGTATTAGGATTACAGGTGAGTACCATTACGCCCAGCAGTCTCACTATATATATAGTGAGATATAGATATATTTTTTTGTGGTACTGGGATTCCTGGAAGCCCTTCTACCTCCGGGCTATGCTCCCAGACCTATTTTTATACTTTTTTATTTGGAAACAGGGTCTCTTAAGCCAGTGCGGCTGGCTTCGAACCTGCGCGATCCTCCTGTCTCCGCCTCCCAAGCGCGGGGATGACAAGCGTGCGCCACTATGCCCGCCATTCTCACTCTATTTCTAATGGACACTGACAATGCAGAGCATAAGGGTCAACCAAGGGAAGGGAAGAGAAGCAGCAGATTCTACAACACATTTTCTTTCTCCTTTCTATTCCTATTGATGTCAATAAAGTTCAGGTCACAATTACTTCTTACCTAAGGCCAGTTCAATGGTCCCACTGGTTCCTCCCTAGAGTCTTGGATCTGTCATGTCCTTAGATATTATAAGCATATTAATCTTCATAAAGCATCTCATCCCCCCACTGCTCACTTCTCTTATTAAACAGTTAAGTCTTAACTGAGCAGAAAACTAATGTTTATTTATTTATTTTTTGTGAACTTTTTAACTTTTTTGTGTGTATGTGTGGTGCTGGGAATGGAACCCAGAGGCTTTCTACATTTGGGCTACACTCCCAGACCTATTTTTTATTTTATTTGGAAACAGGGTCTCACTAAGTAGCTGAGGCTGGCTTCGAACCTGTGCGATCCTCCTGTCTCTGCCTCCCAAGCGCGGGGATTACAAGCGTGAGCCACCATGCCCGGCTAACTCTTTAACATTGAATGTAGAGACCATACAGTTTATCAAAGGCTGGATACTAAAACAAATAGTTTTATATAGCACTGACTCATTTTACAGCTTCAAAATGACGAACAACGGCGCCCATCAGTGTGCTTACCATTTCTGTTCTTCAGATTAGGATCTGCTCCACTTTTTAGAAGCTTTGAGGCACACTGCTTATGGGCCCGGTACGCTGCGCAATGCAAAGGTGTGTTTCCTAACTGGTCCACACAGTTCACATCAGGAGGATTGGGCCTGTTGAGCTAACAAAGAAATGCAAGCAAGGCAGGATTATATGTCAAAAAATAGACCCTCTCCGATGACACACAGGGAGGTGTCTGGGGTGGAGCTGGGAGAACCGCCGGGCTCGCTGGCTTTCAGGCCATCGATGGATTCTCAGGCACCAACAGCCAGTCTGCAGCTCCTGTGCTCATTTCAGGTGCCGCAGATCTCAGGCCCGCGTCCCGCTCCACACTCCCTGATGACAGACACCACATGAGGTGCCAGCACCGCCCCCCACCCCGACATGAGGATCCGCCAGGATTTGCACACCCCCACCCGTCCTACATTTACACCCATGAGGGCGAAACCACAAGTCAGGCCACCAGCGTCCCCGAAAAGAGTTAGAACCGCAGATGTTAAATGTGTAAATGTCAAAGTTCTGTGAATCTCTTGTTCTCACTCTGCAGCTTTAGAAACTTCTTTATATAGTCCCCGTTTCACAAAAAAATTTAAATGTTTCAGGCACTATACTTAGAAACTTAAAAAGCCTTTTCAAAGAAGCTGGAATAACTTTAAAGCAAATGGCAATGCTGCAGTCTTGAATTCAGAACAAATTCAGAGTTTCATGCTTAATGAGACTATGTGGGAAATGGAAACTGGAAAATAGGTCTCCTAGGAAGAAAGTAAATGGGCAGAGCTTTCAATCTGCTCTAATGTGATACAAATATTTCAAAATACTGTCCTTTTTTGTATCTGTCCTTTCTAGAAGGACAGCTTTCCTTTAAAAAAAATTACTGCTCCTCAAAATTAGAAAAGCTCGTTCTTTTATAGGGTCCTGTAGTATATTATATTTCAATTTTAAGTTGGTCTAAGCCAAAAAAATGTCTCTTTTATTTATGCATTTATGTATGTATATATGTATGTATGTATGTATTTATTTATTGGTGGCACTAGGGGTGGAACCCAGAGGCTTTCTACCTCTGGGCTATCCTCCCAGACCTATTTTATATTTTATTTGGAAACAGGGTCGCACTAAGTTGCTGAGAGCCTCACTCAGTAGCTGAGGCTGGCTTTGAACCAGTGCGATCCTCCTGTCTCAGCCTCCCAAGCGCAGGGATTACAAGCGTGCGCCACCACACCCGGCTTAAGTTGTCTTTAATTAACTCTTCTGAATTCTTATCCACCAGTTTTTGGTTTTTTTTTTTTTTTTTGGTGGTACTGGGGCTGGAACCCAGAGGCTTTCTACTTTCGGGCTATACTCCCAGACCCATTTTATATTTTATTTGGAAACAGGGTCTCACTAAGTTGCTGAGAAGCTCACTGAGTAGCTGAGGCTGGCTTCGAACCTGTGCGATCCTCCTTTCTCAGCCTCCCAAGTGCTAAGATTACAAGTGTGCGCCACCATGCCCGGCTTATCCACCAGGTTTTTGATAGGGGGTGGGAATATAAGTCAGAAATCCAGAAATATACAGGTGTGGTGGTATATGCCTCATATCTTAGTATTTGGGAAGCCGAGACAGGGGGAGTGCAGGTTCAGAGCCAGCCTCTGAAACTAATTGAGGCGGTCAGCAACTTAATGAGACCCTATTTTCAAATAAATGAAAAATCACCATTTAAAATCTACCCTCCTCAAACTATTACCATGTTGGTAGACATTTAAGGGCTTTTGTCTTATTGTTATGCTTTCTGTAACTTCGTCCCATAACTCACTAAATTATTAATATTAAGTGGACATTTTCCTGAAGCACAAAGTAATGATGGCTTTGCTTATGGTTGTTTTACCAAAGCAGTGATTTCTGCTGTTCTGCCTTCTCTTGCTGCCGCCAACAGTAATTCTTCAAGCTTTCTTTGCTGAGTCCTTTCTACAGCTGCAAAAAAGAAAATATGTATTACTCTATTGGTAGTCAGGAGCCTATTAGCAAATTCATTACAAAGACATATAAAAGAATGTGATTATAGTGAGAAAAATTTAAATGTTTTGAAATGTAATTCAAGCACAATTACACTTTGTGATTTTTATTACATTATTCTTATGTCAGTTAAGTTCAATTTCCTTCAGGTTTAGATGAAACTATGTTTTCAATTCAGAGGAATGGAAGTATTTTACTTGCCATTACACTCATCACAAATAATTATTAATTATTTTGCATACTAAAATACTATTAGATATCTGCTTGAAAAAGTACTAAATGGGGTTCATACCATCCAGAAACTTATAATGGGAAGAGAAAAGTAACAATAGCACTAGCATCTGTAGAAAAATGTGGAAACCATATAAATATATACAGATAGATATCAATTTACTTATATATGTCCATATGTAATTCATCCTTATTTAATAAATACCATAATACTTATATGCTAAGTGCTATTCAAAATCTTTTAAAATGTTAAATTATTATATTTTTTTAACTACTCTGGGATAGGTGTATCCTGGCTTCATAGAGAAACCAAGGCACCAGGAGCTAAAGGAATTCTCCTGAGATCACACAGTGCTGGAGGCCGGATATGAACTTGGGCAGGCTGGCCACTTTTAATACTGCTTCTCAAATCATTTGCATAAAACAGCAGCCAGCAATCTAACTTAAGAGGGGGCAGGTCAAGAAGGTCTAATTTCTGCTAGATCTGAATTGTTTTGGTTTACAGAAAAGAAGCAATTTCATACAAAGGCCTAATAACCCCACTTAACCTACATGCGCATCCTATGCAGAGGTGGAGAGAGGATTCCCTCCTGGTGGTGTTTGTTCTTAAAGAAATATACAGTGAAGTGATTAGGGCTAAAGTATCACCTCGTTTGCAGATTACTCTTAAATGGCTTAACTGAAAAAATTATAGGGGTTAAATCAGCGATGAGTACATGTTTGTACACACAAGTCTTTTACCCCAATATGTTGTATGACTATAATGCACCAATAAAAGATTTAAAAGAAAAAAAAAAGAATCACACTGGAAAAATCACAATACCAGATTTCAAATTATACTATAGAGTTATAGTAACAAAAACTGCATGGTATTAGAAGGAAAGGTAAAATATTGAGCTTTTCTTTTAAGAACTGCTGAAAGTAACAAAATTGCCTTAATTTTTACCTCCTTTTAAAAAAATTTTGCTTATATGCCAATGAAAGTTAAAAAATGAACTTATACAGCTGTAGGTATAAAAATTATATACGATTTATATCATAATATAGAAACAGAAAGACAATACTGAAATAATCTCAATCCTTTTCTTTCCTCATTATTTTCTCTTTCCACAATCACTTATCTACACAGTGTTTTAATCACATTTATTTGGGAAATAGATAATAGTCATTAGTTTTCTTCTTTTTAAATTTTTCATTGATGCAGTGTATTCATAGATCTTAATGGGGTACAAGATGGTGGAGCCATACATACACACATCACCCAATTAGCTCTTTTCAAATTTCCATCTCTTCCATAGTTACCAACTTCCAAAACAAAGGAGTAAGAATCAAGTATCCATTATTATTAATCAGAATTGTTTTTCTGCTGTTGAAACAATCTCCATTAATCAATTATTCTAACATTCCAAAATAAGAGAACAGTATGCTATACCTCATGACTGACATTATCAAGTACCTCTCCATGTATGTTGGAAACCAAATATGATGATTCACCCAAGACAAAAATTTATGAAACGTAAAATTTTATCTTCAATTTGATGTTATAATAATAAATATATTAGCATTGTAAAAAAAGGAAAGAAAAAATTAAATAGATAACATTAAGATATATATATATATATATATATATATATATATATAAGAATAACTCAGATATAGCAAAACATTAGTAACTTGGGGATCTAAGTGAAGGATACACAAGTTACGTTATTCTTGAAATATCTCCATAGGTTGGAAAATTTCCTACATAAAAAGACAAATGAAGCCAGGCGTGGTGGTGCATGCCTGTAAGGCCAATACTGCGACAGGAAGATCACAGATTTGAAGCCAGACTGAACAGTTTGCAAGACCCTGTTTCAAAATAAAAAGTAGCCGGGCGTGGTGGCGCACGCTTGTAATCCCCGCGCTTGAGAGGCAGAGATAGGAGGATCGCGCAAGTTCGAAGCCAGCCGTGCGCGCTGGCTTAGGAGACCGTTTCCAAATAAAAATGTAAAAATAGGTCTGGGAGTGTAGCCCGGAGGTAGAAGGGCTTCCAGGAACCCCAGTACCACCAATAAATAAATAAATAAATAAATAGTAAGTCTGGGGGTATATCTTGGAGGAAGAATGCTCCTAGGTTCAATTACCAGCAACACACACACACACACACACACACACACACACACACACACCAGAGAAAGAAGGTACTCCTCTAGTGCCTGACAAGGAGTAGTATACCTCTCCTCAAATCTTCAATCATGGGAAACCCACTGAGCCCTTTGAGGCAACCCCCACCACTAAGCCAACACACTGGACCCAGATATATCTCTGGTACTGTATCAACAGGGCCATCAGAGCTGCGTGGTGGCACACGCTTGTAATCCCAGCATTTAGGAGGCTGAGCAGGAGGATCACAGTTTGCAGACAGCCTCAGCTACTTAGTGAGGCCCATTGCAACTCAGTGAGACCCTGTTTCAAAATAAAAATAGGGGTGGGGTGCAGCTTGGAGGTAGATGCCCCTGGGTTCCATCCCCAGTGCCAAACACAAAAAAAGAGGGCCATCAGCTGGCCTTGATTCTGCTGCAAATAAGATCATCCCTATACCAAATAACAGCTCTTTGGATATCTGAGTAGGATTTCCTCACACCTACCATGTCTATCTTTGTGAGGTCAAACATTTCCTCCTTGTGCATTACTCTGTGGCCTGGCTTCCTGTCTATCTATGGTCTTGCCGGGCTGCTCCGCGTCCTTCCTGTGGTTGGCCAATGACTGCCTAATGCTCTATCCACAAATGGTGCTATATGGACTGAGGTGATCTCATTAGAACAGCATCACTCAGTTACAGCTCTGCTTCTATTTCCCTGGCTGGGACCACATGAGCTGACAAATCACATTATCTGTACAGTCAACTAAGCCCTTGTTCTTGTGCAGGGGGTGGGGGTTGAAGAGCCTCCGAGCATGTCTTTACAATTCTCCTTATTAAATGTCAACTTGTCAAACTAACCTAAGATTCCAGTCTGTCAGGAAAACCTCAGTTCTACGCCCTCATCTTGATATATTAAAACAACAGGACAGGATCAAAGACAATTACCTCATACTCTTAACTAGCCCGCAGTGTGGCAAAGACCACAGCGAATATGTGCTACAGGTTCCAAGATAACAGGATAGAGGCCTGGAAGAAAACGGTAATGTGCTGATGTGCTTGTTCACTGACAACAAGAGAGTTCATTTTAAGTGTAAAAGTGAGTTCAGACACTCATTTAAAGGTGTCAGACAGAGTCAACCAGAAAAGAGAATATCAATTACTAGAGGTTGGGAAGGGAGAGAGGCGAGTGGACACGATCCGTGAGCACTCTATGAACATAAGGAAATAATGCACCAATCCAATGAATATGTATACTTAATAAGCATAAATAAACCTTTCCTTGTTTATTTGTGTGTGTGTGTGTGGTGACAGGGATTATATGCAGGAGCATTCTCCCCCCTCCCCTATTTTTTTTTTTAATTCGGAAACAGGGTCTCACTAAGTTGCTAAGGGCCTTGCTAAGTTGCTGAGGCTGGCCTTGAACTTGTGGTCTTCCTGTATCTGCCTCCCAAGGAAGGAGATTACAAGTGTGTGTCACCATACCAAGCATGTCAATAAATTAAAAACAAACAACAACAACAAAAAAGCTGGACACGGTGGTACATGCTTGTAATACCAGTGCTTGGGAGACTGAGATAGGAGGATCGCAGAATGGAGGTCAGCCGCAGTAGTTTAGTGAGACTCTTAATTTAGTGAGACTTCTTTTTAAAATAAAATATAAAATAGTGCCAGGGTAAAGCTTGCAGGTATACCGTCCCTGAGTTCAATCCGTACTGCAATATATACATACACACACACATACATACATACATACATAGGTACCTGGCAAGCAGACATTATTTTGTACCTACAGAATAAGCAAGAAGAGTTCAGATGTGAAAGTCAATTAGAAAGTAAAAAGCAGGTGTTGGATTTTAGATAGATAAAACCATTAAAATTGAGAAGTCGACATCTTTTAAATACAAATTTATACTGCCCTGCCCTGAACCAGAAAGGGAAGAAAGAAAAGATGTGCATGAAATTGCAACTCATTTAATTCAGCATTTTAGTTATAAAGTAGAAACTGAGAATCCTATCTTCCCTATGTTAGAAATATTAAAATAATTATAGAAAACCCCTGGCCAGTAAGAGAATAATCCTATTGCATAAAAGTTTCCTAATAAAAGCATAGAAAAGTTTTTGTTTTGAACCATTATAGAGAAATTTCTGAACAGACTCGTATGTCTTCTTTTCTTCTTCTTTTTTTAATACTGAGGATTGAACCCAGGGGCATTCTACCTCCGAGCTATATCCCAGCCCTTCTTTTTAAATATTTATTTACTTATTAATTTTGGTGCTGACGACTACCTAGAATCTATAGTCCTAGGCCTTTTTGTTTTGTTTTGAAACGAGGTCTTGCTAGGTTGCTGGGGCTATCCTCGAACCTGCAATCCTTCTGTGTCAGCTCTCCAGATAGATATATGACTACAGGTGTGTGCCATCATGCCCAGCTCTTCTTGTTTTATCTGAAGCAGGGTCTTGCTAAGTTGCTGAGGCTGGCCTCGAACCTGCGATCCTCTGTCTCGGCTTCCTGGATACTGGGATTACAGCACGAAGCACTGCGCTTGCCTTTATATGTCTTGATTTTGATGTTCATAAGATTAAGCTTATGTTTCAAGAAATGACTGTCAGCTGTCATGCTTGGATGAAGCCTCAGGAAGCCAGCCAGCCAGAGCGACCCTGCGCAGTGCGGAACAAAACCCTGTGGAGGCACCGCCTGGGGCCGCCGCCCGCACCGCTCTTCCAGACCCCTTTACCATCGCGCGTCAACAGCCACCTCCCTCACGTCTCCAGTTTCCTACTTTCTATTTTGCTGAGCACTTGAAAAAGAGTCTGCAAATGCGCCATAATTTTGTATAACTAAGAGTTTAACAGCTGCAAATGAAGAAGGTCTCACATAGACAATTCTGACTTCCGAATGGCGTGATCAGCAGAGCACAGAATGGTCGCCATCGATGTCCGTGTCTGGAGGCCACGCCGTTCCCGTAGGCGGGGCTGGCACCGAGTACGGCTGTCGGAGCCCAGACCCTGCACTTACCCTCGAGCATGCTTCTGACCTCTCGGTCTTGGGTGGCTTCTTTTGCTGTCTGTCCGCTCCCGTTCACCACTGTTGTATCAGCATTGTATTCTAACAGAAGCATTACCAACTCCTAAATAAACACAGAAATTATTTTGGCCTTATTAAGTTAAGGTTTTATTTCATTATAGCCCTTTTCCAAATTATTTATTACTACAGAGTTTCTACAATAGAAAAAAAACCTGCTGTGCAAGAAGTTTCATAAGACATCAGTTATGTCTACAAGCTGGGTGTGGTGGCGCACACCTGTCATCCAGTAGGTGGGGGCCGTTCAAGGCCAGCCTCAGCAACTAAGATCCTGTTTCAAAATAAAAAATAAGCCGGGCGTGGTGGCGCACGCTTGTAATCCCCGCGCTTAGGAGGCTGAAACAGGAGGATCGCACAGGTTCGAAGCCAGCCTCAGCTACTTAGTGAGGCTCTCAGCAACTTAGTGAGACCCTGTTTCCAAATAAAGTATAAAATAGGTCTGAGAGTATAGCCCGGAGGTAGAAAGCCTCTGGATTCCACCCCCAGTACTACCAAAAAAGCAAAAATAAATAAATAAAAAATAAAATAGGACTGGAAGTGGAGCTTGAAGGTAGAATGCCTCTGGGTTCAATTCCAAGTCTCACACACACACACACACACACACACACACACACACACACACACAGTTTTCAATAAGTAATTCAACCAATTCTAATATTACCTAACAACCTCCTAAATAATTACCAATCCATACAATTAGACACTACCAACTTCAGTCATTCATTTTTCAAGTAAACTACCTTGTTGTTTTTCCTAAATAATTCACAGGATATAACTAAATGTCTAAATAAACAACATAATGATTTAAATGAAAGCACACAGTGTATTCACTTAATATTATTCCACAATTGTTTATTCCAGTGGTATTAGGGATTAAACCCAGGGACACTCTACCACTAAGCTACCACAAGTCCATTTTATTTTTTATTCTGAGACAGGTCTTACTACATTACCGTGTGCTGACCTCAAACCTGTGACCCTCCTGCCTCAGCCTCTCAAGTACGAGGATTACAGACCAGCACAAGAATGCCCAACCAGACCTAGATTTTTAAAAGTTAATTGTAATGTTTACAGAAAATACAACAATATTTTGTAAAGTTATTAGACTGATGGGATCCACTATGAAAGGAAAGTTTGTAAAAAGCGATTTCCTGAAGTCCTCATTCAAAACACAGAGTGCTGGCGTGTTTACTCCGAGTGGCTCACTGCTCCTTCGGGAGTTTCGGCCTCACTGGTGATGTACGTGAGTCCAGCGTCACGGAGTCAGTGATGCAGTAGAAGTGAGGCTGAGCACGTGGCGCAGTGGTAGAGCATTTGCCTACCATGACCGAGGCCTTGGGTTCGATCCCCAGCACCACAGGGAAAAAAGCCAAACAAATAACAAAAACAACAAACAAAGAGAGGGGAAGAAGACTGACAATAGAAATCTGATTCTTAAGGGGCACAGTGTTCAAGGAGAAATGGATGGCAACGCTTTCTGTCTTTCTATGTCTCCTTTTAGTATACTTGCATTGGTACATCATAATTACACATCATAAGGGGTTCAGAGGGCTAGAAACATACAAGCGCATCACATATGTCCTCAAAGTCCACACTAAGTGCTGTGCTCACTTGACTGATGGTCCCGTCACACAGGAAGTGCGTGCTACCATGCTGTGCAAGGAGTCACCTTTGCTTTGGGCCATTAAATTTCTTATGTTTCTTTAAAATATTTTATAGTACAAAATACTTATATAATGTCTAAAAAACACAAAGAAAGAAAATAATATACTCATTATCTAGTCACCACATGACCACCCATAAACATTATTTTCAATTTTTTGTTATTGGTGTATTATATTCATACAACTTACTGGGGTAAAAAACTTGTGTGTACAAACATGTACTCATTGCTGATTTAACCCCTACCAAATTCCCACCCCATTCCCTCCCCGTCCCTCCTTCCCTTGCTTGGCTTAGTGATTGACTTCGATATGTTTAAGTACATTGTGTGTTTTAGAGATTTTCCTCTTCCCCCCTCCTTTCTCCTCCTTTAGGTTGTCTTGTTTGCTCCTCTATGGGATTTCCTCTTTCAAGAGTTCCTCCTATGACCCATTTCTCCCTAACTCTCACATATTAGGGAAAGCATCTGATTTCTTATTTTTTGTGCCTGACTAATCTCACTTAGCATAATGTCCTTCAGTTCCATCCATTTCCCTGAAAATGATGTAATTGAGTTTTTTTTGATGGCTGAGTAAAATTCCATTGTGTACATATCCCACAGTTTTGTAATCCATTCATCTGTTGATGGACATCTTGGCTGGTTCCATAGTTTGGCTATGGTGAATTGTGCAGCTATGAACATAGATACACATGCATTAGTTTGGTAGTTTGGCCATAAACATTTTAATGGAATTTTTCCTAATCATTTTTCCTCTGTATAACTTTGAATTTGTTTGTTGTTTATTTATTTATTTTTTTGGTGGTACTGGGGGTGGAACCCAGGGGCTTTTCTACCTCTAGGCGACACCCCCAGCCCTATTTTATAATTTATTTGGAAACAGGGTCTCACTAATTTGCTGAGAGCCTCTCTAAGTAGCTGGGGCTGGCTTCAAACCTGTGCAATCCTCCTGTCTCTGCCTCCCAAGCACTGGGATTACAAGCGTGTGCCACCACGCCTGACCTGTTTGTTGTTTAATTTTTAAAAGATAGGGTCTCACTAGTTGCCCACACTAGTCATGAAATTCTGGGCTCAAGAGAACCTCCTGCCTCAGCCTTCCAAATTGCTAGGACTATAGGAACATGTCACTGTACTGGTTCAAATGTGATTTGTCTAAACATAAATTTACCCATATAGCTGGGCGTGGTGGCACATGCTTGAAATCCCAGTATTTGGGAGCCTGAGATCGAAGGATCGCAGCTCATGGACAACCTCAGCTACTTAGTGAGGCCCTTTGCAACTCAATGAGACCCAGTTTCAAAATAAAGAATAAAAAATAGGGCAGGGGGTGTAGCTCAGAGGTTGATGCCCCTGGGTTCCATCCCCTTATGTCCAAGTACCTCTCTAGCCCTGGCAATCATCAAGAACACAAATAATAATAAATGCTGACGAGGATGTGGGGAAAATAGGAGCCCTATTACACTGTTGGTGGGACAGCACACTAACACAGCTGCACTGGAAATCAGTGTGGAGGTTTCTCAGAAGATTGGGAATGATAGATTTTTTATTTTTATTTATTTATTTTTGCGGTACTAGGGATGGAACTCAGGGGCATTCTACTTCCAAGCTATACCCCCAGTCCTATTTTTTATTCTTTATTTTGAAACAGAGTCTCACTGAGTTGCAGAGGGCCTCACTAAGTAGCTGAGGCTGTCCACAAACCATGATCCTCCAGTCTCAACTTCCCAAATGCTGGGATGACAAGCGTGCACCACCACACCTAGCTAAGGGAATGATATGTTTTTTAAACCAGCTAAAACAAGCTCCTGCTCAGACAGCTTTTTTGCCCACTCATGGGAGCAGCATTTAGCCATCCGCCACGCATCCCTCTGCTCAAGAGACTAAGACTTGCTCAGTCTCTTGCAGATCTAACTTTCTACATTAAATGTCTGTTTGCCTCATAAAGAAAAGAAGTTGGACTGTGTTGTTCATTGCTGTATCCCTACACAGTGGCTATTTATTTTAAAATATTCACTCCCTCCTCTCCTCCCCCCGCCCTGGTACTAGAGACTGAACCCAGGGGATTCTACCTCCAGGCTTTATCCCCAGTCCTTTTGGGGTTTTTTTTTTTAAATAGGGTCTTAAGTTGCTAAGGGCCTCATGAAGTTGCCAAGGCTGGCAGCAAACCTGCAATCCTCCTGTCTCAGCCTCCAAGTACTGAGATTACAATGAGTAATTTGTATTCTCCAAATACTGAGAATACAAATATTCACTATGCCTGGCTGAATATTTATTCCTAAATAAATATGTCTACTTAAAGTATCCCAGACCAAGGTAGCATTCTGACCAACTTGTCAAAGAAGTAATTAGGGAAGCAAATTATTAGTTCTGAGCATGATACTACCCTCCCCTCTTTTTAATCTGGGTGCCATATTAAGGTTAGGACTAATTAGGACAAACGAGGTTGGAGGAAAGTTAGCACATCCGTGACTCCTCCCCCACGTGTCCCTCCGTCCACTCTGTTCACCAGCACACAATTCAGCTCAGGTGACAGAGCTGAGCCACCCCCACATGACTTTTATTTTTAGGTACTAGGGATTGAATCCAAGGGCATCCTACCCCTGAGTTACACCCCAGCCCTGTTTTATTTTATTTTTTAAATTTTGAAACAGGGTATCATTAGGTTGCTAAAGGTCTTGCCAAGTTCCTGAGGCTGGCCTTGAACCTGCCATCCTCCTGTCTCATCTGCCAAGTACCAGGATTACAGGCTTGAGCCACCACACCTGACACCCAGATGCACTTTTAAGCAACTCTCTCAATACATAATTTATATAGCATAAATTTCACCATGTTAATGGGTAAAACTCTGTGGCTTTTAGTATATATAGAGCTGTGTAGTAATCATCACTACCCAATTTTAGAACATTTTCATCACCCCCCCAAGAAGCCCCAAACCCATTAACATTCACTGCCAGGTGCCCTGGCAACAGCCGGCCCGCTGTCAGTCTCTCTGGACTCGCCCCTCCTGGACATTTCTATGCAGGAATAAGAAACTCCGTGGGCGCGTGTCTGGCTTCCTTTACTCCACGTGATCTCCAGATTCACTGATGTCTTAGCAGGTATCATTACTTCATTCTTTTGTATTGCTGAATAATGTTCCACTCAGTGAGTATGCCACATTGTTTATTCCTTATCAATGAGCATTTGCGATGCTTTTATTTGGGGCTGTTATAAATACTGCTGCTAGCCGGGTGTGGTGGCGCACGCTTATAATCTCAGCATTCGGGAGGCTGAGACCTGGAGGATCACGGTTCGCGGACAGCCTCAGCTACTTAGTGAGGCCCTCTGCAACTCAGTGAGACCCGGTTTCAAAATAAAGAATAAAAAATAGGGCAGGGGGTGTAGCTCAGAGGTTAAATGCCCCTGGGTTCCATCCCCAGACCCGAAAAAAAAAAAAAAAAATACTGCTGCTATGAACATTCGATGTTGATTTTTTTTTTTTTTTTTGCAAAACTGAGGATTGAACCCAAGGGAATTCTACCTCTGAGCTACACCCTCAGCCCTATGTATTCTTTAATTTGAAACAGGGTCTCACTAAGTTGTGGAGGGCCTAAGTAGCTGAGGCTGGCCAAGAACTTGTGATCCTCCAGGGTCAACCTTCCAAGTACAGGGATTACAAGCATGTACCACCGTGCCTGGCTTTCCATGTTCCCCCAACCCCTTCGGCATTCTACATCCAAACTACACCCCCAGCCCTGTCTTTTATTCTTTATTTTGAAACAGGCTCTCAAAGAGTTGAAAGGGCCTCACTAAGTAGCTAAGGCTGTCTGTGAACCGGGACCCTCCTGTCTCAGCCTCCCCAATGCTGGAATTACAAGTGTGTGCCACCATGCCCAGCCCCATGTTGATTTTTAGATTGTTTTTCCTGTAAAATTATCCATCCTTTGTGGAAAACTTTTCATATGGAATTTCTGTTAAAATGAATAATTTTATAGGAAAATAATCTTTAAAAATCAACATGAAAGCTGGGTGTGGTGGTACCCACTTATAATCCCAGTACTTGGGAGGCTGAGACAGGAGGATCACAGGTTTTCTGCCAGCTTCAGCAACTTAGCAAGGCCCTCTGCAACTTAATGAGACCATTTCTAAATAAAATAGGGCTGGTGGTATAGCCCAGGGGCAGAATTCTCCTGGGTTCAAACCCCTAGTACCACAAGGACATAAAAGTATAGTCCCTTTACAGTTAAAAGAACTATAATATCCTCAGAGAAATGAATGTTTATTCACTAACCAAAGGAGACACTCAAAAATTTAAAAATCCTTAGGAATTAAAAGTAGTAGAAATAGAGCCAGGCGTGGTGGCACACACTTGTAATTCCAGCATTGGCTGAGACAGAAAGATCAAGGTTCACAGCCAGCCTCAGCTACTTAGTGAGGCTCCCGGCAACTTAGTGAGACCCTATTTCAAAATAAAAAACAAAAAATAGAGACTTCCGGGAAGATGGCGACCTAGAAAAGCAGTGTTTACGTGTCCTCCTAACACTTGATCTCTATTGCCACAAAATCAGCGCTTTTCATAGCCATAAGACACTATCAGCAGAGAAATAAAAATGTAAACACAAGGGGCAGAGAAAAAGAAGACTAGAAGAACAACTAGAGACCAGAAAAGAAACCAGTCCACATTGGGGCGGCAGAACCACACCAGCACTATCTTCCTTCACAGCACCAGGCTCCAGAGAAGAAAGGTAAAATAGGAGCTGAAGTGAGCAGCTGCAGATCATTTGGGTGTAATTCAGCAGTTCTTTCAGCACAAAGAACATCTAAAACTCCCAGTGGTCAAGCTCATCATGCCTTCCAGGGACTCAGAATGGAGCTCAAAACAAGAGAAGAAATACGCCAGCCTTACAGCCAAGGGTGTGGCAGTGGTGCCATACTGCCAGAAGTGGTGGCGAGTTCACCACGCCCACAACAGCTCCAGATCAGCACGCGCAATAACCGTAAGTGAAATTGCAGCAACTAAAGGAAAAATCCCAGCACTGCACCCCCAGGGACTTGTGCAGCTTTGATAATCTCCCTGAGTCTGAGAGTTTGCAGTCCAACCCAGTGAAGGAGTAGTGGTGGCAAAGATACCACACCCTAGTTGCAGCTCCCCGTGGGAAAAAAACCAGCTCGGCACCCCCACAGTCTCATGCAGCCTCGACTAAATCCCTGGGTCTGAGACTTATGACACAACCCAGTAAAGGAGTAGTGGCAGCTGAAATTACAACAAACTCGAGATCCAGA
This sequence comes from Muscardinus avellanarius, assembly GCF_963383645.1. Taxonomy (NCBI): domain Eukaryota; kingdom Metazoa; phylum Chordata; class Mammalia; order Rodentia; family Gliridae; genus Muscardinus; species Muscardinus avellanarius. Next base: position 51,175,113 of record NC_137803.1, on the reverse strand, counting down.
GTACCCTAAGTGAAGTTGTGGTGAGCCGGGGAAGAACCCAGAGAAGGCACAAACTTCTGAAATCATGGGAAAAAGGAACAACAATAAAACAATGAATGCCCCATAATATCAGAACCTGATGACACAGAAATTCAGAGATCTCCAGAAGATCAAATCAGGAATATAACTGTAGAAATAATACAGGACTTTCAAAAAGAATTTAGAGAGAGTCTAAAAAAAATAAAGGATGCAATCATTGAAGTAAAGGCATCAATTCAAACTATAAACAATCGATTAGACCACATGGAGAATAGAATCTCGCTCCTAGAAGATGATCACTCCAAAAATGAATGCATAGTTTAAAACTTAGAAAAAAAAATCAGACAGCAGGAATCTGACATTGAAGAAATATGGGCCCATTTTAAGAGAGCTAACCTAAGAATAATCAGAATAGAGGAGGGAAAAGGTGAAACCAAAGGGATCAATAATCTCTTCAAAGAAATAATAGCAGAAAATTTTCCAAACATAGAGCAAGAGGTTGATACACAGGTCCAGGAAACTTATAGAACTTCCTTTAGATAGGATCAGAGAAAAGCTTCCCCACACCACATAATTGTCAAAATGACCAATGTAGAAGCCAAGCAGAGAATCTTAAAGGCAACAAAAACAAAAGGCCAAGTGACATTCAGAGGCAAACCAATTAGAATCACTCCAGACTTTCCAAACCAAGTCATGAGAGCCAGAAGGGCTTGGAGTAACATATTCCAAACTCTGAAAGAAAACAACTTCCAGCCAAAAATTTCCTACCCAGCAAAACTATCTATCAAATTAGATGGGGAAATTAGAAGCTTCCATGACAAACAGAAACTGAAGGAATTTATGTCTTCAAAACCAGTGCTAGAGAAAATACTCAAAGAGATAAACTACAAAGAAGAAATAGGTAATACACACCAGAACCAGAGAAACAAGATTTTCCATCCAGCAGACACTAAGCAAAGAAGAATAAACAGTATTTCAAACAGAAATAAAATCTTAACATGTTAGGAATTAAAAGTTATCTCTCAATAATAACACTGAATGTAAATGGCCTCAATTCCCCAATAAGAAGACATAAAGTGGCAAAATGGATTAAAAACAAGAATCCATCCATCTGCTGCTTATAAGAAACACACTTTACAAATAAAGATAGTAACAAACTCAAGGTAAAGGGCTGGAGCAAGGTAATTCATGCGAGGTAGCCATCCTAACAAATGTGAAGTAGTATTTCACTATAGGTTTTATATGTATTTCCTTAATGATTAATTATATTATGCTAATAATGAGTGATATTCATGTGTTTATTGGTCATATAAAAATCTTTGGAGATTCATTATCTATTTTAGTCTTTTACCTATATCTAAATTGTATTGTTTGCTTTTATTGTTGCTAATTTTTAGGATTTCTATTTGGAATATTAATATACCTTCAGATATAGCATTTGGAAATATTTTTTATCTCATTCTATCAGTAAATTTTAATTCTGTTTATATTGTCTTTGGATGTACGATTTTTTTTATTTTTTATGAAGTTTATTTTTTTGTTGCCTGTGCTTTTGGAATCATATCCAATAAATCACTGCCAATTTCAATGTTGTGAAGTTTTATGACCCAGGTTTTCTTCTAAAAGTTTTAGTCTTAAGATTTACGTTTAGGTCTTTTATCTATTTTGAGTTAATATTTGTATAGGGTATTAGGTAAGAGTCCAATTTTATTCTTTTTCATGTAATTATTATTTTTCAACAATGTTTAGTGAAAAGATTATTTCTTTCACCTAATGTTCTTGGAAACCTTGTCAAAAATAACTTGACCATATATGGAAGAATTTATTTCTAGGCTTTTTATTTTACTCCACTGGTTTATATATCTGCCTTTATAGCAGTACTACACTGTTTTGATTATTATAGCTTAATAAGGTTTGGAATCTGAAAATGTACATCTTCTAGCTGTATTCTTTTTCGAGATTGTTTTGGGTGATTAGAGTTCATATTTCATGTTAGGATAGATTTTTTTCTGAAAATAAATGTATAAAAATATTAAATAAAAAATAAAAAAATAGGGATTGGTGTAGCTCAGAGGTAGAATTCCCCTGGGTTCAATCTCCAATCACACACACACACACACACACACACACACACACACACACACAAATAGCAGAAATAAATATTCAATAGAAAGACCAGAAGATCAATTGTAAGACATCTTCCAAAAATGGGGAAAAGCCTAAGAGATAATACAGGAGGAAATGCTGAGGATTATTCCTGGAGGTTCATTATCTGACCAAATGGAATTCCATAAAGCAAAAACTGAAAAAAATTCTAGCAAGCCAGGCATGGTGGTGCACCAGTACTTGGGAGGCTGAGACGGGAGGATCGAGGTTCGCGGCCAGCCTCAGCTACTTAGTAAGGCCCTCCACAACTTAGTGAGATCATGTTTCAAAATAAAAAATAAAAATAAATAGGGCTGGGGGTGTAGCTCAGAGGTGAAAATGCCCCTGAATTCAATCCCCAGCACACAAACACACAAAATCTAACAGAAAAAATGATTCCAAGACCAAGGGACATGCGTTACTAGGTTGAAGAGGCAGAATCCTAAAACAGCCCCCACCTGGTGCTCCCCCAGCATGAACCTCACAACTGGGAATGTGATGAGTTTTGCTTCTAGAATCAGGTCATGTTATCTGCATGAGTGACTTCAATAAAGGAGCCTGTGCTGGGTGGAGAGAGCCTGTTCAAGGGAGCCCTCAGAGGGTGGGAGAGGGAGAGAGCCCAGCGAAGAGACCTGTGGGCAGGTGCGTGGGCCCGGGACAGTTCCCAGCAATAAGGGACCTCGGTCCAACAACCGCAGTGAGTGGGGCCAACAGCCTGAACACATTGCATAAGCTTGTGTGAGTCCCCCAGGCCCAAGATTGCACACTGCAGCTGATGCCCCCGATTTCAGTCTCGTGAGAACCTGAGCAGAGAACCAGCCAGGCTGTGCACAGAATTCTGACCTGCAAGCCCAGCGTGGTGGTGCACGCTTGTAATCCCAGCATGTGGGAGGCTGAGACAAGAGGATTGTGGTTTGTGGACAGCCTCAGCTCCTTAATGAGGACCTCCCCAACTCAGTAAGGCCCTGTTTCAAAATAAAAAACAAAAAATAGGGCTGGGGGTGTAGCTCAGAGGTAAAATGCCCCTGGGTTCCATCTTCAGTTAACACACACACACACACACACACACAAATTCTGACCTGCAGAAATGCAAAATAAGCGAGCACTGACTTAAGTCTCTACATCTTAAATGGTAATTTATTATTCAGCAATAAAAAGAAAAACACAGATTTTACAATCTAAAGTAAACATTACATTACAATTCTAGGAGCCTAATAGCCCATCTCTTCCCCTAATAGCATTTTCATAAAGACTACATTAGCAGCTGCCCTTTGACTAGTACAGCCAGGTGACTACTCTAGCCAGCAGGTTAAGCAGAAGTGTCACATAACAACATTTAGGAATCTTCTAGAAGAGACAAGTAATATATATATATTCTTTGTCCCTTTTTTGCTTCTTGAAGCCTGGTTCCTGTAACTGGGAGACTCTCACACTGTATGATGTAGTAAACAACAACAACAACATAAACACATGGTAGAACAAGATAGAAGAAACTTGAGTATTTGTCACTTGCCCTAGACTATCTACATAGCCTTTAATTTGAAAAAAATATAAACTATCTCTACTTTTGAATATTTATTCATTTTTGCAGGTCACTATTATTTTAGAGTATCCATCACTGAAATATTTGCACTGATTAAACACCAAGCTGGTCACACATACAGGACCAGAAATCAGAATAGCCCTAGATTCCACTACAACACTGAAAGCTAGAAAAGTGAGCCTGTGCCTTCAAAATTCTGAGGCAAAGTGACGTACAACCTAGAAATCTGCATATTGCCAAATTCTCACTCAAACACTAAGGTAAGAGAATTTCACATACATGAATTCTCAAGCTTTTTCCAAGCCGGGTGTGGTGGCACATGCTTGTAATCCCAGCATTGGGGAGGCTCACATAGGAAGATCGCAGTTCACAGACTTCAGCTACTTAGTGAGGTACTTTGCAACTCAGGGACACCCTGTTTCAAAAAATAAAAAATAGTTTGGGGTGTAACTTGGAGGTAGAATGCCCTGGGTTCCATCCCCAGTACCACTATAAAAAAAAAAAAAAAAAAAAAAGATTTTTTTTTCCCCCAGCCAATCTTTGTCAGGAAGCTCTTAAAAATTGTGCTTGAGAAAGACATAGGACCCCAGAACAAGAAATCAATACAAAAGAGTAGTAAAGAGAATGCCAAGAAGGTACCCAAGCTTGGAGTGTGGCACATGCCTGTCATCCCAGGAGGATTGCAGATTCAAGGCCAGCTTTAGGAACTTAGGGCAACCCTGATTCAAAATAAAAAATAGGGCTGGAGTGTAGCTCAAGCTCACAGTCATAACAATGAAAACTTAATATTCATTTAACCAAACTCTAGTTACAGATTAAGAGAATGAGACGAGAGGCTTGGTTTGGGCAGGGAGAACAACAGAGAGAGCAAAAGCCTTCTCAGCCAAAGAGAAGCCAATGGGATGGCCAGAGTGAAAAAGGAAAATCAAAACAGTGACATAAGTGTGATATTTATAAACATGGGGGAAAAAAACTGAGGTTGCAGCTAAAAATACGAAAAGCGGCTGCCTCAGGGAAGTACAGAGTGGACAGTGTTAGGGCGAGGGTCACTGGCTTTCATTACAAAGATATTATCTAATATTATCTGACACTTTCAACAAAAATGCATGCACACATGCAGATTTTCTAAGAGACAACTCACAAATAAGTCTTAAAGAGTGCTGGACATTGCTAAATAGTTACTGGTACATGCAAGGGCATAGTGGTGCACGCTTGTAAACCCAGCTTTCAGGAGGCAGAGACAGGAGGATCACAGTTAGCAGACAGCCTCAGCTACTTAGCTAGGCCCTTCACAACTCAGTGAGACCCTATTTCAAAATAAAGAATAAAGCCGGGCGTGGTGGCGCACGCTTGTAATCCCCGCGCTTTGGAGGCGGAGACAGGAGGATCACGCAGGTTTGAAGCCAGCCGCGCTGGCTTAAGAGACCCTGTTTCCAAATAAAAAATATATATAAAATAGGTGTGTGGGAGTGTAGCCCGGAGGTAGAAGGGTTTCTAGGAACCCCAGTACCACCAAAGAATTAAAAAATTAAAAATAGAGCTGGGAGTGCAGCTAGGAGGTAGAATGTCCCTGGGTTTCATCCGCAGTACCGCAAAAATTAAAAAAATATGCTACCATTTGTCCATCTAATTGTGCCCCAGGAAACTACTTTCTGTTAACTATTTCCATAACCCTCGCTCTCCCAATGTCTCTCCCCCAGCCCCAGACCTGATGCTCTCTGTTATTACTGCATCTGTCGGCTTCTGTGGTTTTGCCCCTGGGTCCTCTGCCATGACCCGGAAACTGAGGAGCAGCAGATTCTCACAGCCGCCCCAGACCACACAGGGCAAGCACCAGTGAGCTTTTGGACAGTGCTGGTTCCTGATCCAGTCTCCTCCAGGCCCTTCTGTGGCCCATTATTACCAGGCATGTTTTCTGGTCTCACATACCGCATCCAGTCCAGCATGCTCGCTTACTTCAGACCAGTCTACCACGGCAACGCGGGCATCTTGGCATCCCTCAAGATGCATCATGGCATGGTCTAGTCTCTGCTTACTCCTGCCCCTCCCTTCCACAGGGATGACCCAAGGCAATCTACAAAGCTGCTCCACACTAACCTCATCTCAGCTGGCTTCCTAGAGAACAATAGCAATGTTCTTACCTATGTTTCACATGGTTGCTTACCTGTAAATGAAACAACGCATATCAAGTTGTTTGGACTGAGCCTGATACATAATAGGCATCCTATGGAGTCCTTGTATAAAGCTCAAATTATACATAACTGCCGTATGTTAGGTGAGAGGTAATTCTTGAGGCACAGAGCACAGGAAATTTTGGTATTAAATGCATTATCAATTCCACTAAAAAATAAATGTCAGTGAGAAAATCCCAATATTCACTATTATGACTGTATTCACTGTTTAAAAATTCTGCTATACTGAATTTCACTAGTGGACACTAGAGGTCACCAATGTACCAACAAAAGCCCAAAGTTCCCTCCTAAAATTTGGGGAAGTGTACTCTATATGCTCTAGAGGACAATAATTTATAATGCTTTATAAGAAACAAAATCCCTTTTCAACTCAATATCCTATTTATTAAATCACTAAATCTCAAGATTTTTTTTTTTTTTTTTTGGTGGTACTGGGGTTCCTGGAAGCCCTTCTACCTCCGGGATACACTCCCAGACCTATTCTTACATTTTTATTTGGAAACAGGGTCTCTTAAGCCAGCGCGCGCGGCTGGCTTCGAACCTGCGCGATCCTCCTGTCTCTGCCTCCCAAGCACGGGGATTACAAGCGTGCGCCACCACGCCCGGCTCAAGATAAGATATTTAAAATTATCTTCATGTAACATTACATTAGCCTGAGATAATTTGATTTCTTTCATGAATACCAATTTTTTTTTCTTTTTTGGCAGTACTGGGGATGGAACTCAGGGGCATTGCACCTCCAAGCTAATCCCCCAGTCCTTTTTAGTCTTTTTATTTTTTGAGACAGGGTCTCACTGAGTTACAAAGGGCCTCGCTAAGAAGTAGCTGAGTATGTCCGTGAACCGTGATCTTCCTATCTCTGCTTCCCGAATGCTAGGATTACGAGCATGTGCCACCATGCCTGGCTCATGAGTACGATTCAAAAGTAAACTTTTTACCTAATTTAATCATGTTTAATTATTAAGCACATAAATATTGAAGTGCTTTTTTGTGGTATAACCATTTATCTTTGGCTAAATGTTATTTTTGGACAGAGCAGAAAACAAAACCAATATGCTAACATTCAAATCAGACTAAGGCCCAGCTCAACATGAACTCATGTTCAGAATTTAGGAAAACAGTAGAAATACATTCCACAAGAGAAAAAAATATAGCCAACAAATACATAAAAAATATTCAACATCATTAGCAATTAGGGGGATGCAAATCAAAACTACGCCAATTCCATCTTAACTCTAGTTCAATAGCAATCATCAAAAATACAAACTCTTGCCAGGTAATCCCAGCATTTGGGAAGCAGAGACAGGAAAATCACGGTTCGCAGCCAGCCTCTACTACTTAATGAGGCCTTTTGCAACTCAGTGAGACCCTGTTTCGAAAGAAAGAATAAAAAATAGGACTTGGAAGCTGGGCGTGGTGGCGCACACACTTGTAATCTCAGCGTTCGGGAGGCTGAGACCAGAGGATCGCAATTTGCAGACAGCCTCAACTACTTACTGAGGCCCTCCTCAACTTAATGAGACCCTGTTTCAAAATAAAGAATAAAAAATAGGGTAGGGGGTGTAGCTCGGAGGTCAAATGCCTCTGGGTTTCATCCACAGACGTGCAAAAAAAAAAAAAAAATAGGGCTGTGGGTGTAGCTCAGAGGTAGAATACCCCTGGGTCCCATCCCCAGTACCACCAAAAACAAAGAAAAATAAAATACAAACTCTACAAATGCTAGTGAGGATGTGGGGAAAGAGAAACTCTTACGCTCTGCTGGTGGGATTGTAAACTAGTATAGGCACTGTGGAGAGCAGCACAGCGGTTCCCCAAAAGACGAGGAAGGCGACCTCCGCACGACCCAGCCAGGCCACTCCTTGGCCGCTGTCTCAAAGAATTAAGGTTGCAGTACTCTAGTGATATATGCATACTCACATTTATAGCAGCTTAATTCATAGTATACAAATTATAGAACCAACCCACATGTGCAACAACAGATGAAAGGATAAAGAAAATGTGGTATAGACGCAAAACAGAATTTTACTCAACCATAAAGAAAATTATGTCACGCGCAGGTAAATGGGTGGGACGAGAGATCATTGTGTGCTACGTGAGATCAGCCAGGCTTAGACAGCCGTGAGTCATATACTTTCTCTCATCTGTGTAAGCTACACAGAAAGCAGGAACTGCAGCTAAGTGAGACCAGTAGAACAGTGAAAGGAGACTGGGGGAAGGAGCTGGAGAAGGGAAAGGGAAGGCAGAGAAAATAAACCCTTCAAGCCTGGCGTGGTGGCGCATGCTTGTGATCCCAGCATTCGGGAGGCTGAGACAGGAGGATCGCGGTTGTGGACAGCCTCAGCTACTTAGTGAGGCCCTTTGAAACTCAGTGAGACCCGGTTTCAAAATAAAGAGTTAAAAATGGGGCAGAGGGTGTAGCTCAGAGTTAGAATGTGCATGGGTTCCATCTCCAGTACCAAAAAAAAGAGAAAAGAAAGTAAACAGTTCAAACAATGTAATGTCCATATGTGAAGGTATCTCTAACCAATCTAACATGTCTAATTAGCTTTGAGGGGAGGAAGAAGCAGGTGGGATGTGGAGGAAACACACCCGTGGAGAGTGCACGCATCACTGTTCCCCTTGAAGTTCACTCCTGCGGCCTCCAAGGCCGGGACCAAAGCCAGCTTAGGGGTTAGACCGGTGCAGGGGCCAGCGAGACCAGAACTGGGGCCTCCCATGAGGCAAGGCCGCTGCTTGAGCCAGCGAGGTCTGGATCAGTCCACTGAGTAGCCAGGCCACTACTGGGACCATCAAGAGTGGGATCGGTACTTGCAACGCAGCATGCACAGAGAAATATCGCAGAAAATATAAATCAGACGCTTCTCTTAATCAGCAATAACTAGGAGGAAAAGGGCAACAGGAAGAGGTTGAGCTATAGAAAGGGCCCTATAGTGAAGCAACTAATGTGACCAATCAGAGGGTATGTAATACTGGAGGACGGAGCCTCTTTAAAACGCAGGAGGTACATAAACAAATGTATCAAAGTAAATCACCAAAGAAGCATGGGATGGGGGCCGGAGGAGGGCTAATTGGATGATGTGTGCTTGTATATCCTCTCAAGTCTTGTACTCCAATGTGATTGATATATGACTACAATGCACCAATTTAAAAAATAAATTAATAAAAATAAATAAATAAATAAAAAAGAAAAGAAAGTAAACAGTTCAAACAATGTAATGTCCATATGTGAAGGTATCTCTAACCAATCTAACATGTCTAACTTTGAGGGGAGGAAGAAGCAGGTGGGATGTGAAGGAAACACACCCGTGGAGAGTGCACGCATCACTGTTCCCCTTGAACCCCACCATGATTTATAATTACAAGTAGGAAAAAGGAGAAATAGCCAAGTAAGCGGGGAGCCATGCAGAGATATGAGCTGATTTGATCTAGATAGTCAGAGATGGCAGCAAAACGTGTGCTGTGCTTGTGACAGACAAAATAGAAAAAGAAATGTGTTAACTCCTTGCAAGCAAGATATATGAAACCTAAGTTAAGACACATCGATCAATAATTCTAATACTATGTATAAGATATTAAAAATGCTGTAAAATGTGCCCAGAAGATCTGGAAAAGCACAACTTCCTTCCAGCTGCAAGAAACAAATTAGCCAGGCGTGGAGGCGCATGCTTGTAATCCCAGCATTTGGGAAGCTAAACAGGAGGGTCTTAGTTCATGGACAGCCTCAGCTACTTATTTGCAACTCAGTGAGATCCTGTTTCAAAATAATGAATAAAAAAATAGGGCTGGGGTGTAGGTCAGAGGTAGAATGTCCCTAGGTTCCATCCCCAGTACCACACACACACACACACAAAAAAAAAATTAGAGATTGCGCTTGAGCTGCACCTTCCAGGGGGGGCAAGTGTGGGTCACATGGACACAGACGACACAAGAACTTCCCGAGGCTCACAGGTGAGGATGAGAAGTAAGGGATGTCACAGGGACCAGCAGGCAGTGCACACACAGGTGGAGCAAATCAAGTATCTACCGCTCATTTTGAAAACTGAGTTGCACATAGCAAATAATCAGCTACATTTACTGTTAATTGTATTATTATAAAAAGTACTTTCTTCTCATCTCTAGAAGTATCTGGTTCAAAAGCATCACCTTAATGAGCAAATAGGTGAGAATAGTATGGAAAGTACTAATTCAAATGTGTGGCACATGTTACAGGATCCATTCATGACAATTTACATAAAAATTAGTTAAATCTAGTCATTAGGATAATGAAAAGTGAAGGAACATAATAAAATTTATTCTTCTTTAACTTGTGAAGAAAGCATGTAAGCCTTCCAATTATTTGATTATAAAATGCCTTTATGGATCATGTTGTACAATGGTCAATCATCAGAGTACACAAAAAAATATATTCTGCCGGGCGTGGTGGCGCACACTTGTAATCCCAGAGCTTGGGAGGTTGAGACAGGAGGATCGCACAGGTTCGAAGCCAGCCTCAGCTACTTAGTGAGGCTCTCAGCAACTTAGTGAGACCCTGTTTCCAAATAAAACATAAAATAGGTCTGGGAGTGTAGCCCAGAGGTAGAAAGCCTCTGGGTTCCACCCCCAGTACCACCAAAAAAGAAAAATTATATATATTCTGTCATAGCCAATTTACAACATAATTTAAGTAATTTAAAAAACTCACAAAAATGGGCAAAATAATGTTTGGCTATGGTGGCATTAAAAGGTCAGAGAACTGTTATCCTAAAGAAAGACTATAAAACTAGACAAAAGTGTCGAAAGCAACCATTTGATGGTGCTAGACAGCCACAAAAGAAACAACAAACTGCCTGGCATGGGAGTGCATGCCTGTGATCCCAGTACCTGGGAAGCTGAAACAGGAGGATGGCAGGTTCAAGGAGTGTCAGAAGGAGCAAAAATCTCAGCAACCTAGTGAGACCCTATTTTAAAACAAAAGTTAGAAAGAGCTGAACACACACACACGCATACACGCACACATGCACACACGCACACACACAAAGAAACAGCAAACCAAGAGGAGCGGTCACTTGAGAGGCAGTGCGGAACTTGAGGTGAGAATGTCAGGCATCTTCAGCCTTCTACCCAGCAGTTAGCCTCCCTCTTGCCCAGAGGAGTCTGCCCAGGCCAAGTGGCAGCCAATAGCTTCGCTGCCAGAGGGAAATGACTTGATTTGAAAAAAGCAAAGATCTTCCCCAAGAGACGTTATCATTAAAAGTAGCAACTCAGTAGGAAACAAATGGGGCAAACGATATACCTGGCAGCATGAGGCTGCTTTTCCCATTAGGATGCATGAGCTGTCTATTGCCCTGTTACAAATGATCACTAACTCGGTGGCTTAAAACAACATATATTTATTATCCTATATTTCTATATTTCTGTAGTTCTGCATTCCCTGTAGTTCTTATATTTCTATAAGATCAAAATGGGGCTCACTGAATGAAATCACTGTGCTGCGGAGCTGGTTCTTTGCAGAGGCTCTGGGAGGGAATGTATTGCCTTGATTTTCCAAACTCTAGAAGCCTTCAGCATTCCTTGACTGGTAGTCCCTAACTGGGACCTGACTCCTCATCTGCCTCCCTCTCACACTTCTAAGAACCCTAGTGATTAAAATTTTCTTCTATTATGATCATCTGATTAACAGCCTCAATTCCATCAGCAACTATAATCTTCCCTTGCCATGTAACCAAACATACATATTTCAGGGGTCAGGATACCGACACCTTAGGGAGTGTCATTATTTTGCTTGCTACAGGGGCAAACAGCAAAATGGCCTAATGTCTAACAGGAAGACCCTAGAAATGGAAGAACCAGAGAAGAACGGAGTAGGTTACATCCCCATGCCCCTCAGCTGTTAGGAAACATCACTCGGGTTCACAGTTACTGGGAAACACAGGAGAGGGCCCCTTAGAAAGAGAAGAAGCGGAGTGAGAAATGCTGGGGCTCTGCGAGCCTCCCCACCTGTGCTCAGGCCGCGGGCTGAGAATTTGAGCCCATTGCTACCCAGACCTTGGCTGACCACTGAGCTACACAGATGCAAGGGTGCTAGAAAACTGTGCGGGGTGGGGGGGTGGTGTGCGCGTGCGTGTGTGTGCACAGAGGTATAAGGTGGCCAGACGCATTCCAGACTCCATGGATTAAGGCCACCCCAGCTAATAACTTTAACAAAAGGCGTGCAAGATCCTGACGTTGAAAATGACACATTGCTGAGAGAAATTAAAGATCTACATAAACGAAGGTAGATTAGAATAAATGAAGGTAGACTGGAAGACTCAGAATTGTTAAGATGTCACTTCTGTCCAGACTGACCTGAAAATCTGAGAAAACACAACCTCTATTAAAATTCCAATAGGCATTGTTAGAGAAATTGACAGTTTTAAAATATGAAATTACAGGTTGGGCGTGTTCATGCACGCTTGTAATACAAGTGCTTGGGAGGCTGAGACAGGAGGTTCACGCAGGTTCGAAGCCAGCCTCAGCTACTTAGTGAGGCTCTCAGCAACTTAGTGAGACCCTGTTTCCAAATAAAATATAAAATAGGTCTGGGAGTATAGCCTGGAGGTAGAAAAGCCCGTGGGTTCCACCCCCAGTACCAAAAAAATATATGAAAATATGAAGGAGAATAGCCAAAATAAAATTTAAAAAAAGATTATAAGCCGGTGTGATGACAGACGCTTGTAACCCCAGTAACTGGGAGGTTGAGACAGAAGGACTGCAAGTTTTAGGCCTACACATGGTAACTTTATGTGACCCTATTTTAAAAAAAAAATGAAAAGGACTGGAGGAGCAACTCAGCAGAAGTACTCCCTTGGGTTCCATCCCCAGCGCCACAAAACAGACAAACTAAAAGATCATAACTGGAGAATTTATACTATCTTACATCAAAACTAGGAAATTCAGAAAGATATCCTTAGAGTTATGAACAACTGATTTTCAACAAAGATCAACACAATGTGAAAAGACAATCTTTTCATTTTGTGTGTGTGGGGGGGTCTGAGGATGGAACCCAGAGGCATTCTACCTCCGAGCTACACCCCCTGCCCTATTTTTTATTCTTTATTTGAAACAGGATCTCATTAAGTTGCTGAGAGCCTCACTAAGTAGCTGAGGCTGGCTTCGAACCTGCGCGATCCTCCTGTCTCAGCCTCCCAAGCGCGGGGATTACAAGCGTGCGCCACCGCGCCCGGCTTTTCATGATTTTTTTTTATCATGACGAATAGATAACAAAATGTGGCACAGGTCTATTCAGTGGAATATCATCCGTCCATAAACAAACTACTGACACAAGGATGACCTCAACATTATGCTCAATCAAAGGAGAAGACACAATAATTTGTACGATTCCATTTATAAAAAGTTTCTAGGAAAGACAAACATGGAGAATCAAAACCAAATGAACGGCAGCCTGGGGCCGAGGCTGGCACAGGGGAGGAATGTGAACGGTGAGGGAACTTCCTGGGGTGACAAGTGTTCTATGACTGGATTAGTGATGGTTTACAACTGTGCATAAGTACAAGTCACTGAAATGTATGTTTACAGTAGGCGATGTTATGCCATGTCAATTATACTATCCCTCAACAAAGCTCTTTCTCAAGTAAAGAATAATGGAGTTCCCCAGCTGTGGCAGCCACAAGCAGAAGCTGAGCTGGCTTCTACTGGGGGTGATGCAGGGAGTCTCGTGACCTTGGTATTTGACCTCACTGTCTAACTCTTAAGCTTTCGTGCCCCTTTGAACCAAAGAACTAGTTTGTATATTTTTCCCCATGTTTTTTTCCAGTCCCTAAACAGCAGACAATTTTAACTTTAAAAAAAAAATGGTGACTGTTCTTCCAAAGGTTTCGCTTGTACACACTGAACACAGAGCATTTGCTTACCTTCCGTCCTGTAAAGGCAGCTCGATGAAGTGGAGTGTCTCCCATGTCATTCAACACATTCACTTCTGCACCAGCCTAATAAACAGGAAAATTATAAATATCTCCCAGTATCAAGAAGTATGAACATGAAAGCAATTCTTTCAAAATATATCAAGTAAGCCGGGCATGGTGGCACACGCTTGTAATTCCAGCTTTCGGAAGGCTGACAAAGGAGGATCGCGGTTCACGGCCAGCCTCAGCTACTACTTAGTGAGGCCCTTTGCACCTCAGTGAGACCCTGTTTCAAAATAAAGAATAAAAAAAAATAGGGCTGGGGGTGTAGCTAGGAGGTAGCTAGCTACTGGATTCCATTCTCAGTACTGCAGGGGGGGAAAAATACATCAAATACTCCGAAACTTAGAATAATTGTTCATATTTTTTGGTTGTCACAAAAATCAGTTTGATTCTTAGCAGATTTCCTGAATGATAAAAATTTACCAATACATCATAGAACAAAAAGGTGCTTTTCTTTAAAAATCTATACATCTTCACTCTACTTAATCAATTTTTTTACTTAGAGTGCTTTTGGGAAATTGAATCCACGGGCACTCTTATCACTGAGCTACATTCTCAGCCCCTTTTATTTTGAGACAGGAGCTCCCTAAGGTGTTGAGGCTGGCCTGGAACTTGCAAGATTCCTGCCCCCGTTTCCTGAGTAGCTGGGATTACAGGTGAGCACCACCATGCACAGCTCTCAATCCACTTTAGAAGCGGACATATGGAAAAAAAAAAAGGACAAGCATCTGCAAATGTAATACTATTTTCTCCACCACTAAGGCCATATAGTTTTCAGATTAAAAAAAATGATATAAGCTGGGCGTGATGGCGCACGCTTGTAATCCCAGTGCTTGGGAGGCCGAGACAGGACGATCGCACAGGTTCAAAGCCAGCCAAAAAGCTACTTAGTGAGGCTCTCAGCAAATAAAATATAAAAAATAGGTCTGGGAGTATATTCCAGAGGTAGAAAAGCCCCTGAGTTCCATCCTCAGTACCACATTTTAAAAAATTATGTAATTACTTAAATGTTCAGATGAATTTTAAGATTCAACCCAATTTCAAAAATATCCATCTGTGCCAGGCGTGGTGGCGCACACTTGTAATCCCCGCACTTAGGAGGCAGAGACAGGAGGATCACGCAGGTTTGAAGCCAGCCTGGCTGGCTTAAGAGACCCTGTGTCCAAATAAAAATATAAAAAATAGGTGTCTGGGAGTGTAGCCCAGAGGTAGAGGGTTTCCAAGGAACCCCAGTACCACCAAAAAAAAAATCTGTGAAAAATTGTTTAGAGAATCTGAACTATGAGTCTCAATTCTCAGTAAGTCAAGTGCTTAGATATTCTGATATTATTTTTTAATTTGGGGTACACTTTGGTTATATTTTCAATTATCATGCTTATAAAACTGAAGTTATATCTTCATTAATTAATATACCCACTTTTGCCATTTTAAAAACCAGTAATGTAAAAATCATATTATTAGTGACAGAACTTTAATTAATCAAGCAATTCTAACTCGTGCTTTTAGTAAAGAAAAATTAAGTGTCTTTAACGATGAGCTATTACTTTTAAAAAGCTATCATGGCTCAGCTGGCTTTTCTAAGATTTTTATCCATAATAAAATCATTTATTATACTCATTAAAAAATCAAAGCCATAAAACCTTTAACAGATCCTGGACCACTTGTCTATGTCCAAAATAGCATGCCAGATGAAGAGGTGTCCAGCCCAAATTAGACTTACTTCTTCCTAAGAAATGAAAAAAATAAGGTATTTTAGATATTATTTAGGCATTTGTACAATAACTGAGTTTTTCTGACCATCCTCCTTCAATACCCACGGCTCTCCTTCACAGTGCCCGGCTGCTAAGAGGCAGAAGCCCAGGCACGGCAGGAAGTGTGATGTGCTGAGGACTGGCACTCACAAGACCCAGATCAGGTGCCACCTCTGACTCAACATCCTTGTTCTGGTCTGGATCCTAAATGCTCCAGATCTCCTGTGCCGAGGGCGTGGTCCCTAGTGCAGCTGTGTTCAGAGGTGGGGTCTCTGAGTGAGGGGATCATGAGACTCTGACCCCATGCATGGATTAATTAAATAATGGCTTCATGGCTTAATGTTTTGGGGGAAGGGCTGTTGCAGAAGCGAGCTCTCTCTCTCAACTTCCTGGCCACCAGGGCTGAGCAGCCTGCTCCTCCACGGTTCCCATCAAGATGATCTCCCTCACTCCAGGCTCAGAAACAAGGAAGCCAAGTGACCATCATGAAAATCTCAGAAACCACGGCCAGAATAAACCTTTGCACCTTTTAAGTTGCTCATCTCAAGCATTTTGTTACAGCAACAATCCTTACTTCTTTCTTTCTTTCCTTCTTTCTTTCTTTCTTTCTTTCTTTTTTTTTTTTTTTTTTTTTTTTGGTGGTACTGGGGATGGAAACCAGGGGCCTTCTACCTCCGGGCTACACTCCCAGACCTATTTTATATTTTATTTGGAAACAGGGTCTCTTAACCTGCGTGATGCTCCTGTCTCAGCCTCCCAAGCGCGGGGATTACAAGCGTGCGCCACCACGCCCGGCTTACAATCCTCATTTCTAAAAGAGCAGAGGGAGACACAGCAGGGTCACATTCGAGCTACATGACTCCTAGCAGGTTGCTGGCTCTAAGGTCCCGAGGCTTTAACCATCTTGTCATTATCTAGCAGAGACACGGTTCTCTTGGCAAAACACTGCATGACAAGCAACTCTCTGAAAACCTGGATCACTGAGGGGAATGGACAGAGCTAAAAGTGGTGTGCAGCAACTATGAAAATCTTCATCCCCAGGAACACCCATGTTCACAGCAGCACAATCCACAATAGCCAAATTATGGAACCAATCCTGGTGTCTATCAACAGATGAACAGATAACGAAAATGTGGCATATATACACAGTGGAATTTTACTTAGCCATAAAGATCAACAAAAATTAGGATACCAGATGGGCTTCAGAGAGTGGAACAGAAACTTCAGCAGAGCCAGGGAGGTGGGATAGGGGAAGGGATGGGAGAGAGGGAGGATCAAAGAAGGAATTACTTCCAATGGCATGTATTTATGCAAGAACAGCAATGTCACTCTCAATACCCTGGATGGGGAAAGGGGTGAGAATGGAGAGGGAGCTGGGGCTGCCAAGTGTGCATGCATGTATGTCATTATCACCATGATTTACATTATGACGTGGGACTATAACGCACCGATAAAAGTATATGTAAAAATGAACAAAATTATGACATTTGCAGCAAAATGGACGGAACTAGAGAACACTGTGCTTAGTGAGATCAGCCAGTCTCAGAAATTCAAGGGTCAAGCTGGGCGTAGTGGCGCACGCTTGTAATCACAGTACTTGGGAGGCTGGGACAGGAGGATCGCAGGTTCTTGGCCAGCCTCAGCTACTAAGTTGCCCTCAACTTAGTGAGACCCTGTTTCCAAATAAAGAATAAAAAATGAGGCTGGGGATGTAGCTCAGAGGCAGAATGCCTGGGGAAGGAAGGAAGGAAGGAAGGAAGGAAGGAAGGAAGGAAGGAAGGAAGGAAAAGGAAAGGAAGAAAGAAAGAAAGGAGAAAGAGGAAGAAAGAAAGGAAGGAGAAATAAACTCAAGGGTCATATATTTTCTCTCATATGTGGAAGTTAGAACAAAAATAAGAAGGAAAAGGAACTTCAAAAGTCAAATGAGAAGAGAAAGCAGTGGAATGGCACAAGGGGTTAAAGGAGAGAGACGATGGTGGGGTTAAGGAAGCGAACAGCTCAAATTAAGGTTACACCCATACAAGGCTTCATTTCCAATCTTTCTAACATACATGGGGAGGGAGGAGCAGAGAGGGGAGTTTCTCCTAAGGGAAATCCACCAAGGGCTGTATGTTTGTATCACTTTAAATCTCACTATGATGTATAATTACATTGTACCAATAAAAGTACTTTTAAAAGCCAGTTATACAAGAATCCACAAAGAAAAAAACAGAAAACCCTTATCCTATGTGCAATCAGTAAACAGTATTTCCTGAAGCACAGGGAACTCTGTTAGCTCAACAGACAGTGACTAAAACACAGTGTCTGACTTCAGATAAAAATCTCAATTAATGAGAATATTGGGTTACCAGAATGCTAGAGAGTCCAATTAGATAAACAGGAGCAAAGTTAACAGCAGTGAAATGTCAGATCCTGGCAGCACAGCAGAGGAGAAGTATCACACAATTGAGTGCTGCAAACACTAAAGCTACAGAATTCAATTTAGCAAGAAGTTATCAAGGGCACTATAGTTTAGAGCTGAGATGGCTCCAAAGGCTTAGTAAAATTTTAAATCAGAAACCAGGCGTGGTGGCGCATGCTTATAATCCCAGCATTTGGGAGGCTGAGACAGGAGGCTCAGAGGTCCACAGCCAGCCTCAGCAACTCAGTGAGGCCCTCTGCAACTTAGTGAGATCCTATTTCAAAATACAGAATAAAGCCAGGCGTAGTGGTGCATGCTTGTAATCCTAGCATTCGGGAGGCTGAGACAGGAGGATCGTGGTCCGCGGACGCCTCAATTACTTAGAGAAGCCCTCTGTAACTTAGTGAGACCCCGTTTCAATATAAAGAATAAAAAATAGGACTGGGGTGTAGGTCGGAGGTAGAATTCCCCTGGGTTCCATCCCCAGTACCAAAAAAAAAAAGAAAAAGAAAAATTAAGTCAGGCTGCGAGACTCCAGTCCTGTCAAAGTCTCAAAGCCCACCACCCTGGGGTCTAACAAAGCCCAGGAACCTGCTCCAGAGAAGCCCACAACCTGTGTTAATGACTATGGGCTTCTAAAGCCGGTGTTAATGGCTAACGCAAATTGTAGGAGCTGCCTGCATTGTGCACAGGCCTTGCCCCTGGATTTCAGGGTCTGAATTGACAGGCTCTCCAGCCACACAGGCAGTACCCCACGCACACACGGGACTGCAGTGCCAAGTGTGTGCTCGTGATCGTCTGCCATTCCCCCAAAGTACAGCATCTGCTTCCTCTCACCCGCCCCGTGTGCCCTGGGGAATCCCTAATTACACAGTTGATAAATCCCAGAGCCTCCGTCTAGCTCAATGAATATTTACCTGGCCTTCTCTTTGTTTGTTTGTTTGTTTTCTTTTCATGGTGCTGGGGATTGAACATACAGGCAGTCTACCTCTGAGCTAAACCCCAAACCAATTTCTTAATTTTGAAAAAGGGTCTAAGTTACTGCAGCTAGTCTCAAACCTGCAATCCTCCTGTGTGAGTCTCCCAAGTACTGGAATTATAGGCGTGCGCCACTACATCCAACTTTCACCTTCTGTTCTTAAATGAAACTTAGCTCTTCCTAATAATGATCCCCCATTATCACTCAGGTAAATGTCCCTATTCCCACATCCCCACTCTACTTCACTGAACAGAAGCCATTAAAAAAAAAAAAAAAAATCCTGTACAGACGGTACACGCCTGTAATCCCAGTACTTGGAAGACTCACACAGAAGCCCTGCAGCTTTGAAGCCAGCCTCAGCAACACAATGAGACTGTTTCAAATAAAAGAAAAAATAAAATAGGGTTAGGGGCCTTAGCTCAGAGGCAGACTGCCTTTGTGTTCAACCCAGAAGGAATGAAGGATAGATGGAAGGAAGGAAGTATGGATGGAAGGATCGCAGGCAGGCAGGCCCCCTGCTATCCTTGTCAGTAACTTCTCCACTCATGTTTCAAGCTCCCGAGCCACACCCCCCTCACATATCTCCTCTGAGGCACCTGCCAGCCTCCTCTGGCTCGCGCCTACGCACACAACTGTGGGCAACATGGACCTGGCCACCTCCTGGGGACCTGCTGCCTATCTGAGAACCTTCTCATTTACTTGGCTCCCCTCATGTCTCCCAAACTGCCTCTCCAGCAAAGCCCAACCTCGGCACCATTACGAACACACGCCCAACTTTTCAGCCTGATCGTGTGGGTAAACCAAAGACTTTTCTTTGATTTAATTAATCCCTCAGCTTTTCCAACTGTTGATGTACATAAACAGCTCGTCTTTGCTTTCTCAAAAAAATCCACCGTGTGTTTCTTGATTTTCCACATTAGCTTTTTTTTTTTTTTTTTCTTTTTTGGCAGTACTGGGAATTGAATCCAGGTCCTTGCAGGATGCCAGGGAAGCTCTTTCCCACTGAGCCTCATCCCTAGCCCTTTTCATTTTATTTTATTATTATTAATTATTATTATTATTATTATTAGTAGTAGTAGTAGTAGTAGTAGTAGTAGTAATAGTAGTAGTACTGGAGATTGAACCCAGGGGCATTCTACCTCTAAGCTACACCCCCAGCCCTATTTTATTCTTTATTTTGAAACAGGGTTACACTAAGTTGTGGAGGGCCTCACTAAGTACCTGAAGCTGGCTGCGAACCTGAGATCCTTCTGTCTCAGCCTCCCAAGTACTGGGATTACAAGCCTGTGCCACCACACCAAGTGCTCTTTTATTGTTTGAGATAGGGTCTTGCTAAGTTGTCCAGGCCACCTTGAACCTGCAAGTCTTCTGCCTCAGCCTCCCTGGGAGCTGAGATTACAGGCATGCCTGCCATGCCTGGCAACATGTTTTTTTTTTTTTTTTTAATCAATATCTTTGCTTTGCTATCATTGTATCAGCACCCAGAAAAATTCAGGAATGTGATAAACACACTAGCTGTTTCTCCATAACCACAACCAGCTTGCAAACTAATGGTGAATAAAAATAATGGAGCCCTGTAGATTTATATACATGAAGTCAGAATCCCATGGCTACGCAAACCTTCATATGACGCCCTGTTCCAGCGTCTCCCGTACCTTCCACGACAGGTATTTCAGTCCCTCACAGTCCTCCTCAAGCTTCCTACACTGACACCTCAACCCTTGGCAATGACTTCACCTTTCAGGCTCACAGTAACAGAAGCTTTCACAGAACCCCGTGGGCTTCCTGGCAACAAAACTACCATCCTACCTAGATCTACATGCATTCTGCCATCTTGATGCCAAAAACGAATTGCTCTCCTGGGTCCTGGATCCCATCCTTCCTCCTTATCGTGGACTCCTTTTCCCCCGTGTCTCCAACCTTTCCCTCTTTAATTTCTCATAGGATGGAGCAAGTAGTGTCTTCGAACACAGAAACCCTCCCCGCTCCCTACCATGCCCTCCTCCCCACTCGCCCTTTACTTGCCCTTCCCATTTCATCCCTTCCAGTCAACTGTCCACCCCCGGCAGCCTAGCCTCCCCTCCCACCATGCATCAAGCCCAGGAGCACTTTTTTAATATTATGCTTTTATTGGTGCATCGTAATTATACATCACAGTGAATTCAAAGAGAGGCCTTCATACATGCTCACATCACTTGGTGTATGCATTACCCCCACCTGGACATTTTCTTAATACCTTTATTTGGTGCACTGTAAGTATACATTATATTGGGTATAGAGTGAGAGAAATATACCTGCACTCGACTCTTGGAACACTTCGCTCCAGGACCTTCCTCTCTCCCCATCCGTAGCTTCGAGATAAGAATTGGTAATTCTGTATATATACACAGCATCCGTAGCTTCGAGATAAGAATTGGTAATTTTGTATATATACAGCATCCGTAGCTTCGAGATAAGAATTGGTAATTTTGTATATATACAGCATCCGTAGCTTCGAGATAAGAATTGGTAATTTTGTATATATACAGCAGCCATTCTTTTTTTTTTTTTCCTGTGTATGATACTGGGTATTGGACTCAGGGATATTCGACCTCCGAGCTACACCCCCAGCCTTATTTTATTCTTATATTTTGAAACAGGGTATCACTAAGTTGTGGAAGGCCTCATTAAATAGCTGGATCTGCCTGTAAATCTGCGATCCTCCAGTCTCCGCCTCTCAAGTACTGGGATTACAAGTGCGTGCCTCCATCCCCAACTGCATTAGTTCAACTATTACATTCTTTATGTCTTCATCCCCATTCCTCTATAACCTAAACCCTCTGTATCATTCCACTGTAGTCTCTGCTCTTCTACCTTTTATAGATAGATAGATAGATAGAGAGAGAGAGAGAGAGAGAGAGAGATGAGAGAGAGAGAGAGAGAGAGAGAGAGAGAGAGAGAGAGAGAGAGAGAGAGAGATTTTTTTTTCGGTATTGGGGATGGAACCCAAGGGCAGTCTACCTCTGAGATACCCCTCCAGCCCTATTTTTTTATTCTTTATTTTGAAACAGGGTCTCACTGAGTTGCAAAGAGCCTCACTAAGTAGCTGAGGCTGTTCATGAACTGCAATCCTCCTGTCTCAGCCTCTCAAATGCTGGGATTACAAGCATGCGTCACCACGCCAGGCTTATTTTCAAACTTCTAAGTTCTACTTATAAGAAAAAGCATACAACTATTCAGTTTTTGAGACTAGCTAATCTAAATTAAGATAATATTCTGAAGTTCTATCCATTTTCTTGCATATGATGTGAGTTTATACTTTATGGCTGAGTAAAATTCCACTGTATGTATATAGCATTGTTTTGTGATCCATTCATCTGTTAATGGACTCCTAGGCTGGTTCTATCATTTGGCTATTAGAAATTGTGCTGCTATAAACATGGATATGCAAATATTACTATAATATTCTGATTATAGATATAATCAATAAAGACATATTTCTCTTTTTTGAGTGTGTAGTACTGGGGATGGAACCCAGGGGCTTTTCTACCTCTGGGCTATACACCCAGATCAAATTTTTTATAGTTTATTTGGAAACAAGGTCTCACAGAGTTGCTGAGAGCCTCACTAAGTAGCTGAGGCTGGCTTTGAACCCGTGCGGCCCTCCTGTCTCAGCCTCCCAATCACTGGGATTACAAGCGTGTGCCACATGCCTGGCTCTAAACATATAGAAATAACATTCTGATTTCAATTCCTTTGGAAAGATGCCAGGAACACTATCACTGGGTCATTTGGTGATAAAAATGCTAAATAAATTAGGGATAGAAGGCACCTACCACAACATCATAAAGGCTATATATTATAAACCCAAAGCCAACCAGACGTGGTGGCGCATGCTTGTAATCCCCACGCTTGGGAGGCTGAGACAGGAGGATCGCGCAGGTTCGAAGACAGCCTCAGCTACTTAGTGAGGCTCTCAGCAACTTAGTGAGACCCTGTTTCCAAATAAAATATAAAATAGGTCTGGGAGTATAGCCCGGAGGTAGAAATCCCCTGGGTTCATCCCTAGTATCACACACACACACACACACAAAAAAAAAAAAAAAAAAAAAAAAAAAAAAAAAAAACAAAGCCAGCATATTATGAACAGGGCAAAACTGACAGAATTCCCTTTAAGATCAAGAAAACAAGACAAGGATGTCTCTGTCACTCCTATCCATCTTAGTTCTTAAAACTCTACTTTCAGGAATTAGATAGGAAGAAGGACTCAAAGGACTACGGAGAAACAACTGAAATAATTTTTATTTACTGATGGCATGATCCTTTGTTTCAAAGATTCAATAAAACTGAACCAGAAGACTTCTAGAGGTGATAAAGAGCTTCAGCAAAGCAGCCGGATACAAAATCGACCTGCAAAAATCATTAGCATTTGTAAATGCTATACACCAATCATAAAGCCACTGAAAAAGAAATCTGGAAAACAATCCTATTTCCAATAACCTCGAAAAGAATAAAATACTTAGGAGTAAATTTAACCCAGGAGATAAAAGGCCCCTACAGTGAAATTATAAAACCAGCAGCACTTTGCACCTGTTGCCTCATGGCCTCACTGTCCAACAGCAGACGGCACAGCCTTAGTCCTCCCAGCTGCCACATTCTGAACTCTGCGGTCTCACCCATCTCTCAAACTTCCTTTAAGTGGAAAACCATTTCTCTCTGACTAGTTCATTACTGGCAATTTCAAAAATGACCCTCTCCCAGTGAACTGTTTACATTCTGTTGGCTTCAAAAAATAAATTTTGAGCCGGGCATGGTGGCACACACTTGTAATCCCAGCATTTGGAAAGGCTGAGTCCGGAGGATCGTAGTTTGTGGACAGCCTCAGCTACTTAGGTCCTTTGCAACTCAGTGAAACCCTGTTTAAAAAAAAAATAAAAAGAATAAAAATTAGAGCTGGAGGTGTAGCTCAGAGGTAGAATGCCCCTGCATTCCATCCTGAATGCTGCAAAAAGAAAGAAAGAAAGAAAGAAAGAAAGAAAGAAAGAAAGAAAGAAAGAAAGAAAGAAAGAAAGAAAGAGAAATTGATTTCTGGCGGTGGTGGTGGTACACAACTGCATACTTAGGATGCTGATACGGGAGATCATAGGCTCAAAGCCAGCCTCAGCGATTTTGAAAGACCCTGTTCCAAAAAATTAAAGGTCTGGAGATATAGCTTGGCGGTAGAATGCTCCTGGGTTCAATTCCTAGTACCATAAACATATATAATATAAATAAACAAATATAGTAATATGTATTATATAGGAATATATATATGTTCACCTAATTTTTCATGTGAGATGTCAACATCACCCTTGCCTGCCTTCTCCTTTTCACTCCCCGCTCAGTTAGTGCTATTGATTCTCCCTCCTGAATATTAATTACATTACAACTGCTTTCCTCCAGTCCCACTTGCTCCTGTCCCATCTAACCCACAACAATTTCCTCAAAATTACTATAATGGCTTCTGAACTGGTCTGGTCTTCTCACATCTGGTGTTTCTAAGTGGAATTCTGTATCAATAAATCAATTTCCCAAATTGTAAATTATTCTTAAAATACCTCAAACATTCTTATACTTTGTTACTTATGGATATCAGTGAATAAGAAATATTAAATTTTTAAGTATTTACAAAGAACAGAACCCTACATAGAATATCAAAATGCTGGCAAACACCAGCAAATCTTATTACATAATATTCAAATAACTCCATACCTGAACTTCCTGGAAAAATGACAGCTCTACACAGAGTGTGTGTTGAGATTGTCGATATAAGTTCTTATTCTGCTTCTGAAACTTATTTCTTGAAACCACCACTCATTTACATGAAGTATAATATGTATGTAAACACATTACTTATTTTTATTTACTGAAATAATTCACCATGAGCCCACGCTTACAACATGGCACACTAGCTATATCTTCCAACCCAGACCCTAGAAATGTTGACTCTAACCTTCACCTCTGCACGCCAATGTTTCATTCCTTCTCTCTTGGCTTGACATCCATGAATCTCTTCCAACAGTTACATCTCTGCATTAATTATTAAGCTTTAATTTTACAAGAGAATTATAGTACTTTATACCAACTTCCTGATACCTTAGGATTTGGAAAAACAAACAAGATGAGAAAAACAAGACATGTTAGGAAAAATTTCCCAGATGGGAGCACTACTCACATTTAATCTTGCCCATCTCTTCTGCCTGGAAACGGCATGGCCTCTGATCTGATTATGACACATAAATCCTTACAACAAAGGCTGACTGATAGAAATAATGAAGTGAAACCTTGAAAAAAATATTAACACATAGCCAGGCGTGGTGGCGCATGCCTGTAATCCCTGTGCTTGGGAGGCTGAGACAGGAGTATCGCGCAGGTTTGAAGCCAGCCTTAGCTGGCTTAAGAGACCCTGTTTCCAAATAAAATATAAAATAGGTCTGGGAGTGTAACCCGGAGGTAGAAGGCCCCTGGGTTCCATCCCCAGTGCCACCAAAAAAAAAATTTATATATATATATATATATATATATATATATATATATATATACACATATTTCTTGGGTTTACATTTCCAAGTAAGCTGGCTTCCAACTAATTCCCCTAATGCATAGATAGTAGATACAAAAGGGTTGTTTGAGAATTATCAAATGCCTTTAGCATTCAAAATACACTGGGCTCTACAGAGTATGCCTGCAAAATTTCAGCTATAAGGAAGTTGAGGAGGGAGGATCTTGAGTTCTAAGGTATAGATTAAGAGTTCATCTTTTTTGAATAATGGGGAGAAATTTTTAAATTTCTTTAGCCAACACACACACACACACACACACACACACACGCAAAAACCCCACAAAACAGTTTCTCTCTCTTTATACATATATATATACATATATAATTTCTGTGTGTATATATATTTATTACATATATACATACATATATACATGTATGTATGTATGTATTTTAATTTTGAAACAGGGTCTTACTAAGTTGCTGAGGCTGGCCTCAAACTTGTGATCATCCTGTCTCAGCCTCCCAGTACTGGGATTACAGGTGTGTACCATCACATCTGATTCAGACTACACTTTCTACAGCTCAAATAACAGTTGCTCCCCTGCTCCAAAGATAACACTCCTTTCCACTGAGGATAAAGCCAGGAGGTTTGCTGCTTTAGGACAGGAGGAGAACATGTCAAAGAGGAGTAAGATATCCATCTATCCATCTGAAACCAGCCCTTCTTGAGAGTGTGGGCAAAAAAAAAGAAGACAAGCCCCGTAGCTTCTGGTTCCCATCTCAGTGAGATAAACTGAGATGCTGAGAAGAGGCAAGCTGTGTCCAAGATGCTAGGACAAGATCTCCTAGTGGGCCACCTCTCTTAGCACCCACCTGCAAGATGGCCACACCAAAGCAAACTGTGTACTGCAGCCCGAGGGAGGGAAGGTTAGATTTTGGTTAACAAGAGCCACCCTGGGTTCCCACCTTCCTACCTGCCACTCTCCCAGGAGAGGAACTGAAACCTGATGGATAATCTTGGTTGTCGACTTAACTAGATGGAAGGGTGCCCAGGAAATAGTTAAAGCATGCTTCTGTGTGTGTCTGTGAGGATGGGTTCAGGAAAGAGGGCTTGTGAGTCAGTCAACTAAGTGAGAAAGACCTGCCCTGAACACGGGTGACATCACCTACTAGAATTGGGTCCACAGCACGTGGAGGAAAGAAACTCTGCAGAGGGCCGCGCCTCCGGAGCAGGTGCCCGACGCATGGCCGTGAGGTGACACTGCGGGGCTTCAGCCTCCACGTGTCATGTGCGCCCGCTGCTCTCCAGGGCCTCCGGCCTTCCGCCTTGGGCTGAGGCCGCCCACTGGCCTCTCTCATGTGAGGCTCTCAGCTTTGATGGACTGAGCAGCTACTCTTCCCTGCCTCACCAGCCTGCAGGAGGCCACGGGACTAAGTCTCTGATCATGTGAGCCAACCTAATAAATCTCCTTATAATTATATACATTCTTTTGGTTCTACAGAGAAGCCTGATTTGTACAAGCAGTGTAGCTAAACCTAGGCCAGGTATGAAGACATGACAGAGGCTTGTGGTAACACAAAGCAAACAAAAGCCAAGGTCAAGTCTCCTAAGATCGGTGAGGAGCACCATTTATATCATATGACGCATGGAGAGACCTGCATTGAGCTTAGTACCCAAGTTTCACTTCAGCTACAAATGCTTGTGGACGGGACTTCCGGGAAGATGGTGACCGAGAAAAGCGGGACTTAAGAGCCCCGCTAACAATAAATCTCCATTACCACAAAATCAGCGCCTTTCAAAGCCAGAAAACAACATCACCAGAGAAACAAAAAAAATCACCAGGCTGCAGAGAGAAAGCGAACTGAGAACAGAGCCACAGAGGAGATCCTCACGCCCGAGGACTCGGCTTCATGCCTGAGGACGCGGCAGCAGCGCCATACTGCTGGCGGCACCGGCGAATTCACGGGACGGCCACAGCAAGCCAAGGGGAGCCGCTGCGGAACAGCCAGGCGGGATTTCTCGGCGCAGAGGGCATCTAAAGCTCCCAGTGGCTGAGCTCAGCACACGCTGCAGGGATTCAGAGTGGAAATCAAAACCAAGGAAAAAAAAACGCCAGCCCCATAGCCGAGGGCATAGCAGCAGCGCCATATTGCCACCGGCGGCAACAGAACCGAATTCACCGAATTCAGTACAGCTACATCTGCGTACTCAAGAACAGTGAGTCAAATTGTGGGCCACAGCGGAGAAATCCCAGTACTGTACTCACTGGGACTTGACCCAGTGGGAGAGGGGCGGTGGCAGTGATATCACACCATAGGAGAACGTGCAACCTGGCACCCCCCACGGTCTAAAGCAGCCTCTATCGACTCTCTGGGTCGGAGACTCTGTGATACAACCCAGTAAAGGAGTAGTGGGGTCTGAGATACTACTGACTCGAGATCCAGAGCACCTTAAGTGAAGTCATAGTGACCCAAGGGAAGAACCCAGAGAAGGCACAAACTTCCGAAATCATGGGAAAGAGGAATAATACTGGAGCAATGAATGCTCACAACCCCACAACATCAGAACCCGATAAAAGAGAAAATCAGAGATTTCTAGAAGATCAAATCAGGAAAATAACTGTAGAAATAATAGAGGTGCTTCGAAAAGAACTCAGAGAGAGCCAAAAAGAGATAAAGGATGCAATTAATGAAGTAAAGGCCTCAATTCAAAGCACAAACAACCGATTAGAACACATGGAGAACAGAATCTCGCTCTTAGAAGATGATCATTCCAAAAATGAACACATAGTTTCTAATCTAGGAAAAAATATCCAACAGCAGGATTCTGATATTGAAGAAATATGGGCCCATTTTAAGAGAGCTAACCTAAGAATAATTGGAATAGAGGAGGGAAAAGAAAGTGAAACCAAAGGGATCAACAATCTCTTTCAAGGAAGTAATAGCAGAAAATTTTCCAGACATAGAGCAAGAGGTCGATACGCAGGTCCAGGAAACTTATAGAACTCCCTTTAGACAGGATCGGAGAAGAGGATCCCCACGCCACATAATTGTCAAAATGACCAATGTGGAAGCCAAGCAGAGAATCTTAAAGGCAACAAAAGCAAAGGGCCAAGTGACATTCAGAGGCAAACCAATTAGAATCACTCCAGACTTCCCAAACCAAGTCCTGAGAGCCAGAAGGGCTTGGAGTAACATATTCCCAATTTTGAAAGAAAACAACTTCCAGCCAAAAATTTCCTACCCAGCAAAACTTTCTATCAAATTAGATGGAGAAATAAGAAGCTTCCATGACAAACAGAAACTGAAGGAATTTATGTCTTCAAAACCAGCACTAGAGAAAATACTCAAAGAGATTAACTATAAAGAAGAAATAGGTAACACACATCAGAACTAGAGAAACAAGATTTTCCATCCAACAGACAACTAAGATTGGTTATCTGTGGAGATTCATTACTTATGTTAGTCTTTTACCTATCTGTAAAGGGTATTGTTTGCCTTTATTGTTGTTAATTTTTAGGATTTCTAGTTGGAATATTAATATACCTTCAGATATAGCAACTGGAAATATTTTATCCCATTCTATTAGTAACTGTTAACTCTGTTTACATTGTCTTTGGATATACAATATGTTTTTTATTTTTTAGGAAGTTTGTACTCTTCTGTTGCCTGTGCCATTGAAATCATAACCAAGAAATCACTGCCAATTTCAATGTTGTGAGGTTTTATGACCCAGATTTTCTCCTATCTATTTTGAGTTAATATTTGTATATGGGATTAGGTAAGGGTCCAATTTTATTCTTTTCCATGTAATTATTATTTTTCAACAATATTTAGTTAAAAGATTATTATTCCCACCACCAAATGTTCGTGGAAACCTTGTCAAAAATAACTTGACAATATAGGGAAGAATTTAGCTCTAGGCTTTTATTTAACTCCAATGGTTTATATATCTGCCTTTAGAATAGTACTACACTGTTTCAATTATTATAGCTTTATATGGTTTGAAATCAGAAAATATACATCTTCTAGCTTTGTTCTTTTTCAAGATCATTGTGGGTACCTAGAGTCCATATTCCATATTAGGATAGATTTTTTTTCTGAAAAATAAATATATAAATATATGATAGTTTCACCTAAAAAATAGAAAAAATAGATTCTCTGGTAAGAAAGAAAGCAAAAAGAAATATTGAAATGTTATCTTTAAGTCATCAAAATCTTGGTATCAGACAAATGAAACTGTTATGTGAGATTATCATTTTTAATTTTTAATAAATTGCTATAATACTAGATGTCAACTACTAAGCCAAGCATGGGAGGGAGGGATAGGGAGAGAATGGGGTGGGGATCGGGTGGGGGCTGACTGGGCAATGTGTGCATGTATGTCTACAAAAGTATGTATCCCACTATGATGTATGAATACAGTGCACCAATTAAAAATAAAAAAAAAATGTATGAGGCATAAGAAAAACCAGAGAGCTGAATGAGGACCAGACACAAAATTCACATGCAAAAGACATGTGAAAGTTCACATGCAAAAGCCTGTAAAAGTTTTCATAGTTCGTCTTTTCAGTTACAATAATTAAACAATTATAGCTAAAAAAAAACAAAACAAAAAACAAATGCTTGTGGACCACTAAGAAGACAAGGGCTCTGCAGAACCAAAGGCAACCTCAAGGATTTGAGGACACCCTGCCTCCACTGCATAGACATACAGCAAGGGCCACTTTACATGGAAAAGCCAATTTAGGGCCAGGTGTGATGGCGTACGCCAGGCTGAGACAAAAGGGTTGCAGGTTTGGGCCAGCCTCAGCAACCTAGCAAGACACTGTTTCACAACAACAACAACAACAACAAAAGGGATGGGGCATTGCGGGGAGGTAACGGGCTCAAGTCCTAGTACCACAAAGTAAATAAACAAGTAAGTAAGTAAATCAATAAATGGGAGCAGGAGAGAGAGGAGGAGCAGAGGCCAAGTGTTTATCAAAAGGGCTTCTAAGACTGAGGTATCTACAGACTAACTACTGGTCTTCCCATCTCAATCCAGAATGTGAAGGGGTTTGCTAAAAAATTAAGCCGGGTGTGGTGGCGCACGCTTGTAATCCCCACGCTTGGGAGGCGGAGACAGGAGGATCGCTCAAAGAGGCTTAAGAGAGCCTGTTTCCAAATAAAAAGTATAAAATAGGTCTGGGAGTGTAGCCTGGAGGTAGAAGGGCTTCCAGGAACCCCAGTAATACCAAAATAAATAAATAAATAATCAGACCATTTGGGGAAATTAATCTGATTTCCCTGCGCATTTGAGTACAAGGTTATAATACATTTGCAGCTGCACCACGTAAGGCCCATTATGATTTGGCTGCCACTTCCCACCTAGCTTGGCCAATCCTCTGAAGGCCCTTGCCATGTACACCGCCCCTCACTCAGGCCTGGCATGTGCTGGTTCTTTGCCAAGAGTCCTTTTCTTCTCCACCTCATTACTCCTGCACGCACCTCTCACCTTAGAACGATTCCCTCTAAGAAGCAAATCCTCCATGTTCCAGCTGCAAGCCTCTCCTCTGTGACCCCACAGCACCCGTACCTATGTAACCGGCCATGCATTTTGTAACCTAGACTAGTCTCTGTTATTCTAGGACACTAATCACAAAGAGGACTGAGAGCTTGTCTGTCTCTTCATCACTGTCCCCAAAGCACCTTATACATTGGCAGAGAGTAACCATTCAGACCTACTGGCTCAGCTACAATGCCTTCAAGAAGAAAATAACTTATCAGAGAAGGCATGCTGTGGCCTCACCTTGTAACTTGTAAGGTTCAGTATCCATATGAATTTTAGGAATGACTCTCAATTCATCTGACTTACAGGGGACTAGTGTGTGTTAGGGGAGGGTCTTTCAGGATAAGAGATTTGTCACATGCTGTCGGGGCCCACTCGGCTGGACCGAGATGGCACCCAGGCTTGTTGCCAGCGTGGACTCAAGATGGCGCCTAGGCATGTTGCCAAGTCACGAGGCTCACAAGGCTGGCGGTGCCCTGAGCCTGCGCAGTGAGCCCTATCAGGTGTCTTACGGATGATTAGTGACACAGCACCTCGTGCTACCACCTGCCCACCCAGGAGAAGGTTGAAAATGCGCATGCCCTAGCGGGGAAGCGAGGAGGCTTGGTGGAGTGATGAGGGAGGGGATAGAAGACTGATGTTGTTTTTACCTGAGAGAGCGTTAAAGAGGAAGGAGCTTCATAAACAGAGTCGGCGTTCGTGTGTTTCTTCCCTAGGCTCTGCTGGTCAGAGCCCTAGGGACGCGACAACATGCAAGATTAGAAAGATTGGTGTTAAAGTTGGGTGTGGTGGCCCAGACTTGTAATCTCAGTACTTAGGAAGATCATGGGTTTACAGAGGTCCTCTGCAACTCAGTGAGATCTTGTTTCAAAATAAAGAATAAAGCCAGACATGGTAGCACAAGCTTGTCATCACAGTACTTGGGAGGCTGAGACAGGAGGATAGCAAGTTTGCTGCCAGTCTCAGCAGCTTAGTGAGGCTCTCAGCAACTTAGTGAGACCATGTTTCCAGTAAAACATAAAAGTAGGTCTGGGGGTATAGCCCAGAGGTAGAAGGCCCCTGGGTTTCATCCCCAGTACCAAAAAAATAAAATAAAAAAATAAAACCTGGGTTGGCCTTCTGTGCCGCGTTACTTCCTCATACTAGTTTGACTCGATTGCCACCAAAGAATAAAAAAAAAACAGGTGTGGTGGCGCACACCTGTAATCCCAGCATTTGGGAGGCTGAGACAGGAAGATCACGGTTCATAGACAGACTCAGCTACTTAGTGAGGCCCTTTGCAGACCCTGTTTCAAAATAAAAAGAATAAAAAATAGGGTTGAGTGTGTATCTTTTTATTCTGAAACCGGGTCTCACTGAGTTGCACAGGGCCTCACTAAGTAGCTGAGGCTGTCCGCGAACCACGATCCTCCAGGTCTCAGCCTCCCGAATGCTGGGATTACAAGCGTGCGCCACCACACCCGGCTGGGTTTCATCTCTAGTACCGCAAAAACAAACAAATAAATAAGCTAGACATGGTGGTGCATGCTTATAATCCCAGCATTTGGGAGGCTGAGACAGGAGGATCACAGGTTAGTGGACAGCCTCAGTGACTTAGTAAGGCCCTTTGTAACCCAATGAGACCCTGTTTTAAAATAAAGAATAACCGGGCATGGTGGTACACACTTGTAATCCCCATGCTTGGGAGGCTGAGACAGGAGGATCACAGAGGTTCTAGCCGGCCTCAGCTACTAAGTGAGACTCTCAGAAACTTAGTGAGACCCTGTTTCCAAATAAAATATAAGGTCTGGGAGAATAGCCCCGAGGTAGAAAAGCCCCTGGGTTCCACTCCCAGTACCACAAAAAAATAAAATAAAATAAAGAATAAAAAATAGGGCTAGGGGTGTAGTTCAGAAATAAAATGCCCCTGAGTTCCATCCCCAGTACGAAAGAGAGAGAGAGAGAGAGAGAGAGAGAGAGAGAGAGAGAGAGAAAGGGAAATAGGGCTGGAGGTATAGCTCAAAGGTAGAATGTCCCTGGGTTCCATCCCCAGTACCACAAAGAGAGAGAGAGAGAGAGAGAGAGAGAGAGAGAGAGAGAGAGAGAGATATTAGTGTTAAATACATGGTTGAATAGTGTGAATTCCCAAGAGAAAGCTAAGAAAACCCACCCAGAGCTCACCTTTGCAGTTAATGTCAGCAGTGACCTCATGCCTCTCCATGGCTTCTAATAGTTGTCTTACTTCTTCAGCGTTGCCATTTCTGGCATGATGAAGAAGCTGCTGTTCTGCTTCTGTGTTCATTTCTAGATTAAAAAATAATAACACTGCAATTACCTAAGTGCATGATTAACCTTTAGATATCTCCTCCCAATACAGAGAGGGGAAAGAACCTCTTTTCTTCATTTTGCAGTTAATAGGACAGAGAGACTGTGTTGCAGACATAGAACTTTACACTGAGACTCCTTGTCTTGTATCAATCAAAGAAGAACATTAGAAGCCGGGTGTGATGGTGCACACTTGTAGTCCCAGCTCTTGCGAGGCTGACACAGGGGGATCGTGGGTTTGAGGCCAGCATCACCAATACCCTCAGCAACTTAGTGAGACCCATTTCAAAATAAAAAGAACTGAAAGTGTAACTCAGAGGTAGAATGTACTTGGGTTAAAACCCCAGTACCAAAAATAAAATAAAATAAAATAAAATAAATACAATGAGACATTTAGGCAAGTTTCTTAACTTCTCAAAGTCTTAGTTTCTTCATCTGCAACATTCAGCCAACCTAAGCTGTTGTATCACTATGCATATGAAAATATTCTGTCAATTATATAGCATTGTATAAATAGCTATTATTATAGCATTAATAACCAGACATAAAGTTTAAATATGACCAGTCATGTAGAAATAGTATAATACTAAAATGTAAATTAACATTTTAAAAGCTATACAAAAATAAGCTGGGCGTGGTGGCGCACGCTTGTAATCCCCGCGCATGGGAGGCTGAGACAGGAGGATCGCACGGGTTCGAAACCAGCCTCAGCTACTTAGTGAGGCTCTCAGCAACTTAGTGAGACCCTGTTTCCAAATAAAATATTAAAAAAGAAGGTCTGGGAACATAGCCCAGAGGTAGAAAGCCTCTGGGTTCCATCCCCAGTACCACAAAAAAAAAAAAAAAAGCTATACAAAAATATATGAATAAAAAACAAAATATGGGTAAGGACTCTGGGGTGACTATACTTCATTTTTTCTTTCCTGTTTTCTTCCCAAGCCTTAAGCTAGATACAATCACAACCAAATTTAAGATGTTTATGTCAAAACAAGGGTAAATGTTATATCAAATCTCAGGGCAAATGCAAATTTCATTCTTCCTACTAGCCAAATAAATATAAATAGGTCAAACACAAATGCATTTATATTTTTTGACCAGCAGATTAGCAAAAGTGAAAAAAGGATTTAACACACCCATTGCTATCACGGGCAGGATATGGACGCAGCTATTAACTGCTAATATGAATATAAATGGATACAATCTCTTCTATGTTGCAAGGGGAGAGGCATCAATTGACAACATCAAATAAATATCAAATTCAAAGTACACAACCACCACTTGTCTCGGAAATTCTATCCCTAGGAATCTATCCTATAGAAATACAAATGATTTTATAAGCATGTTTGTAAGGACTGCATTACTTGCAACACTGGAAAAGGTAGAGGCAACCCTATGTCTAGCGACCAGAGACTGGTCAAGTAAATCCTCTAGAGAGGCTAAAAAGAGATAAGTCTCTAGGCTGAAGGATGCATACATAACAAGGACTGAAGGCAGGGTTTCAAAAACTAGCAGCACATGCAGAGTGAACACAGGACCCGCAGCCATCTTGCCCTAATCAGCATTTCTTCTTCTTTTTATACTTTGTTGTTCCGTTGTAATTACACATCATGGTGAGACTCACAGTGGTACAGTCGTCCCTGCACACATCCCTGGTGTATTGCCTTCCACGTCCCACCCTCCCCTTCCCGTACATCAGTGAGACTGGCAGTGATACTTTCATATATGGGCATAGCATTATTTATTTATTTTGGGTACTGAGGACTGAATCCAGAAGCATTCTGCCTCCAAGTTATACCCCCAGCCTGATTTTATTTCTTACTTAGAAACAGTATCTCCCTATGTTGCCACGGCTGGCTTCAAACCTGTGATCCTCCTGTCTCAGCCTCCCAAATGCTGGGATTACAAGCATGTGCCACCATGCCTGGCTCGACAGAACATTATTTGAACTTTCTTTCTTTTGTTGTGGTAGTAGTGATGGAACCCAGGGGCATTCTACCACCAAGCTCCACCCCCAGCCCTATTTTTTATTCTTTATTTTGAAACAGGGTCTCACTGAGCTGCAGAGGGCCTCAGTAAGTAGCTGAGGCTGTCCTCGAACTGTGATTCTCCTGGCTCAGCCTCCCGAATGCTGGATTTACAAGCGTGCGTCACCACACCTGGTTCAACATAACATTATTTGAACTCTTTTTCTTTTTCTTTTCTTTCTTTTCTTTCTTTCTTTCTTTCTTTTTTTTTTTTTTTTTTTTGTGTGTGTGTGTGTGTGTGTGTGGTACTGGAGATAGAACCCAGGGGCATTCTACCTCCAAGCTATACCCCTAGCCCTATTTTTTATTCTTTATTTGAAACAGGGTCTCACTGAGTTGCAGAGGGCCTCAGTAAGTAGCTGAGGCTGTCCATAAACTATAATCCTCCTGTCTCAGCCTCTCAAATGCTGGGATTACAAGCACCACCATACCCAGCTGTTTCTTTCTTAAATCCTCCTCCCCACATCCCCACCTCCTCCCATTTCCTTCTACTATTTTATTAATCTCTTTTTCCATTTACCTGAAGTCTTTTCTGTTTTCTATTTTCTCTTTAGCTTTACATATGAGAGAAAAGATAGGACTCTGAACTTTCTGTGACTGACCTCAGCATAATTTTCTCTAGCTCCATCCATTTTTCTACAAATGACATAATTTTGTTCTTATACCCAAGTAAAATTCCCTGGTGTGAGCCAGGAATGGTGGAGCATGATGGAGGAGGAGGAGGAGGAGGAGGAGGAGGAGGAGGAAGAGGAGGAGGAGGAGGAGGAGGAGGAGGAGGGAGGCAGGAGCTCTCAGCCAATGGCAGACAGATGAATCTCCTGGTGAAGCTTTCAGACAGCTTTCTAGTTCCCCAGTCTTAATACAATAGCCAGTATCTAAGATATCTTGACTAAAGCCTCTAAAACATGTAAGTCAGAGGCCAAAATCAAACAAAGAAAGCAACCTAGAGAAGACAAATTATTCAGAGAAAAAGTTAAAATGGAAAACAAATACCCTTAGAGATTAAAAGATATATCATACGCGCTTGGGAGGATGAGACAGGAGGATCGCACAGGTTCGAAGCCAGCCTCAGCTACTTAGTGAAGCTCTCAGCAACTTAGTGAGACCCTGTTTCCAAATAAAGTATAAAATAGGGCTGGGAGTGTAGCCCGGAGGTAGAAAGCCCCTGGGTTCCACTCCCAGTACCACCAAAAAAAAAAAAAAAAAAAAAAAAGATATATCATACAATAACAAAAATCTACTTTAAAAATTATAGAATTTTGTTACTTAAATATAAAAAACAAGCCAGGAACAGTGGCGCACACTTGTAATTCCAGTACTTGGGAGGCTGAGACAGGAGGATCATAGGTTCACAGCCAGCCTCACCTACTTAGTGAGGCCCTCTGCAATTTAGTGAGACTTTGTTTCAAAATAAAAAATAGGGCTAAGGGTGTATCTCTGAAGTAGAATGCCCCGAGGTTCAATCCCATGTTCTGAAAAATATTTTTTAAAAAACAAGAAGTGGGAGAGTTAGAAAATAATGTTGAGAATATCTCCCACAAAATAAAGCTGTTAAGAAAATAGGGAAGAGCCAGGCGTGGTGGTGCACGCTTGTAATCCCAGCATTCGGGAGGCTGAGACCCGAGGATCGCGGTTCGCAGACAGCCTCAGCTACTTAGCGAGGCCCTCTGCAACTCAGTGAGACCCGGTTTCAAAATAAAGAATAAAAAACAGGGCTGGGGTGTAGCTCGGAGGTCGAATGTCCCTGGGTTCCAATCCCAGACCCGCAAAAAAAAAAAAAAAAAAAAATAGGGAAGAAAGTAAGAGAATTAAGAAGATCGGTTCAGGAACAACCAAACCACAGAAGTTCTAGGAAAAGGAATTCAGAAATCGAGAGGGGAGAAAATAATTCAAGAAAACTTCACTTACTACAGATCCTACTGAGAAAGCACCCATTCTGAAAACAACGACAAGAGAGACAAGAGAGCCCATCAGTGTGTATCAGAAAGACATTTTGGAACTTTTTTTTGCCATATTGGAGATTGAATCCAGGGGCATTCTACCTCCACACTACATCCTAGCCCTATTTTTTTTTTAATTTTTTTTTTGTAACAGGGTCTAAGTTGTGGAAGTCCTCATTAAGTAGCCTGATTTTATTTCTTATTTAGAAACAGGATCTCCCTAAGTTGCCATGGCTGGCTTCAAACCTGTAATCCTCTTGTCTTAGCTTCCCAAATACTGGGAAGCGTGCACCACCACCCCTGGCTGACATTTTAGAACTTTATAGACAAAGACTCTCTAAGCTTCCAGGAAGGGAAAAATGCGACCACCCTCATCCCCCAACCCCCGTGTGTGGGGGAGGGGGGCATGCACTGGGAACAGAACCCAGGACCTTAAGCAGGCCAAGCACATGCTGTGTCACTGAGCTATACCCCCATCTCAAAGGCATTTTTAGATAGGAAAGAACAAAACATTTACTTCTACATCATTTCTCAGGAAACAAATGGAGAATATGGCCCCAAATTCACAAAACAAGAAAAAGGGAAGACAAGGAATACAAAAAAAAAACACAAAAAACAGGAAATCAACAAAGGGGATCTCCAGCAGAATAGGAAATACCTGAAATTTAGCTGTGTGCCTGGCCTGGATTTCGCCTACATTCTTGCCCCTTATTAGAACCATAACAACCACCATGGGCAAAGCATGCTCTCAGAGTCTGTTGGCCTTGTTCGCTGACTTCCCTTCGAGGAAGCTCTACAAACCCTCAGGGTGGACAACTGGGATTGCCACCCAGAGACTTACTCAGAGTAAATTTTC
Source organism: Muscardinus avellanarius (assembly GCF_963383645.1). Taxonomy (NCBI): domain Eukaryota; kingdom Metazoa; phylum Chordata; class Mammalia; order Rodentia; family Gliridae; genus Muscardinus; species Muscardinus avellanarius. The sequence goes on along the minus strand of NC_137803.1, from coordinate 51,136,946 downwards.
TTGGAAGACTCTTAACAGTGACCATAATGCCCTTCCTTCACATAACTTGCTAATCAGTTTTTATATTAATCATCTCTGCATTCACTCACATGTACACACTTATTTTAAAAAATTTTAAGCCAGGCGTGGTGGCGCACACTTGTAATCCCAAGCATTTGGGAGGCTGAGACGGGAAGATCCACACAGGTTCAAAGCCAGCCTCAGCTATTAAGTGAAGCTCTCAGCAATTTAGTGAGACCCTGTTTCCAAATAAAGTATAAAATAGGTCTGGGAGTATAGCCCGGAAGTAGAAAAGCCCCTGGGTTCCACCCCCAGTACGGCAAAAAAAAAAAAAGAAAAAGAAAAAGAAAAATTTGGCTAGCTGGGTATAGTGGCTCATGCCTGTATTCCCAGTATTTGGGAGGCTGAGACAAGAGGATTGCAGTTCTAGATCAGCCTCAACAACTTAATGAGGCCCTCAGAAACTCAGTGAGGCCTTGCTTCAGTAATAATAATAATAATAATAATAATAATAATAATGGCTGAGAGTATAGCTCAGAGATAGAATGCCTCTGGGTTCCATCCCTAGTACACACACACACACACACACACACACACACACACACACGTGCGCACGCACACACACACACACACACACACACACAAACTTGGCTAATTATAACAATACTTAAATTTATTGAAACCTTATATATAAAGAAAAAAATCAAAGGCCATCAAACTGAATATAAAACCTTTAAAAGCACTTAAGCCTGGAATGATGGTACACGCTTATAATCCCAGTACTTGGGAGACAGAGAAGATTGAAGGTTTGAAGCCAGCCTCAGCAACTTAGCAAGATACTGTTTCAAAATAAAAAATAAACTGGGCAAGGTGGTGCAGGCTTGTAATCAGGGCATTTGGAGGCTGAGACAGGAGAATCACAGTTCAAGGACAGCCTCAGCTACCTAGGGAGGCCGTTTGCAATTCAATGAGATAAAGAATAGGGCTGGGGGTGTGGCTCAGAGGTAGAATGCCCCTGGTTTCATCCGAAAGAAAGAAAGAAGGAAAGAAAGAAAGAAAGAGAGAAAGAAAGAGTGAAAGAAAGAGAGAAAGAAAGAAAGAAAGAGAGAAAGGAAGACAGACTAGGGCTAGGGGTGTAAGAATGCCCCTGGTTCAATCCTCAGTACCACAAAAAATAAACAAACAAACAAACAAACAGAGCTAGGGTGTAGCTCAGAGGTAAAATGCTTCTGGGTTCAATCCCCAGTACTCTTACACACACACACACACACACACACACACACACACACACACAGTGCTATGAAATTTCTAAAAGTATAGAACTACACTATAGTGTAGCATGTAATCTCCATATATGCTCGAAATGCCTAGAGAAAGGAGGGAAGAACTAAGGACAACACTTCTATTTCTTGTAGTGAAATTTTTAAAAATGTTCAGTGTGTTTTCCCCTCCTCTGCAATGCTGAGACTGACCCGGGGTTGCACATGCTAGGCAAGCACTCTACCACTATGCCAAACCCTCGGCCCAAGAACTCTTTTTTTGATAGTTATATTTTCTAAATGTCCTATAGTATGAAGGCATTTTAAATAGGCAAATGAACATTATCAAAGATTTTTAAAATCTACATGTCTATTAAAAGCATTTTTTTTTTTTTTTTGGTGGTACTGGGGGTGGAACCCAGAGGCTTTCTACCTCCGGGCTATACTCCCAGACCTTTTTTTTAATATTTTATTTAGAAACAGGGTCTCACTAAGTTGCCGAGAGCCTCACTAAGTAGCTGAGGCTGGCTTCGAACCTGTGCGATCCTCCTGTCTCAGCCTCCCAAGTGCAGGGATTACAAGCATGCGCCACCATGCCCGGCTATTAAAAGCATATTTTAATCACAGGCAAGTTTTTATGTTTCTAGTCAGCTAAGTACATTAAACAATGAATGATGGTCTAGACTTGCTAACAGACTGCACAATCTTCTTTAATATTCTGTTCATGCTTTTAAAGAATTAAAGAATATTTGAGGTACCTTGAAAACATACTAGGAGTTTTCTACAAGATTATCCTTGGAACTGGGCATGGTGGCACACGCCTATAACTCCAGGCAGGAGAGGCTGAGATAGGAGAAATGCAGGCCAGTGGGCAGCAGCTTAGCACGTCCTTGCTTCAAAATAACAAAAAGGGCGGGAGTATAGCTCAGAGATAGAATGTCCCTGGTTCAATCCTCAGTACCACAAAAAAGAAAGGGAAAAAATTATTATTTTTGGCCTCACCAAATTAAACTTACAAAGAAAATAAGAATTTAAGTTTTTCCATTTCTGCACAGTAAGTAGGAAAAGGATAGAAATAAAGCTATTATGTAAACAGCCCACTACAATATATTAACCATGACAGTTACTTATAAATGCTGGAGTTGGGATTAAATTTTATTAAACAACATAATGAGATTCCAACAATCTTCCAAGACTGTTTTAAAAAAAAAGTTAAAAGGGCTAGGGGGATAGCTTAGAGGTAGAATGTCTCTGGGTTCAGAGAGAAAGAAAGAAAGAAGGAAAGAAGGAAAGAAAGAAAGAAAGAAAGAAAGAAAGAAAGAAAGAAAGAAAGAAAGAAAGAAAGGAGAAAGACTTAAATGTATCCTGGATTTAAATATCAACTGACAGATTCTGAAAACTATTAACTCCCGTTTCAAAACAGGGTGCTGGGTTTGTAGAAGCAAAGGACAGAGAAGTCCACAAAGTAGATAAAGTTTTAGTAATAAAGTTTCTAATAAGAAAGTATTATTATTTTATTAATTTATTTTTATTTTGCAGAATTGGAGTATTCTACCTCCAAGCTATGTCTCCTGCACTATTTTTTATTCTTAATTTTGAAACAGGGTCTCAGTAAGCTGCAGAGGCCTCACTAAGTAGCTGAGGCTGGCCACGAACCTGCAATCCTCCTGTCTCAGCCTCCCAAGTATTGGGATTACAAGTGTGCACACCACGCCTGGCTGGAATATTACTTTTATTTTTTATTTTTATTTTTTTAATTTGGTGGTACTGGGGTTCCTGGAAGCCCTTCAACCTCCGGGCTACAATCCCAGACCTATTTTATATTTTTATTTAGAAACAGGGTCTCCTAAGGCAGCATGCGCGGCTGGCTTCGAACCTGCGCGGTCCTCCTGACTCCGCCTCCCAAGCGCGGGGATTACAAGCGTGCACCACCACGCCCGGCGGAATATTACATTTTAACAACAAAATTTTCTAAATTTAAAGTCATCCCAACTTGATCATTTCACATTTAAAAATTACTTTGCAGTCAGGTGTGGTGGCTCACACCTATAATCCCAGTACTTGGAACGCGGGGACAGAAAGATCACACGTTCCAAGCCAGTCTCAGCAATTTAGCAAGACCCTATTTCAAAACAAAACAAAACAAAAGTCAAGCCGGGCATGGTGGCACACGCTTGTAATCCCAGCATTCGGGAGGCTGAGACTGGAGGATCGCAGTTTGTGGACAGCCTCAGCTACTTAGTGAGGCCCTCCACAACTCAGTGAGACCCTGTTTCAAAATAAAGAATAAAAAATAGCCGGGCGTGGTGCACGCTAGTAATCCCCGCGCTTGGGAGGCAAAGACAGGAGGATCTCACAGGATCAAAGCCAGCCTCGATCACTGGCTTAGGAGACCCTGTCTCCAAATAAAAATGTAAAAAATAGGTCTGGGAGTGTAGCCCGGAGGTGGAAGGGCTTCCAGGAACCCCAGTACCACCAAAAAAAAAAAAAAAGAATAAAAAATAGGGCAGGGGGTGTAGCTTGGAGGTCGAATACCTCTGGGTTCCATCTGCAGACCCACAAAAAATAAATGAATAAATAAATAAATAAAGAGTAAATAATAGGGCTGGGCATGTAGCTAGAAGATAGAATGCCCCTGGGTACCATCCCCATTACCACAAAAACAACAACAGCAACAAAATCAGAGCTGAGAGTAATAGAATGCCCCTAGCTATAGTGTGCCTGTGTGTGTGTATTACTAGGGATGTATGTGTGTGTTACTTTCTACCTCCAGGCTACATTCCCAGACCTATTTTATATTTTTTATTTGGAAACAGGGTCTCACTAAGTTGCTGAGAGCCTCACTAAGTAGCTGAGGCTGGCTTCCAACCTGCGATCCTCCTGTCTCAGCCTCCCAAGTACGGGGATTACAAGCACGGCTTGTGGGTGATTTAATCACTAGTACAAAAGATATATATTTTACAAATGTATATATGTATTGTGTAGACAGACATGGATGTGCACACCAGTAATAACAGTACTTGGGAGGCTGAGTCAGGATTTCAAGTTTGAGGCTAGCCTCAGCAACTAAACGAGACTCTTTCAAAATAAGATAAAATCAGGCTCTGGGTATAACCTAGAGGTAGAAAACTCCTGGATTCAATCCCTAGTGACACTAACATACACATATGCGCACGTGCACGCACACAAACACACATTTGCAAACTGAATTAAACTCCACAATAATATTGACCAGTTAAACATCATGTAAGCTTCCTTTACTGGGAAACTATTTTTTCGAGACAGTGGTCTTGCTATATTGCTCAGCCTAGATGTGAACTCCTGGACTCGGGATCTTCCTGCCTCAGCCTCTAAAGTAAATGGAACCAGAGGAGGCATATACCAGCAAGCCTGGCTTTTAAAGGGAAACTTCAAACACAAACTACATTGTAGTTAACTTTCCATTGTCACATGATAGGAAAATGTCCAGTTAAGGACTGCTTTCTCTATACAGTAAATAATTTCCTACTAACATACGCTCTCACAAACAGCATGAAAACTATGCTTGTCCATCTCCTGCGGCCCCTTACTACTGACAGTATTGATACAGTATGAGAAATCATGAGGAAAAGTCAACATTCTTTTTTTTTTTTTTTTTTTTTTTACTTTTTTTACAGTACTGAGGATGGAACTCAGGGCCATTCTCCCTCTGATCTACACCCCCAGCTCTAGCTTTTATTCTTTATTTTGAAACAGGGTGTCTCACTGAGTTGCAAAGGGCCTAAGTAGCTGAGGTTGTCCTCAAACTGTGATCCTCCAGTCTTAGCCTCCCAAAGGCTGGGATTAGAAGGCAGAAAACTCAACATTCTAAGGATCAAGAACACAAAATATTTACATGACATCAGAATCACAAGTATATACCGTAGAGTACAGCTAAAACTTGTACTCTAAGAATTGCAAAGAATTTATGCTAGGTCTGATGGCAATTCATCAGACTGCCATCTTTAAAAAAAAATGACAGAGTGCTAAGCCACTTTAATTTTCTCATGTTGCCAGGCATAGTGACAGGAGGATCAAAGGTTCTAAGACAGCTGCAGCTACTTAGTGAGGCACTCCGCAACTTAGTGAGACCCTATTTCAAAATAAAAGATAAAAAAAAAAAATAGGGCTGGGGGTGGTCAATCCAGGGACAAGGATTAGCTTCCAACCACAAATTCCTGCTGATTCACATTGAGAAATTTAGCAAGCATCATCCGATAAAGAACCCTGACAAAATCCTACACCCAGATAAAACTATTTCAGATAAATCCACTTAATATGTGGCAATTAGGTCCTATTTTGAGTATTGGTTGCTTTGTCAGGGATAAATGAAAAAAGATAGAATTTAAAAATGAATGTTACTGACAGTTTTCTCCCTGTAGACTGCAGATAAGAGTCTAGCTAGTAGTTTAGAATTGGGGAATAAAAAGAACCAATTTTGTAGTTTTTCCATAATTGACGTAAATTCATCACGATTTCAGCTGAGGGATTCAGAATTTATATCACATAGCAGCCAAAAATTCACAGTACCAGGGTTAGAATTCAAACACTGCTAACACTAGTCAAACCATTTCCGACTGCTAAGTAACACTGTAAGCAGAGTGCATTTACTAGTGTATATTTTCAGGGAAAAAACACTTCATGACTTCAAAGCTGATTGAATTATCAGCCATCATAAAAGCCCAGTAGCTCTCTAATTTCAACACTGAAGCAGCCTTGTCTAAATTAGTATCACCCTGCACACAATTCAGTTTTGCAACGCTGCCTGCCTACAAACAGCGCGGACACCCAAACACGAGCAATAGCTGATCACTCTTTTCAAAGCTGCTGCCAGTCTCCGGCCGCCGGGCGAAGGCAGCATTGTTTGTGTTGTGCAGCCGCGGCCTTACACACTGTTTGCGCACCCCCTGGGATTTCTTTCCCGGTTGCTGCACAGACCACGCGGCACAGTGTAAAACTGGTCACGTGAACAACGCGTGACTTCCATTGTGAAATCAATCCTCCTCTTGTGAGCCGGAAAACAAAAGTTAGGATGCACTCATGAAAGGACGGAGAATGCGGGCGGCGGAGGGCCGGGCAGGTGATGCGTGTGCCACCGCCACGGCATCGCGGCAGCCCCCGTGCCAAGGGCAACAAATGCCAACAGTTTTCGTCGCTTCTCGCAACTTTCTGCAGCGCTGGAGCAGCCAGAGGCGAACTCGCACCGCCGCACCACGACCCTCCCCAGCGCGGAGACGCCCGGGCCGGCCCCCACCCCGGCCCGGCGCCGCCGGGAACCGCGGGCGGGAAACTGACCTCCGCGGTCACCCGGGCTTTCAGAGCTCCAGAGGCCAGGCCGCGGCCCCACCGTCCAGTCCGCCCACCCAAGTCCGAGAGCGGCCGCCGCCGATCCGGCTCGCACTCCCGAGGACTGCCTGGGTCCCCGCGCCGGGAGCTGGGCTGCGCCGCTCCGCGGGTGTCGCCGGCCCTGCCCGGCCCGCCCAGCCAGCGCGCCCTAATTGTGGGCTCCAGGCCCGACACGTGACCGGCGTCCGGGGCCACGCCCCCGGAACGCCACGCCCACCCGTGTCACGCCCCCTAAGGCCTGTCCCGCCAGCCACGCCCTCACCAGGCTTGGCCAATCGCTACGGCGTGGGGCAGACCCTTCAGACTCCTCTCACCCTTAGCTGGAGGACAGGACCTGCCTGGTCCGAGAGGGCACTCCCCCACCCAGGGCACCCCCCAATCCTGGAGACGGGCAAAATATACATACTGGGACAATACTCTGCACATTCGATTATTAAATACAGCGCCCAGCTGCCCAGGTTTTTTATTTTTTTGGTTGCGATTTGACCCATGGGAATTTAATTGGCAGTTTAAATTAGCTACACCTCTTTTTCTCTTTCACCTGTCAAAGGGTGGGCCTTCAAGTATCATATAGGTGTAACCATTATAAAATAGGTATGTGTGAGAGATGTATAGAAGTAAGGATTTAGAAAACGCCCTCTTTTCTCTTAAATAGTCTTTCCTTAAGAGCCCATCTTTTCGCACGGGATACACAATAGGTCTTACCAGTCGCACTTAATCTATAATGTGAAGGTTTAAATTCTAGTATAACTGCAACTTTATTCTTTCAGAACTGGGGATTGAACTCAGGGGCATTCTACCTCCAAGCTACACCTTCAGCCCAATTCTTTTAATTTTTTATTTTTGAAACAGGCTTTCACTGCGTTCAGAGGGCCTCACTAAGTAGCTGAGACTGGCTGTGAACTTGTGATCCCCGTGTCTCAGCCTCCCAAATACCGGGATTACAAGTGTGTGCCACCACGCCTGGCTAACTGCAACTAAAAAAAAAAAAAAAAAAAAAAAAAAGATTGTGCATAACTTACAAGCATATAAATATTTTTCTTTTATAATCTTAAAAATCTATTTGGTGAACTTTTTTTGAAAATAGACATCATCTGCGAGGGGCCTGTGGTTCTTCATTCGAATCTATAATCATTTACTGAGAACCAGTTACAGGCCAAGTTAATCACGGCACTACGTCCCTCAGGTGGCTGATCAGAATGATGAATGCTGTGTTTGGAAAACACAAGCAGTCTTGCTTGCGTATCGCAAGCTAGCATCATATTTTGTTAATAAAAATGCAAGCACTTGACTACACCATATTTCAATGGTAAAACACGTGTTAACTAAGGCAGTCATATTTGTCTCAAAAAGAAGCAACCTCGGGGTCTCCTTTCTAAATATTCTAAACCATCTTCACAGCTGAGATAAAACCGTTGAAATAATTTCCCACATGATTCCATGAAAGTCCTCGTTCTCCCTGTGATGACTTCATCGCCGACATTCATTTCTTTCATTTTGTAACTTCCTTCTTCAGTCATAGAAGGATGACGTATTATTCATTACACTTACCAATAAGAGAAGTTCCAATATCGGTGGGATTGCCAATTGTATTTTTACAGAACTTTCCTTGGTACCTGCATAAAGATGATTTGGAGCCAGGCATGGTAATATGCACTTGTAATCCCAGTACTTGGGAGGCTGAGACAAAAGGATAGCAAGTTCCAGGACAGCCTGGACAATTTAGCAAGTCTCTGCCTCAAAATAAACAAGTAAAAAGGGCTCCATGTTAAAACTCCCTGGGCTAAATCCCCAGCAAAAATAAATAAATAAATAAATAAATAAATAAATAAATGTATTTAGAAAAAGACATCTCCTGGACATTTTTATTACTTATTAGTAGAGATTTATTTATTTATTTAGTATTGAGGATGGAACCCAGGGGCGTTCTATCTCTGAGCTACACCCCCAGCCCTATTTTTTATTCTTTATTTTGAAACAAGGTCTCACTGAGTTGCAAAGGGTCTATTAAGTAGCTGAGGCTGTCCTCAAACTGTGATCCTCCTGTCTCAGCCTTCTAAATGCTGGGATTATAAGCCTGTGCCACCACATCCGGCTATTAGTAAAGTTTAAAAAAAAATAATGATAGTTTGTTGGGTGTGGTGGTGCACACTTGTAATCCCAGAACTTGGAAGCTGACACAGAAGGATGGCAGGTTCTCTGCTAGCCTTAGCTACTTGGTGAGGCCCTGCACAACTTACTGAGACCCTAGTACCACCACCACCAAAAAAAAAAGATGGTATAGAGTTCATTATTTTTATTTTGGGGGGGTGGTGGTGATACTGGGAGTGGAACCCAGAGGCTTTCTACCTCTGGGCTATACTCCCACACCATATATATATATTGGAAACAGGGTCTCACTAAGTTGCTGAAAGCCTCACTAAGTAGCTGAGGCTGGCTTCAAACCTGTGTGATCCTCCTGTCTCAGCCTCCCAAGTGTGGGGATTACAAGCGCATGCCACCACGCCCGGCTCGAGTTCGTTATTTTTAGAATGCTGCTGCCTTATGGAATTTTCTATAATTGTAGAAATGGTATAATTCTATCATGTCCAGTACAGTAGTAGCCACTAACCACACACAATAGCTGAGCACTTGAAATGTAGTTTGTGTATTGGAGGGGTCAAAAAGAAATTTTTTTGTGTGTGTGTGTGGTGCTGGGGATAGAACCCAGGGCCCTTCTACCTCCGGGCTGCACTCCCAGACCTATTTTTTATTTTATTTGGAGATAGGGTCTCACTACGTTGCTGAGAGCCTCACTAAGTAGCTGAGGCTGGCTTCAAACCTACGCGATCCTCCTGACTCAGCCTCCCGAGTACTGGGATACAAGTGTGCACCACCATGCCGGGCTTCAAATTTGTATTAAATTTTAATTAATTTAGACTTAAATAGCCGAATATGCCTATCAATCGCCATATCAGACAGTGCCAATCTAGAATAATAAAGCAATCACTGTATTGTCCCCAATCATATCAAACCCAATTCTGAGAAACATTTGTCAGACATAAAACCTCTGGAACCAATGTTTTACTCCATGCTCCATTCTGGGCAAATAATCAGGTATACCTTTTAACTTTGTAAGTAGAATTGTTTCTATTTTGTATTTATTTATTATTAATTAATTATTTAATTGTGGTGCTAGGGATTGAACTCAGGAACATTCTACCTCTGAGCTACACCCCTAACCCTATTTTTAATTTTTTTTTTTTTTGGAAGTGGAGTCTCCCTAAGTTGCTGAGAGTGGCTTCAAATCTGTGTCCCTTTGATCTCAGCCTTCCAAGTATGAGGATTCCAGGCGTGCACCACCATTACATGCCTGGCTGCAAGTAGAGCAAGTATGGAATTCCTATCTACAATGTGTGTAGGTAGGAATAGAAATGGAACCTCTGGACAGATGGGAAAGGGATCCAAGAGTAACTAATCCTTGGCCCTGTCATTCCCATGTTTGCCCGACCCAATGGGAGGTTAGCCAGGTGATGGTAGACCAGGGTGGGCTTCATCAGAATTGCCCACTGCCCCATTCAGACCGGAGTGGCCTTGGATTTTTTTGTGTGTCTCAGGACCCATAGGAACCCAGACCTCTCTACCACTACTCCACACCCCATATCCCAAAGACTCCCTCCAGAATATGGATCTGCTCAGGTGACAGTGCTGAATGTTTGGGTCCCCCTAGTTTTGTCTTAAGCCAGAGACACCCCAGAATGTGCTTTCTGTGCTGCATGCTTTAAAAGCACTCCCCTGGGGCCAACGTGACTTTGAAGTGCTGTGGAAACGCGCTAAAGGCTTGTTAAGTCTTATTAAAAGGAGGGGTTTATGGACTGAGACTTCGGAGAGGACTTTGGGTAACTACTGAGGCAATGCTGAAAAGTAGGTCATATGTCATCAGACAAACCCAGTCAAAGTGTTGAGGTGGAGGAAATTAACCATCCTTACCCTGCGTGTAAAATACTTCGGAGTGCTATTAACTCCGTACCATCAGTGCTATGGGGTCATGGCGGCGGGGGCGGGGGGGGGGGGTTCTGTCTTACAAACTATATTTTCATTTGTGTCATTACCTCCAGTTTATTTAATAACTGAAAAGAGCTGGCGTATTATCAGATAGTCAATTCTTTTGGTCCAGACTTAATTCTGTACCTGCCGTTCTTTTCCTAAGGTTGAGGCACACTGATATCTAAGCAACTGCCTTCCACCAATGAGTGACTTTGCTGGCTCCCCACAAGGTTTAGAAAAGGCCCTCCATGTCCGTAGAGTTTCTTGGTTGCAAGCAAGAGCTCTGGAACTGGCTAACTTAAGCAAGCAGGGGATATGCTGCGGAGACCTCGAAGAACCAGCTAAAAACCAAGCCGGGCAAGCACGGGACTCGGCACTTCCAGGGATCTGGATATAAGGAACTAGTCTTCTGTTCCTCCAAGGTGCCACTGCTGACAAAAAGTATCCCCATGGTTCTGGGATTGAACCCAGAGTCTTACGAATGCTAGGCAAGCACTCTAGCACTGAGCCAAACCCCCAGTTCTTACATTCCAATTATTTCCCCATTTTATTTTATTTTTTTGTCCTTCCTCAGAAGAGGCAAAGTTAAGAGAGAGAGAGACTTACTAACTGATTGTCTTTCTTGGTTTTTCCCATAAAGCACGGGCTCCTCGGGCAGTATTTCCAGCTCAACCTTTAGCTTTCATTACCATGAGCACACCCTGCTTTTCCATCCATAATTGTGTGGTGCAGCAATTGCCTGACAGTTACACTACCACTTCTGGGAGGCCCTGGAAAGTCAGCCTGCCACTGGCATTTTTGAGGGCTTCCTTACACACTGTTATCCTTTATCAGCAGACGGTGCAGGATCGTGGCTGGACAGAATGGCACGTTTCTCTTAGACTTACAAAGTTCTGATGGCTGTGCTCTGCCTAGTAGAAAAGCTCTTTATCGAGAGGCAGTGGACTATCTAGATTTTTCTCTTGGGTCTATCTGACCACAGGGCTTATAGCCCTTAGCTGCCATAGGTGCACACAGATATAGAGCAGGGTGTGAGAGCAGAGAGAAAGCAGAGGCTCCAGGACAGTAGGAAGGAGAGGTGATGGGTCAACAGCAGCAAGAGCAGAGAGAGAATGATCAAAGAACCAGGATGCAAAATTGTAATCCCTGCGCTTGGGAGGCGGAGGCAGGAGGATCGCCCAGGTTCGAAGCCAGCCTCTCTGGCATAAGAGACCCTGTTTCCAAAAATAAAAAAGTATAAAATAGTTCTGGGAGTGTAGCCCGGAGGTAGAAGGGTTTCCAGGAACCCCAGTACCACCAAAAAAAAAAAAAAAGGATCCAGGATGCAGGAACCCTAGGTGACGCTCCCTGCTGAGGGCCCAGAACCTGCTGGCTGCACCTCCTGTTCAACAGCTTTCCAGAGCAGCACAGACACCTCTCCTTTTGTTTCTCTTTGTCTTTACAATTAATCCTTACTGTTTACCTAGTATAATCTGAACATTTTTCTATCCCTTGAGCCCAGAAATAGCCTAACACACCACTATTAACACCCTTTTTTTTCTTTTTTTCTTTTCTCTTCTTTTCTTTTCTTTCTTTCTTTCTTTCTTTTTTTCTTTTTCTTTTCTTTTTTTTTTTTTTTTTTGGTACCAGGGATTGAACCTAGGGGCATTCTACCTCCAATCTACACCCCAGCCCGATTTTATGTCTTATTTGGAAACAGGGTTTCACTAGGTTGCTGAGAGTCCTGCTATGTTGCTGAGGCCGTGCTGGAACCTGTGATTTTCCTGTCTCAGCCTCCCAAGTACTGAGATTACTACCCTTCCTTCCTTGATCTCATCTCTTCTATTTTTAATCTCTAACAACAGTCCTGCTAATACCTCCTCTTTCTTCAATAGCCACCTCTTTCTTCAGGGTCTTTGCTGCTCATCTGAGCTCTTTCTTCACCTCTGGAACACATCTGTCTCTCAGATGTTCAGATCCTCACTAATCCTGCCATCTACGCCTGGGTCATCATCAGTGCCAGACATGGCCAGGGCGAAGGGCTCACTCAGAATCCAGAGTAGCAGGTAATTTTACTTCACCCATGATTAATAAATAAAGATGCGGCGGGTCCCATTCGCGCACAGATACACGCGGAAATCCATTATAGGTGGTATGGATGCCTTTATTTGTGGGGAGTCGACCGCCAGCCCCCGCGGGCCGCGGGGGCTCTGGGGGAGAGCGCATCCCTCTGTCTCTATCTGGCTTCTCTCTGGTCAAGTTTCTCTCTGATCTAGGGGCGTGGTCCCCTCTGGGAATCACAGGGCTCCACCTCCTAGCTTCCGGCCCGCCCCCTGCAGGGCAGTGGCTGGAGCCTTTCAACCCACTGAAGTCACAAAGATGTAAGGGAAATTTTTTTTTTCTTTTTGCGATACTGGGGATGGAACTCAGGAGCTTTCTACCTCTGAGCTACACCCCCAGACATATTTTTATTCTTTATTTTGAAACATGGTCTCACCGTAACCGTTGAGATGTAGCCGCAGGTTCTTGTTATTAGCTATGTGTAGAAAACCATAGCCAGAACGCTATAAACTTAGCCGGGAATGGCGGCGCACGCTTGTAATCCCTGCGCTTGGGAGGCAGAGACAGGAGGATCGCGCAGGTTCGAAGGCCGCCGCGCGTGCTGGCTTAGGAGACCCTGTTTCCAAATTAAAAACTGTAAAAATAGGTCTGGGAGTGTAGCCCGGAGATAGAAGGGCTTCCAGGAACCCCAGTACCACCAAAAAAAAAAAAAAAAAAAAATAGGGCAGGGGTGTAGCTCAGAGGTCAAATGCCCCTGGGTTCCATCCCCAGACCTGCAAAAAAAAAAAAAAAACTTTATAAACTTAAGCAATTTTTTTATTCTTACAAAGGTGGAAAGATAGATTAAACACTGCACTAAAGGAATAAATTCAGTGGAGTGACTTGAAAATAAGTCACTGAAGTTGTTGGATACAGATCATGTTTATAGATTCATATTCCTTCATCTTGCTCATCCAGTAATCTTCTCACCTACGTTTAAGACTGCCCACTAGCTCCGTGCAGTATGATTATGGGGATTATGATTATGGAGATTATGATTATGGGAACTTCTAGCTCGGCCAAAACAAAACCTTCTTCATTCCTTACAGCAGGTGTAAGCCTAGCTTTCATCAGGACCAAAATGATTAACAAAGTCAGGGGTCACGTGGTATCTGCTCCCCTTTGACAGGCCTGTACCCTCCTCCCATACTCTGTACCCTCTCCCCCCACTCTTGGGAAATTCTTAGCTTTTCTGCTAGATTTTATTTATTATGTAAACCTGTTTTTAGAATATGAAGGGACACAGCAAAGGTCCCAACTCTTTCATCTACTTGCTAATTACTTTTAGTGAGGGGACTCTGCATTATAATAGCTGCCTGAGTACCTGGTAGTAACCAGGCCCTGCTTTTTACATTTTTAAACCAATTTTCAATGCATTACTACCAAATTCATTTTCCAAAGTCATTTTCCAGTACCTGCACAATAATGCCAAAACTATTTTCAAATATCATCTGAAGCCATTTCCCTATACTGGTACGTGGTATACAGTTAGCATGACTGCCTTGAGTTCTCTTCTCCAGGCTCTCATTTCCAGATGTTCCAATCTGCACAAGCTGGTCTTGGCAGTCTGATACCCAGATAGTACTTTTCCTTCTTAAAATTTAGCAGCCAGAATTAAACAAAGTGCAACTGTTTCTATGAAACTAAAAGAGTGTAGGAAAGACTTTGCAAGTCCTGTTGCAAGTACTAACTTTGCTAAAACATTGGCCTCATTTCCACCTGTAGGATCTCTGACCTCTCCATTGCCCTCTGGTGGTAGCTAATTTTTCTCAATGAAAAGAGAGTGGGAGGAAGACTTAGGAGAGAGATTGCAGAAAGGAGGGAAGGGACACAGCAAAGAAGCGATATTTACCTGTAAATTTCTGGCCTTGTGATGTATGCAAGCTAACTTAGAAGGCAGGGTATACAACCAAAACCCATAAGAGAGCCATAATATCACCCCAAAGTAGTAAATAAATACTAAAGAATTTGGAGGATTGTACCAGTAAGGACTAGAATAGAAAAGACAATTAGAAGTGGTGGTATGTGTTGCGGGTGGAAATGTGTGCGTGGTGTGTGTGTGGGGAGAAGTAATCCCCCACGACCACCACCACACAGACAGACAAACAGAAAAACTGTGGATTCTTGTCCTAAGCTAAGAATAAGTATTCATCGCTTGGACCGTTGCTGAAGATTTAAAGGAGTTTATTAGAAAGATAGAAATACAGAAAATAGAAATACAGCCCCATGCCAAGATGGCATGAGGGGATGACTCGAATGAGTACACCAAAGGGCTTACACGTGGACTTGGCCTTTTATACCCATGACCTCCATCTTGTTTGCGTGACTCTGAGTAGTGAACGTCCCTGTAAGGTACCTCCCCTAGCAAGGTGTGGTGAGGTGTCTCCTTTCATGGAGGGCAAGGTCAAACCCTGCTCCATCCCCCCTAGATCATCACGTAGATCGTCTTTAGAAAGAGGAAGCCCTACCTCTCCTCTATTGACTTGTTAATTACTTTGAGCTAGGTTGATTTACATTGGAATAGCTGCCAGTTTTTAGGCCTAAACCAAATCCTTTCTTTATCCATGTCTGCCTCCATTTTGACACAGCTATTTTGAAATATACCAATTATTCTTTTGAAATATATTAATAATCACAGCTTTCCCAAATCTTCCTAGGTCATTCCCAATACTGGCACAGTATGTATGTTTAGCTTCAGCACAGGACAGGAAACATCAGTGAAAGATAGATGGGGGTGTCCCCCAGTCACACAGAGAGACACGCAGAGATCCATAATCGGTACTACGGATGTCTTTATTCGTGGGAAGTTGGCCTCCAGCCCCCGCGTGGCCGCAGGGGCTGGTGTGGGGGGAGCGAGAGTGCGTCCCTCCGTCTCTCTGTCAGGCTCTCCTCTGAACTCTCTTCTTCCTGACCGGGAGGCGTGGTCCCCTCCCGGAATCACCGGGCTCCACCTCCTAGCTTCTGGCCCTGCCCCTTTTTTGGGGGCTGGGGCAACTCTAACCTTTCAATCAGGAATACCTACAACAGTAAATTTGAGAGATGCACCAAGAAGCTGAAAATATGGGAGTAAAGGCAAGATCTCAGGGCTAAAAACAGGTTATGGAATCATCCGCATATATCCATGAGGTGGTATAGAATTACAAATGGAAAGAAAGTTGAAATAATAACATGCAAAGACTTACCAGAGCAGAGAAGCTACCATTTCCATCGACAAACTCATTTCTTCATTAGTCAGTGGATATGTATGAATTTAGCATGGTTTTCTTGAGGAGATATACAGGCAAGGCACTATTGTAGAGGGAAAAGGTAACTCTGGTAACCTTGATTTGACTTCAAGAACTTCATCTAATGTATACAAGACAATATAAGACTTGTAAATAAGCAGGTATATTAAGATATAGAAAATAATAAAAAAACTAAGCTGGACAGACACAGTGACATATGCCTGCAATTCCAGCTACTTGAGAGGTTAAAGCAGGAGGATGGCAAGTTTGAGGCCAGCCTGGGCAACTAAGTGTGACCCTGTCTCAAATTTAAGCAAACAAACAAAAAACAAGTGGGCCTTCAAGGTAGCTCAGCATTAGACACTTGTGTACCATGGGCAAGGCCCTGGTACCACACAAATGCCCAGTACCACACAAATGAAAATAATGGGAAACCTCAAGAAAACAACAGATCAAGGTAAAATAAAGGGAAGAAAATGTGCGGTCTCCCCTTCCCCGCAATGGAGGGATGTCAGTGAATGTTTTATAGAAAATATGGCTTTAAAACTTATTTCCAGGCATGGTGGTACACGCTTATAATCCTAGCATTCAGGAGGCTGAGACTGGAGGATTGCATCAGCCTCAGCTACTTTGAGGCCCTCTGAAACTTAGTGAGACACTGTTTCAAATTAATAGAATAAAAAAATAGGGCAGGGGGTGTGGCTTAGAGGTTGAATGCCCCTGTGTTCCATCCTCAGACCTACAAAAAAAAAAACCTTGTTATTAAAATTAATACAATTTGAACATGGTTAGGGAAACAACCTGTTAAATGTTGAGAGTGTAGGAGAGAAAAGTGTAGGAGAGGAAATTTTCCTTTAATGTTCCTATAGTTCCTGGCTAGGTCTGAAATAAAAATGACTGTAACGTTGAATTTGACTTGGGGGTCACGAAGGAGGCAAACACCAGCCAAGTTATTAAAGGCCTCTTAATTAATTAAAACTGGCACTTTGGGGCGAGGTCTGCCAACCTTGGGGGAAGAGACTAATGACAGAGCAGCAGAGTCACGCGGTCAGCAGAGTCACATGGCAGAGAGGAAGGGAGGGTATTTATCTTGTGTTGGAGCTAAGTGTGGGGATGCTGGTCCTCTTGCGACCTCTGGAGTCTGCCCTGCAATGTTGGGAGTCTCACGGGATCTTCTCTCTGGCTTCTGGGGTTCTGCCTCCTGTCCCCACTGCAGGGTTCTGTGGGGAAGGGAGGAGCCCAACCTATCAATGACAAGTACAAATTAATAGGAGAACATAAATTTACTTACAGAAATGAAGACTCAAAGACCCAGAGAAATTTATTTTTATGCTTAGATTGTGTGTGTGTGTGTGTGTGTGTGTGTGTGTGTGTGTACACATGTGCATGACACTGGGGATCTAACTAGTGTCAGAAATAACTTTTTCTTTTTCTTTTTTTTTTTTTTTGTGGGTCTGGGGATGGAACCCAGAGGCATTTGACTTCCAACCTGTTGCGGCGTAATGTGTTCCGTGTGTGAGGGGAGAAGTAATTCCCCCACCACAACCACACAAAGAGAAAAACAGAAAAAAACCACGTGTTCTTGTCCTGAGCTAAGGATACATAGCTTGGACAATTGCTGACGATTTAAAGAAGTTTATTAGAAAGATAGAAATACAGAAAATAGAAATTCAACCCCATGCCAGAGTGGCATGGAGGGGTGACTCGAAAGAATACACCAAAGGGATCACACATGGACTCGACCTTTTTATACCCATGACCTCCATCTTCTTTATGTAATCTTGATTAGTAAACGTCCCTATAAGGTAAGTCCCCTTAACCCTGTAAGGTACCTCCCCCAGCAAGGTGTGGCAAGGTGTCTACTTTCCTGAAGGGCAAGGTCAAACCCTGCCCCATCCTCCCTAGATCATCATGTATATCTGTCTTTAGATAGAGAAAGGCCTAGTTCTCCTCTCCTATTGACTTGCTAATTACATTTAACTAAGTCAACCTAAGTTTCAACAGCTGTTTGCTTCCTGACCAAAGCCAAGCCTTTCTCCAGGTCTGCTGCCATTTTGACACAATTTTTTTTGAAATATATTAATAATCATAGCTTTCTCAAATCTTCCTAGGCCATTCCCAATACAGGTACACAAGCTACACCCCTTGCCCTATTTTTTTATTCTTTATTTTGAAACAGGATCTCACTAAGTTGTGGAGGGCCTTACTAAGTAGCTGAGGCTGTCCACAAACCATGATTCCTGTCTCAGCCTCCCGAATGCTGGAATTACAAGCATGCGCCACCATGCCTGGCTTAGAAATAACTTTTTGTGACATTAAAAAAAAGACACATGGTCGCCGGGCATGGTGGCGCATGCTTGTAATCCCCGGACTTGGGAGGCGGAGACAGGAGGATCGCGCAGGTTCGAAGTCAGCCGCACTGGCTTCAGAGACCCTGTTTCCAAATAAAAATATAAAAATAGGTCTGGGAGTGTAGCCCGGAGGTAGAAGGGTTTCCAGGAACCCCAGTACCACCACCACCACACACACACACACACACACACACACACACACACACACACAGTCACATGGTCAAAAATTGCTTGGCAAGGCAATTTTACTTTTTTTTTGGCAAAAACTGTGCCCCAGGTATGTGAAACAGCACACCTAACAAAGAACCAGGTGAGTCTTACATTCCTGACACAATGCTCCTCCTGTGTTGAACTCCTATTGGTGGGAGTTACAGCTTCACATCTTTCCCAGTTAGCTATAGCTGAGGTTGGGGGAGGGGTCAGTGTTATGGATTGAGAGAATATGGTGGTGGAAACTGTTCCCTGGGAACCCCTGCTAGGGTCCCGAACTCACTTTGCCCCCAACCCATAACAAAACTCAAAACGACCCCAAACAGAAGAAAAAAACCATGGATTCTTGTCCTAAGCTAAGAATAAATATTCATAGCTTGGACAGTTGCTGAAGATTTAAAGAAGTTTATTAGAAAGATAGAAATACAGCCCCATGCCAAAATGGCATGAGGGGATGACTCGAATGAGTACAAAAAAGGGCTGGCACGTGGACCGGACTTTTTATACTCATGACCTCCATCTTGTTTACGTAATTTTGATGTAGTGAACATCCCTGTAAGGAACCTCCCCTTAACCCTGTAAGGTACCTCCCCCACCCAGGTGTGGCAAGGCAGCTCCTTTCCTGAAGGGCAAGGTCAAACCCTGCCCTATCCTCCCTAGATCATCATGTAGATCTCTTTAGATAAAGGCCTAGTTCTCCTCTCCTAATGACTGGTTAATTGCTCTGAGCTAGGTTAATTTACATTGGAATAGCTGCCTGTTTTAGGCAGAAATCAAGTCCTTTCTTTACCCATGTCTGCCACCATTTTGACACAACTATTTTGAAATATACCAATTATTTTCTTTTGAAATATATTAATAATCAGAGCTTTCCCAAATCTTCCTAGGCCATTCCCAATACTGGTACAGTCAGAATCTGCAATCTCTTAAGAAATGCTAATTTTGCAAAGAAATGTAAGTCTCTACCAGATTACAAAATGGCAGTTTAAGTTTAAACTACTACTTTGACAAAAAAGACACAAATATATTCTCATAACTTCCGGCGGAAGTTATGGTTTTAAAACGGAAATCTTAGCCAGGCGTGGTGGCACAGGCTTGTAATCCCTGTGCTTGGGCGGCTGAGAAAAGAGGATCACACAGGTTCTAAGCCAGCCTCAGCTACTTAGTGAGGCTCTCAGCAACTTAGTGAGACCCTGTTTCCAAATAAAATACAAAATAGGTCTAGGAATATAGCTCAGAGGTAGAAAGCCTCTGGGTTCCATCCCCTGTACCACCAAAATAAATAAATAAATAAATAAATAAAAATGTGAAAATGTTACGGTTTGGGGGACACTGTCCCTGGGAACCCCTGTTAGGGTTCCGGACACAATTTCCCTCAAAACAAAAAAAGATATATAAAAAAAAATGATAAAACACTTGGGTTCTTGTCATGAGCTAAGGATAAAAAGACATTAGCCTGGACTCTTGCTGAAGATTTTAAAAAGTTTATTAAAAAGATAGAAATACAGAAGACAGTTACAGCCCTATGCCATTCAACAGTGGAATGGGGGGGGTAGTTCAAATGAATTCACCAAGATACAAAACAAAGAACAGACTTTTTATACAGGACACCCTCCATCCTGTTCATCTGACATAGTCAATGTCCCTGTAAGGTACCTCCCCTTACTTTCCCGCCAAGGTGTACTTTCCTACCTAGTTGTCTCTTAAAGGTCAATCCTCTCTTCCTATCCTAGCTAGATTATTATGTAGATCTGTCTTTAGAAAGAGGAAGTCCTAGCTCCCCTCTCCTATGGACTTGCTAATTACTTTTAGCTAAGTCAATCTAAGTTTCTTTTTTTTTTTTTTTGTGGGTCTGGGAATGGAACCCAGGGGCATTCAACCTCCAAGCTACATCCGCTGCCCTATTTTTTAAATTCTTTATTTTGAAACTGGGTCTCACTGAGTTGCAGAGGGCCTCACTAAGTAGCTGAAGCTGTCCATGAACCGCGATCTTCCGGTCTCAGCCTCCCAAATGCTGGCATTACAAGTGTGTGCCACCATGCCCGGTGTTTAATCTAAGTTTCAATAGCTGTTTGCTTCCTGACTGAAACCAAGACCAAGTCTTTCACAGATTTGCCCCTAACCCAATTTTTGAAATATCTTAATAATTAGAGCTTTCTCAAATCTTCCTAGGCCATTCCCAATACTGGTACAAAATCTTCAGTTTAACGAGCCTTGTTATTCTAAATAGCCATGCCCACACTATTAAATCAAAATAGGCTGGCTCAGGAAATTCCTGAGGTGATTAAAACTTGAGCTTCACCTTTTGTCAATTTTCTGTTCACCTCCAGGAAGATCCCCCCAAAGTCACACCTTTTTGTTAAAGAGCCCCTGTACCCATCCTGGCTTCAAGTCCCTGCTCCCTGAGATCCTTATCTAAAAGCATTCCCACCTTTTGTGTACCAGGGAGCTTCAAAGCAGAGGCCACCATCCCATTTTTACCTGGCTACCCCCTCCCTAGTAAGCCTCATAAAAAAGGTAGAGCTCTGAGCAATTAGGCACCATTTACCCATTTTAGCCATTTTGCCATTTTTCTTTGCCATTTTCTTTTAGTCATTTTGGGGCAGCTTTTTTAGCTCTTGCCCCTCTCCCCTCAGCCACTCGTGTTTTTCAACATAGCCAGCATTTTCCCTGAACCTGTATCTTTACTTATATTTAAACCTCTGCCTTTATCTCTGACTAGCAAGTGTTTAAATTCTTTACACCACAAAAGTCAAGAACCCACAGAAGCTATTGTGTTTTCCCATGGCAGTATTGGAGTGCAAATTCCACTCCCATTTACTGGTTAATTCTTGAGTAACAGTACTCCACAATACCACCAGGCTGCGAAGCCTGAGTCTCCCTGCCTGGGTAGGTGGCAGGTGCCTCTGAGACCAAATCCAGTGTATACATAAAAGATCCTGTTGTCCACAGCTAGGGCTGGTTTGGTCTGACTTCTCCCCATTCACTACAACTGGGTGGTCTGTGGTGATCTCAGAGATCCTACTAGTTAGATACAGAGTTAAGTATAAGTTTCCCTTGATGCTTTCCATGTGGAGCCTGAGTGTAATGGTGTGAGATGGAACCTCAGGTTCTTCCCACTCTGCCCAACCACTAGTCTTCTGACCCGACTAGGTGGGAGCCCATTCATTAACTCTGTGCAAGCCCCCCCCCCCCCTTTTTATGATTATGGGGATTTCTTGCTTGACAAAAAGCCTTATTCCTTCCTTGATGCAGGTGTAGGCCAAGTCTTTGTTAAGATTGAAATGTGTGTTGCCGGGCATGGTGGCTCACCCTTATAATTCCCACGCTTGGGAGGCAGAGAGAGAAGGATCGCACAGGTTCGAAGCCAGCCATGCTGGCTTAAGAGAACCTGTTTCCAAATAAAAAGTATAAAATGGGTCTGGGAGTGTAGTCCAGAGGTAGAAGGGCTTCCAGGAACTCCAGTACCACCAAAAAAGAAAAAAGATCGAAATGTGTTACTTGCTTAATAAGTCAGGGGTCATATATTATCTGCCCTCTTCAACAAAGACCTGTACCATCCATCCTCCTGCATCCTGGGGTTATTAATAAATAACTTCTAGCAAATAGGCTATTTATTTAAGTCTGTCTTTTAAAATATGAAGGCCCTAGGTCCCAACTCTTCTGTGTACTTGCTAATCACTTTTGGTGAGGGAACTCTGCATTATAACAAGCTACTTGAGTGCCTGGCAGCAAGCAGGCGCTGAGTATGTTTTACATTTTGAAATTAATTTCCAATACATTAATACCAAAGTCATTTTCCAATACCATCACACTGAGCCTGTCTGAGCCTCTGCTATGTCCAACAGCAGACTCACCCTTTGCTGAATAGAACAACAAAGTGTCAGACCCAGGTTGTTCATTGCAGCTGTGCCAGTTCCTGGGGGCACCGCGCTGGGTGGTCTCCTGAGAGGACGGCCAGTTTGTTTATGGTTGTGTTGAGCGCTGCTTTGGATCTCTGGAGGGTGTGATGAGCTCGGCTGCCACTGCTGCAAGTCATAGCTGGTGTTTGTGCAGGAGGATCTGAGGGCTTACAATTTCGATGAGCTACAGCTGCTCATTTTGTTTTAAATTGTTGGTTTTTTACCCATGAGTCTCTGGCAGTCCTGCCTGGTATGGCAAGATAGCATCACTAAGGCACCTGTGGCCACAGCCATTAGAGGCAGGTGGGTGCTTTTCTGCTCTGATCAGCCTTCTAGATTTTTTTTTCTGCTGCCTTTCACTTGTTATGCTTTTTAAAACTTATGCTGTTTTCTTTCCTTTGTCGGAACACTATTTTCACAGATTGAAGACCGAGTGTCAGGAGGACATGTGTGCTGCTTCCCCTGGTCACCATCTTCCCAGAAGTCTCTGTTCCTTACATATATAAAAACATATTTACTAGACTCAAATATATTATCTTTTGCTGGCGTTAAACCAAGAATGCTTTATATTTAGCAATTGATGTTTAGCATTTTTAACTTATTTATATACAGCCTAAATTTTTATAAGCCATTAAAAAACATTTATATTTACCTAATTTAACCATTTTAATAGGTATAGCCAGCATTTAAGTTATTATTTTAATAAATAAATATTCTAAAAACAATGAATATTGCAGTTTAAACACCAAATAAGAACTGACAATATAATTTTAATTGGTTAACCTGAAAAAAATCTGTTAAGTTTCAATGACAACTCATTTATTTATTTTATTTTTATGTATGTATGTATGTATGTATGTATTTTAGTAAACATGGAAGCCCATACAATAGGGGATATGTGGGGTTCAGGACTGCTAATCCTGGATGACACTGAAACAAAATCGTTCAGGTGGCCATTGTTTCCCTGCGGCAGATCTGCATCAAATATCACCACATTATATTCTTGAGGGGAGAAAAAAAAAAGACCAAATACTTAGATTTCTGCCCATTTTCTTTCTCACTTATAGAACAAGCTTCCATTTCCTAATTTACATTAGGGCTAAGCCAGATAAGGCAGCTAAGTCCATCAAGATGGTGCCAACCACTCCAACCACGTGGAGACCAAGTGAAGTCAAGATGGCAAAGTTTAAACTATATTTAAAAAGTTAAGCTTTGGCAGGAAACCTAGTAGGAAAGAAATCTGGGTGTCTTACTTTAATATTACCATTATCCATGCTTAGATTTGGGCCTCTCTTTTTTTTTGTGCAAAAAATCTTTAACTGCCTTAATTCCAATTTCCTTAAAAAAAAAAAAAAAACCTTATGCATACTCTATTATATAAGCCAATGTTGGTACCATGAGGAAAATAGACAGAAAAATACATTTATGGGTATAGAATACATATAAATAACAAACATATATCTTTAATTTGCCAGGCATTGTATCTCCATGGAGAGACAAGAGAGTTAAAACCAATTTGTTAAAACATAATTTTGTGCACTTATTTCTTCAATATTGCAACAGTAAGCCTAACTGACTATCAGAAGGAATTTTTTTTTTTTTTCTTGCGGTACTGGGGATGGAACCCAGGGACATTCTACCTCTGAGCTATGCCCCAGCCCTACTTTTTAGTCTTTATTTTGAAACAGGGTCTCACTGAGTTGTAAAGGGCCTCACTTAGTAGCTGAGGCTGGCCATGAACCACGATCCTCCTGTCTCGGCTTCCCGAATGTGTGCCACCCTGCCTGGCTTACCAGAAGGAATTTTGTCTAATGCTTCTCCCTCCCTGGGAGTCGTTTTGCGGATGGAGAGGTTTTATTAAGCCAAGCATGGTTGCTTATAATCCCAGTACTTGGGAGGCTGAGACAGGAGGATTTCAGGTTTGTGGCCAGCCTCAGCAACGTGTGAGGCCCTCTACAACTGTTTCAAAATAAAGAATAAAAATTAGGGCTGGGGGTGTAGCTCAGAGGTAGAATGCCCCTGAGATCCATTCCTGGTACCACAAAAACAAAAAACAAAAAACAAGAGCCGGGCATGGTGGTGCACACTTGTAATCCCAGTGCTTGGGAGGCTGAGACAGGAGGATGGCACAGCAGCCTCAGCTACTAGTGAGGCTCTCAGCAACTTAGTGAGACCCTGTTTGCAAATAAAGTATGAAAAATAAGTCTGGTAGTATATCCTGGAGGTAGAAAAGCCCTTGGGTTCCATCTCCAGTACCACACACACACACACACACACACACACACACACAACTAACTCTAGGGCAACTGAGTAACTGCTATGTTTATGACACACCAGGCAAAGCCACAAAAAATGATTCGTGTAACATCCCTGGGTTCAATCCCCAATTCCACACACACACAAAAAGGTCTTATTTTTCATCTTGCTGGGCTTTCCTATTTGTTGAATCACAAATAGACACTTGGCAGAAAGCGAGTCTCCCCTGCTGGGGTTTCTAGTACTCCTCCCCAGGTGTGCTTTGTCTTTTTCTATCCATCTCCCTCATGGGATAGAGATCTGTGGCAGGCGCTTCTTGGCAGGCTATTTAAAGCTCTTACCCAGCAAGGATATGCCAGATCGGCATATTTAGATTCCACACTGTAACGCTGAAATTGAGTTGCAGATCGCAAAGGAGATATATCCAGCAAGGGAGCG
This sequence comes from Muscardinus avellanarius, assembly GCF_963383645.1. Lineage (NCBI taxonomy): Eukaryota > Metazoa > Chordata > Mammalia > Rodentia > Gliridae > Muscardinus > Muscardinus avellanarius. The sequence goes on along the minus strand of NC_137803.1, from coordinate 51,111,837 downwards.
TGGGATTAGGCCTCTTTATTAAAAGGAAATGTCATTCCCAGTTGAAGTCTGGAGACCAATATTGTGATCGGTCTGCAGAATCCCACGGCAGAGAAGAAGTAAGGGTATTTATAGCGGGGGGTGGGGGGAAGGGTCTCGGTGTGGAGCTAGCAGCATGGAAATGTCAATCCTCTCGAGACCTCTGGAGTCTGCCCCGTGATGTCGGGAGTCCTGCGGCATCTTTGCTCTGAATTCTGGGGTTCTGCCTTCTGTCCCCTCTGTGGGGTCCCATGGGGGAAGAGAGGGACCTGACCTATTATCCCAGCTTTTTAGTGATATTGGGTGACGACTGAGTCTATAACAACTTCCTGCTGTCCGGGGGTGTCATAGGGGGCCCCTTGGGCAGGAGACGTCAGGTCCTTCAGAAGTGGGCAGGTGGGAGTATGGCTGCAGTGGGAGTTGATCGGAGGTTACCCTGAACAGCTTGGTAAGCACATTTGAATGAATTTTAGCAGACGAGGAGCTGTTAAAAAAAAAAAAAAGAAAGAAAAGAAAAGAAAAGAAAATCATGAGAATGGCAAATCATAAGTCCCAGGAGGGGAAGGAGCCCAGCAGCTACTGGCCCTTGAAATTCCTCCACATATGAGGTAGATTCATGTTTTTAGATTCTCACTTAACCTGGCCAGAGTTTAGACATTTTCCTCTGTCAGACCAGATTTATTAATATAATACCAACATTTCCCAGAGAAAGACACACACCACCCTTTTCAGCACTGAGTAAGTATGGGTCAGTCTGTTTTAAACGGAAAACATGCTATTGGGTCAGGATCATCAGTAACAAATTTTAGAGAGTTTAATACGTATGGCTGTCTGGCATCCAGAGAGGGAGACACTGTACCGATCACCTTGTGATCGGTCCAATGTTTTATGGAGGGGAGGCAAATAGGTCGCTTGCACAGTGAATTTCCAGACATAAACAAGTGGGCCTCCTGAAATAAAAGCATTAGAGAGAATTGTGCTGAGAAAAATGGAGCTTAGTGAGCCCAACACTGTACAGGAGAATTTGTCATGAGGCTGTTGTAATGAAGCTCTTTTTATTTTTATTTATTTATTTATTTATTTATTTATTTATTTATTTATTGGTGGTACTGGGGGTGGAACCCAGAGGCTTTCTACCTCTGGGCTATACTCCCAGACCCATTTTATATTTTATTTGGAAACAGGGTCTCACTAAGTTGCTGAGAGCCTCACTAAATAGCTGAGGCTGGCTTCGAACCTGTGCAATCTTCCTGTCTTAGCCTCCCAAGCGCAGGGATTACAAGCATGTGCCACCACGCCCGGCCCATAATGAAGCTCTTTTTAGCTGAGTAAGGTGATTCCAGTTGGGGTCCCCCAGCAGTATGGCCACAGTAGGTGTGGTGAGGATCACTGTAAAAGGCCCAGTCCACCATGGTTGGAGATGTTTTGGTTGAAGCGACTTGAGGAGGACTTGATCCCCTGGCTTAAGGGCCTTGGCTGCCAGGTGTGGAGCTGCTTCTTCAGTCCCAGGTTGGGGAAGATAAGAAAGGGAGATAGGAAGCCAAGGGAGGGGGATCCGAAGGGAGAGCGTGATTAAGCACAAAAGGGTGACCATACAGCAATTCACTGGGACTCATGAAGGTGGGGCTTTGAGAACTGGCCCGTACGGAGGCCAGAGCCAGTGGTAGGAGTTCGTGCCACAACATCCACAGCTCCAGAGAAAGTTGTGTTAGATGATTTTTAAGAATTCCATTCTTTTTTTTCTTTTTTTCTTTTCCTGATGACTGTGGTTGATATGGGATGTGGAGCTTCCAAGAAATACCAAAGGCTTCTGCCACCTGTTGAGTAACCTTAGATATAAAAGTTGATCCATTATTAGATGTAAGGAAATAGGGAGTCCAAATCAAGGTATGATGTCTGAGCATAGAACACTGGCCACCATGCTGGCTGTCTCATCCTTGAGGGAAAAGCCTCTACCCAACCTGTTAAGGTATCGAACATGGTAAGAGGATATTTTCACTTGGGAGGCTGAGACAGGAGGATTGCACAGGTTCAAAGCCAGCCTCAGCTACTGAGTTAGGCTCTCAGGAACTTAGTGAGACCCTGTTTCAAAATAAAGTATAAAATAGGTATGGGAGTATAGCCTGGAGGTAGAAAAGCCCCTGGGTTCCACCCCTAGTACTGCCCCAAAAAAGTATATTGGGGGAAATGAAAGCGGTGGGGAAACAAAATGAAAATTTGGCCCCAATATTTGTTTAAAAAGTCTCTATCTAACAAGGGGATAGAACATGAAAGGATAATCAGAAGTGGATGAGCAACCATAAGGTTTTTCAAATGGCAAAAAAAGGTGACCTGTAGTATGTGGGCAAGAGGGCTTGCTGTCAATCCTCTGTACTAAGATTGGAAATGGAAAACCAGGAGCTGAAAAGGATGGAAGGACTGAGTACCATTCAAAAAGGAGATTGGCTTACCCACTACCTTGAGAGTTACCCTGGTTTCAGCTAGAGTAATATGGATGGTTGAGTCCAGGAGCCGTCAGTCTTTGGCCAGGCCAAGCAGGGCCAGTGGCGGAGACTAGTCTGGAAGGGTGGTCCCCCTGTGTTGAGGCACCTGAGGCTCCCCAATTTTCCAAGGGCAATCACTTTTCCAGTGTCCCTTCTAGCCACATGCCAGGCATGGTCTGGTTGGTGGACATGGCTGAGGGCACTGCTTTGCCCAATGACCTTGATGACCGTATTTAAAACAGGCACCCGGAGGTACCTGGCATTGCTGTACTCCACCCCTAGGTGGCACTTGTCACCCTGAGGGCTGAGCCTCCACTGTAGGCCACAGAGCAGCTATCAGGGCTCGAGCTTGCAGATCTGCCTTTTGGGGAAGTCAGAGTGTATGCTCCATCTCCGCCTGTTCCTCTGAAGAATTAAGGACTTTAAATGCCATTTTCTCCAAATCTTGGATAGGGTTTGAGAGCTGTCCTCAGCTTTTCTTAATTTTTTTCTGAATATCAGGGGCTGATTGCCCAATGAAATGGGTTGCCAACACCATATATCCTGCCTCAGTAGATGGATCTAAGTGGGTATAGAGGGTAAAAGCCTCCTGAAGGCATTTAAGAAAAATGGCTGGGTTTTCATCTGGACCTTGGGTGATTTTCTTAAATTTATCATAATTAACCGCTTTATGGGAAGCAGCCCACATGCCATCAAGAAGGCATAGTATCATATGGACTCTCATTTTTATTCACTCACCCCCACCATTTGGGGCTGGCTGATGATTCCAGTGGGGGTGCTCTGATGGTACCATGGATGCTCCCGTAGGGACCACTGGGTTGGTTAAATGAACCTGGTCGGCCCGTTCTCGGGAAGCCTTTACAATATGATCCTGTTCATCCAGAGTTAAGACAGAAGTTAAAATAACATGAAGATCTGGCCATGTGAGAGCGTATGCTTGTATAATGTATTGGTATTCTTTAATAAAATTGGATTGATTGGTGGAAAAAGAACCCAGTTTTCTTTCCATTTGAGCATGGTCAGGGAGGTAGAAAGGGACATTGTTGCGGACTACACCTTTTGTACCAGCCACCTCACGGAGCAGGGCCAAGAGAGTGGGTGTGTGTGTGTGTGTGTGTGTGTGTGTGTGTGTGTTCCTTGGAGTGGGTACAGTAACATGTACCACTATTAGAAATGGGCTAGAAAGATTCAAAAGAGAAGTTTTGGTTATTAATGTATATATTTCAAAAAATCTGTTTACAGAAGATGGAGCTCAGAGTTATAAGAAGGAAGGGCATGGTTACTACCAGGAATCAGGCAGCTATTATAATGTAAAACACTCTGGCTAAAAGTAATTAGCAAGTGGGGAGTTGGAACTTCGGACTTCCACATTCTTTTTTTTTCTTTTTATAAATAAAGGGCTATGGGTTTATTTATTTATTTATTTATTTATTTATTGGTACTGGGGGTAGAACCCAGAGGCTTTCTACCTCTGGGCTATACTCCCAGACCTATTTTATATTTTATTTGGAAACAGGGTCTCACTAAGTTGCTGAGAGCCTCACTAAGTAGCTGAGGCTGGCTTCGAACCTGCGCAATCCTCCAGTCTCAGCCTCCCAAGCGCTGGGATTACAAGCGTGCGCCACCACGCCCGGCCTTGGACTTCCACATTCTAAGGACAGGTTTGCATATTCCCCAAGAGGATGGGAGGAGGGGACAGACCTTCACGAAAGAAGAACAGATACCACATGATCCTTGACTTTGTGAATGTTCTGGTTTAAACAAAGATACCTGGGCATAGACCAAGAGTTAGGTGGGAAATTAAGGGGGCGGGCTTTATCCATGTCCTAGAATTACTAGGAGAACAAGATGGAGGACTTTGTGTCTATAAAAGCTGTGGTGTATTTTGTATTCCAGGAACTTCATTCTGGGCCACCCCCTCATACTATCCCTGGATAGTATGGGACTATAACTGTATTCTGTATTTCTATATTTGTAATAAACTCATTTAAATCTTCAGCAAGAGTCATGACTAGTGTACATCTGTCCTTAGTCAAGGACAATAACCTGCGGTTTTATGGGAATTGTTTCCGGGAGCCTAATAAGGCTCCCTGGGGACAGTTCCCCCAAATGGTAACAGTCACCCTAAAACGGTAACAGTCCAAACTGTAATCATAACATATGGGGGAAAATTAGGGGGAGGTAAGAGTTGGTCCCTTAAGGGAGGATGGCTGGGGGAGAGGAGCGGTTCAGAATGGGAGGCTTTCCTAGGGTAGGTTGGTGGTCAGGGAGGTGAGGAGAGATCCGGGGGATTAGGGTCCTCAGAAAGCAGTGACTGCAACCCAGCCAGGTCCGAAGATGGCGACCGCATGTCACCACAAAATGGTAACTGTGCCTGTAACTCAGCAAGATTACAAGCTGGCGCCTGCACGCCATCATGAGGTGGCCAAGGTGGCAACTGCAAGTTAGCCTGTAACTCAGCAAGATCACAAGCTGGTGCCTGCATGCCACCACGAGGTGACCTAGATGGTGACTGTGGGTTAGCCTGTAACTCAGTAAGATCACCAGATGGCGCTTGCACTCTGCCACGAGGCGACCGAGATGGCAACTGCAAGTTAGAAAATGGCAGCTGCTGGGAAGATGGCAGCTGGTGGAGTCCCTAGCCTGCAGGACTTGGGTGGTGGAATGGGGAAGGGGGGGAGGGAAAGGCAGGAACATATAAAAAAGAAGGCCTGAATATAAAGGACTTCCAACCATTTATCAGACCACTTACAAAAGTTGCTGAGATCTGTCAGGTTATTGAAATCCAAAGTACCGTTCTCAGGCCACCATGACCCATTTTTCAAATCATCCTGAGGCCATACTCTATGAGTTCAGGGCATAGGTGTTCCACTAGACCCAGAGTTTGGAGTTAGTGAGGAGATAACCCAGCAGGGACTGAGAATCTATTTTGGAGATTTAGCTTCCCATAATTGGTCCACAGGTGAAAACAAAAGAAAACTGGCATCCCTATTTTCCTGACCAATGTTCAGAAACAGGGGCCAAGAGAGCAGGAGAGACATCTCACTCTCAAGACGGGAGGACAACCAGGTCATCTGAGGGGCAACTCTGATGTGGCAACACATTTAGATAACAGAGAAGCTGGAAGGCAGAGAGCTGGAACTCACTGACCAAGGGAAGGTGATGGAACTTACCTTGTCTGAAAGAAAGTGGCCGGTTCGATTGAGGGTCAGGTCAGAGAGTCTATGGCTCAAGGAGAGGTACAGAAACAAAATAAAAAAGAGAGAGAAAAAATAAAAAAATACCCCTGGGTTTTGTGTACCAGATGTAACATTAAAATTGAATTGGGGGTCACAAAGGAGATAAATTCAGCAAAGAGTGTGGGATTAGGCCTCTTTATTAAAAGGAAATGTTCCTGGTCGAAGTCTGAAGACTGATATTGCAATCAGTCTGCAGAGTTGTGTGGCAGAGAGGAAGTAAGGGTATAGCAGGGGGTCTTGAGGTGGAGCTAGCAGCATGGGAAGGCTGATCCTCCCATGACATCTGGAGTCTTGCGACCTCTGGAGGCTGCCCTGCAATGTCGGGAGTCTCGTGGCATCTCTGGTCTACCTTCTGGGGTTCTGCCTCCTGTCCCTGCTGCGGGGTCCTATGGGGGAAGGGAGGGACCTGACCTATCACACACCTGCTAAGTCTCATTCAAGGACTTCCCACTCTGACCTTCCTGGTTGTGTAACCTCACTAGATGCTTGACTGAGTTGACTAAGGCCTAGTCTCCCTCTGCTAAGGTTTCTAGGATTCCTCTTCTGATATGCTTCATCTTTCTCTGTTTTTCTCCCTCGTGGGAAATATATCCATGGTAGGCACTTCTCAGAGGACTAGGTAAAGGCCCTAGCTGGCTCCCTCCCAGAGAAGAGGCCTTATGCTGTATGGAGCGCCAAGGATATACCAGAACTGCAGATTCTTACTCCAAATTCACTCATTTAAACATACACGTGCAGACCCCACCTCAACCCTGGGATGCTCCTATGCCCTGCAGTGTTCATTATCTGGGTTCATTAGTAGGTTTCATGTCACTGACCGCACTATCTCCTACAGCCTGAAGGTTTGTCATCTGCTCCAGAGATTGTGGGTCCCCTTTTCCCCAAGGCTACTGCAGTAGCTCAGTAGGATGTGTTTCCCTTGGAAAGAAGGGATCCTCACCACCCTGGAGAGGCTCTGTGTGTTCAACATTGGACACTAAATTTGTTAGAAATAACTTTTTTTTTTCTTGGTTTTAAAAAAAAGGCACATGGTTGAAAATTGCTTGGCAAGGCAATTGTACTTTTTTTGTGTGCAAAAAAAGATGCCCCAAGTATGTGAAAGAGCCAGATGGATTTTTTTTTTTTTTTTGGTGGTACTGGGGGTGGAACCCAGAGGCTTTCTACCTCTGGGCTATACTCCCAGACCCATTTTATATTTTATTTGGAAACAGGGTCTCACTAAGTTGCTGAGCGCCTCACTAAGTAGCTGAGGCTGGCTTCGAACCTGCATGATCCTCCTGTCTCAGTCTCCCAAGCGTGCGCCCCCACACCCGGCCCAGGTGGATTTTATAGCTCTGAATCAATGGTTATTCTGCGCTGGACTCCTATTGGTAGGAGTTACAGCTTCACATTTTTTCTGGTCAGCTATAGCAGAAGAAGCAGGGAGGGTCAGCACCTGCAATCTCTGAAGAAATGTTAATTTTGCAAAGAAATATAAGACCTACCAGATTACAAAATGGCAGCTTAAGATTAAACTACTACTTTGACAGAAAAGACAGAAATATATTCTTACACTAGGGCCTTGTACATGTTGGCAAGTGCTCTGCCACTGAGCTACAAACCCAGCTCCTATGCTTAGGTTTGATGAACAATGGACAGCCATGTAGAAATGTATTTGGATAAAAGGGTATGATGTAATGGTGACAGGAAACCCAGCAAGGCCTGTCTACTCAGATTCTTTTTGGCCTCTGCATGTGGTATTTCTTCCTCCTGGGTATAATCTAAAACTACTCTGGAATGAGGATCTTATGACCTACTATCTGACAAAGTAAGTCAGAGAATTCTTTATGTCCAGTTCCTACACAGAAAGGCAAGGGAAGATTAGGGAATATTTCTAGGTTTTATGGCTGCTTTGCAGGAGAGGGTTTTTGGTTCCTATGTCCTTCCTTGGGGAAAGAAAGATGGTGGGAACCAGGCATGGTGGTGCATGCTTATAAGCCCAGTACTTGGGAGGCTGAGACAGGAGGATCATAGATTTGCGGTCAGCCTCAGCTACTTAGTGAGGCCTTCCGCAACTTAGTGAGACCCTGTTTCAAAATAAAGAATAAAAAATAGGGCTGGAGGTATAGCTCAGAGAGAGAATGTTGCTGGGTTCAATCCCCAGCACCACGGTGGAGGGGGGAAGATGGGTGGGAGAAGGTCAGAAGGATCTTGCTTCTCAGCCCTTCCCTTAAGGCACCATACTCTGGGGTACTGTGTTCTGAGCTCTCACATCGCAAATGAAATATGAGCAGAACTGAGGTGGGAGGAGGGGCAAGGATGTGCTTGGGGTCAGATGAGGGCCTTGCATTGGGGAGGCTACACCACATCACCCCTGCTTGAAACCCAACATCACATGGATCCTCAGGAAGGCCCAGTGCTCTAGTCAGTGGGAGCCAGAGCCTGGCAAGAGGTAGTGACGGAGCCTTTGAGATCCCCAAGCATGGAAGATATGGTGAGAGTGCAGAGCCGAAGTCTGGCCTCGAGGTATGTATCTGCGATCATCTGTGTAGAGGCGACTTGAGGCTGAGTCTTGCAGGAGGCTGGGTGAAGGAAGGAGGCCAGGGCCGAGCTCTACTTACTTCCTGCCTTGCAGCCCTGAGCCACTCCCTAGAATACCACACCCCAGATTCCCTCCACATTCTTGACAGTGACTTTGCCTCCTAAGCCATGAGATATGAGAGGTCCCGAACTTCTTACCACCAAACCTACCGGCTCACCAGCACCCACATCCTTGCCCCCTCCTCCTCATTAGTTATAGGGAAGAGGTGGCCTCCTGAGAAGGCCAGAGCCTCCACCGTGCCTTGGCAACCTCACCCCACCAGCTGTCTCTCTTTTAGACCTTCAAACACTTTCAGTATGTGCCTGATGCATAAATGTTTGGTGTGTATGTGTGTGTGTGTGTGTGTGTGTGTGTGTGTGTTGCTGGGGATTGAACCCAGAGGCATTCTACCTCTGTCCTACACCTCCAGCCTTTTTTTTATTTTTTGGTACTGAAGGTTGTTGATCCCAGAAGTATTCTACCTTGGAGTTATACCTCCAGGTTTTGTTCTTATTCTTATTTAAAGAGGGCCATTTTAAGTTGCTGAGGTTTGCCTGGAACCTTTGATCCTTCTGTCTCAGCCTCCCAAGGACTGAGATTACTGGTGTACACCACCACATTTGCCTTAGTTTTTGTTTTGAAACAGGGTCTCACTAGGTTTCTGAGAGTCTAAGTTGCTGAGTCTGTCCTCAAACCTGTGACCCTCCTGTCTCAGCCTTCCCAGTACTAGAATTACAGGTGTCTGCTACTATGCCCGGGGAAGGTAACTTGTATTCATTAACCAACACTTGGTTTTAAACACATCATCCCTGAACACTGGTTTCAAGGTAAAGGGGAAGCTAATTCTATTCTCATTTTCTACTTTGAGTCAAAAAACCATTTTTGCTGCCAGGCATAAATGTTCTTTAATCTCTGCCATCCTTTAAAAACTCTCTTGGCAGATGTCACCCTTCCTCTCTTCTCTCTCAGAGTTAAACTGTTTGAAAGAGAGGTACACACTGGCTCTATTTCCTCCTTTTTACATCTTTCTGCTCTCGCTGCTGCTCCCACTACTACATTAAAGATGCTCCGTGTCAGGACACCCAAGGCCTCTGGCTTGTGCAGCTCCCTGGGCCCTCACAAATGCTCCTGTCATCTGACCTTTTGGCAGCAGGAGTCACGGGCTGCCCCTTCCCTCTGCTGAGAGTGCTCTTCCCTGTCTCCCTGAAGGTCTCATCCTTGGCTCTTTCCTTAAATGTTGCAAGTTCTGCCTTAAACTCGACCTCTCCTCCCATTTTTCATGGGTGAGCTCATGGCATGGCTCTACTATTCACCTCTCCATATGCTCCTGTCTCCTACATCTGTAATTTGGGGCCCAGCATCATTCCTGAGTTTCTGACTCACACATCAACTAGTCAAACTCAATACAGGAAATTTTTTCTCTTTCCCACACTGACTTTCTATTTTTTTTATTTATTTATTTATTTATTTATTTATTTATTTATTTATAATACTAAAGATGGAACCCAGGGGCATTTTACCTCTGAGTCACATCCCCAGTCCTATTTTTTAATTTTTTATTTTAAAACAAGGTCTCACTAAGTTGCACAGGGCCCCACCAAGTAGCTGAGACTGTCAACAAACTGATTCTCCTGTCTCGGCCTCCCAAGTACTAGGATTACAAGCCTGTGTCACCACGCTCGGCTTGGTTTTCTCTTTATGTTCTTTTTTGGAGATAAGTGTTCTTGACACTTCTACCCCCCTTCTTTCTTTCCCACTACTCCCATCAACTCCAATCTATACTGTTCAGACAGAAGATGTTTTCAAAATTTAAATCTGATCATTGAATTCCTTTGCTTAAAATTCAGCTTTGCTTTGAGTTGCCTTTGGGATGTCATCTAAATCCTCAGCGTCATAGGCCCCGCCCAGGTCCAGGTCTAGCCCCAGCACATCAGTATCATCCTGGCGTGCTGCACTGCTGCAACCACAAATGCCCTGCTCCTCATGGTCCCAGTCTCTGGGGCTTCACAACCTTTATCCACATGGTTCACTTGCACCTTGGACTCTCTTCCTCAGCGCCTGTCTTGCTGATGTTTATGCTTCAAGCAGCCTGAGCTTAGAAATCACTTCCCTCCAAAGTCCTTCCTGGCCCCTAGGACTGGGTCAGGTGCCTCTTCTACCCCTTTCCCTATTACCTTGTACTTACTTCTATAAAGACATTTCTCATATGATGTTACAAATGCCTCTTGACTTATTTATACCTTTTATCAGACTCTAAGTAGACTGAAGGCAGGAATACCTTGTCACTAGTTTATCCTTTTTAATCTAACAGGCTAAATGACACATATTAGGGAATCAGTAAATATTTGTTGACTAAATGAATGAACTGGGGTGCTAGATTCTGCCAGATATGCTAGGGATGAACCATTTGAGCTTCCTAGCCCATGTCCACTCATGCACCCAAGGATAAAGCGGCATAGATAAATTTAGTATTTTTTTCTTGGAACACCCTTTCTAGGTTGCCCAGCCTGGTCTCAAACTCTTGGACTCCACTGACCTTTCCATCTTAGCTTCCCAAGTAGCTGGGACTAGAGGCCCATACCCAAAGTCAGTTTGTTTTCAGTAATCTTAGCTCTCTTTTCTTGAAAGCTTACTAAATGCAAAAAAAAAAAAAAAAAAAAAAAAAAAAAAAAGTGCTAGGGGCTCCCTATTTAATTTTTCTACAACTCTCAAAATACGCATTTAACATACTTATTTTACAAATAAGGAAAGTGGAGCTCAGAGAAGCTATAACTTGCCCAAATTTGCAAGACAGCTCCTAAGTAGGGGTATGAGTCAAATGGCCTACTCTGCAAGTCCCTGCTTAGGGGCTATTATTCTATGTGCTACTGCTAAGGTCCAAATAACCCATGATTGGGTGATGAGCTTAGAACTAACCTTAGGTAAATGTAAATCAGTAGTAAGTAATGACTACAAGGACATTAATGATTAGCTGAGAGACTCCTTTGACACCGTATAAAGGTCATAGCAGATCAAGGAAGCCCTAGAGGCAAGAGTGAACATAAATAAACAATTATATCATGGGAGAGGGGAAAGGAAAAACTGGCTTCTCATAAGTACTTATGAAAATGGATAAGAGATTTAGGGTGTGGTCCCACCACACAGCAGTCCCTGAGCTTTCACAAGAGAGCCTGTGCTGACTAGTATTCATATCTCTAGCAATCCTCAGGACACATGCACAGCAAGCAATAGAAATAATGACTGAGAGAGGAGGACTTCAAATGTCTTCTGTATAAAACATTGTGGAGAGGTTTTATTAAAATTAAATATTTACTAATTTATGGCTCTGTAAACGTAATGATAAAAACATAATAGCAATATATTATATAACATAATAAAATAATACATTTTAGGGGTACTGAGGATTAAACCCAGGGGCATTCTACCTCTGAGCTACACTCTCAGCCCTATTTTACAATTTTATTTTATTTTATATTTTTGTGGGTCTGGGGATGGAACCCAGGGGCATTTGACCTCTGGGCTACACCCCCTGACCTATATTTTATTCTTTATTTTGAAACAGGGTCTCACTGAGTTGCAAAGGGCCTCACTAAGTAGCTGAGGCTGTCTGTGAACTGCGATCCTCTGGTCTCAGCCTCCCGAATGCTGGGATTACAAGCATAAGCCACCACACCTAGCTATGATTTTATTTTAAAATAGAATCTCAGTAAATTGTTGAGGTTGGCCTTGAACCTGTGATCCTCCTGTCTCAGCTTCCCAAATACTGGGATTACAGGTGTGCCAGCCACTCTGTCCAGCAAAATTGTAATTCTTATTGACTGCTCACTATATGCCAGGCAATATACTCAGCTACTTATAAAGATTATATCATTTATTTTTAAAATAATCCTGTGAAGCCGGGTGTGCTTGTATTCCCAGTACTTGGGAGGCTGAGACAGGAGGATCACAGGTCCTTGGCCAGCCTCAGCTACTTAGTGAGGCCCTCTGCAGCTTAGTGAGAGCCTGTTTCAAAATAAAGAATAAAAAATAGGGCTAGGTTTGTAGGGTTTGTAGCTCAGAGGTAGAATGCCCCTGGGTTCAATCCCCAGTACCACACAACACAAAAATCTTATGAAATAGACATTATTGTTGTCCTTCCTATATACGGACAAGGAAATTGAGGAAAGGGCTGTTAAGTTATACATCTGGTCATTGGCAAAGTCAGTATTGGTATCTAAGCAACCTGGCTCTGGAGTTCTGAAGAAGCTAAATCCATACAGCAATTGAAGCCTATGCCATATTGACTTTGCAAGGTGCTGCCGAGCAGTGTTGAGCTAAGGCGAATGATTTTGAATCTCTTCAGCACCAGTTACTTCAGATAGTTTAGTGTGCTACGCATAGTTGAAAATAGGTCTTATTGAAAATGGCAAAATTATGTGTTTTCTTCATACTTTCTTAGTCTTCTTAGAAGTGAATTGCATAGTGTGTTATATATAACACCAACTAGGCACTCAATAAGTGTTTATTAAATTCAAACATAGCAGTAAGTTTTTAGTAGCTTTGTAAGAAAAAGTACTAGAACGTACTAAAAAATAAAATGCAAAGAGTAAATCTGAACAAAAATTATCATTATTACCTCCTGGATATAATTTTTTTTTCTAGTTTTGGAAGAATGGCTTAAAGAAAAAAAATAGGTATTAGGGAGTACTGGGGGTTGAACCTAGGGGCATTCTACCTCTAAGCTACATGCCCTTCCGTGTGTATGTGTGTGTGTGTGTGTGTGTGTGTGTGTGTGTGTGTGTGTGTGTGATATTGGGGATTGAATCCAGAGGCAATCTTTCTCTGAGCTAGACACCCAGCGCTATTTTATTTTTTATTTTGAAGCAGGGTCTCACTGAGATTTGAAGGGCATTGCTAAGTTGCTGAGGCTGGTCTCGAACCTGAAATTCCCCTATTTCTGCCTCCCAAATATCCTATTTAATTAATTAATTAATTAATTAATTTTATTGTAGTACTGAGGATGGAACCAGGGACATTGTACCTCTGAGCTACACCCTCAGACCTATTTTTTAGTCTTTTTATTTTTGGTGGTACTTGGGTTCCTGGAAGCCCTTCTACTTCCAGACTACACTCCCAGACACACACACACACACACACACACACACACACACACACACACACACACATTTTTTAATTTGGAAACGGGGTCTGTCTCTTGAGCCAGTGCAGCTGGCTTTGAACCTGTGCGATCCTCCTGTCTCCACCTCTCAAGCGCAGGGATTACAAGTGTGTGCCACCACGCCTGGCTTAGTCTTTTTATTTTTGAAACAGGGCCTCACTGAGTTGCAAAGGGCCTCATTAAGTAGCTGAGGCTGTCCGTGAACTGCAATCCTCTTGTCTCAGCCTCCCGGATGCTGGGATTACAAATGCGTACCACCATGCCTGGCTTAATTTTTATTTTATAACAGGGTCTCATTAAGTTACTGAGGGCCTTGCTAAATTGCTGAGGCTATCCTTGAACCTGCAATTCCCCTGTCTCAGCCTCCTAAGTACTAGGTTTACCAGTATGTGCCACCATGGCCAGCTTCAATAAATATTTTTAAGAATACTGTTTACAGTTTTCACTGTCACTAATAGTCTAAGTGTAGCAGAAAGCATATTTATATGAAATGCTTTCTTGGAAGCTTCAGATGGATTTTTAGTTATACTAAATTATTTTTTTTTTGTTAAAAAATAGAACCCAGGGGCATTCTACTTTCTAGCTATACCCCCAGCCCTATTTTTTATTCTTTATTTTTGAAACAGGGCCTCACTATGTAGTAGCTGAGGCTGTCCATGAACCATGATCCTCCTGTCTCAGCCTCCCAAATGGTGGGATTATAAGCATACACCACTACTCCCGGCTACACAAAATTATTTTAATTAGAGGAAAAGAACTATATTCACCAACGTTCTTTTCATACACAGGGAAACGTCAGGTCTAGACTTTAAAACAAAGGCTTTGAGAAGACACTTCATGTTGGCCATTATGTGGAGGTTACTGAAAGAGTGCATTTTTTTCTCATGTTCTATTTTCTGAAGGTAACAACACTCTAAACTGGCAATGACTTCTCTTGGCAGAGTAAATTAAATTTTAATATTTCATAATCTTGCATGACTCTTTAATCAGCATTTGAAAGGTGGTTCATTTTAGTTAGTAGTTCCTTACTTACCCAAATCAAACGTCCTACCACAGGTGACACAGAAACGAGAGAACATTAGAAATGGCAGTACCAATGCGGGCATGGAGGCGCACGCATGTAATCCCAGCATTTGGGAGGCTGAGACAGGAGGATCACGGTTTGTGGACAGCCTCAGCTACTTAGTGAGGCCCTTTGCAACTTAGTGAGACCCTGTTTCAAAATAAAGAATAAAAAACAGGGCTGGGGATGTCGCTCAGAGGTATAATGCCCCTGGGTTCTATTCCCAGTACTGCAAAGTAAATAAATAAATAAAAATTGTTAGCCAGGCGTGGTGGCACGCTTGTAATCCCTGCGCTTGGGAGGCGAAGACAGGAGGATCGCGCTGGTTCGGAGCCAGCCTCGCTGGCTTAAGAGACCCTGTTTCCAAATAAAAATATAAAAAATTAGTTCTGGGAGTGTAGCCCAGAGGTAAAAGGGCTTCCAGGAACCCCAGTACCACACACACAAAAAATCGTTAGTACCATCAGGGGTGTGCTTTGTCCCTCCTTCCCTTTCTTGCCTCCCCAGCCTGGGTGAGCCCTTTCCACAATCATCTAATTTACTTCAACTAATATTTATTGAGTATCTACCATATATCAGGGCTGCTTTTAGTGTTGGGGACACAACAATGAATAAGATAGATGATACCTATACCTATACCCTCACAGAGCTTACTTGTGTTGAAGAAGACAGACTCCAAACACATTAAAGACACAAAAGTGAGACACCTTTTGTATACTGTAAAAAAATTACACAGCATAAGGGCTTAGAATGGGAAGAAAAAACCACTTCTGTTGGCTGGGAAAGGCCGCGGCACTCACTGTGGTGTTCTCCTTTGAAACATAAACAGTCTGTGGCATGAGAGTATCCGCTGAGGCCACTCTGTGATCACAATGAAGTAAAACCAGGGACATTGAGCCCACCACTAATTAAACCCCCCCAATACGAGTAAATGCTGCTCCTTAACTGGTTGCTGCTTCTCCAGCTTCCTAGATAAGATTATTGAGATGCCAATCATATTCCTATTTCCTGAAGATCCCGAATCCAGAGCAAACCCTATTCCTTGGATATAAGCCCAAACCCTCTAATGAATTACTTATAAGGCTTGCTTATTGAGATGTCCCACGAACTGTCAAAATGAATGCTCTCGCTGGCTACCATAGAGCCTCAATGAGCCTGACTTTGTTGGGCTACAGTGTGTTCCTGGTGGTGTCTGGGAGGCGGCGATCCTCCGGTCTCAGCCTTCCAAGCACTGAGATTACAGGTGTGTGCCACCACACACAGCTAGGTAACTTGTCTTTCTTAACTAACACTTGATTTTACACATATCATCTTTACTATTCTTTTTTTGTGTGTGTGATACTGGGGGTGGAACCCAGAGGCTTTCTACCTCCAGGCTATATTCTCAGACCTATTTTATGTTTTATTTGGAAACAGGGTCTCACTAAGTTGCTGAGAGCCTCCCTAAGTAGCTGAGGCTGGCTTCGAACCTGTGCGATCCTCCTGTCTCAGCCTCCCAAATGTTGAGATTACAAGCGTGCGCCACCACGCCCGGCTATCATCTTTATTATTATTTTTTGCAGTAGTGGGGATGGAACCCAAGGCATTATACCTCCAAGCCACACCCCGAGCCCTATTTTTTATTCTTTATTGTAAAACAGGGTCTCACTGAGTTGCACAGGGCCTAAGTAGCTGAGATTCTTTGCGAACCACGATCCTCCTGTCTCAGTGGGTAGCATGCACTTGTAATCCCAAATTCTAAGATTGTAAATGTGCGCTACCACAGCTGGCTCACATATCATCTTTAAACATTGATTTTGAGGTAAGGGGAAGCTAAGCCTCTTTTCATTTTCAACTTTCAGTCAAGAAACCTCTTATTTATTTGTTTGTTTGTTTTTGTGGGTCTGAGGATGGAACCCAGGGGCACTGACCTCCGAGCTACACCCCCTGACCTATTTTTTATTCTTTATTTTGAAACAGGTCTCACTAAGTTGCAGAGGGCCTTACTAAGTATCTGAGGATGTCTGCGAACAGTGATCCCCTGGTCTCAGCCTCCCTAATGCTGGATTACAAGTGTGTGCCACCATGCCCGGCTCCAGAAACCTTTTAGAAAAAACAATTGAGATGTCAAATGCAGAAAGAAGGAAGGCAGTCAGTGTGGAGAGATTTGGCTACCAGAGAGTGAAGATGCACGATGCAAAGGAAGGCTTATCCTTGGGTTTACCCCTCTTACATTTGCCCAGGATCTTGTTTTCTGTTGGCTATACTTAATCCTTACTAAAGTTTTGACAAATAGCAAGCAAACTGCGTTCTTGCTTGTTAACTCTCACTTTTTTGAAGAAGGGTACCGGAAATTGAACCCGGGATATTCTTTCTCTGAGCTACATCCCCACATATATTATTTATTTATTTATTTATTTATTTATTTATTTATTTTTGTGGCATTGGGAATGGAATCCAGGGACATTCTACCTCTGAGCTATACCCTTGGCTCTACTTTTTTTTATTATTTTATTTTGAAACAGGGTCTCATTGAGTTGCAAACAGCCTAAGTAGCTGAGACTGCAAACTGTGATTCTCCTGTCTCAGCCTTTCAAATGTTGGGATTATAAGTGTGCACCACCAAGCCCGGCTTTATTTTTTATTATGAAACAGGGTCTCAATATGTTACTGAGGTTGGACTCAAGATTATAATTCTCTTGTCTCAGCACTGGGATCATAGGTGTGTGCCACTATTCCCAGCTGAAAGCTATTCCTCTAGAAGTATACTTATTAAGAAGAGGCTTCATGAAAATGAAAAAAAGCCGGGCACGATGGTGCACGCTTGTAATACCAGTACTTGAGAAGCGGAGATAGGAGGATCTGGGTTCATATCCAGATTCAGCTATGTAGTGAGGCTCTTCACAACTTTATGAGACCCTGTTTCAAAATTAAGAATAAAAAAAATCAGGCTGAGGGTGTATCTCAGAGGTTGAATGCCCCTAGGTTCTATCCCCAGTACCCCCCCCCCCCCACATACACACAAAAGAAAAAAATAGAAAAAAGTCAGATTTAATATTTTTGGCAAGTGGGAATCCAGGATTTTCTTTTTCTTTTTTGTACTGGAGATTGAATCCAGGAACATTCTGCCTCTGAGATATACCTCTAGCCCTTTTTATTTTGAATCAGGTTCTTAGGAAATTGCTGAGGCTGGCCGCAAACCATGATCTTTCTGTCTCAGACTCCTAAGTACTGGGATCAAAGGCATGCACCACCACACGCGGCTTAGGTCCTTAATCTTGAAACAGAAACAGATATAATAATGAACTTACTCTTATCACCAGGACAAACTGGGGTATAATGATACCAAAAAGGACTAGTGCTTTTCAAAAGATATTCTACTGCTCCATGTTTTAAGGAATGGGAGACAGAACAAAGGATTTCTTAGTCAACTCCTTTGTGAAAAAGCTACACGCTACTGACTTCTTAAGAGTTTAATATATATTAAAATATTAAGGACACCAAGAAAGTGAACATAAAGTTATCAGATTAAGTGTCAGCACTTAATGACAGCAGAATGCCTTCTCCCCTTGACCACTCTACATGTGAAGGGATTCATCTCTGTGGAATACACATTTGGATACACTGTTACTGGGAGGCCAGTCACTGCTCTGGAGGTAAAGTACTTGAATCTTACTGGGGGCAGAGATACCTATTTAGCAAATGGGGTGCACACTGGAGGACATGGAATAGGGTTACTAATTTACAGCTCCTCTGTAGGCAAGCTCTAGTAGCACCAGCAGATGTCACCTTTCCATTTCTTTTAAACCAACTAAAGTCAGGAAATGCCTTGGCATCGTTTTTCTACCAATTTTTTACACAATTGTCAACTAATCTGTTGAAGCTATAGTGTTATTTTTGGCAACATTATTAGATTTTCTTCCTTCTCTAATTACTTGCTAATATCGACTCTGTTTCTTTGACTACATCATTGACAGAGCTCTACACAAAATTATAGTTTACTATCCAGCATTTTAAAAAAATATTTATTTATTTATTTATTTATTTATTTATTTATTTATTTATTATTTTGGTGGTACTGGGGTTCCAGGAAGCCCTTCTCCCTCCGGGCTACACTCCCAGTACCCATTTTTATATTCTTTTATTTGGAAACAGGGTCTCTTAAGCCAGCACTGCTGGCTTCGAAATGCGCGATCCTCCTGTCTCCGCCTCCCAAGAGCGGGGATTACAAGTGTGCGCCACCACGCCCGGCTACTATCCAGCATTTTCATTTTGTACCTTTATTCTTCTTCTTGGTCATAGTGGGTCGGACTGTTGGGAAGATGAGATATTAAGGATTAAGAATCATCAGAACTTGTTGCCTGGAAACAGGGAGGAAAGAGAGGAGTATAGTGTTTCCTAAGTTTCAAGGTTAAGTAATTATGGATGCAGGGATTGAGGTATTGAACTGAGAAGGGTATTGAATTGGGGAAGACAGGAGGAGGAATAATATTAAAAAGCCATTAAGCTATTTTGAACACATCAAGTTTAAGGGAGACAACCAGTAACCATCTCAGTAAATGAGTGTGGAAATCAGCAGGATCAGGCTTAGAGACTCTTCTGTGTCTAGGACCCTTATTATTTGCAGAACATTCCGATTGTTTGCTTAGGCAATTGCTTCAAGTTCAAACCATGTGGTCTTTTTAACTGGATTGTTTATAAAGTATTGATGTCTTCCAATATATTCTTCAAAATATAGGTTGCTTGTTAGACTTGTAACATAGGTAATGACTTCTCTCCTTTTCTTTCCAAGTGCTTTTTACATACCCAGATCTGGGGTTCTCTAGCAAGTCAGAGAAAGGGAACATTTTTCCCCCCTGTTCTCTTTGCTAGAAAGTCATTGTTGTTAAAATCTGAATTCAGAAGACTATAAAGAAATAGGAATTAATAAAACTAATCATGATTATAATCTGCAGAAGGTAAAATTGACAGGGTTGCTATATGTGGTAGGGAAAGAGATACCAGGTTCAGTTTTCAAATTTGGGTTCTCACATTCTCTAGGGACTGCTGGGAGAGAGGGAGGATTGCTGAGTAACTGAGACTCAGGCACATCACTGCTGCGCCTGACAGCTTAATTCAGCCACCACAACTTGATTTGTTTTACATAAGCCATCATTGAAAGAAAAGATCTGTGGTCTTTTTGTTTTCCTAAGACAGAGTTTTGCTCTATTGCCCAGGTTGCACTCCAACTCAGGGTCTTCTGCCTTTGCCTCCCAAGTAGCTGGGACTAAAGGCATGCCACCAAGTCTGGCTTCTATTGCCCTTTTTAAAAGTGTGAAAACCAATATATTTTTTGGGGGGAGTACTGGAGATGGAACCCAGGGGCATTCTACTTTTAAGCTATACCCAGGCGGTGGCCTGCTGCGGCCCTATATATATATATATATATATATATATATATTTATTTTGAAACAGGGTCTCACTAAGTTGCTGAGAGCCTCAATAAGTAGCTGAGGCTGGCTGTAAACCTGCGATCCTCCTGTCTGAGCCTCCCAAGTACTGGGATTACAAGTGTGAGCCACCATGGCAGGCTGAAAACCAATATTTTATGCAGTAGAAGTTGTAAGTCATATGAAGAGATTGCTGAAAAGTTTATAATAAAGGAAGAAAAGAATACTCTTTAACTTTTTTTGCTATTCTAACACAACAGGGTATTCACATCCATTTTTACTGTGAATTAACTTTTGTTTCTCCAAATTTTAATTTTTTTTTTCTGGTACTGGGGATGGAACCTAAGGGCATTCTACTTCAGAGGGACACCCCAGCCTTTTTTTTGTTGTTGTTGTTCTTTATTTTAAAATAGGGTCTCACTGAGTTGCAAAGGGCCTAAGTAGAAACTGAGGCTGTCCACAAACCATGATCCTCCTGTCTCAGTCTCTCAAATGCTGGGTTTACAGGTGTGGGCCACCACACGGGGCCCCAAACGTTAATTTCTTAAAGGCAATGCATGACATTTGATTTTACATTTCCGATGTTTAGTATGGTAAGAGTTTCATAAGTGTTAAATTAACAATTCTATGTACTTTGCCAGCACACCCTTAAATCAGATATTTCAAAGGGGAGCAAAACGGTCATGATCAAGGAAGAGGGTAGAGAGGAAGGATGTAGTATTTTAAGTGTGTGTATGTAAAGAAAAGCGAGTCGAGAGTCGATACAAAGCCTCCCGAACACAAGAATGAATGTCTCTACCGAGGTGATTGTAGGTGAACAATATAATTTATAACCAATGTCGTGGAGGATGGGAAGTGGGGGAGAAACGACACATACTGATTCAAGTTTTTTAGACAATGAATCAATGATCCTTATGTTGACTGCCATGCAAAAGTTCTAGAATAAAAAGTTGAAGGATATTATCCCAACACCACGGCGAAGAGAATAAGGTTTTTTTCCTGATGTTTTCAGAACTGTCTGCCCTCTCCCCTGCTCTCCTGTGTTTTTGGCAATTTAGTGATGGTACTGGGGTTCCTCCCCAGTGACGATGGCTTTGAACCAGCGATCCTCCTGTCTCCGCCTCCCAAGTGCGGGGATTACAAGTGTGCACCACCACCCCCGCCCGGCTGTTTTTGGTAATTTAAAATTATATTTGTCCAGCATTTGGGAGGCTGAGCCAGGAGGATCGCGGTTCTCGGACTGCCTCAGCTACTTAGTGAGGCCCATTGCAACTGAGACCCTGTTTCAAAATAAAGAATAAATAAAAATAGGGCTGGGGCTGTAGCTCGGAGGTAGAATGCCCCTTGGTTTCATCCCCAGTACCTAAAAAAAAATTATATTTGTCCAAACCTGAGAAAACAACTGTAAAACACGTTAAACCTAAACCAAGCTCCTTCCTTGAAATTCCTTGAAGGGTATGGACAGCCTGGGGCGGCGGGTGCCTTTGGGCCAGGAGGCCGGCCTCGCGCCCCCGCCCCGCCCCCGCGGGCCGCAACCCGGAAGCAGATGCGGCGCGGCGGGGAGCGCTTCCGGGTCGGGTCGGGCCGGCCGCGCCGCAGCCCGTGCCCCGCTGGCCGAGCCGCTCCCGCCCCCGCTGTCCGGACCTGCCGGCCGAGGCCGCAGGGCGGCTCCCGGGCCCCATGGCTGAGGGGGACGCAGGGAGCGACCAGAGGCAGGTGAGGCCCCGGCGGGGCGCCGACCCTCCGGTGCGCGCGGCCTCGCCTCGCCGTCGCGGGCCCCTTCACCGCCGCCCGGCAGCGCAGCGCGGAAGGCGGCCTCGCCCGCCCAGCACGCGACTGGGCCGTGCGGGCCGGAGGCCTGGGGCCGGGCGCTGCTCCCGCCCCGTGCCCGGCGCGCCCTGCACGAGGCTGGGCACCCCGGGCCTCGCCTGTGCGGAAGTGAGCAGCAGTAACACACACCCGAGGTCTCGCATCCACCGAATCCTTCGTCTTCCCTCCCCTGAGCTTGAGCTTTCTCCAGCGCGTGGCTTTCCCTACAGGGCCTTGAGGACAAATGAGACCAAGTTGAAGGCATACCTGCCCCCCACCCCCCGGTTTTTACCTTTAGATGGAATTTTTTAAAAACTCAAAATCGAAATGATTTTTTAAATGTGCGACTTTGATCATCAAAATGGCAAATAAATCACCCAGATCTGTACCTAAAGTAAAAACCAAAAACAAAAGATGAAACTGACCAAGTGAGTTGGCCATTAGCGTTCATTCAAGGAGAGTGGCAACGCTGTTAGGGGTGGACGTGGGGGCCGGGAGGGGCTTACCGGTTACCTTTTCATTTGTGAGTCTCACTACAGGGTATGAAAGTGCATTTATATTTTGACTTAACAGAGGCCCCAAACACGTTAAGGTGGTAGGTAGGTAGTAAGGTTGGTTCCAGTTACTGCAGTGTCAGGAAAGCAGCAGAGTAGAGCCTGGTGACCTGCTGTTGAAGAACTTTTGACTTGGTAAGGCTTATCCAGCTAGTCCTTCATCCAGGCTATTCATGCTGAATGTTATTTCTATACAAAGTAGCGTGAAGAGGTATTTAGCGTATATGTACATTGTGAATTTGTTGACTTTTTAAAAATCAATTTTCAGAATGAGGAGATCGAAGCAATGGCAGCCATTTATGGCGAGGAATGGTGTGTCATTGATGATTGTGCCAAAATATTTTGTATTAGAATTAGCGACGATATAGATGACCCCAAGTGGACACTTTGCTTGCAGGTATATTTATTTAAATGTTTTTTTTTTCTGCCTCTCTACAGCCACTTTCTAGTTCTAATATTGACTAAATGACCACTATATTGTATTTGTATGCTTTTTCATGTTTGTGTTGTTTTCTAAATTGTCTTTGTTGTTGGCTTCTGTCACGATTGGTTGTCTAAACATATGGGTCATTAAGGTCACCTTCAAATCATGCTTTGTTTCACTCTTATCCTAATTCTTTTTAATTATTGAGTATTAATGTACCATTGACTTTCATCTCATATCCTTTTTATTTTTTGTGGGTCTGGGATTGGAACCCAGGGGGATTCGACCTGCGAGCTATACCCCTGCCTGATTTTTTATTCTTTATTTTGAAACAGGGTCTCATTAAGTTGCAAAGGGTCTTACTAAGTAGCTGAGGTTGTCCATGAACTGAGATCCTCTGGTCTCAGCTTCCAGAATGCTGGGATTACAAGCATAAGTCATCGTGGCCGGTTTATCTTATATCCTTTTATTATCTAGTAGGAAAGAGTATAAACCTGCAAAGAGCCAGTATTTAAGGGTAAGAATAAGTTAGCAATATGGGTGATCTATAGAGTCCATATTTCATTTCCTTACTAATTGAGAATCATTTGTAGTTAGAATAAAATAAATGAAAAGATTTGCTGTGGCTTTCTGTTTTGGTGATTATTCTTTGATGACTGCCTACACTTTTAACATAATGGGTGCTAAATTGAGTTTTTGCCAGTATTTGTTTTTATAATACTGATTTGAAATGTGTGTGGTTCTTTATTATGTGTTAGCTCTTTTATGTACAACATTTAATAGTATTTTTTTGGGATTTTAAAAAATTGTTTCTTCTAAAAAATATCTGGGAAAAGGTGTGTGTTTTTTTTTTCGGTACTGGGGCTGGAACCCCAGGGGCATTCTACCTCTAAGCTACAGCCCCAGCCCTATTTTTTATTCTTTTTATTTTGAAACAGAGTCTCAGTGAATTTCAAAGGGCCTCACTAAGTAGCTGAGGCTGTCCACGAACCTGGATCCTTCTGTCTCAGCCTCCCAAATGCTGGGATTAGGTTGGACGCCACCACACCCGGCTTGGAAAAAGTTTCAATGTCTCCTCTCCATTTGGGGTCAGGAAAAATGCCCATTTTAGCTTTCCCTGTACTCTCATCTCTGTCCTCTCCACTTTCATACTTGATCTGCAAACAATAATTGCTAATAACATTTAATATAGAAGTGTAATTAGGATTCTCTCCTGAGATTTAACAAAACAATGGTTTTTCTTTTAATTTTGCAAGTAAAATATTTATTCAGTGACTAGCATTATAAATATATTTTGAACATGATGAAGTATCGTATCAACAGATTTGTTTTGAAACTACCTTGCAGGTGATGCTACCAAGTGAATACCCGGGCACAGCTCCACCTATTTATCAATTGAAGTAAGCTATATTTCTACCTTTATATTTTATAAAATTTTCAAGGGTATTAGACCATACATTATGTTTATATAAAATACTTTTCTTATTAAAATGTATATAGGATGGGAGTGGTGACGCACGCTTGTAATCCCAAGATGAGATGGGAAGATCGCAGTTTGCGGCCAGCTTCAGCTACTTAGGCCCTTTGCAACTCAGTGAGACCCTGTTTCAAAATAAAGAATAAAAAATGGAGCTGGGGGTGTAGCTTGGAGGCAGAATGCCCTTGCATTTCATCCCCAGTACTGCAAAAAAAAAAAAAAAAAAAAAAGCTAAATTAAGCCAGGCGTGGTGGTGCATGCTTGTAATCCCTGCGCTTGGGAGGCTGAGACAGGAGGATCGCACGGGTTCGAAGCCAGCCTCAGCTACTTAGTGAGGCTCTCGGCAACTTAGTGAGACCCTGTTTCCAAATAAGATATAAAATAGGGTTGGGGGTATAGCCCGGAGATAGAAAGCCTCTGGGTTCCACCCCCAGTACCACCAGAAAAAAAAAAAAAGCCAAATTACATAAAACACATTGAAATATATCTTTTAGTATAAAAGAAAATCACAGAGTACATAGGGGTAAAATAACTGTAGAATTGTCTTTAGAGTTGAAGAAGAAACCATCCTCTTTATTATTTGGAAACCCTGTCTCTAAGAGTTTTTTCTAATATGTGTTGTTAACCTGGCCACAATTCCTTGATGAACCTCTGTTTAAGACTGCCTGCCTTGCAGGAATTATGCAGGCTAGTTCTGGTTCTCACTCTCCACTCCCAACTTGTTAGAGGAACCATCTCCTTAATAGTCTTTGTTTAATCTGTATGAGTGATCTGTGATTATCTTGTCCCCTTGGCCTAGAGTATGTATAAACTCTTAAAGAGATTTGCATAAAAATCTATTACTGATTTTTACCTACTAGTAGGATTATTTTTTGTAAGAGTATTTTAAACCATAGCAATAAAACTTAATAAACGATATATAATAATTTATTACGATATACTTATAAAATAATTATACACAATATTTGCTATATGTGCTACATATAAGTATATGATATATGAATTCACCTGTTTGTTTTTTATAAACTTTTACCAGTTCATTGTATTTATATATTATAGTGAGGTTCAGAGTGATAGAAACATATATGTACCCAGCACTTGGTGTGTTTCCTTCCAGATCTGACCCCATTTCCTCCTCCTTCCCACATATATTATTGAGATTGGTATTGACAACTCATATATGCACATAGCATTATGTGAACTATTTCCTCCACTAAGTAGCCCCCCCCCCCCAGTCCCTTTCTACTGGTCTCCTCATTTATCTTTTTTTTTTTTTTTTGGTGGTACTGGGGTTCCTGGAAGCCCTTCTACCTCCGGGCTACACTCCCAGACCTATTTTTATATTTTTATTTGGAAACAGGGTCTCTTAAGGCAGCGCGTCTGGCTTCGAACCTGCGCGATCCTCCTGTCTCCACCTCCCAAGCGTGGTTATTACAAGCATGCACCACCACACCTGGTCCTCATTTATCTTAAGTCCCTTTTGTTTCCCAGTTTCTGTAGCTGCTACACTTGAGAGAAAACACACACCCTTGACTTCCTGTGACTGGCTGGTCTTACGTAACATAATATTCTCTAGTTCCACTCATTTTCTTGCAAGTGACATAATTTTGTTCTTTACGGCTGAGTAAAATTTCATTGTGTATATACCACAGTTTTGTAATTCATTCATGAATTACAGATGCTAGGCTGGTTCCATAAATTGTTTATTGTGAATTATGCTGCTATGAACATAGACATGCATGTTTTAGTATAATATTTTGACATCAGTTGTTTTGGGAAGATGTCCAGGAGTGGTATAGCAGGGTCAGATGGTAGTTCCATTCCCAGTCTACTGAGGAACCCCCGCACTGATCCCCATAATAGCAGCTGTACTAGTTTGCAGTCTCACCAGCATATGTAAGGATTCTTATTTTTCCACATCCTCACTAGCATTTATTATTGTTTGTATGCTTGGTGATTGCCATTCTAACTGGAGGTAGATAGAATCTCAGTATAGTTTGATTTTTATTTCCCTGATTGCTAATGATGTTGAACATTTTTTCATATATTTATTGGCCATTTGTATTTCTTTGAGAAGTATCTATGATACAGGTTTATGATACCCTGTGAACTCACATATATATATATATATATTATATATATATATATATATATATATATATATATATATATATATTGGGGGTGGAACCCAGGGGCTTTCTACCTCCAGGCTATACCCTCAGTCCTATTTTATAATATTTTATAATTTATTTGGAAACAGCATCTCACTAAGTTGCTGAGAGCCTCACTAAGTAGCTGAGGCTGGCTTCAAACCTGTGATCCTCCTGTCTCAAAGCGCTCAAAACTCCCCAAGCGCTGGGATTACAGGTGTGTGCCACCATGCCCGGCTCAACTGTATTTTTTAAACCATTAGAATTGAATAAAGTCAGGTGTGATGGCTCATACTTGTAATCCCAGCATTAAGAAGGCTGTGATTACGGTTCGCAAGGAGGATCGCAGTTTGCGGACAGCCTCAGCTACTTAATGAGGCCCTTTGTAACTCAGTGAGACCCTGTTTCAAAATAAAGAATAAAAATAGGGCTGGGAGTGTAGCTTGGAGGTAGAATGCCCCTGGGTTCCATCCCCCATAATAAAAAAAAAAAGAAGAAGAAGTGAATAGTATTGGTGTTAGCTTCATCATGGTCTTGAGAAGATTAAATGAGTCAATGCCAGTGAAAGCATCTTAGAACTGTATAGATTTATACGAAGAGAATATTCTATCAAAAGTAGATATATTTATAAAGTTAAATAAAACTAATATATATATATATATATATATATATATAGTAACTTCTATTTGAAATACAAGTGTAATCCTTGATAATCTTTTTGTGTTTTATTAAATTTTAGTGCTCCTTGGCTTCAAGGACAAGAACGTGCAGATTTATCTAACAGCCTTGAAGAAATATATATGTAAGTGACAGGTGGTTTAAAAAATCATGTTAGTGATTCTGTTTTGGGCTCTTGTTGAAACTGATGTTTGTACCATTTCTAAACTTTTTGTTAAGCTTTCTTTCCATTAACAAAATACTTACTTGAAGAGATCTTGAAAGCTTAGTTATATAATTTCATATGGACATTTGATTTGACATCTTTTTAGATATTAAAACATAGTAATAGGGAGACTGAGACAGGAGAGTCACAGATTCGAGGCCAGCCTCAGCCACTAAGGCCATTGGCAACTTAGGAGGGCCCTGTTTGCAAATGAGGAATAAAAAAGGGCTGGTTGTGTAGCTTGGATTAGAATACCCATGGATTCAGTTCTCGATACCACAACAAAACATAAGACAAGCAAAAACAGTTATATTTGGAGCTAATGGATATAAAAACACTTAGCTGGCTTATGAAAGTAAATTCAAAGATAATTTGCTTTTGCTTGTGTATTTCATGGGATTTATAGAATGAAATTGATGACAGCAGAATTCTAACTAATGTGAATTTATAATTACAGAAAATTTTCATTTTTATCAAACTTCAACACCTTGCTTTAAAATCTTTTATTTCTTTTTGTATGTATGTATGTATGTATGTATGTATGTATGTATGTATGTATGGTTCTAGGGATTGAACCCAGGAGAATTTTTTTAGGTACGCCCCCAGCACTTTTTATTTTCTTTTTGAAATAGGATCTTCACTTAGTTGTTGAGAGTCTTACTAAGTTGCTGAGGCTGGCTGTGAACCTGTGATCCTCCTGTCACAGTCTCGGAAGTACTGGGATTATAGGCCTGCACCACCATGTTCAACAAAGTTGTATTTCTTAAAAACCTTATTTGCCTAAACACTATCTTCCACTGAGAAAATAGGAGTGGGAACGGTTTTAAAGAAATACACCAACGTTCTCAATTTTTAAAAACCTTTTCAACTGACTTTTGCTCTCTCAAAAAGAAAGTTACTCTTAATACAGTGGTGTACATCTGTAATCCCAGTACTTGGGAAGCTGAAGCAGGTGATTGCTGGTTCAAGGGCAGCCTGAGCAATTTAGCAAGACACTCAGTAATGTAGTGAGACTCTGTTTCAAATAAAAAAATAAGTAGGACTGGGGGTGTAGCTCAGGTGGAATGCCCCCAATTTGACTCCCAGTATCTCATACCCCCAGTATTTACAGTTTTAAGGAGAACTTGAAAAAGGAAGAAGGTAAGGCATTTTTATGAACAAGAGTGTGGTGATTTCTTTAAGATTACCAAAACTAACCTCAAATAAAGATCATTAGTTAAAGAATAGATACACAGTGCCAGGTGTGGTGCTACATGCCTGTACTCCTAGTATTTGGGAGGCTGAAATAGGAGAATTACAGGTTCAAGGCCAGCTTCAGCAACTTAGTCAAATCCCTTAGGAACTTAAAAATAATAAAGTAGAGTTGGAGGTGTACAATTAGAGTTAGAGTGCTCAGAGTTATAATGGCCCTGGGCTCAGTTCCCAGTATAGGGGGAAAGATGGATGCATGGTCTTTATTTTTTATTTATTTATATTTGTTTATTTTATTGGCTCATTGTAATTATACATCATAGTGGTGTTCAGAGTGCTCATAACATAAATGCACTCAGCACTTTTTGTGTTTCTCTTAAATTATCGCCGTGCTCCCCTCTTCCTCATAGTCTTTGCATCCTACCAACCAGCTCCATGTATGAGCAGAGGGTTATTTGAATATTGCCATCCTCAGCTCCCCTTTCTCCTCCCCTCTTCCTCCCTGCTCCTTATCGTTGCTGTTGCCCTCAAATAACCTAACTGTGGATCTGACTTCAATACCCAAGACACATTCCTTTTCTCAGTGATCCTCTGAAACAAATGTAATTACCTGAGGCAGCCAAACATTTGGAACCAAAGTGAATCAATTAGGCAATAAAATATTTTGTCAAAAGTAAGGCATGGATATAAAATTGTTGAGTGGAATGCCTTTAGGCCTTATGAAGACATTTCCATGCACTTTGCAGTTTTCTGTGAAGTAAGTGTGCTGAATGAAAAGTGCACATTAAGTTTTTGAGATGGTTCAGAAGTTAGGAAAGCAAGCAGTGCCTGGACATCAGTACTGAAACTGTGCCCAGTGAGGACACAGCTGTCTAGTTATCCTGTGCGTTTCGAAAATTGTCTTTGTTGCAGTTTTTCTGCTTATTTTAATTAAGCTAAGTTAATTGTGGAGCCAGTTGAGATATTTTCGTGTCTGTTAGTATAAACTATATTAAGCATTCAGACTTAAATGTTGAGAACCTTTTTGTTTTGAAAAAGACCTGGTTAAATTTTTAAGTGCTATCTTGAATTGTAATATGTCTTTGTTTTCTTGAATTTGAGAAGGGAATTTTTAAAATAACATTTTTTTCTCCTAAATTTTGTTCAGACAGAATATCGGTGAAAGTATTCTTTACCTGTGGGTGGAGAAAATAAGAGATGTTCTAATACAAAAATCTCAGATGACAGAACCAGGTAGGGTTAAAAAATACTATCAATGCTCTTTTGACTTGTGATTCAGTTTTCATATAGATACTCTGAAATTTTATATGAAAATTTATGTTTTAGTTTCTGATTTTTATATGTACATGTAATATGCTTCTCTGGAAAGTTCATTTATTCATGTGATTATGGTAATTTTTAAGGCTTAGTTTTGTTTTCATAGTATCCTCTTATAGAAATAGTTTTATGGTAACAAGATCTTGGATCTCTGACTGTTATTAAGGTAATATGAACTTTGAATGTTCTTCTTGAATTATTGGACTTTACAAATTAGCTATTCACTTCAAATGAATCTAGTATTATAGAAAAAGGACATTTAAGAAACACAGTGACTTATATTAGGACACAGATTTTAACTTTGAATTTAATTTTCTTGAGTTATAATTTACATCATAATACTCACCTTTAAAATATAAAATTGGTTGTTAGTATATTCCCAAATTTGTGCAACATCACCATCTAATTGCAAAACATTTGAAAATTGATGTGTTGCTCTATAAGTCTTTTATTGAATTGTTAAGTATATGACAATATGGTCACTTCTAATATCTATTTTATTTTGCTAGTCTTTGTTTTATTTATCATAAAGGCTTTGTCAAAGAGAAATATAACTCAGTTTACTCTGATAATACTTCTAAATAGCACTTTATTGTTACTACTGATAGTTATTTTCAATTTGGGAAAAAGGGGTATTATGAAAGAACCCAGTAGTTTACTTACTAATTTTTTAGGTTATTTATTGAGAACAAATTATTTATATTCCTCAGCAAAATCTTTACACATTTAAAGTTGATGCTAGCATATAGTTTTACCATTTCTCTTTAGAAGCAAGTATATTTATTTTATTAAAATCAAAGAGATAAGAGACATAAAGATTGTCTGTCTGTGCTGGGCAGTGTTTTATGCTTGTAATCCCAGTACTTTCAGAGGCTGAGATGAGAGGATCGCTGAGCAGAGGCCAGCCTGAGCAAGTTAGTGAGATCCTGTTTGAAAATAATAAAATATGGCTAGGGATGTAGCTCACAGGTAGAATGCCTCTGGGTTCAATCCCCAGTATCATCCCCACACATAAAATATATGAACATATATATATGTATATACACATATATATATTATAAAAACATATATTCCACCGGGCGTGGTGGGTGGTGGCGCATGCTTGTAATCCCCGCACTTGGGAAGTGGAGACAGGAGGATCGCACAGGTTTGAAGCCAGCTGCCCTGGCTAAGAGACCCTGTTTCCAAATAAAAAGTATAAAATAGGTCTGGGAGTGTAGCCCGGAGGTAGAAGGGTTTCCCGGAACCCCAGTACCACCACATATATTCCATCTATGTCTATAAAAATATTTTTTGAAGTATTTTCTTTATGTTCTGATTTTGCAGTATATCAGGGCATATGTGAGGAAAGTGGTTTCAGAATTCTCAAACAGAATGAACTTTCGCCAGTCTGCCTCTAGAGTTAGAACAATTATAAAAATAGAATGTATATGAGTAAAAGTTTAGAACTCCAAAAAGTTTGAAGGCACTCAATTCTTTAAGAAAAATTATATTTTCCCTATTCTACCAAGAACCATAATGTAGTTTAGCTGTTCTTCGAATTTTAGAATTAATGATTTGTGTTGTATAATGCACAATTTTGAACTTTTAGAAATTTGGTTTGGAATTTTTTTTCTTTGAAATTGTTTTCGCAGACATCACATTAAAATGGAAGGATTAATAATTCGGAAGAACTAATAAGGGTAAGAGCTAGTGATTAGGATGTATAATGAGAATATTCTTGTCCAGAGCATTTACTTGTCAATAATTTATTTTTATTTTACTGTTAATCTTTAGTACAAATTTGTTCTTTATACTTTCTTGTTTTTCTAAAATAGAAAATTTATTTTAAAATAATTCTACACAGCTAATTATAATTTTTTAAAAATTTGAACTAATTTTAAACGTATAGAAAAGTTAAAAAAACTAAAAAGATGTTTTTTGTATTACTCACCCTGATTCCCTGTTAACATCTTAAAAACGATGGTGTAATTATCAAGAACAGGAACGTTGGTGCAGTACTATTAGTTAAACTTGAAGAGCTTGTTCATATTTCACCAGTATTTCCACTAACGCCCTTTCTGTTGCTATAAGACCCTACCCAGAATTCTGTTTTGCATTTAGTTATTAATTTCTATTTGCTTTCTTATAGTCCATAATCAGTTCCTTGGTCTTCCCTTAACTTTTATAACCTTGACAGTTTTGAAAAGTACTGATCATATATTTGGTAGAACCCCCTTTATACCCAGTTTGGGTTTGTCTAATGTTTTGTCATAATTGGAGTGAGATTGGCTAGAAAACACCACACACATGATACTTTGTTGTCTATAGTACATCGTATCTAGGAGTTGATGGCATTGATATGCTGTGTTACTGGTAAAGTTTATCTAGATCCTTTGTGAAGGTGGTGTCTGCCAGGTATCTTCACTGTTGAAGTGTGTGTGTGTGTGTGTGTGTGTGTGTGTGTTAGATGTATTTTAAGGAATTGGCTTACATAAATTGTGGAGGCTGGCAAATACAGAGTATGCCAGGTAGGCCAACAGGCTGGAAAGCCAGAGAAGAGTCGAAGTTGTAGTTTTGCAGTTTGAGTCCAGTCTGCTAGGAAAATTTTCCTCTTCTGGGGAAGTCTTTAATTTTTTTATTAGTACTTGGGGGTTAAACCCAGGGTGTTTTACATTTTATCTATACCACCAGCCCTTTTTATTTTGAAACAGGGTCTCACTAGGTTGCCTAGGGTCTCAGCTAAGCTGCTGAGGCTGGCCTGGAACCTATGATCCTTCTGTCTCAGCTTCCCAGGTACAGGTCTGTACCACCACACCCCATTGGAGGTCATTTTATTAAGGCTTTCAACTGATTATGAGGCCCACCTATGTTCCAGAGTTGGGCCTTAACTGACTCTTTGCTTAGAGTCAGTTAGTTTAAGTGTTAATCTCAATGCTGGGCTTGGGGATGCATGCTTGTAAAACCAGTACTTGAGAGGCTGAGACAGGAGGATCCAGGTTAGTGGCCAGACTCAGCTACTTAGTGAGATACTCCACAACTTAGTGAGACCCTGTTTCAAAGTAAAGAATAAAAAATTGGGTTGGAGGTGTAGCTCAGAGGTAGAATGCCCCTGGGTTCAATCCCTAGTACTGCAAAAAAAAAAAAAAAAAAAAAAAAAAAAAAAAAAAAAAAAAGAAGAAGAAGAAGAAGAAGAAGAAAAAAGTTAATCTCATTTCAAATATAGCTTCACAGCCAGGCGTGGTGGCGCATTGTAATCCCCGCACTTGGGAGGCGGAGACAGGAGGATCGCGCAGGTTTGAAGCCAGCCGCACTGGCTTAAGAGACCCTGTTTCCAAAAAAAATATAAAAATAGGTCTGGGAGTGTAGCCCGGAGGTAGGAGGGTTTCCAGGAACCCCAGTACAACCAAAACAAAACAAACAAACAAAACAAAAAAGAAAACAATACAGCTTCATAAAAACATCTAAAACAGTGTTTAACCAAATATCTGGTTTCTGTGGCCTGAGCACTCCATGTTGAGATGTAAACTAAAGCATTACAGGCAATGTCTTCCCTTTGTATTTGGGGAGATTTTTTCTTTTTCTGTAGAGATGGTTGCCTGTACTGTCCAGGCTGGTTTTGCGCTCCCAGGCTCAAGCAGTCACCCTGCCGTGGCCTCTGCGTCGCTGTTACCGTCGCACGTGCCACTGCCTGGTGTGGGAGTGCCGCTTCCTCAGCTTTCAGCCACGTTGTAGTGTTCACCAGTGGATCTTGTCCATAGTATTTACTACTGTGGTATTTGTCTAATGATGATTCTCCATTTCCTTATTTATTCGTTGGAATTTTGTTGTAAGGAAGAGGAATTCTGTTTTTGTTTTGTTTTTCTGTTGGAGGATGGTATTTAGAGATTAAGACCCAATAATTTTTTAAGTGTAATTTTTTTACTTACTTCATGGATCAATCATAATGTCTCATATCCACACAGGCCCAGATGTAAAGAAGAAAACTGAAGAGGAAGACGTGGAGTGTGAAGATGACCTCATTGTAGCCTGCCAGCCAGAAAACCCAGCCAAAGCCCTGGATTTTGATATGAGTGGAAGTCAGCCAGGTAGAATGTTCCTGAGCAGTTCCTCTTTGGGGCAGTGGGTTGACTAGTTATTACTTTGCAGACCGAGCTTTGTTTTTTTCCTCCTTCACCATTTTGGTGTTTGCCAGGTCTATCATTCTGATAAGAAAAAAAATAGAAATTTCCTTCTTTCTCTCCTTACTTTCTAGAATTTTGATTTAATTATGGGAGAAACTAACTAAGAAAGACTGTTAATGTTTTGTTTTTGTTGTTGTTTTTCTGCAGTACTAGGGATTGAACCCAGTGGCATTCTACCTCCGAGTTACACCCCAGTAATTTTTTATTCTTTATTTTTATATTTTTATTTTTCATTCTTTATTTTGAAACTGAGTCTAAGTTGCAGAAGACCTCATTAAGTAGCTTAAGCTGGCCACGAACCTGCAATTCTCCTGTCTCAGCCTCCAAAGTACTGGGATGTGCCACCATGCCCAGCAATGTGGTATTTCTGTTTTGAAATCCAACTATTTCCTGCTGTTGCAAATATAAATAATATAGCATTGAAAGCAGAGCTCCTAAAATTAAGCTAGTAAGATGTCTGTAAGAGTTCGCTTTTAGACACATGTGCTTGGGAGGCGGAGACAGGAGGATTGAAGGTTCAAAGCCAGCCTCAGCAGCATAGTGAGACCCTCTTTCAAAACAAAAAGTAAAAAGTGTTTGGATGTGTAGCTCAGAGGTAGAATGCCTCTGGGTTCAATCTCTAGTACCACAAAGAAAAAAAAGTTTGAATTTTTGTTCCAGAAGATTTGTTTTATAGTAGTGTTCACCTTAAAAAAAGTTGATTTGTTAAAATGTGATAAAATCAGCTCTGTTTTTAATAAGAAAAAAGTATGTTCCATGTTAGAATTTAATACAATTTTCAGTGTTACTGTCACTTTTTTTAAGTCTCTTACAAATACATGATAGACTAAATGGAACATTCATTCCTTTTGAAAACAAGCCAGAGCCAGGCGTGGTGGCACAGGTTTGTAATCCCCGCGCTTGGGAGGCTGAGACAGGAAGATTGTACAGGTTCGAAGCCAGGCTCAGCTACTCAGTGAGGCTCTCAGCAACTTAGTGAGACCCTGTTTCCAAACAAAGTATCAAATAGGTCTGGGAGTATAGCCCAGAGGTAGAAAAGCCCCTGGGTTCCACCCTCACCACACCCCCCCCCCCCCACACACACACAGAAAAGAAAAGGCATTTCCAGTGCCATTTTTACAATAGCTTTTAAGCAGTTTTCTGAAAGCTTAAGATTTTTTTTTTCTTGGTGGTACTGGGTATGGAACCTAGAGGCTTTCTACCTGCAGGCTATACTCTCAGACCTATTTTTATTTGGAAACAGGGTCTCACTAAGTTGCTGAGAGCCTCACTAAGTAGCTGAGGCTGTCTTCGAACCTGTGCAATTCTCCTGTCTCAGCCTCCCAAGCGCGGGGATTACAAGTGTGCACTACTACGCCCGGCTGCTTAAGATGTTTTGAATGGCATCCTGGGGCTGGTCAGAGAGGACCAAGTAGAAATGAACATGTGGAGAGGACCTGGGGCTTTTCCTCGTGCTTCAACTAAATAGCTTCAACGGTTGTCTACACATTCGTGATAGGACTTTTTTTTAGGAAACAAGATCCAGCATTTAAAGAAAAAGGGTAAAATCAGTTATAATAAGTAGCATAGATAGGTTAATACCACATTTGACTTATTATATCAATACAGTAGTCAAATCAGTTCAAGAGGAGGGTAGGTCTGAGGATGGAGCACTTGCCTAATGTGTAAGGCTCTGGATTCAATCCTCAGCATTGGAAAAATTAAAAAAAGGGGAGGGTGGAAAGAAGGCAACATCAGAAGGAAGGTACAGTGTTCTACATGAACTGGCTTTCTTTTGAGTAAGTTTTCATATTAAACGTGTCAGTAGCCAGGATGATTAAATTTCTCAAGAGTTAGGGGTTACTTATTGATTCTTAAACTTGTTAAAGAAGCAGAAGACCTAGACTCATGATCCTCTTCAGGGAATACCGATTTGTTATAGTACTGATGTATTTAATTTCATTTTGTGAAGTAGGAACAGTTTTACTAGAAGATGACATATTATTATAGCCTTTATACATTGTAATGTCATAGGTTTCCTAACTCGGAGGTCTGTCATGAGTAAAATGGATAAATAGGTTGTGGTAGATTAGCCTCTATCAATATATCTTTGGTTTACTCTCTTAAAGGTTAGATACTAGATACGTAGTTCAGGTTGAGTCCCAGCCCTGCCACCACCTCTGAGTGACGCTGGCTGGTGAAAGTCATTTACAACTCAAGTATTCTTCTCTTACATGTAGTACATTTTGAAGCTGCTCACAACATTTAATTTCCATCGATAACCAATAATGGCTATGTTAGTTAAACTTGGCATGTAAGTTACACTTATTTTCCTCTCTTCCTATTGCCAATTTTTCAGTATTTGAATGTAAGACTACTTAAGAAATAAATTCTTTAAATTTACAGAAATAGAAGAATTACCTCCGATTGATCATGGCATTCCTATTACAGACAGAAGAAGTACATTCCAGGCACACTTGGCTCCCGTAGTTTGTCCCAAACAGGTAAACTTACATCTACATCACTTTGATGATGTTTTGCCAGAGTAATTCAAGTATATGCTTTTGTAGTGATGCTCTATTTTTATTCATATATTTAGTTTTCACATGAGACAAAAATTATTTGCTCATTTTTCTGTTGCCAAATTATGGAAGAATCATGGAAGATTTGTTTGTTGTCAGTGCTCTCAAAATGGCATCTAAATTCTAATTGAGGATTAATACTCCAGTGAATCTTTTAGAAAAATCATTGTGTTTTTATAGAAAATTATAATGCTCAGTAGCTGGTTACGAAGAATTATCTGTCCCATTGAGTGGAAGTTGTGTGGAGGCAAGTCCACTCTGTGGCTGCCCAACAGCGCGCACGGTGGACAACGGGTGCAGCCTGGTCTTCCTGCCAGAGCTCCTTTTCCTTTCTGCTTCTTGGTTTTAGTTGGCCGTATTTCTTAGCTGGTGTTATTCCCACTAGAGGATACAAATGGGAGATCTTTTCAGTTAAAAACTGCTGCTGGGTCTTTGCCCATCTCTCTAATTTCAGCAGAATCCTTCTCTTCCTTTTTTAGCCTAGGTTGAACTTCACTGATGTATAAGGCAGTTCCAATTCTATGTATAAAGTTAAATAATGATAATAAAACAAGTCTCATTATTTGCCATAGGCCAGTCTCTTTCTTTAGATCTCTATCTCTGCTCTACTTTTGAAGCTCTTTCAAAGTCCTGACTTCTAGGAACACAGTTCTTTCTACTAGGTCTTTTATTGTCTTTTAGTATCTAGAAGAGGAAGTTTTTGTTGTTTGCTTTTTTGTTTTTAGTACTAGGAATTGAACCCAGGTGCATACTATCTCTCAGCTACATCCTTGCCCCTATATTTTAGAATTCTTAATTTTGAAACAGGGTCTCACTAAGTAGCTAAAGCTGGCCACGAACCTGTGATCTTCCTGTCTCAGGTTGTGGTCAAGACCACAGCTTTGGCTGCAGCCTTCCAGTCATTTTTGTAGAATTCTATTTTGTTCTTGGCCCTTACTCATAATCCTCTTAATAGGATCCTTCTTAGACATCTATTCTGAACCTTTTCATTCTGGATCCTCTGTGTTTTTTGTCATAGTCACCTAGACTTTGCGAGAGCTGAAACGAATCTTAGAGGTTATTGTCTATTTTATTGATGAAGAATTTGAAGTGGAGTGTGGTGGCACATGCCTGTAATTCCAGCTACTTAGGAAGCTGAGGCAGGAGGATTACAAGGGTAAGACAACTTGGGCAGCTTAGTGAGAGCCTATTTCAAACTGAAACGTAGAAAGGGCTGGAGATGTAGTACAGTTGTAGAGCACTTTCCTAGCATGTATGAAGCTTTGGGTTCAATCCCTGCTAAAAAATAAAATAAAACAAAACCAGGTGAACAAGAAACAGCCTAGAACCTAAAAGTTTAAGCAATTTGTGATTCAAATTGGTCTTTCCATTTCCAGCTCAGTTTTCCTAGCCTCCAGGATTTCTTCCATACTTGTTGCCATTTTCAACCTTTCTTAATATCGGATGGTGTTTCTCTTTCTTCCCTCCTCTCTCAGGCACATAATATTTGCTGAGTTCCATTGTCTGTCTACAAGGGAAAAACTACATTTCTTATATGAAGCCCTTTATGAAAGGATCCAAGTTTTGTGATCCTGACACATCATTGATCATCTTTTTTTTTTGGTGGTACTGGGGTTCCTGGAAACCCTTCTACCTCCGGGCTACACTCCCCAGACCTATTTTATAGTTTTTTTTGGAAACAGGGTCTCTTAATCAGCATACGCAGCTGGCTTCGAACCTGTGTGATTCTCCTGGCTCCGCCTCCCAAGCGTGTGGATTACAAGGGTACACTACTATGCCCCGCTATTGATCGTCTTATTTATACTTAAGTTACAGCTACATAAAACTTCCTGAATCTTATTCTTTTAAAGTTCTCTTAGGGTAGCCAATAAATACAACATACCTAGTAAGATTTGAATTTTGGATAAACATTATTACATGGAACATAATTATACTTATTTATATATGCTTATATTTACTTTAATTCATATTTATCTCTACTTACTTATATTTATTTATATTAGTTTATATTTGTTGATTGTCTGAGATCAGATTTACCTGGGTGTCATTTGTTTCTATTTGCTATATCTGCATTTAGTTCCCACATTTACACATGCTATTTTCTCTGAGTAGAGCATCTTCCTGCCCTTTTTCCTTCCCCTATATTTAAAAATTTTTCTCCTTTTTCCTTTTGATGCAGAAAAATTGCCCTTTATTTTATAAAACCTGGCTTATGTGACTTTTATAAACCTTACTTGACTCTCAGAGAAAGGTTTGGTTTTATCATATTTAGAACATACCATTATTATATATCTGCTGCATTGAGTATATACATTTGGTAAATATCAGAGCTAATTTTTAGAAGTTTTTATATTTACATTTAAAAATCTCTAGATGGGGAAAGATTTGTTATATAAATGCTTCAGACATAGTTTGTGCCTAAACATCTGTTGGTAATTAGTGCTCAAAAATACCATGCCTGTCAGTTTTATACCAATTGAGAATGCTAGTTTCTACTCTCCTACAATGTGGAAGAAACTTTGGAAATAGCCTTTTCAAAGTCTAGAAGTTTCTTTAAATGACTTCTTTAAAGGATATATTTTAATACTGTATATCAGTATGCTTTAAGATTTTTCTAGCATTGATTTCCAGAGAAAATAAAAAGTATACATTAGTTTATTTATATTTTTGCTGTTTTTAAGGTGAAAATGGTTCTTGCCAAATTGTATGAGAATAAGAAAATAGCGAGTGCTACCCACAACATCTATGCTTACAGGTAAGTGATGGTCATGGTATTTTGGGGCTATGCACTTTGTAAACAATGAACTGGTGTGGAATTAAAAATAGATTATTCAGGTTTAGTAGCAAATGTCTATAATCCCAGTACTTGGGAGGTTGAGATAGGAGGGATAGCAGGTTCAAGACCAGCCTTAGCAAGACTGTTTTAAAAAAAAGTAGGGTTGAGGGTGTAGCTCAGAGGTAGATTGCCCTGGGTTTAATGCTTCAATCCTTAATAACACACACACACACACACACACACACACACACACACACACACACACACACGTAAAATTTGCTTTTCCCTTATAATAGCAATAAATGTGTAGAATATTTGTTAATGGCAGGAAAGGAAAGAAAAAAACTGGAAAATCAAGCATTTTTTGGCTTTAAAGTAACTGATAATATTGGTGTATTTTTTGTCTTTTCTTGAAAAGTTTATTTTTTCAGTGGTTTACTCATATTATTAAGGATTATTATTATTATTTTTTTGGTGGTGGTACTGGGGTGGAACCCAGAGGCTTTCTACCTCTGGGCTATACTGCCAGACCTATTTTATATTTTACTTGGAAACAGGGTCTCACTAGTTGCTGAGAGCCTCACTAAGTAGCTGAGGCTGGCCTCGAACCCGTGCGATCCTCCTGTCTCAGCCTCCCAAGCGCGGGGATTACAAGCGTGCGCCACCACGCCTGGCTTAAGGATTATTTTCTTAACCAAAGCATTTCCCCATGTTGTTATAACTACTTGGTAAATATGTTTTAATGGCTGACTATTTGTTCAAGGCTTCCTATCACAATTTAACCAATTCCTTTTAATTCTTCATATTTTACTATTGTAAAGACTGGTGCACTGAATATCATTGTATATTTTTAAGATAATTTCTGCAGGATAGGTTCTGGTTGTTTAAGCTTCCTTTTTTAAATGAAATGGGGGTGTAAATAAAAGGAAAAAGACCAGGACCACCAAAAAAAGAGGGAAATAAAAGCAAAAAATAATAAATTCATAGAGTAGATTTATCAAAAAACACAAGCATTTTCTTAACTCTTGCTACATACTGCCCGTTGTGTTTCTCATGCACCCAAGAGAAGTGAAATGAGAGTAGTTCATTTACTTCCTGCCTTTTGGTTCTGAGTGCTAAGATTTTTATACAAATCTATTCTGATTTCTAAATGAATTAATGAAGGACATTTTTTCTTTTTCTTGTTTGCAGCACTGGGGATTGAATCCAGGGTCCAGGGGCTTTCTTCCTCTGAGCTACACCCCCAGCCCTATTTTTAATTTTAATTTTTAATTTTATTTTTTTTTAAATATGGAACGCTTCATGAATTTGCGTGTCATCCTTGCGCAGGGGCCATGCTAATCTTCTCTGTATCGTTCCAGTTTTAGTGTATGTGCTGCCGAAGTGAGCACTTTAATTTTTATTTGAAACGGGGTCTCATTAGTTGATAAATCTCACATCTGCCTGTGATCCTCCTATCTCAGCCTCCCATGTACTGGGATTGCAGCTTATGCTACCATGCACAGCAAGCATATTTTTAATATGCAAAATAATAAGATTTAAGAACACAGACTATGTGTAAAATAATATAGATATAGGGATTTGATATAGATTTAAAATTTAGTTGAGACTTATTTGTAAAACCTAGGTTGTCTGAAACTCAAGTTAAGAAAAACTCTTATCCCTTTTGATAGGTGAGTTTCTAGTATTAAGTTTACCTTTAAGTGCCAAACATACAGAAAACTTACCTTTAAGTGCCAAGCATACAGAAAACTACATATTTCCTTCTTAACAGTGTCATGAAGTAG
Organism: Muscardinus avellanarius; assembly: GCF_963383645.1. Taxonomy (NCBI): domain Eukaryota; kingdom Metazoa; phylum Chordata; class Mammalia; order Rodentia; family Gliridae; genus Muscardinus; species Muscardinus avellanarius. Next base: position 51,070,816 of record NC_137803.1, on the reverse strand, counting down.
AATTTTGATATATTTTCCTCAAGTTAGGGCCACTGCTATGAAAGAGGGATTAGATTATGCTATCAGTGAGTAAACTGTACATGCTTTTTGAGACCTACCCTGTGTCAACAGTTTACATAAATCAATCCTGATTATTTCAGCAATTCTACCACTGGAAAAAGTAACATTTTTTTTTTATTTTGCACCAGAGATTGGACTCAGATATAGTTCTATCTCTGAACTATACCCCCAGTCTTTTTTTTTTTTTACTATTTATTTATTTATTTATTTATTTTGGTGGTTCTGGGGGTGGAACCCAGGGGCATTTTCCTCTGGGTTATACTTTCAGACCTATTTTATATTTTTATTTGGAAACAAGGTCTCACTAAGTTGCTGAGAGCCTCACTAAGTAGCTGAGGCTGGCTTTGAACCTGTGCGATCCTCCTGTCTCAGCCTCCCAAGTGCGGGGATGACAAGCGTACACCAATATGCTCAGCCTTTTACTTTTTATTTGGAAATAGGGTTTTACTAAGTTGCTGAGAGTCTCATGATGTTGCTGGGGCTGTTCTCCATCATGGGATCCAGCTTTCTTGGCCTCCCAAGTGCTGGGATTGCAGGCATATGCCACCATGCCCAGCTAAAAGAATAACATTTTTGGTTTGTTTGTTTTTGGTGGTACTGGGGGTAAAACCCAGAGGCTTTCTACCTCCGGGCTACACTCCCAGACCTATTTTCTATTTTATTTGGAAACAGGGTCTCACTACGTTGCTGAGAGCCTCACTGAGTAGCTGAGGCTGGCTTCGAACCTGTGTGATCCTCCTGTCTCAGCCTCCCAAACACAGCGTGTGCCACCACGCCCGGCAAAGAATAACTTTTAAAAGATTCTCTAGTTGTTAATTGATAGAGCTGACTTTGATCATCCAATAACTTTATCTACCTCTATTTTATTCCCACCTGGTTATTTGGCTGCACTTTCAACAGTCTTGTACATACTATTGACCCTAAGTTTTCAAAAGAAAAGCTAAAAGATACACTGATTATTCTAGTTCAGGCTCAGGCTTTTTGTTTTTTTTTCTTTTGCTTGCTGGTCTAGGGATGGAATACTGGGTCATTCGACCTCCGAGCTATACCCCGTGCCCTATTTTTCATTCTTTATTTTGAAACAGGGTCTCACCGAGTTGCAGAGGGCCTCACTAAGTAGCTGAGGCTGTCCGTGAACTGCCATCCTCCGGTCTCAGCCTCCCAAATGCTGAGATTATAAGCATGCGCAACCATGCCTGGCTCAGGCTGCAGGCTTTTAATAAATTCTTCTGGTTGTTTTTATAGTTTTTCTTTGTTTTTACATATTAACAAGTGATCAGCTTTTGCTTCTTGTTGTTGGAACATGACTGCAATTAGCAGCTGCTCTCCCCCACTTGATGTTTGTGAATGAAAGAACTGAGCTTTTCAGAAAAGACTGAAAAGACAGTGGATGCTTGAGGGAGCCAACTGGCAGTAAAAAACATTGGCTTTTATTTGGAGTTTGTGTGTGTGTGTGTGTGTGTGTGTGTGTGTGTGTGTGTGTAACTGGGGATTGAACCCAGGTGCGTTCTACCTCCGAGCTACACCCCCAGCCCTGTTTTCTTATGCTTTATTTTGAAATTGGGTCTCACTAAGTTGTGAAGGGCCTCACTAAGAAGCTGAGGCTGGCTGTGAACCTGCGATCTTCCTGTCTCAGCCTCCTGAGTACTGGGATTACAAGTGTGCACACCACGCCCAGCCCTTGTACTGGGGCTGTGTTCCTGCTCTGTGGTAATGGGTTGCTCTTCAGGCTCTTTGGTACACAGCTGTTGGTTGCAGCAGCAGCATTTTACTGGCATTTGAGGAAAGGGCTAAAAAAATTTCCGTGGGCTTATTTTTCTTAATTTAATAGTGCTAACTTAAGTCAAGTTTTCTTCATTTGTTTCATAAAATTATGGCATTAAATTATAATTATAAGCCTAATGTAAACCAACCCCTGATTCCCATTAGCCTTAAATTTGTCATATAAAATTTGTTTAATAGAACTAATTTACTTTTCCTTAAATGAGTCAATTGGGTAATACAGCCTGCTAGCATTGGTGGCTATTTAATATTTATTGAATGAGCTGCGTGAGGTGGCACATGTTTGTAATCCCAGCATTTGGGAGGCTGAGACAGGAGGATCATGGTTTGCAGACAACCTTAGCTACTTAGTGAGGCCCTTTGCAACTAACCCTGTTTCAAAATAATGAATAAAAAATAGGTCTGGAGGTGTAGCTGGGAGGTAGAATACCTCTGGGTTCCATCCCCAGTACCACACACACACCAAAAAAAACCCCAAAATGTTATTGAATGAATAAATGAATGGATAGATGGATAAACTGAAGGACAAATGAATATGAATTCTATAGTATATAGTTAATATAATTGACTTTTGTATGTAGATGAGCTTTTGTAGATTTTTATGTTTATATAAAAGGTTTTCAGCTTTTTATGGCTACAGTTGGGAGGTTTAGTGTTGCCTAGTTTCACCTAATATCATTGTAGGGACCCGAGAAATCCACTAGATGGCATCTTAACTAGATTGACAGTCACATATATCTAGCACTTACTTGCCAAGTTTATTCTACTCTAGTGTCCTATATTAACATTATTATTCTAAATGCTAACTTTCCAAATATTATTTATTTGTTTTTAATTTTTTATTGGTGCATTGTATTTATACATCATGATAAAACAAAAAACTTGTGTAGACATAAATGCACACATCACCCAGCCAGTCCCCACCCAGTCCCCACCCCACTCCCTCCCTGTCATGCTTGGCTTAGTGGTTGACTATGATATGAATTAGTACATTGTGCGCTTTAAAGAGTTTCCTTCAACCCTCCTCCCATCCTCATAGTTAGGTTGCCTTATTTACTCCTCTATAGGACCTCCTTTTTCACCTGGAGTTCCTCCTATGACCTCTTTCACCTTAGCTTTCACATATTAGGGAGAACATCCGATTCTTTACTTTTCGTGACTGACTAATCTCGCTTAGCATAATGTCCTCAAGATCCATCCATTTTCCTGTTTTTTTAATGGCTCCTTGAAGAGGGCATAGGTCCAACACTGCAACACAGGCACAGATAAACACTTTCTCAACAAGACCCCAAAGGCACAACAAACTAAAAGGCGAATCAATACATGGGATTGCATGAAACTGAAGAGCTACTGTACAGCAAAGGAAACTGTCAAGAACCTCAATTGAGAGCCAACCGAATGAGAGAAGATTTTCACCACCTACTCCTCTGATAGAGGACTAATACCTAGAATATACAGAGAGCTCCATAAACTCAACACTAAAAAAGCAAATAATCCGATAAAAAACAAGGGCAAGCGAACTAAATAGATACTTCACAAAAGAAGAAATTCAAATGGCCAATAAATGCATGAAAAAATGCTCAACATCACTGGCAGTCAGAGAGATGCAAATCAAAACTACCCTGAGATTTTACCTAACTCCAACTAGAATGGCAATCATTCAAAACACAAACAACAACAAAATGCTGGTGAGGATGTGGAGAAGTGGGAACTCTAAAACATTGTTGGTGGGATTGAAAATTAGTGCAACCACTTTGGAAAACAGTATGGAGAACCCTCAGAAGAATGGGAACAAATTTACCATTCCATCCAGCAATACCACTTCTGGGTATCTACCCAAAAGGAAGGAAACCAAACTACCAAACTAATGCATGTATATCTATGTTTATAGCAGCACAATTCACCATAGCCAAACTATGGAACCAGCCAAGATGACCATCAAAAGATGAATGGATTACAAAACTTTCCAAATAATTTAAGTGAATTTTTTTTTTTTTTTTTTTTGGTAATGGGGATGGAACCCAGGGGCATTCTACCTCTGAGCTACACCCCCCAGTTCTATTTTTAATTTTTTATTTGGAAACAGGGTCTCACTGAATTGCAAAGAGCCTCACTAAGTAGTAGCTGAGGCTGTCCGTGAACCGTGATCCTCCTTTTCCAGCCTCCCAAATGTGGGGATTACAAGTGTGCGCTCCATGCCTGGCTAGGAAGAAAATTTTAAAACAAATATTATTTTGAAAATAATCAAATTGATCTCAAATATTGAAGAGTAGCTTTCATTGTAACATTGTGTGGTTTTGAAGTGTAACCCTATTTTGTGTCTTCCTAGAATATATTGTGAGGATAAACAGACGTTCTTGCAGGACTGTGAGGATGATGGGGAAACAGCAGCTGGTGGGCGTCTTCTTCATCTCATGGAGGTAGGTGTAGGTCAAATCTGAATATGTTGTGTGTGAGCCATAAAATTTCTCAATAAAACAGCTCCATTAGTAAAACTAATAAGTAAATTAATAAGTAAAGTTAGCTAACCTATATAACATAGGTATTTTTGGTTTAATTAGTAGTTAATTTTAAAACACTGAAAAAATTTAACCACAGGATATGGGGTAGAAAGCAAACAACTAATAACCAATTCTGTGCTTTCAAGACATAAATAATAGGAGATTGTCTTCAGCTTTGGCAAACTTTTTTTTTTTTTTTTGACAATTTTCTTTTCTATCTTTGTGGAACTCCTGTTAGTTGGATATTAGAACTTCTGGATAGATCCAGAATGTTTTTAAATTTATTTTTCCATCTCATTGTGTTTATGTTCTAAAACATTTTCTTAACTGTCTTACAAAATTTTTGTTGAATTTTAAATTATTTTAGTAGCCATATATTTGATTTCTAAGAATTCTTTCTTGTTCACAATTTTTCCTTTATCATAGAATCTTGTTCTGGTTTTATGGATGCAATGTCTCCTAAAATTTCTCTGTGTATATTAATTAGAGCTTTTTTCCCCAGATGTCTTTACCCTTAAATATTGCCTGGTCCATTTTCTTTTGTTTACCTTGTCCTTTCTCTTTCATGCTGCTGGATTTTCTTCATCTGTCTGGTGCTCATTGATTGTCCATTAATTTTAAGAATGGATTATTTTTTCCCTAAGGTAGTTACTCTAGTTTTTTTTCTATTATATGTGGAGCTTTGTTTTCTAACTAGGCCTTTCCCCTAATAGGAGCTCTGTATTGGGTCAGGCCTGTACACTAGTGGGGTTCACTTTAAGGCCGTCATTTGACAAATGTTAAATTGATGAAGACCAAACTGGTAGGCACTAGTGATTACTCCCGCAGCCCCTGTTTTCTGAGGTAATTGTGAAAATGTGGGTTTGTTTGTTTTTCGGTCATCGGTTGGCCTAGTGACCAAAGGGTGCCTAAGATGAGCTGTTGTGGTTAAAGTTTTTAAGAACTGGAACCTATGTACATGGTCTTCCCTTCACTCTGCTAGGTTGCCCCATTTTGAGGACACTGCAGTATGGTGCTGGTTTTCCAAATTCCTGTCTGTTCTAAAGTGCCACCCCTGAATTGTTAGTGACCTCACTCAGTGCACACTCATGGTTCTACTATTAAGTTACTGGGAAATTTTATGTGCAATTTTATGTATGGGTTTTTTCATTCCTTTTTAAAACACACATTTGTATGTGCTTGTGAATCTAATTGTGCTTCTAAAAACAACAGATTTTGAATGTGAGGAATGTCATGGTGGTAGTATCACGCTGGTATGGAGGGATTCTACTAGGACCAGATCGCTTTAAACATATCAACAACTGTGCCAGAAACATACTGGTGGAGAAGAACTACACAAGTTCGCCTGTAAGTGGCTATTGACACTGTATCTAGAGAAGTTCCTATTACTGTGTGTAAAATTACAAAAAGAAAATCAAAGCCGGGTGTGGTGGTACAAGTTTATAATCCCCGCGCTTGGGAGGCTGAGACAGGAGGATCGCACAGGTTCGAAGTCAGCCTCAGCTACTTAGTGAGGCTCTCAGCAACTTAGACCCTGTTTCCAAATAAATTATAAAATAGGAATGGGGGTGTAGCCCAGAGGTAGAAAAGCCCCTGGGTTCCGCCCCCCAGTACTGCAAAAAAAAAAAAAAAAAAAGGAAAGAAAGAAAAGAAAAGAAAAAAAATTAAGAATGAATCAGAGTGTGGGTGGTACATTAGTAAAAACCTCTAGAAAGCTGGAGACTTAGACCCTAGCCGGAATGATGTGACTTTGGCCAAGTCATATCATCTCTTTGAAACCTGATTTCTTAGGTTTATAGAATTTGTACTAGAGAAACATGTTCCATGCCCTAAAATTGAGGCTCAGGGAGATTGTAAGTAATGTCACACTGGAGTTAGATGTACTTTAAACATCTATAAAATTTCAAAATTCTGTAGGTGTCCCAGCATTTCCCTTTCTTCTGGCTTGCCTTTAGATACGTTCTTCTTTTATACTTTGAGTTTATTTTGTTTCATGTTTCAAGTATGTTCCTGTCTATTTTATTTACATTTTACTGCTGCACTTGGGAGAATGGAAATAGATTAATGATGAAATTATTCAAACACAAGTCTACTGGATAAGTAGTTCTTGATTATCTTTGATCGTCTTGAAAATATTATTGTGTACTATAAGTAAAAGTGCCCTGTAAGACCAAAGTGACACATATGAAAATAACATAGGCTCACCATTGTGTGTGGGCTGTGTGTAGAGGTGAGCTTTCATCTTCATAGGAATGGGGAGATATCACACTGATTTGTGTCTTTTTTTTAGGAGGAATCATCAAAGGGCTTGGGAAAGAATAAAAAAGTCAAAAAAGACAAGAAGAGGAGTGAACATTAATACCTGAAACTACATGAACGGTTAACTCGCCTATGATTATATACACATTGTGTAGTTATCAAGGAATATATCATATGGCAAGAAAAACATTGACTTCTCAAGTGAGCCGGTCCCTCGTGGATACCAGCATGGTCTTTTCATCTTTGCTTATATCATCTGCCAAAAACACAGAGCTCATTTGATATTCATGTGTGATTCAGGCTTATGAGAGAAACAGTCTGAACTTAGTCACCACTTCATCCAATTTTAGGAAAGTGACAGCTGCCCAGGGCAGTACCTGAGTTAGCTGTCCATTTCAGTACGTGTCAAGTGCCTTGGTTAGGTGGCGAGAAGTGTCTCCGGACGAGGATAATCCCTGGTCTCTTGTCAGAGATTCTCATACTGGCAGTGGATATTGCCTTTTACTGCTCTTCATGGTTTACTGGAGAATGAGCTCACTGAAGATTGATCTTGGAGAGTTTCTTCTTGTAATTTCAGTTCATAAGTATGGAACTTCATTTTATAGTGTTCATCATTGAGTAGTAAGTGAAAATCCAGGAGTATCCATCTGCAGTTATGTGCCAAAGTGATAATTCATCTAAAATATTCATTAGCTTACATGTTATGCCTCAGTTTCTGTTGCAAGTTGGTAATTGTGCAATTTCAAAAGATGATTTTCTAGAGTCAGCCTTTCTTATTTGTTTAATTCTTGTGATGTAAGACAGTGAACATGGAGTGTCAGTAGGTTCCTTCCTTCCCTGAAATGTGTTGATGTGCCATTCTGGTTTCTTTTCACAACCTGGAAGAACTTCCCTGTGATCCCCGCCGAGGAGTCGGAACGTGCAGGTGCTGCGGTCGGGCCACATGCAGAATGGGCCGTGGGCGCCAGAGTGGCACGCGGTAGGTCGGGAGCATGTTGGAAGTTGGCCTGTACTTCCCATCTGCACTCCTGCCAGCTTTTGAACTCCATAATCTTGTCAAAAGAAGAGGAACAAATCTTCTGGTTTGAAAACAATCCTATTTTTCCATTCTTAGGAAAGCTGCTTTTTTGTCAGTGTTTTATGTTTCATTCTTGCGTGAGTACCTCTAGGTATTTAGGCAGTGTGTTTACCTTAGAGATGTAAACAGTCAGGAGCTGTCCCTTCCGTTGGTGTCTGCACACAGCTGTTAGAAGCTGACTGATGGCAGATTCGGCTGGCGCTCCCTTCCTCAGGGGGGGCAGGGACGAGGAGGCAAGTCTGGCTGGCGGGGAGCACAGGGAACACCCGAGGCTGGGCAGAAGTTTTGTCTTTTCTCTATTGTTTTACCTTTGAAAGAGTCAAAATCTTTCCTTTTTCTTTTGTTGTTTTGTTTGTTTTTGTGTTACTGAGTACCCAGGAGTATTCTACCTCTGAGCTACACCCATCACCCCTTTTTTTTTATTTTGAAAGAGGGTCTTACTAAGTTTCTGAGGGTCTTAAGTTGATGAGGCTGGTCTCAAATCTGTGATCCTCCTCTCTCAGCCTCCCAAGTACTTGATTTACAGGCATGCACCACCATGCCTGGCCCTCACTTGGTATTTTTAATAAGAATCTAGTAAATAGCTTTACACTAAGATGACATCTGAGACATAAAATCTTATTTTTTAGCATTACTTAACATGAGTTAGCAGGAGTCATAGGATGACCTATGTGTATTTGGAGGACTTAACTTCAATTGCCATGAAATGTTAAGTATGTCCTGTATACTAGTTTTAAAAATAATTGAAGAAGTTAAAGGCCATTTATTAATATTAAAATAATTTTACAGTTTTGGCATGTCAAACAGAAACTGAGAGGTAAGAATTTGATGCTGCAGGAAAACAAATGATTTAGTTTTTCTGCCATGCCAAGTTTGAATTTCTTCCTTGAGGTTTTGTCTAACATTTATTTAGACCTTTAGAGAAAAAAAATCTTTTATATCTATGATCTTATTTTTAAAAGTCTTATTTTTTTTTCTTTTTGCAAAATTACTGACCATATTTTACTGGATTAAAGAAAAAACCCTGCTTACCTTTATTTAAAGTCAGTTAGCTGGTGAGAGGAAAGACCCAATATTCTTCAGTTCTGAACGCTCACTTCTTTTTACACTCTACCATAATGAAAACCCTGAGCCATGATGCTATGTTTTTTTCTTTATTAAAAATTTCTCTTATACAGAAATTTCCATTTCTCCAATTAATAATTTTCTATAACTAGATATATATTTTATAGTATATTCTGTTAGCTAAAATATTCTCCACATACCAGTATATAAAAGCAATTACCTTATATTTTTTAAATGGAAATAGCAACAGCTGCATCAGAAATATGCTTTGGAGGTATGTATCATGAAACAGCTTATTTGGAGAGAATTATATCAAACTAGTTAAAACCAAAAAAAAGACCAGCAGGAAGCGGATATGTTTGTGGGCAGGTGAAATTTATTGGGAAAATTGTATAATCACCTCTAATTTCATTATAGAAAAAACCATTATATACATTTAGTATGTACATTTATTTTTTCTTATGCATGATTTTGTACATATGGCTATTTTTCTTTCCATAGATGGCATTAAATTGTATATACTGTTTTGTATCCTACATATTTCATATAGAAATATATTGTTACCATTTGCCCATGTCAATAAATATTCTTCTAAGCTTAACTTCTATGGCTGCATTGTGTTCTCTCCAGAGTATACCGTAATGCGCTAACAGCCTCTAGTTAGTTCCAGTCTTTAAATATTTTTCCCAGCTTTTTACTGTTATATACAAATGTAGAAAACTGTAATTGTAAATAGATTTTTGTATGCATCTTTGATTGTTTCTTTAGGAAAAACTAGAAATAGATTTCCTTGTTCAAATGTTTATACATTCTTATAGTACTTAATTGGTTTAGCCAAAATGAACCATAGAAAAGTTTTATTATTTATACCCCATTAGTATTAGATTAGAATATACTTAGAATTCCAGTTAAAAATGTGAAGGAAAGAAGTAGTCCTTTAGGTAAAACTCATATCATTTTTATTTTTTATTTATTTATTTATTTATTTATTTATTTATTTATTTTATTTTATTTGCAGGTCTGGGGATGGAAACCAGAGGCATTTGACCTCTGAGCTACACTCCCTGCCCAATTATTTATTCTTTATTTGAAACAGGGTCTCACTGAGTTGCAGAGGGCCTCACTAAGAGCTGAGGCTGTCCGCGAACTGTGATCCTCCAGTCTCAGCCTCCCGAATGCTGGGATTACAAGTGTGCGCCACCATGCCTGGCTCTCATATCATTTTTAGAAGTTAAACTTTGTTTTAAAATATAGACTCAAGAGACAGTGAGTGAGAGAGAGAGGGGGAGAGTGTGTGTGTGTGTGTGTGTGTGTGTGTGTGTGTGTGTGTGTGTGAGAGAGTTAGATAGATAATATTAGGGATTGAACCCAGGGCTGTTCTACCTCTGAGCTACATCCCCAGGCCTACTTTAACTTCTGAAACAGGGAAGTAGCTGAGGGCCTCACTTAGTTGTCAAGGCTGGCCTTGAACCTGTGATCCTTTTGTTTCATCATCCCAAGGACTGGGATTACAGGCATGTGCCACCACATTTGGCAAGAATTTTTTAAGGTAGTAGAGAGGTCCTGTGTATCCATAACTCATTAGCAGTGACATTTTATAAAGCTATCGTGTATTTTAACGATTAGGGATGTATTCTAGCTATGGTTCTTTGTTGGGTACATGATTTGCAAAGATTTTTTCCTCTTTTCGTTCATTAGTGTCTTTTGCAGAGTAAAGTTAATTTTGATGCGCTCTAATTTATCTTTTTTTTCTACTTTTGAATCACTCTCTTAGTGTCATGTCTAACGACTGTCTAACCCCAGGCCATGAAGATTTGTTTTCTTCTCTTTTCATAGTTACAGTTTTATTTAAAAAAATTAAATCTACTGTTTATTTTTAATTTTCATATAGGGTGTGAGGTTTAAGTCATAGTTATTTTAGTCATAGTTTTCATGTGGATATCCAATTATGGGGGATGATTTTTTAAAAATTCAATATTTTATTGATACATTTTACAGTGCACACAGTTATGCAACCAGCGCTTAGAAATCAACTACAATACCAGCACCTCCCAGTCTTGTGTGTATCCTTCAGTCATTTTCTGCTCCCTTTGTGCCTGTTAATAACTAATACGATTTCTGACACCAGAGATTAATTTGTTCTGTTTGGCCTGTCTATAAGTGGAATGGCAGGTACCTGCGTTTTGGCTCCTTTTGGCCCAACATTTAGTGTTACGTGTAGCAGTAGTTCTTACCACCGCGTGGTATTCCACTGAATGAATACGTCTATTTATTTGTGGATATTTGGATTTCTAGTTTGAAGCTTTTACAATTAGTGCTTCTGTGAACACCTTTATACATAGGATTTGTGGGACATGTAGACATTCCATAGACCGGATGCACAGGGATGGGTTTGTGGGGCTTTGGTGTATACTGCCCAGTGACCTGGTACCTTCTTAACAACTGCCTCTGGGGTGAGTGCTGATTTGTACTGTTTACCAGTTTCTAGGTGTATATATTTCCATTTGAGCTAATTCCAGGGTATCAGTGTGAGGCCAACTGGCCCATACAATTCCTGAAAATTGAACAGTTACTTCTGTGAGCTGATACAAGCCAGCCCCATCATGTCACTCATCCTGCCAAGCAGTTTTCCAAAGTTGTTAAACCAGTTTACCCTCCTGCCAGGAGTCAGTGAGAGTTCTAGTTACTGTATATTTGTATCTGATAGAACCTTTTTTTTTTTTTTTAATTTTGCTGTGTGGTGGCATTACTTTGTAGTTTTAGTTTGTTTTTCCCTGATGATTAATAATACTGGCTAACTTGGTTACTACATTTATACCTGAACTGAGTCATCTTGAAATGGACTCCTAGGGAATGGAAAAATGGAGCTTCTTATCAAATTGGATCAGATACAGAGAAATAAGAATACAGATTTGCATATCAAAGACCTAGTCTAGCTTGGCATGGTGGCGCATGCTTATAATCCCAGTACTTGGGAGGCTGAGACAGGAGGATCTGGGTTCATAGCCAGCCTCAGCTAAACTTGGGCCCTCCACAATGTAGTGAGACCTTGCTTCAAAAATAAAGAATAAAAAAATCATGCTGGGGCTATAGCTTAGAGGTAGAATGCTCCTGGGTTCAATCCCCAGTACTGCAAAACAAAACAAAAACCAACAAAAACCCTAGCCTATAAATTTTCAAAACTCCCATTACCATCCACTGGCATAATAAATCTGAATTATCTAGGAACTTAGTTGTTTTCCCTTAGTGTTCTAATTTATAAAAATACAGGTTATAATTTTTCCTTTTAGGTTATTAGGATTAAATAAGGTGCTTTCTGCAGTGTTTACTATGTGAAGAGTATTCAATAAAGTCTTATCTTGTATTTGAGATAGGCTATTTCTGAGGGTTTTGACAGTACCTAGAATTCTAAGCTGGCATTGGGCTACTAACTTCTTGCTCCCTAAGAGACAATATGGTCTAGAAGTTAAGAACCAGGGCTCTGGAATCCATTTGGCTTGATCCTATGTCTGATTTTCACTGGTGTCGCAAGCTTGTTCAAGTTTACCTTGCTTCTTGCTACTGAGATGCAAGAGGCTTATAAAGGAGCTGAATGACTATGATTCGATGACACTTGCCAATGTCATTTTTGCATTTGCTTTCCTTCTGTTATGCCCAGTGGACATGGCTGACAGCACAGTAAGGACCGGGAAGCTAGTAGCTAGTGAGGAGGGAAGGCTGAACACGTATATCTCAGCCAGCCCTGGCTGATACCGGAAGACTTGCTGGTTACAGAGAAACAAGGGGACTCTGATCTCATCAAGGAGTAGAGACCAGGGTTTGGCAAACTTGATGTAAATACCTGGATTTTAGGTATTTGGGCTTTGTGAGTCTCACAATGACTTAATTCTGTAGTAATGCGAAAGAAGCCATAGCACTGCATAAATGAATAGCAACTATAATTCAGTAAAACTATTTGTGGATCCTGAAGTTTGAATTACGTATAATTTTCAAGTTTCATGCAATATTATTTGTGTTTCCCCTCCCCAGCCATGTTCAAATGTAAATACCCTTCTTAGCCTATCAGCCAAACTGGTCTTTGGGTTATAGTTTTCCAGCCCTTTGTATAGGTTATGAAGAAAGGGCAAGACAAGCAAAGTACAAATGGTAACATAGGAGTTTGGATTTGAGTTTAAGAAATAGGCGATTTTCCTTTTAACCCAGATCTGTTTGTTTATTTGTTTGCTTGTTTGTTTGGCACTGGAGATTAAATCCAGGAGCATTCTACCTCTGAGCTACATGTAACCCAGCCTTTTTTATTTTTAAACAGGATCTTGGTAAATTGCTGAGGCTGGTCTCAAACCTGTGATCCTCCTGTCTCAGCCTCCCAAGTATTGAGATTCTAAGTGTGAGCCCCTGCACACAGTTTTAACCCAGATTTTGATTTGTCTTATGAGGCAAGAGATAAATCACAAATAATGTGTTTTTATAAAGGAGAAATAGATTTTGAGTGTGTGTGTGTGTGTGTGTGTGTGTGTGTGTGTGTGTGTGTTAGTTACTGGGGATTGAACCCAGGGACATTTTACCTCTGAGCTATGCCCCCAGACCTATTTTGTTGATTATTTTGAAACAGGGTCTCACTAACTTGCAGAGAGCCTCACAAGTTGCCGAGACTGGCTGCGAATCTATGATCCTCCTGTCTCAGCTTCCCAAGTACTGGGATTACAACCGTATGCTAGATTTGGAATATTTTAAGGAATTTGGATTTGAATTCTGCTTCCATGCCCCGAGCATGGAAGCCATCTTGGACAATTTTCTTTGCCAGTAAAATAGAGGCTAACCATTCTTCCTAGAATTTTTGGAAGATTGGATGGAATGAGATACTGGTGTGAAATGTCATTGGGGGAAGTTCTACATACAGTAGGGCTCTCGATGATGATTAGTATGTTTAGTATTGGACACGAAGTGAAACCAGATTGGTTTGTAGTCAATAAATAGAGCAAAGGGGTATTAGGAGAAAAGAAGCAGATGATAATGGCTTGAGCTGAGCTAGTTTTTATTTGCTGGGGATCAAACCTAGGACCTTGAGTATTTACCACATGCTCAACCACTGAGCTGTACCGCCTGAGGGTGGAACTCATAGAAACTTCCCTGGAAAGAAGAAGGAGGTGATCAGAAAAGCAGGATGTAGGTTAACCTCAAGTCGAAGCACAGGGCTGTTTGAAACCCAGACAGGAAAGTGAGTCAGAAGACCAGCACTGGAAGGCAGGGGGAGCGTTGGCTGTGCAGTTGTGTTGGGAGTGCAGATAAACAGCCTCAGGGGAGTCCTTTTTCCTTTCAGTGAGACATGCATCTATGGAGTTGCACAACAGAACAGCCTAAAGCCAAAATGTAATTTAGATTGAAGACAGGAGAAAACTTTCTCTAAGAATTAATGCTGGCAGGCTTGAATGATTTGACAGAACCAAGATTAGAGTGTAGAGAAGAAAAATGCCCACAGGTTTGAACTGGGAATAGAAGTTTAGCTCAGTGGTAGAGTACCTACTTTGTATGTGTGAGGCCCTAGGTGTAATCCCCGGCACCAAAACCACCAACACCAACAACAAACCCCACACAAATGCAAAACTCAGAGATGTTCAGGTCACATCATGGAGAAGAAGGCAGAAAGTACACAGTTCAAGACAAACGAGGCTGCAGTATGGATAAATGAGGCATCAGTGTTGACACCTCTGGAAACTTCCTTTACTCTCATCATTCCCATCTTTAGTTTTATGTCTGTGTGAACATCATAATAAAAATGCCACAGTAAGAGACAGGACCCATTAACTATGACGTCAAAAGCACAGGCAATGAATGAAGTAAAAATATATCAATTGGGCTATATTGAAGCTCAAAGCCCAGGCATTGAAAGACACAGCAGAGTGAGAAGGCAGCCTATGGGGGAGATAAAATATCTGTAAGTTGACGGACGTCGTGGCGCACGCTTGTAATCCCCGCGCTTGGGAGGCGGAGACAGGAGGATCGCACAGGTTCAAAGCCGGCCTCAGCTACTGAGTGAGGCTCTCAGCAACTTAGACCCTGTTTCCATATAAAATAGAAAACAGGTCTGGGAGTGTAGCCTGCAGGTAGAAAGCCTCTGGGTTCCATCTCCAGCACCACACACAGACACACACACACAAATTATGTATAGCGATTAATAGCCGGAATATGTGAAGAGCTTCTACAAGTCAATAAGAACAAAAAACAAGCAACCCAGTTAAAAAGTGGACCACTGGAAACTTCTCGAAGTTGTACAAATGGCCCATAGGCACATGAACAGATACCATCCCTGACCATTATGAAAATGCAAATCAAAACCACAACGTAACCTCACACCATTAGGACGGCTACTGTCAATAACTAGTGTTGGCAACGGTATAGAATAACTGCACTGTTGAGAATGTAAAATGTGTAGCCACTATGGAACTATGGTAATTCCTCCAAAGATTAAAAACACTTACAGTACAACCCAGCAGCTCCACCTGTGGGTACGATGCCCCCAATTTGGAAATAATCTTAAAGAGACATCGATCGTTCATAGCATCATTATTCATACTAACCAAAAGGTGAAAGCAATTTCTCTGACTTTTAGATGAATAATAAAGCAGGTGTTGTGGTACATGCCTGTAATCCTAGCTACTTGGGAAGCTGGGGAAAAGATTGAAGTTTGAGGCCAGATCTACCAATTTAGTGATTCCCTGTGGGAAAGTAAAACGTTGGGGCTGTGGCTCACAGTGGTTACTATTCAGCCGTAATAAGAAAGGGAATTGTTGGTTGCAGGGGTGCAAACCTATAGTCCCACTACTTGGGAGGCAGAGGAGGAGGATCACAGCTGAGGCCAGTCTCAGCAAGACCCTTACCAACTGAGATCATTAAAACAACAACAACAACAACAACAACAACAACAACAACAACAACAAAATAGGGCTGCATGGGAGTCTAAGTCAGACATAGATGCCCTTTCAGTTTAATTCCTGGTACAAAAGAAAAAAAAAAAGCAATTCTGACATCTACAACATGGACAAATCTGTCTCAGCCTCCCAAGTGCTGGGAATACAAGCGTGTGCCACCACACCCCGCTTACCACAAGTTGTTTTTTGTTTTTTTTTTTGGCAGGTCTGGAGATGGAACCCAGGGGCATTCGACCTCCGAGCTACACCCCCAGCCCTATTTTTTATTCTTTATTTTGAAACAGGGTCTCACTGAGTTGCAGAGGGCCTAAGTAGCTGAGGCTGTCCGCGAACCACGATCCTCCGGTCTCAGCCTCCCGAAAGCTGGGATGACAAGCGTGCACCACCACGCCCGGTTTACCACAAGTTTTAAAACAGGCCAGGGGCCCCGGCCGGTCTCGGGTGGTCACAGCGTCGTTCTAACTGGCTGGGCGGTGTGGCACGCAGGGAGAAAGTCCTGGGGGGAGTAGCTGGTGGGAGCTGTTGAAGGCAGGAGAGGAAACTCCCACACGAAAGGCAGGGTCTGGGGGATCGCAGCGATGGAGGACCTGCCTCACAGACCCTTTTACCGTAAATTTATCAAAAGGCGGCTGCTTAGAGGAAATGAAAGGTCGCTGAGGCTGGGGTGCAGGGTGCGAGGGATAACCACGAGAGACGAGATGGAAAAGGCAGCAGACGGCCGTGTGGGAAGAAACGGAAGGGACAGCCTCAGGCCGGTCCCGCAGGACCCGTAAGCGCGAGGAGAGCCGCGCCGCGCAGCGAGAGGACCTCAGGAAGAGCGGCAGTCAGAGCTGTGTCGAGAAGCAGGACTCTGGCCTCATACTACACAGAGAGCGGGTTGAAAGGCAGCCAGACAATATGGGCTGGGCAGTGGTGCACACCCGAGATCCCAGTCCTTGGGAGGCTGAGAGGGAGGATCGCAGGTTCCAGGCCAGCCTCAGAAACTAAGCGAGGCCCTGATTCAAAATAAAATGGGCTGGGGTGTACTGGGTTCAATTCCTAGTACCTCCAACCCCCCCCCCAAAAAAAAAAAAAAAAAAACAAAACTCTATGGCAGTAGAGAGCATTGGTGGCAGTTTAGACTATGATAATGGCAACGGAGATGAAAATACGTAAGTGAATATGAAAATGAGCCCGATTGGACAGCAGGGTGAGCCACTGGGACGGATCCATGATACCTTTTCATTGATATACCTGTTGAACACCCTTGGTTTATTTTCTGGGCGTTTCTTTGATACTCCTAATTCACGGCCAATAAGCACAGGAAAAGATGTTCTATACCATTGGTCATTAGGGAAATGCAAATTAAAACCACAGTGAGATAATACTTCATGCCCACTAGGATCAGAATAATAATATGGTCATAATAAGCATGAGACAGTAAGGATGCAGAGAAATCGGAACCTTTGTATATTACCGATGGGCATGTGAAATGGTACAGCTTCTTTGGGAAAGTTTTATTAGTTTCTCCAAAAGTTGAAAAGAAAGTTATCATTTATTCAGCAATTCCATTTTGGAGTATATACTCTAGAGAATTGAAAATATGTCTACACAGAAAGTTGTTTGTGAATGGTATAGCAAAATTGTTTATAATAGCTCCAAAGTAGAAATAACTCAGATGTCCATCAGTGGATGAGTGGCGCATCCATGCAACACAATGTTGTTCAGCAATAAGAGGGAATGGATGAGCCGGGAGTGGGAGCGCATGTTTGTAATCCCAGGGTTTTAGAGGCTGAGACAGGAGGATCGCAGGTTCTAGGCCCGTCGCAGCAACTTAGATCCTCTTCCAAAATTAAAAACGGCACAAGGCCTGGGTGTAGCTCAGAGGTAAAATGCCCCTGGTTCCATCCTCAGTAGCCCCTGTGCGTGCACACACAGCATCAATAAAGTACTGACTCGTGCCACAGCAAGAATAAACATAAAATAAGCTCCACAAGAGGCCAGTCACAAAGGCCACATATGGTACGATCCTGTTTAATGTCCAGAAGAGGCAAATCTCTAAAAACAGAAAGTAGATGGTGGTTACCAGGAACTGGGGGGCAGGATTAGGAGTATGAGAACAGGCATGACTGCTAATGGGTATGGGCTTTCTTTCTAGAGTGACAAAAATGCTCTGAAATTTAGATGTGTTACTTTGTGAAACACTGTTTTAAAAATCACTGAATAGTACATTTCAAAAGAGACAATTTTATGATTTTGAATTACATCTCTATGAAAAGCCAAAAATAAAAACTATATTTCATTATTATCATCTTGGACAGTGATCTTATAAAACATAGATGTGGCCAGGTGTGGTGGCACACGCTTATAATTCTAGTACTTGGGAGGCTGAGACAGGTGGATCTCAGGTTCAAAGCCAGCCTTAGTTACTTGGTGAAGCCATCTGCAGCTTAGCGAGACCCTGTTTCAAAATAAAAAATAAAAACAGGGCTTGAGCGTGTAGTTCAGAGGTAGAATACCCTTGGGTTGAATCCTCTGTACCATAAAAAAAAAAAAGCCACCCAAAAAAGAAAGCAAAATAACCCATGGAGCTGGGTGTGGTGACGCACACTTGTAATCCCCGTGCTTGGGAGGCGGAGACAGGAGGATCGCACTGGTTCGAAGCCAGCCGCGCTGGCTTAAGAGACCCTGTTTCCAAATAAAAAAATATAAAATAGGTCTGGGAGTGTAGCCCGAGGTAGAAGGGTTTCCAGGAACCCCAGTACCACCAAAACAAAACAAAACAAAACAAAAAAACCCATGGATATGAAACGTCTATTATATGTTTCAAAATAATTATTTGTAGAGCACATTTTATAAAATACATTTTCAATTAAATTTAAATCAATCACCAACACATATAGAAAAGTATAGAGAAATTATATTGATATTTGAAACAAGGTCTGAAATATTTCCTTGTTAAAATGATTCAAAAGTTCAGCTGAAGTGTTAAGTCTCACAATTTTATATGTAAGAATGAAAAACGATTACCTTTGCATCCCAAGTGAGCAATTTATTTTCAAAAATCATGTTGGGAGCTAATCTGGTTTTATGTCACTATTTTGAAAACAAAAGACAAATATGTACATTTATAATTGTTGAGTCGAATTAGAAATCAGTGTACAAAATGAGCCAGGATATTATGAGTCAACTGTTGGATTATAACATGATGTGTAACTCATTTATTGTTTATTTCAATAAAAGTGCTACTATGTTACCCAGATACTAACAGTCAGAATCTACTCTGTCAAAAAAGAGTATGAAAAAAGTCACGTGTGGTGATGCACACCTGTAATCCTAGTAGTTGGGAGGCTGAGACAGGAGAATCACAGGTTTGAGGCCAGTGTGCGGTAATTTAGCATGACCCTGTTCTGACATAAGCAAAAAGGGGCTGTGTGTGTGTACCCCAGAGGTAGAATGCTCCTGGGCTCAGCCCCCAGTAAACACACACACGCACACGGTGTGAAAACAACCAGATGTGGTGGCACACACCTGTAATCCTAGTATTTGGAGGCTGAGACAAGAGGATTGTAGGTTTGAAGCAGCAAATGGTAACTTAGTGAGACCCTGTTTCAAAGTAAAAAAAAAACAACAAAGACTAGAGATGCAGCTCAGAGGTAGAGACCCCTGGGTTCCATCCCCAGAAACACACACAAGAAGCGTGTGAAGACTAAATGCCAACTGATTTACTAAAGAGACCACGGAGTTTTGACATGTGGTAGTTGCCGCTGAGTGACAAACACCAGTGTGTGTAACAACAGACAGCTTTCAATACGTTGGTCACCATAGGCTTCAACAATTTTTTCAAACTCTATTTTTTCGTTCTTTTATTTTATTTGGTGCACAGTAATTTTACATCACATCGGGGTTACAGGCTAATAGAAAACTACAAGCGCAGCTGGGTATCCTCCCTGCAAGGTCCCTCCCCTTCCTTCCCCTCCCTGTGCCTGCCTTTGAGATTGGAATTGGTAATTTTGTAAACATTTGCAGTATTATTTCAACGGTTACAGTTTACATCTTTTATGGGTAGCCCTCCTCCTCCCTTCCCTAGCCCCCTCAGTCACTCCCTGGGGTCTCTGCTCTTCTATCTGACTCCTGAAACAGGGTGTCACTGAGTTGCTAAGTAGCTGAGGCTGTCTGTGAACCGCGATCCTCCGGGCCACCCAAATGCTGGGATTACAATCGAGCGCCACCACGCCCAGCAGTTATTCTTTATGTTGAAACAGGGTCTCACTGAGTTGCAAAGGGCGTCACTAAGTAGCTGAGGCCGGCCAGGAACTACAATCCTGTCTCAGCCTCCCGAATGCTGGGATTACAAGCGTGCGCCACCATGCCTGGCTGGTTCTGTAATTTTGCTATTGTAAATTGTGCTGTTGTGAACAGGGATATCCGAGTATCATCATAATAGTAGTTCTGTTCCCAATATTCTCAGAAACCTCCATAGTGACGGCACTAGTTTGCAGTCTCACCGGTAGTATAATAGGGTTCCTTTTCCCCACATTTTTGTCAGCGTTTATAAACTATATTGTAAATCTGGAAGTCTTGTATATAAGATGGTACCTGTACATTTTGTATGTATGGTACTGGGATTGAATCCCAGGGTATTCTGCCTCTGAGCTACACACCCACCCCTATTTTATTTTTTATTTTTTGAAACAGCATCTAAGTTGCCGAGGCTGGCCTCAAGCCTGTGATCCTGTCTTAGCTTCCCAAGTATTGGGATTATAGGTGTGCACTAACACTCCTGGGTTTTATTTATTTATTTATTTATTTATTTATTTATTTATTTATTTATTTGGTGGTACTGGGGTTCCTGGAAGCCCTTCTCCTTCCGGGCTACACTCCCAGACCTATTTTATATTTTTATTTTTGGAAACAGGGTCTCTTAAGCCAGCGCGGCTGGCTTTGAACCTGCGCCATCCTCCTGTCTCCGCCTCCCAAGCGTGGGGATTACAAGGGTGCGCCACGATGCCCGGCTATAGTTTTAAAAATGTATCTCATGCCGGGCATGGTGGCGCACGCTTGTAATCCCCGCATTCGGGAGGGTAAGACTGGAGGATCATGGTTCGCAGACAGCCTCAGCTACTTAGTGAGGCCCTCTTCAACTCAGTGAGATCCTGTTTCAAACTAAAGAATAAAAAATAGGCCTGGGGGTGTAGCTGGAAGGTAGAATTCCCTGGGTTCCATCCCCTGACCCGTAAAATAAATAAATAAATAAAATAAAAATGTATCTCATACAATACGTATTACATAGGCAAGTGTGACTTCAAGTTGGGCTGATTTTATTGTTCTTACACTCATAATATGCAGATAATTGCTAGTGCTCTTTTTTAATCTGAGTGAGTGGGAGCACCTCTGCCACTCCCCTCAACCTGCCTTCTTCTTTGCATCTTTCATTATTAATTCAGTAATAAGAGTACTGAGGTGTTTTTGCACTCTTCCATGGTTACAAAGTCCCTCCTTTTTTTGTGTGGTACTGGGGTTGGAACCGGGGGGCTTTTCTACCTCCGGGCTATACTCCCAGACCTATTTTATACTTTATTTGGAAACAGGGTCTCATTAAGTTGCTGAGAGCCTCACTCAGTAGCTGAGGCTGGTCTCGAACCTGCGCGATCCTCCTGTCTCAGCCTCCCAAGCGCTGAGATTACAAGTGTGCGCCACCACACCCAACCAAAGTCTCTTTCAAACATAGCCAGTGTTTGTGTTTAGTCAACTTTCAAGAACTCAGCTGACCATGGTGGTGCACACCTGTAATTCCAGTTCTTGGGAGGCTGTGACAGGAGCGTGACAAGTTTGAAGCCAGCTTCAACAATTTAGCCAGACCCTGCACAAGTTAATTGGCTCTGTTTCAAAATAAAAAAATAATAGTGTCTAAAAAAATAATCGTTCAGAAGCCAGGCGTGGTGGTGCACACTTATAATCCCAGCATATGAGAGGCTGAGACAGGAGGATTGTGCGGGGTCTAAGCCAGCCTCAGCTACTTAATGAGGCCCTTTGCAACTCAGTGAGACCCTGTTTCAAAATAAAGAATAAAAAAAAATAGGGCTGGGAATGTCGCTCGGAGGTAGATTGACCCTGGGTTCCATCCCCAGTGCCACAAAAAATAAAAAAATAAAAAAATAATAGTTCAGAGGCAGAAAGCTTCTCAATTTAATCAAAAGCAAAATACATACACACACACACACACACACACACACACACACACACACACCTATGAAGTAATTATTTTATGTTTTTCTTTCCTTTTTTTTTTTGTTCAGTTTTTAGGAATTGAACCCATGGGCATTCTACCTTTAAGCTACACCCTCAGCCTATTTTAGTTTTTACTTTAAAACAGAGTCTCACAGCCGGGCGTGGTGGTGCAAATTTGTAATCCCAGCATTTGGGAGGCTGAGACCGGAGGACCGTGATTTGCGGCCAGCCTCAGCTACTTAGTGAAGCCTTTTGCAACTCAGTGAGACCCTGTTTCAAAATAAAGAATAAAAAATAGGTCAGGGGGTGTAGTCCGGAGGCCAAATGCCCCTGGGTTCCACCCCCAGATCCGCAAAAAACAAAAACAAAATACAAAACAAAACAAAACAAAAAACAAACAAACAAAAAACTAACAAACAAAAAACTAGAGCCTCACAAAGTTGCAGTGTCTCATTAAGTTGCTGAGACTGGCCCAGAACCTGCTATCCTGTCCCAACCTCCCAAGTACTATGATTATAAGCATGTGCCACCATGCCCAGCTTATTTTATGTATTTATTAATTTCAGCTTCTAAAAGTAGAGGCTCTGGCGAGCATCTGTGAGAAGGAGAAGGGAAGAAGGCAGATAAATACAGTGCTAGCTCTGTCGTGTCCGACAGGTAAGCCAGCAAACAAACTGACAGCAGACAATGTCAATAAGATTGGGAAGGGAAACCGCACGGGTCGGCTCGGATATAAAGTATTTGTTCTATGTCTGGGCACAATGATCTGCACTCTAAAAAATTATTCAGGATGCGATGGCACCCGACAGCCCTGGGGATCTGACCCTGTGCCTTAGGTTGTGGGCCTTTCAGGGAGCGGACTGCCAGGTGGATACCACTCAGGGAAAAAGAATAATGATGAATCGTGTGGGCCAATGTCACTCTCTCTTACTCTGTGTGAAAATAGTCGATAGGTGCAAAGCTCAGAATTTCATTCTAGGAACTGTATTTGAATTTATTTGACTTGAGTTTTACTCCTAAGAGTCAAATCTCTTCTAACTGTGCAGCAGGCTTCTCCCTTCTTTTCAAACCTGATGTATGTTTTTTTTTTTTTTTGTGTGTGTGTGTGTGTGTGTGTGTGTGTGTGTGTGTGGTACTGGGGATGGAACCCAGGGGCATTCTACCTCTGAGCTACACCCCCTGCCCTAATTTTTATTCTTTATTTTGAAACAGGGTCTCACTGAGTTGCAAAGCACCTCGCTCAGTAGCCGAGGCTGGCCACAAACTGTGATCCTCCTGTCTCAGCCTCCAAAATGCTGGGATTACAAGCTTGCGCCACCACGCCTGGCTAGGTTAAAAATATCTATGATGTTCTTAAATTCAAATTATAAATTAAAAAATATGCCGGGCATAGTGGCATACACCTGTAATCCTAGTACTTGGGAAACTGAGACAGGAAGATGAGAGGTTTGAGGACAGCCTCAGCAATTTAGCAAGAGTCTCAGCAATCTAGTGAGGCCATGTTACAAAAAACAAAAAATAAAAAAGGGCTGGAGATGTAGCTCAGTGGCAGAACACCCAGAGGTTCAACCCCTGGTACCAAGTTTTTTTTCCCCCCCAGTACTGAGGATGGAACCCAGGGGCATTCTACCTCTGAGCTACAGCCCCAGCCCTATTTTTCATTCTTTATTTTGAAACAGTGTCTCACTGAGTTGCAAAGGGCCTCACTAAGTAGCTGAAGCTGGCTGTGAACCCAGATCCTCTTGTCTCAGCCTCCGGAATGCTGGAATTACAAGCGTGTGCCACCACGCCCAGCTCCAATTTTGTGTGTGTGTGTGTGTGTGTGTGTGTGTGTGTGTGTGTTTTAAATATAGAAAGAAACCCCAGCCATTGTTAATTCAGTAATCTTTAAAGATAGGTTTACCATTCAGCATAACCCATTTGCAGAAGTCATTCCACAATCATAGAAATTAATGTTCAAAGCCTCATGGTTAAGCCCTTTTAATCCAGACTGCCAAACAATTAGAGGCTTTTATAGTCCACTTAGCAATTTCCTATTATAATAAATTGATATAATTTTCTTTTAGTGACTCAAGATCTATTGACACTGTTCAGGTTCTTTAGCTTAATCCCTTCAAACTGCTTACGTGGTTAAGAACAGAAACAGCCTCCCTTGGTTTTGGCCAGCCACTGTGGAAAGCCTGTGGAGGAACGTGAGCCCTGAGTTAAAGATTCGCCTCGCTAGGAGGCCAGGAGGGACCAGCCAGCCTTAGCCTTGCTCCTGGGATGGGCGCGGCACGCAGGGAGCCAAAGCCGGCACCGGGCAGAGGTTCTCTACCAGGTCTGCATTGAGGAAGAACAGCACGCGGAAAGGCCAGGCTGTTTGCTTCCTGAGACAATTTTGTATTTTCTCTACCTTTTCCTTCTTTCATTGTTTTTCCTATTTTGACTGTGTGTGTGTGTGTGTGTGTGTGTGTGTGTGTGTGTGTGTGTGTACTGGGGATTGAACCCAGGAGCATTCTACCTCTAGGCTACACCCTCAGCCCTCTCTTTAATATTTTGGTTTGAAAGAGGGTCTTGATAGGTTACTGAGAATCTCACTACGTTGCCGAGGCTGGTCTCCAACCTGCAACCCTTCTGTTTTCAGCCTCCCAAGTACTGGGATTACAGGCGAGCACCACCATGCCTGGCACCTTTTTTTCTTTTTTAAACTACCCTAGCCGGGCGTGGTGGCGCACGCTTGTAATCCCCGTGCCTGGGAGGCGGAGACAGGAGGATCATGCAGGTTCGAAGCCAGCTGTGCTGGCTTAAGAGACCATGTTTCCAAAAAAAAAAAAAAAAAGTATAAAATAGGTCTGGGAGTGTAGCCCAGAGGTAGAAGGGCTTCCAGGAACCCCAGTACCACTAAAAAACAAACAACAACAAAAAAAAAAACTGCCCTAGTTTTTCTGTATGATTTTAAGCTTCCGAATTTAATTCTTAATTTCTCTCTTTTTCTTTTTTGCAATCCTGGGGATCAAAACCAAGCATGCTGTATCACTGAGCTACATCCCCAGTCCTTTCTGTTTTTTTATTTTGAGACCGTCTCACCAAGTTGCCCAGTCTGGTCTC
This sequence comes from Muscardinus avellanarius, assembly GCF_963383645.1. Classification (NCBI taxonomy): domain Eukaryota; kingdom Metazoa; phylum Chordata; class Mammalia; order Rodentia; family Gliridae; genus Muscardinus; species Muscardinus avellanarius. The sequence goes on along the minus strand of NC_137803.1, from coordinate 51,045,842 downwards.
AAAGTTGCAATCCTCCTGTCTCAGCCTCCTGAGTAGCTGGGATTGCAGGCACCTACCACTGCGCCGGGCCCAGCTTAATTCCCATTTTTTAAATAGGGGCAACTGCTAAACCTTCTAGTTGCTTAATGACTTTTGACCCATGACCCACACCTGGTAGAGAGCTTTTGAAAGACCAGGTAAAGAAAGAACAGGCAAAAACAATGAGCACCCACTGGTGTCCAGGGAGGAGACACTGCTGCGCTGAGCATATCCCTGTCTCCCCGGTCTGCTCTGCATTCACACCTTTTTACCTTCTCCTTCTCCTTCTTCTTCTACCCCTACCTCCCCTCCCCTCCCCTCCCCTCCCTCCTCCTTCTTCTCCTGGGATTGAACCCTTCAAGCTATACTCCCAGCCCCACCTTGTTTTGTGGGTCTGGGGATGGAACCCAGGGGCATTCAACCTCTGAGCTATACCCCCTGCCCTATTTGTTATTATTTTTTTCAAACATGGTCTCACTGTGTTGCAAAGGGCCTCACTAAGTAGCTAAGGCTGTCTATGAACTGTGATCCATGAACTGTGATCCTCCGGTCTCAGCCTCCGAATGCTGGGATTACAAGCCTGCACCACCATGCCTGGCTTCCTTTTTGGTTTTTAAAACGGTCTCCCTAGGTTGCTGAGGGTTTTGCTAAGTTGATGAGTCTGGCCTCAAACCTGTGACCCTCCTGTCGTAGCCTCCCAACTACTGCCCATTCAGCTTCTTTGCTGTTGTCTTCTTGCAACTACTTATTTATTTCATCCTTATTTATACAACGTGGAGAATGCCTAAAGATAAGTGGAGTCGAGTATAGAATTGACTGAGGCTGGGCACTGTCCCAGCAGTTGGGAGGCCGAGACAGGAGGATTGCAGTTACACAGCCAGCCTCAGCTACATAGTGAGGCCCTCTGCAACTTAATGAGAACTTGATTCAAAATAAAATAATAAAATAGTACCAGGACTGTGGTTCAGAGGTAGAATGCCCCTGGGTTCTATCCCCAGTATCAATAAATCACTAAACCAGTCAATAAATAAAAGGATTGACTCAGCTAGCCTGGTTTGTTCAAACTCTGCATATTTCAAAGAAAGTTTTAGTCGTTTACCAGCTCCTTGATGATAACACTTAAACTCTTGGATTGTTTTGCCTGTTAAAAGTGTTTTTGTAGTTGGGCGCGGTGGCGCACACTTGTAATCTCAGCACTTGGGAGGCTGGGACAGAAGGATCACAGGTTCGCCACCAGCCTCAGCTACTTAGGGAGGCCCTCCACAACCTAGTGAGAACTTGTTTCAAAATAAAGCATACAAAATAGGACTTGGGGTGTAGCTTGGAGGTAGAAAGCCCCTGGTTTAAATCCCCAGTACTGCCCCCCCCCAAAAAAAGGTGTTTTTGTTTACCTGGGACCTTTGTTAACAATGTGATTTACTGTGTGTGTGTGTGTGTGTGTGTGTGTGTGTGTGTGTGTGTGTGTGTTTACTGGGGACCGAACCCAGGAGCACTCTACCTCTGGGGTACACACCCAGCCCTTTTTAGCTTATTTCAGAACAGGGTCATGCAGTAGCCATTTGACCTCTAGAAAGCATGGGGCTATCTGCGTGTGAGAACCCTGCACCCCAGGCGCAGGTGGTCCCCCCCGGGTGGCAGGCGCCATGCGTGTTGCCACAGTCCCTGCTGGGAGAAGGAAGCCCTGTCCATATGGGGTCCTGGGAGAGGACTGGCGGAAAGGTGGTCCTGCTCGCTCCTGGGCTCTGTTTCAGGTGCCCATTGCTGATTTTAATCTGTGTACATTCACTGAAATTAATTGTAGCCACGATACAATAGCTTTTCTGTCTTTTATGAGTCTTTCTGGCAAATTCTCGAACCCAAGGTGGCCTTGGGGATCCCTGACAACAGTGTGGCAGCCAGTCTCTGGCTCCCTCTTTCCATCTCCTGCTGAAGTGAGCACTGGGAGCCCCACAGGCCTGGGCGCTCACGTGTTTCTATGGTACTGGGTTGACACTGTAAGACGCAGAGTTGGCCTCGGTCAACCCAATACTGTTCCTATCCACCTGTGGGTGTGGGCAACTTCTTTTACCCTCAACAACCTCTCTTAGAAATTCCAGGCTTTCTGCTAGGCGTGGTGGTGCATGCTTGTAATCCCAGCATTCAGGAGACTGAGACCGGAGGATCGAAGTTTGCAGACAGCCTCAGCTACTTAACGAGGCCCTTTGCAACTCAGTGAGACCCTGTTTCAAAAATACGACACTAAAAAATAGGGCTGGGGGTTTAGCTTAGAGGTAGAATGCCCCTGGGTTTCATCCCCAGTACTGGAGAAAGAAAGAAAGAAAGAAAGAAAGAAAGAAAGAAAGAAAGAAAGAAAGGAAGAAAGGAAGGAAGAAAAGAAATTCCAGGCTCTCACTGAGGTTGGGGGTATGCACTGGGGATGGGAGCACATACCTGTAATCCTAGTACTTGGAGACTGAGATAGGAGGATTGCAGGTTTGAGGTCAGCTTCAGCAATTTCACAAGAACCTCAGCAACTTACAGAGAAATTATTTAAAAAAAAATAAAAAGGGCTGAAGGTGTAGCTCAAATGCCTCTGGATTCAACTTCCAATACCAAAAAGCAAACTAACTAATAAAATAGCAGTAACAACAACTGTAGGCTTTCCATAACTTAGCCTAACTATGAGTAGGCCATAGGTTTTTACAATCAAACGTGCATATGACTGATTGTAGACCAACTGAAACTAGGTTTCTAGGGTTCCCACTGTGATTCAGCTTGACCTAGCCTAGTTCTTTTGCCTGTGGTCTAAACTGTGGGGTCCTTAGGTGTCTGAGAGTGGGGAGCCTTAAGCAGGTCATATGATTCTTGCTTATGACCCCAAACCCATTTCCCATTTTTCCAACACTAGGAAGTTTTCTAGAAGCTTTTTTTAATTTTGGCACATAAGTAGCAGAAAGTGGGGCACGTGTCAGCGTATGAATGCTAGAGCTGATGATTTCTGCATTCCCCATATAGTAGTATCATGTGGTATTCTACAACATGGTAGAGTATAAACCAAACATAATTACATATCATTATTTCCTATACCCTTTTTTGTGGAAGTATAGGATAAAATCCATGTCTTTGTTATTTTAGGATTCTAAACCTTTTGTAAACATAGACATGTTCCTTTCTCTGGTTATCTGGTTTGACAGATCGCCAGGAGACGTGTCCTATAACAGGGCTCATCTATGCCCTATTGGAAGTCCTCTAGTCCTGTTTAAAATGTGCCCAATGTCCGTAAGTTACACTATAGGAAAAGAAAGGTTAGCAGTGAGTGTGGCACTAAAGTTGTTAAAGAGAACCTCAATAGGTTGTACTCTCCAATTACAAATTTCCATAAACGAGGTGTTCCGGTCAACATTCTCATAGCTCTAATCTCAAGGCCTGACCACGTAACTTAGAGGAAAGAAGATTGATTGATTTTCTCATGGTGTCAGATTCAGTCCTTTGAGGCTGGGGACCATGGGTCTAAAGGCATAGAGGCTGTCCGAGGGAGAGCATGTGGGCTGTGCTCCTCATAACATGGAGGCCCAAAGCAAGATCAAGCAGGGAGAAGAGGAAGCATATGCAACCCTTAAGGTCACACCCTAAGGAATCCACCTGCTCCAGCCACGTGCCACCTTCCAGGTAAATCCACTAGAATGGATTTATCCACTGCTGGGATTACAACCCTCAAGATTCAGTTATATCAACTCCAAACACCAATTTATGAGCTGTCCAAGGGGCCATTCTGTATCTGACCATAATGCTAGGTAATCCACAGACTCCCTAAATGCATGTTCTGTGCTTCTGCTGTGAGAACCTCTGGCCATTGGGCCTGGGTGGTTCAGACTTCATTCGAATTAAGATACCTAATTCCAGCTGTGTTGACGAGCAAACTTATTCCCATGAGTTGGTTTGGGGAAAGCCACCAAGTGCTGGGTGCACGTATATCACTATCATGCATTACACTCGGATGTAAATCTATAATGCACCAATAAAAATATAAAAAATGATTGCAATGCAATGTCTCAGTGTCCTGTGGCCATTTCTCTTCCTGTCCTCTGTCCTTGTCTTTCTTCCTGGAAGAGTTTTCCTATCTGTGCTGGAAATCAATCTCTCTCTCTCTCTCTCTCTCTCTCTCTCTCTCTCTCTCTCTCTCTCTCTCTCATCATCATCATCATAATTTTATTAGATCTTCCATTTTGTAATGTCTTTTTTCCCCCTAAAATACCATTTTTTCCCCATTGCAACTGAATTCCCAGCCCAGCTCCAAACTCTCCTAAGGCTTTCTTATTTCCAGCAGGCCAATGCAGTTTGATACACCAGACCAAACCATTGCATGCTCATTTCCTCTTAGGACTAGGAGATAAACTCAGATCCACGCTGTCGGCTCCCTTGGGCTAAGGTCATGTGGGTGTTGGTCACTGTCAAGTGGACTTTGGTTGGATTACACCATAATGTTTTCCTGGCCATTTAATAGCATTTCTGGCTTTTCATTCTCAGGGATGTAGGCACACAGTCAGACTTTCCCTTTCTCAGTGGTCTAAGTGTCTCTATACACCTTATGGCTTTCTACTCACAATAATAGGGCAAGGAGCCATTATATATATCATTTATGGACAGATGGGACACACAGAAGGTGAATTTTTATGCTATCCCAGTACTTTAATTCTTTATCATCACTATGAATGGCCATAGAGTATTCATTCAGAGTAGTATTAATCGGTGTTCTCTAGATTCAACTGGATATATATTTCCAGTCTGCTCCCCAACTTAGATCTTCAATAATAACCGTATGCTATGAAGTGGGAAGCTAAAGCAGAGCCTCATGACTGTTGTTCCATAGCGTTACAGCCAGAATTTCCATCTGTTCATGCCTTTTGCGGATGCTGGCCATCCTTGGAAGCTTGTGTCTATTCATTGGGTTGGCTACTGTCCTGCTTAGTTCTTGATTCTTCAGAAGCTGAGGCTTCACAAAACAATGCCCTTCATGCCAAGAGACATCTGAGGTCAAAGTTAAGAGAGAATATTATTATTTTTTGACTGAGATTCTTTTATAGAACCACAATTATATTCGTTCTTCCTCCTTGTTATGGTTTGGATCTGCAACGTCCCCGGAAGCACATGTGTTGAAGGCACACGCCAGGGCAGCAAGGTTCAGAGGCGGGGCTCTTGGGTAGATACATCACGAGGCTCTGAGCTCATTGGTGGCTAATGGAATGGTGACCCACTGGTGGCTGATGCACCATGGGGAGGTGGGCCCTCACTGGAGGCAGCAGGTCACTGGGGGTGTGCCCGGGAAGGACTTGTCTTCTATCTGGCCCTTTTCTCTCTCTACTTCTTGGCTGCCCTGGGCAGTTTTCCCCCACCATACCCTCTGCCATGATGTTCTGCTTGGAGCTGGCCAACCATGAACTGAATCTTCTGAAACCATGAGCTAAAATAAACCTTTCCTCCTCAAAGAGGTTCTTGTCAGGTGTTTTGGTCCCAGTGATGAAAAGCTGACCACACAGCCCATTTGTGAAATACCATTCCCTCAGCAACAATTTCATTTCCATTGATCATTATCTACGATCATTTCATCATTCACTTAAATCCAAGCCTTTGCTGAGACAGAAGGGTCACAGGTTCAAGGCCAGCTTCAGTAGTTTAGGAAGACCTTTTTTTCAAAATAAAAGCAAAAAAGAGCTGGGGATGCAGTTCAGTGATAGAACAGTCCTGGGCTCAATTTCAGGACTAAAAAGAAGAAAAAACCAGTGACTCATACATGAGCCCAACTTATTACCTATATAATGTATCAAGTGTAGTTTAGAGATATTGTATAATGTTGCTCTATTATTGGGAGATGGGTGAATCATATTAAATTACTTATGATAAAACATTTCTTTTCTTTTTTTTTTTTTGGTGGTACTGGGGTTCCTGGATACCCTTCTACCTCCGGGCTACACTCGCAGACCTATTTTATATATATATTTTATTTGGAAACAGGGTCTCTTAAGCCAGCAAGGCTGGCTTCAAACCTGCATGATCCTCCTGTCTCTGCCTCCCAAGCGCAGGGATTACAAGCGTGCGCCACCACGCCCGGCCATGATAAAACATTTCACTGTTTTTTGGAAAAAATTTTTTCAGTGTCTGTTAAAGGGAAACTGTTAGCACAGGTTTATTTTGTCGAGAATCAGGAAGTACTAAGAGATCAGCCTCAGATGAAGAACAATTGTTCTGAGTAGGAGACTATACGTCTTAGGTGCCTGGCTGGAAGGCCTGCTTGTTAGAATTGTCTGACAGGATGACTTTGCTGCGCTGAGCTTTTCATCCTTTGGTGGGATGTCAGATGCCGATGGGACAATTAGCCTGCGCCCGAGTCAGAAAGTTGCTTTAGCGTTGTCCATGTCTTTACTTGCTTTTGCCATAATGCTAGGAAATGCTGTAGTCATTTTAGCTTTTGTAGTGGACAAAAACCTTAGACATCGAAGTAATTTTTTCTTAACTTGGCCATTTCTGACTTCTTCGTGGGTAAGTTACATGTCTGTATTTTATTTATTTATTTATTTATTTATTTATTTATTTATTTATTTATTGGTGGTACTGAGGGTAGAACCCAGGGGCTTTTCTACTTTCAGGCTATACTCCCAGATCTATTTTATACTTTATTTAGAAACAGGGTCTCACTAAGTTGCTGAGAGACTCACTAAGTAGCTGAGGCTGGCTTTGAACCTGTCGATCCTCCTGTCTCAACCTCCCAAGTACTGGGATTACAGGCGTGCGCCACCATGCCCGGCTACATGTCGGTATTTAAAATAATATTTTCCAATTGTAATTTACTTTTAACTTTAAAAACCATCTTGTTCTTTCAAGGTTGGGGGAAGTGAAAACAAAAAATTTACAGTATTATGACTTCCGGGAAGATGGCGACCGAGAAAAGCGGGGCTTAAGAGCCCCGCTAACAACCAATCTCCATTACCACAAAATCAGCGCCTTTCATAGCCAGAAAACACCATCACCAGAGAAACAAAAAAATCGCCAGGCTCCAGAGAGAAAACGAACTGAGAACAGAGCTCAGAGCCACAGAGGAGATACACCGGCCTCACCCCCGAGGACACGGCAGCAGCGCTATACTGCTGGCGGCAGCGGCGATTTCACCGGATGGCTACAACAAGCCGAGGTGAGCCGCTGCGGAACAGCCAGGCGGGATTTCTCGGCGAAGGAACATCTAAAGCTCCCAGTGGCTGAACTCAGCACACGCTGCAGGGATTCAGAGTGGAAATCAAAACCAAGAAGAAATACGCCAGCCTCACGGCTGAGGGCGTGTCAGCAGCGCCATATTGCCACCGGCGGCAGCAGCAGCGAATTCACCAAGTTCAGTACGGCTACATCTGCATACTCAAGAACAGTGAGTCAAATTGCGGGCCACAGAGGAGAAATCCCAGTACTGTACTCCCTGGGACTTGACCCAGTGGGGGAGTGGTGGTGGCAGAGATATCACACCATAGGAGAACGTGCAACCTGGCACCCCCCACAGTCTAAAGCAGCCTCTATCTACTCCCTGGGTCGGAGACTCTGTGATACAACCCAGTAAAGGAGTAGTGGGGTCTGAGATACTACTGACTCTAGATCCAGAACACTTTAAGTGAAGTCATAGTGACCCAAGGGAAGAACCCAGAGAAGGCACAAACTTACAAAATCATGGGAAAGAGGAATAATACTAGAGCAACGAACGCCCACAACCCCACAACATCAGAACCCGATAAAACAGAAAATCAGAGATTTCTAGAAGATCAAATCAGGAAAATAACTGTAGAAATAATAGAGGTGCTTCGAAAAGAACTCAGAGAGAGCCAAAAAGAGATAAAGGATGCAATTAATGAAGTAAAGGCCTCAATTCAAAGCACAAACAACCGATTAGAACACATGGAGAACAGAATCTCGCTCTTAGAAGATGATCATTCCAAAAATGAAAGCATAGTTTCTAATCTAGAAAAAAATATCCGACAGCAGGAATCTGATATTGAAGAAATATGGGCCCATTTTAAGAGAGCTAACCTAAGAATAATCAGAATAGAGGAGGGAAAAGGTGAAACCAAAGGGATCAATAATCTCTTCAAAGAAATAATAGCAGAAAATTTTCCAAACATAGAGCAAGAGGTTGATACACAGGTCCAGGAAACTTATAGAACTTCCTTTAGATAGGATCAGAGAAGAGGATCCCCACGCCACATAATTGTCAAAATGACCAATGTAGAAGCCAAGGAGAGAATCTTAAAGGCAACAAAAACAAAGGCCAAGTGACATTCAGAGGCAAACCAATTAGAATCACTCCAGACTTTCCAAACCAAGTCATGAGAGCCAGAAGGGCTTGGAGTAACATATTCCAAACTCTGAAAGAAAACAACTTCCAGCCAAAAATTTCCTACCCAGCAAAACTTTCTATCAAATTAGATGGAGAAATAAGAAGCTTCCATGACAAACAGAAACTGAAGGAATTTATGTCTTCAAAACCAGCGCTAGAGAAAATACTCAAAGAGATTCACTACAAAGAAGAAATAGGTAACTCACACCAGAACCAGAGAAATAAGAGTTTCCATCCAACAGACAACTAAGATTGGTTATCTGTGGAGATTCATTACTTATGTTAGTCTTTTACCTATCTCTAAATTGTATTGTTTGCCTTTATTGTTAATTTTTAGGATTTCTAGTTGGAATATTAATACACCTTCAGATAAAGCATTTGGAAATATTTTATCCCATTCTATTAGTAACTTTTAACTCTGTTTACATTGTCTTTGGATATACAATTTTTTTTTTATTTTTTAGGGAGTTTGTATATTCTTCTGTTGCCTGTGCCATTGAAATCATATCCAAGAAATCACTGCCAATTTCAATGTTGTGAGGTTTTATGACCCAGATTTTCTCCTAAAAGTTTATAGTCTTAAGATTTATATTTAGGTCTTTTATCTATTTTGAGTTAATATTTGTATATGGGATTAGGTAAGGGTCCAATTTTATTCTTTTCCATGTAATTATTATTTTTAAACAATATTTAGTTAAAAGATTATTATTTCCACCACCAAATGTTCGTGGAAACCTTGTCAAAAATAACTTGACAATATAGGGAAGAGTTTAGCTCTAGGCTTTTATTTAACTCCAATTGTTTATATATCTGCCTTTAGAACAGTACTACACTGTTTCAATTATTGTAGCTTTATATGGTTTGACATCAGAAAATATATATCTTCTAGCTTTGTTCTTTTTCAAGATCGTTTTGGGTATCTAGAGTCCATATTCCATATTAGGATAGATTTTTTTTTCTGAAAAATAAATATATAAATATATGATAGTTTCACCAAAAAAAAAATAGAAAAAAATATTCTCTGGTAAGAAAGAAAGTAAAAAGAAATATTGAAATGTTATCTTTAAGTCATCAAAAGCTTGGTATCAGACAAATGAAACTGTTATGTGAGATTATCATTTTTAATTTTGGATAAATTGCTATAATACTAGATGTCAACCACTAAGCCAAGCATGGGAGGGAGGGATGGGGAGAGAATGGGGTGGGGATCAGGTGGGGGCTGACTGGGCGATGTGTGCATGTATGTCTACAAAAGTTTGTATCCCACTATGATGTATGAATACAGTGCACCAATAAAAAATTAAAAAAAAATTTACAGTATTAAAGTTCTAGGAAGGTATCTATGTTGCCGGTTGAAGAAAAGTTATGTATATGTAACTCATTGTGGGAGGGGAATTTTCATCTGAAAACAGCTTATCTTATCTTTTTTTGTGGTACTTGAGATTGAACCAACAGGCATTCTACTTCTGAACTATACCCCAGTTCTATTTAATACTTTAAAAAAATTGAGCTGGGCGTGGTGTCGCATGCTTGTAATCCCAGCATTTGGGAGGCTGAGACAGGAGGATCACAGTTCATTGACAGCCTCAGCTTAGTGAGGCCCTTTGCAACTCAGTGAGACCCTGTTTCAAAAGAAAGAATAAAAAATAGGGCTGGGGGTTCAGCTCGGAGGTAGAATGCTACTTGGTTTTATTTCTAGGACCGCCAAAAAAAAGAAAAACAAATTGAAACTGTCTCAAAAAGTTGGTGAGGGTCTTGCTAAATTGCTGAGGTTGGCCTTGAACCTTTGGTCCTTCTGTCTCAGCCTCTCAAGTGCCAAGATTACAGGCATATACCACACCCAAATTTATCCTTTTTAATATAATAAGTCTAAAATGTTCTTTTTTGAAACACTGGGGATTGAACATAGGCATTCTACCTCTGAGTTATTTTTATTATTCTTTATTTTGAAACAGGGTCTCACAAAGTTGCTAGGGGTCTCAGCTGAGGCTGGCTGCAAACCTGAAATCCTCCGGCCTCGGCCTCCCAAGTACTGGGATTACAAGCATGTGCCACCATGCCGGGCTAAGGCTAAAATGGTTCTATAATTGTTTTAGTGTAAGAGCTACTTGTGGAGTACTTTCCTTGTATGTTCAGCTTTATACGTACTCCTCAAAAAGTACATAAAGTTCTTACTATTGCTGTGCTGGGGTCAAGAGGAATAAGAAATGCTGGTACCAGCACGGTTAGAAAATGGGATATTCAGGTGGACTGAAGAGTATGATGAATGGTATTATTTTATGATGTAACACAGGTTAGTGTAACACTCAAATACCAACCTCAAATACCTTGCGCACAATATAGAATCAGAGCATTATATAATTGTACAAGATTTCAGAGATCAAAACATGTTCCTTGTAATTTTCACTCCCTGATTATTATCATTTTAACAATATTTATCATAATAAATAGAAGTCAGCTGACTACTGTTTTTTGTTTATGGCACTGGGATGGAACTCAGGGGCATTGTATCTCTGAGCTACACTATCAGCTCTATTTTTTTAGTTAGTTAGTTTATTTATTTATTTATTTATTTATTTATTTATTTATTTCATTAATTTTTGTGGTACTGGGGATGGAACCCAGAGGCATTCTACCACTGAGCTACACCCCCAGCTCTATTTTTTATTCTTTATTTTGAAACAGAGTCTCATTGAGTTACAAAGGGCCTCACTAAGTGGTAGCTGAATCTGTTCGTGAACCATGATCCTCCTGTTTCAGCCTCCCAAATGCTGGGATTACAAGCGTGTGCCACCACGCCTGGCTTAGTCTTTTTATTTTTTTATTTTAAAAATTTTATTTTATTATTATTATTATTTTTGCTGTACTGGGGAAGGAATCCAGGGGCATTCTACATCCAGGCAACACCCTCTGCCATATTTTTTAGTCTTTATTTTGAAACAGGGTTTCACTGAGTTGCAGAGGGCCTCAGTAAGTAGCTGAGGCTGTCCGTGAACCAAGATCCTCCTGTCTCAGCCACTCAAGTACTGGGATTGCAAGTGTGTGCCACCATGGCTGGCTTAGACTTTTTATTTTTATTTTTTAATTTAAAAAATTTATTATTATTATTTTTTGCGGGTTTGGGGATGGAACCCAGAGGCATTTGTCCTCCGAGCTATACCCTCTATCCTATTTTTTACTCTTTATTTTGAAATAGGGTCTCACTAAGTTGCGGAGGACCTCACTAAGTAGCTGAGGCTGTCCATGAATTGCAATCCCCTGGTCTCAGCCTCCCGAATGCTGGAATTACATTTATTTATTTATTTATTTATTTATTTATTTATTTATTTATTCATTTTGCGGGTATGGGGATGGAACCCAAGGGCATTCGACCTCCAAGCTACACCTCCTGCCCTATTTTTTTTTTTTTTAATTCTTTTTATTTTGAAACCGGGTCTCACTGAGTTGAGGAGGGCCTCACTAAGTAGCTGAGGCTGTCTGCGACCCACAGTTCTCAGGTCTCAGCCTCCAGAATGCTGGGATTACAAGCGTGAGCCAACATGTCTGGCCTTTTTATTTTTTGAAACAGGGTCTCACTGAGTTGCGAAGGGCCTCGCTAAGTAGCTGAGGCTGTCTGTGAACCGTGATCCTCGTGTCTCTGCCTCCTGAATGCTGGGATTACAAGCATGAGCCACCAGGCCCAGCTTGACTGGTATTGTTTTAGAGGAGCTCCAGTATAATTTAATCTGGTAGACTTCGATTATTTTTATTTTTAGCTACATAAAGCTTGCATTTATGTCAAAATGAAACAAAACTCACAGGATATTTAATTCATGGCCTGGAATGTAATGGATGCTTAACAAATATTAGTCCCTTATCTTTTGAATTCTCTGTAAATACATGTCAACCGAAACCAAGCTCACAAATGTTAATAGAGTATATAGTATGTGTAAATATGGTTAGGTATGCAGCTATTAGGTAACCAGTATTATACTGCAACGGACCAGCTCAGTCGGGCACTAAATCTGTTCGGGACTTAATTCCTGAAAGGTGGGCAAAGAGATTCAGCTGTGCTCTGCAGAGGCCTCTCTGCAGCGATTTCCCTCTCTGGCCAAGTAAAACTCCTTCAAGTCCTTGTTCAGCGCTAAACGTGGGGATTTTTCCCAGGACTTGGGAGAGAGAGATCTGAAAATGACTGGACACGGACAACTGCCTCTCGTGCAATTAACAGAGTTTTATTTTTCATAACCAATATTTAGACCCTTGTCCCCACTGGCAAAGTGTAAATACCAAAGAACAATAGTGAGGCATTAAGTGTAAACAAGATAAACAGGATAAAGTAGGATTTTTGGTGTCACAGTTTAAGATTTGTCTGGAACCTTGTGATTAAAGTCAGCCCCCTTTGGCTTTGTGATTGAGATCAGATTTCTGGCCTCACAGGTGAGCCCTAGGGGGCAGAGTCCGGAGTCCGGAAAGGAGGGAGTCACACCCAAAGCCTTTTTGGAGAAATTCAGCCTTTAGGATCCCCTTTAACCCTTTCGGAGTCTTCCGTTCCTAGGGCTTAGTCCATGCCCTCCTCTGCCTAGCAAGGTCCAGGCCGTGTGCGTTTATGATGATCCAAAGGGCTGCGGTGGAAATCTGTCCGGTCCTGTCTGCTCCGCCATCTCCTATGAGGCAATACTTATAGTACAGTTCGTAGACAGGGCCCAAAACGTTATGACACAGGTGATTTGATTTCCATAATTGTTCTTTAATAAATAACCTTGAAGCCAATTTTTTATTGGAGACTTTGGGATTTTACAATTTGTTAGAATTACTTTTTTTAGCTCCTACTATCCTGCTGCTGAGTCACAAACGGTAGACTTTGGTTAAGCCAAGGCCAGGAAAAGGCTTATTTACATCTCTAAAAGAGAAGCAAATGGCCCAGATTCCAGAAAAACAATTTCACACCTCTTTGGGGATGAAGCAAAAGGTAGGAGCCTGTGTTTGGAGGCAGGGCAGATTTGCAGCCTCCCCTTCTGGCAGAGATGATGCTGAGATATGGGAGCTAATCTGTAGATCAAAGGACCTGCCTGCAGAAAGGCGGAAAGGCAGAAAGGAACTTTGCAGCCCCTCTCCAGCTCCTGAACTCTGACTATATTTTATTACAGCTTGGAGCAATGCAGAGAAAGTCTGAGGGCTCAGACATATTACTAGAAAATTTACCTTCCACGGACTCAACTTCTCCCACAGTCCTAATTTTTGGGGATCCCATTTTACATCATTGGAGCTACTAATATAGAATCATTACCAAAAGAATAATAGCTTACATATCTAAGAGCAAGGAGTACTCTGGCCAGAGACAACACTCCCTCGTCGGGGCTTTGCTTTCGTTAAGCATTAGCCAATCATGCGCGCAGGCTCACGCGCGCAGATGCCGAGGAAGAGGATGTGGTGGCATTATACCATTTGGGAATGTTAGTATGGTACACAGTATGCGTAAATACTCTTAGGTAGGCAGCTATTAAGTAACCAGTGGTAGAGTAATAGTAACAGTGCAACTACTAGGAAAGCCAGGAGTCCTTAGAAGAGTCGGTGCTTTTCTTCCTTCAGTAAGGCTTCAATAGAGTGGAGTGAATGAGAGACGTTCACAAATGACTAGGGCAGCATAGAATCATGGGACCCAAAAGGTATGACACTTGGTAGAGTAAGGAGCTGCTGAGAAAGGCAGCCATGATTCTGCTGTTGCTTGGTTTCTGGAGGAAGCAGTTGGCTGGAGAAACTGACTTTGGAGTCACTGAATGAGAACTGCCCTGGTAGTAGGGAGATAGAGGAGACACAGCTGAGAGAACCCAGAGCCTGGAGCCTTTGAACACAAATGCCTGCATAGAAGAAAGAGTGTCTCCCGTCTGGCCCAAGGGCAGCATCCAGGCAGCCCCAGCCCCCAGGGCTTGGGCACCGGGCTTGTCGGTGCGGAAGGGGCTGCACCGAGCGTGGGCAGCGGTCCTGGTGGTCCCCTCTGCCAGCTGGAGGGCGGGCCCTGGAGCAGCGGTGCTCGATGCCAGGAGTTGTGCCCGGACCCAAGAGAACCTCTGCTCACCCACCTTCCCATTCCCACCCGCCAGCGCTACCCGGGCCCTGCTCATCTAACACGCCCTCGCTTGGCATGGGCACTGAGCTTTGTGCACCCAGACTGAGGTTCCCACAGCACCATGTGCTGTGCGCCAAAGCCTGCCTTTTGGCTCTGAGCTCGGACGGCCTCTGGGAGGTGGTGGTGGAGCAGGGCAGGGCTCAGAGGTGCGGGGGGCCGAGAGCCAGCCGGCCTTTATATTTGGGGTCCTGAGCCTGGTGATGATCACAGGGCAGATTCGAGCCTCACGCGCTTGGCATTGGGGGCCTTCAGCCAGACACCGTCTGCTCACAGGTTTCAGAACTGGCCTCCTGTTGAGAACCTCCATCTGTGGCCACTGTGAAGCTAGTTAAGATTTACTGAGGAAGCTATTCCTCTACCAGGTACGATGAGTGATAAATGAGATCTATAAATATATTTCATTGCCAGACGATCTCATCTGCACACTATTGATATACATACAGGTGGAAACTAGACCCATCTCACATGGGTGCCACGCGACCAATGTTTCCATCTCTGGGCACTGCTTCACATCGACACAGCCCACACAGCCATGTCAGCACGGTGTAGATGTGACCTTCAGGGGCAGCTGCCACCAGCAGAGCGGGAGCGGACTTCCAGATGGCGAAGTTGATCTTTTTTTTTTTTTGGTGGTGGTACTGGGGGTGGAACCCAGAGGCTTTTTACCTCCAGGCTATACCCCCAGACCTTTTTTATATTTTATTTGGAAACAGGGTCTCACTAAGTTGCTGAGAGCCTCACTAAGTAGCTGAGGCTGGCTTCGAACCTGTGCGATCCTCCTGTCTCAGCCTCCCAAGTGCAGGGATTACAAGCATGTGCCACCACGCCTGGCTTGAAGTTGATCTCTAACATACCCAGTACCAGGCCGGGCACTTCGCTCGTATGCCAGTCTTCCCCGGCTGCTGTCACGCTACACCACAGTCTGTGGCTTGAACACGGACTGGTGTTTCCATAGCTCCGGAGGCCCGGACACCTTGGACGGGGCTTGGCCACGTTCGTTCCTGGGAGGGCTGGCTGCCGCGTGGCCTTTCTCAGAGTGTGTGTGAAGGATTCCTTCAGAATCAGGGCCCCGTTCTTAGGACCTCATTCACTCTTAGTTTTGTCCTTAGAGGTCGCATTTTCAAATACTCTGGGTGTCAGGCTTCCACGTGTGCCTGGGGGGCCTTCCATGGGCTTGCCGTCGTACACGCAGCCCTCTGTTGGTCAGAAGGATTTCCTGGGGTTGCCAGTTCCCCCATCTTTGGCTTGGCATTTTCTCATGGGAGGTATAGGGGCTTCTTAGCTGACTTGGAAGACAAGGGTTTTCCAGACTGGTGGCAGTGATCAATCTCCCACCCGCAGCCACGCCTTCATTCAACAGTTCTCTATTCTGCTGCAGGGGAGATAGCAAAAATATAGGCAGACAACCCTACCCACATGGCACTTTAATGAGAAAATGAGATGATACGGCACTTTAGAGAGTGACCAGGGCTGTGTGTGTGTGTGTGTGTGTGTTACTGGGGATTACACCTAGGGACATTCTACTCCATGCTATATCCCCGAGCCCCATTTTATTTTTATTTTGAAATAGGGTCTCACTAGGTTGATGAGAGTCTTACTACTTGCTGAGGCTGTCCTCCAACCTGTGATCCTCCTGTCTCAGCCTCCCAAGTACTGGGATTATGGTGTGCGCCGTCACGCCCGGCTTGACCACTGCTCCTGAGAACAACGCAGCGGGCTGAGGGAGAGGGAGTCTGCTGGGGTGAAACCTTTAGTTTTAAACTTTGTGCATAGGGCTCACCGAGAAAGACACACTTGAGCAAAGAGGGTCCCCGGAGGAGGCGCAGGGGTGAAGGGAGGGAGAGTGGGCGTGAGGCCGTGCAGGGGCTGAGGGGGTGGGGGCTCCAGGGTTCCCCTTTTTCCTCTTTCCCCTTCCCTCTCTAGACCTGTCTTTGCCTCCCTTTTCCAGATCACCACCTTCTTTTAATATAAGTATTTTTTCTCACTTTCCCCTCATTAGTCAGACTTGCCAAAGGCTTATCGCTCTGTTCAAGGAACAGGCTTTTGGTTTTACTAGCAAATCCTTTTGACCCGGAGGTACAGTTCTGGAGCTGAAGTTGTCGAAACACTTCTATCAGAAAAATAGTTCAAATTCATTTTTCTGAAATTCCTTGGTAATGAGCCACAAACGTCTCCATTACTCCACAGACGGAGGGACCAAGGATGGGATGTTTGTACTAAAACGGCACACAGAAGCTGGGTGCAGGGGCGCAGGCTTGTAATCCCAGTACTTGGGAGGCTGAGACAGGAGGATCGCAGGGTGGAGGACAGCCTCAGTGAGCTAGTGTCCCTCACCGCGCCCAGCTGCCAAGGGCTATTTCAAGCAGCGCCTGGGAGCTGGAACACACCCTTTCTCTTTCCTGTAGTTGTGACAGCGTGTGAAAAGGAGTGATTCACTCACATCCCCCCTTAACCTTTAAATCAGTGTTGTCTATGATGCAAACGACTCCTGGCATCTCACTCTGAAAGAAATGAGGGCAGGTGTGAAGATGCTCATGACAGGAACAGGAAAAGCCACAATCGTGGGCCAAAATATGATAAATATCTGTTTTTTTTTTTTTTTTTTTTGGTGGTACTGGGGTTCCTGGAAGCCCTTCTACCTCTGGGCTACACTTCCAGACCTATTTTTATATTTTTATTTAGAAACAGGGTCTCCTAAGCCAGCCGCGCGGCTGGCTTCGAACCTGCGCGATCCTCCTGTCTCCGCCTCCCAAGCGCGGGGATTACAAGCGTGCGCCACCACGCCTGGCTGAATATCTGTTTTTGAGATACTTTGATTTACCTTAGGTAAACCTGCTGATCTACTTTGTAACACAGGCACACGCGCATGTGCACCCCCCAACACACATACTTTGGATGGGATGAGAGGCATCATAATGAAGATTACTTATTAAAAACACATTTTTTTTGGTACTGGGGATCGAATTCAGGGGCACTCTACCTCCAAGCTATGTCCCCAGCCCTTAAATTATTTTTTTCTTAATTTTGAAACAGATCTCATTAGGTTGCTGAGACTGGCCTTGAGTCACCATCTTCCTGTTTCAGCCTCCCAAGTATTGTGCTGGGATTCCAGGTGTGCGCCACCACGCCAGGCTTGGAAACACAAGTGAAACTTAACGCAAGCAGGCGCTCGGGCGGCATCTGAGACCGGGGTGCGCCTTCTTCCCTGTGCTGCCCCGGCTTTGTATAACAGCCTGGGAAGACTCCCGAGTCATGAACTCCTTGCCAGGTGGCCATGGGATCCTCATACCTTTTTCTTTCTTTCTTTCTCTCTTTCTTTCTTTCTTTCTTTCTTTCTCTCTCTCTCTCTCTCTCTCTCTCTCTCTCTTTCTTTCTTTCTTTCTTTCTTTCTTTCTTTCTTTCTTTCTTTCTTTCTTTCTTTCTTTCTTTTTTTTGCAGTACTAGGAATGGAACCGGGGGCGTTCTACCCGCTGAGCTACACCACCAGCTCTACTTTTTATTCTTATTTATTTATTTATTTATTTTGGTGGTACTGGGGGTGGAAGCCAGGGGCTTTCTACCTCCGGATTATACTTCCAGCTCTATTTTTTCTTTTTTATACTTTATTTGGAAACAGGGTCTCGCTAAGTTGCTGAGAGCCTCACTAAGTAGCTGAGGCTGGATTCAAACTTGTGCGATCCTCCTGTCTCAGCCTCCCAAGCACGGAGGATTAAAAGCGTGTGCCACCACGCCCGACTTTTTATTCTTTCTTTTCTTTTCTTTTCTTTTCTTTTCTTTTCTTTTCTTTTATTATTATTATTATTTTTTGTGGGTCTGGGGATGGAACCCAGGGGCATTTGACCTCCGAGCTACACCCCCTGCCCTATTTTTTTATTCTTTATTTTGAAACTGGGTCTCACTGAGTTGCAGAGGGCCTCACTAAGTAGCTGAGGCTGTCCACGAACTGCGATCCTCCAGGTCTCAGCCTCCCGAATTCTGGGATTACAAGCGTGCGCCACCACGCCCGGCTTTTTTATTTTTTATTTTTGAAACAGGGTCTCACTAAGTTGCAGAGGGCCTTCCTAAGTAGCTGAAGCTGTCCTTGAACCTGTGATCCTCCTGTCTCAGCCTCCCAAATACTGAGATTACAAGCGTGCACCACCCGCCCGGCTCGCCGCATGCCTTCTTGTTTTGGAAGAAAGCAGGGTTTGTTTTCTTCTTCCTTCACTTTTTCTTTTATCTTTCCTATTCTTCTTAGTAATAGGCTACTTTGTTTCTTATTAAAATAAAAAATGAGAGTTTCTGCAAGTGCCTGATAAAATACAAAGATACTCAACAAAATCAGATGTCGACTGAGTTTCCACTTAATAGATCATATTCTCAGCAAATACTGACACCTGTCTGAAAGTTCCACACTATTAAACACCCCTAGAAGCTAAGAGAGGGGAGCTTGGCTCAGTTGTTTTCTCACGTAAGCAGTTTCTGCGCTGTGCTACCTGCCGTGGTAGAGTTTACCTATTTATTCATTCAGCAATAGCCAGTGGTTAGTGGCGGTGTTTTCAAATCACACCACTGGTTTCAAATCTTCTCCGCTGACCAGCTGAGTGGATCTTGGTCTTACTGTGTCTCTTCTCCGAGCCTTAGATTCTTCAGCATGATTCCTAGCTCACAAAGTCCGTCCTTCCTTCCTTCCTTCCTTCCTTCTTTCTTTCTTTCTTTCTTTCTTTCTTTCTTTCTTTCTTTTCTTTCTTCTTTCTTTCTCTTTTCTTTTTTTGGTGCTGGGGGGTTGAACCAAGGGATTCTACCTCTGAGCTACACCCTCAGCCATTTATTTATTTATTTATTTATTTATTTATTTATTTATTTATTTATCTATCTATTTATTGCAGTACTGCGATGGAACCCAGGGCCATTCTACCGCTGAGCTATACCCTCACCCTATTAAATTAAATTAATTAATTAATTAATTATTTTTGCAGTACTGGGGATGGAACCCAGGGGCGTTCTACATCTGAGCTACACCCCCAGCCCTATTTTTTTATTCTTTCTTTTGAAACAGGGTCTCACTGAGCTGCAAAGGGCCTCACTAAGTAGCTGAGGCTGTCAGCGAGCCATGATCCTCCTGTCTCAGCCTCCCAAATGCTGGGATTACAAGCGTGTGCTAACAGGTCTAGCTCCTATTTTATTTTTTATTTGGAAAAATTGTCTCACTAAGTAGCTGAGGCTAGCTGCAAACCTGTGACCCTCCTGTCTCAGCCTCCCAGGTACTGAGAATATAAGCATGTGCCACCACGCACATTGTGACACCACTTGTCACAAAGTTCTTATGAAAAGTAGATGAGATGGTAGTTGTCATCCACAGAGCACTGATATGGTCACTCGTATGATGTGTATCAGCTGTTATTGAGTTAAACATGAAAGCCACTGTGTAAGTCCATCTAGGTGTGGTAGGAAATTCAAATGTCAATTTATAACATGGTCCTAATCCTCGAAAAAAACAGATTAAAAGATGACTATGTGCCAGGCATGGTGGTTTATGCCTGCAAGACCAGTATCTGGGAGGCTGAGACAGGAGGATCACAGGCTCAGGCCAGCTTCTGCAACTTAGCAAAACCCTCAGCAACCTAGTGAAAGCCTGTTTCAAAACAAACAACAACAAAACAAACAAACACAAAACAACTCCGATTACAGGCCCACTCCTATAATCCGGCACTTGGGAGGCTGAGACAGAAGGATTGCTGGTTCGAGGATAACAAGAAAGTAGTGCGACTCTCACCAGCCTAGAGAGATCCTGTTATAAAAGAAAAATGAAATAGGGCTGGCGCTGTATCTCAGAGGTAGAATGCCCCATGGGTTCAATCCCCAGTATCTCATCTACACCAAAAAAGATACCAGGTAGAGCTAATAGTGCAGGAGGTAGTGCCAGGGACGGAGGGATCACTTCTGCCAAGAAGTCCCAGTTTCAGGAAAAGTGACGTGGAGGAAGTCCACAAGGAAGTAAATATACTTCTCAGTAGAAAAGAGGAGGACAAAGGCATGTGTCTATGTGCGCAAGGCCCCAGGTTTGATCACCAGCACTTAAAAAGTATAAAGTAAAAAAAGTGGAAGATGTTATAGGAAGAAAGAATGACATCGGCGAAGGGAAAGATGTGACAATGTGGGATGTGTTTGGGGAAGGGTGGCCCATCCTGTTTGAGCTGGATCATGGAGAACATGATTGATATTAGCTGGGCCTGGTGGCTCACGCCCGCAATCCCAGTAACAGGAGAATGGCATGTCCCAGGCCAGCCTCAGCAAGACCCTCGACAACTTAGTGAGACCCTGTTTCAAAATAAAAAGTAAAATAGGGCTGGGGTATGTAGCTTAGAGGCAAAATGCCTCTGGGTTCAATTCCCAGCACCCTCCTCCCCCACAAAAATAAAAAAAAAACTGGATTATACCTGTAATCCCAGTACTTGGGAGGTTGAGATAAGAGGATCATAGGTTCAGCCAGGCATGGCGGCACACGCTTGCAATCCCAGTACTTCGGAGGCTGATTCAGGAGGATCATAGGTTCTCTGCCAGCCTCAGCTACTTAGTGAGACCCTGATTAAAAATAATTATAAAATAGGGCTAGGGGTATAGTTCAGAGGTAGAATGCCCCTGGGTTCAAGTTCCTGTAATGCAGAAAAGAGAGAGAGAGAGAGAGAAAGAAAGAGAGAGAGAGAGAAAGAGAGAGAGAGACAGACATCTTGGGTTCAAGGATAGCCTCAGCAACGTACTGAGGCTTTCAGCAACATAGCAAGACCCTGTTTCAAAACAAAAATTAAAAGGACTCTGATTATAGCTCAGAGGAAGAATAACTCTGGGTTCAATCCCCAGTAACACACACACACACACACACACACACACACACACACACACACACTGAAAATAGAAGCCAGGACATATCCTAAATTTGGAAAATATTAAGAAGCGATCAGAGGTACATTGATCACTGCAGCTATTACAAAATTAATTTAAAAAGGGTGTAGGAAAGCTGAGTGTGTTGGCATATGCCTATGACCCCAGTACTTGGAAGGCTGAGACTGGAAGGTCGCAATTGTGGCCACTCACCCAAATTGTATCCACAACCCAGCCATTCTGAGTTCAGGTCTGTCAAGTGCTGGGCACCCACTGGATGTACCTTGTATTCATTGATGTGTGCTGTTTTAATCCTTGTTTCTCCCTGTGAACAGGTGTGGTCTCCCTTCCTCTGTACATCCCTTACGTACTGTTCTATTGGGATTTTGGAAATAAAATCTGCACGTTTTGGCTCGTCCTGGATTATCTTTTGTGCACAGTATCTGTGTATAAAATTGTCCTCATCAGCTATGACCGATACCAGTCAGTCTCAGATTATGTAAGTCAAAACATTAATTTATTTTCTTTAGGAGATTATATAGATGTAAACTTTTGGTCCCCAGGCACCTTGGGGTGCACAAGCCACGCATGCGCTCTACTACTGAGCCATACCCCATCCCAATAAAAGCATGTTTTAAGTCTAATTTTTGGTTTAATTGAGACCCATCCTTTTGTCTTCCGTGCAAAGTTCTCCCTGGCTTCAGTGTGTGTGGTTGGGTAAGTTCCTCCCCCAGGAGCCCCTGAAATAGGAAGGCATCAAAGGAAACCCAAGGCTAGTTGTAGAAGTGGGGTACTGAGTCTTTAGTAGGTCGTATAGATGTGAGATTCACAGTAGGTTTATCAATTCTACTCCATAGACAAATTGAGACCTGAATATTTTCCTTAGGACGGAATGTGGTGGGTTAGTAGAAAGAATCCAAGACTTTTGAGTGGAATGAGAAAATCAATTCTAAGTGGTCAAAGGGAAAGAAAATTTACATAGTGGGAACAGCCAGAAAGACCGAGTCCCAGTTTGGGACTTGTGCCAAGAGAGTCTGAACTAAGCCAAACCTGGAATAGCCTCATCAGTGAGTTCCTGATAGTTCTCAAGCAAACGAATCTCTCAGCAACAGAGCAAAGGTGAAAATTGAACATGGGTTAGAGGAGGGCCACAGAGACATGGGGCGGCCATCTGGAGTCATGAGGCCTTGATGGAAGTGTCTTTCACTCCTGAGTCTCGAGGCCTCCGTCTTCAGGGCACAGCCATGCGGCAGTATTTTGCTGAGTGCTGGATACAGCAGTGAGGAGGCAGAGTGTCCTGGGGGCGGATCATCATAAGCCAAGGGGGGCAGATCCACAAATGCGTGGGCTCAGGGTGGTGTCTGAGTGCTCTGCCGTGAGCGAGGTGGCTCTCTTCTGGGAGGACCGTGGTGCCCGAGGCAAGCAGGTCTGGAAGGGGGTACTAGATCAGGTGGAGGACAAACTGGTGGGACCAAAGCATTCCAGAATGATGAGACTTGAGCTCTCTCTCTCTCTCTCTCTCTCTCTCTCTCTCTCTCTCTCTCTCTCGCACAGATCATCCGGGAAAGGTGGAAGGCTGTGCCCCAGGAACTCACCCAGGGATCCACTAATAAGGTGGCTCTGCACCTGCTAGGGCAGGGACCAGAAACTTACTATACAGAGCCAGATAGCAAATATTTTCAGCTTTGCAGGACCTATGGTCTTGGTTGTAACTGTACAACTCTGCTGTTAAAGCACAAATAGCCCTAGATGATATGTGAAAAATATAAGGGCCTGTGTTCTGATATACTTAAAAAAGTAAGTGGTAGACCACGTTTCTTTAATGAACAGCAGTGTGCCTACCCCTACGCACAGTCCTTAAACTCTGCCTGGTTAAGTCGGGTTGTTGTTACTCCAGATTCTAGAAATTAAGACAGTCTTCCTCTAGACAGGAAGAGAAAGTCTAGAAATCCAGAACAAGTTTTTGTTGTTGTTCTTTTCTTTAACTAATTTGTGCAGAATCACACTATGATTTCCACTCACATTTCATTGATGAAACTCCATCACATGGTCCCACATCTTTGCTGAGCCACCGTGTGGAGAGGAGGAAGAGTCACAGATGCAACAGGACAGCTAGCTCTCTCCACCAATCAGCATTGCCGTTTCATTAGTGCCAGGGCCCATTGCAACTTTCAATGAGGGAGAGAGTGCAGGTCAGTTTGGATTCACAATTCAGATGCCAAAAACCTCATATTCCCAAACTACAGGCCCGGATCTATTATTGAGTCATGAAATCAATTCAGTGGGTACCAGATCCTTTTTTAATGAAAAAAAAAAAAAAAAGCTGGTGTGGTGACACATGCTTTTAATTCCAGTACTTAGGCTGAGACAGGAGGGTCACAGGTCTGTGGCCAGCCTCAGCAACTTTGTGAGACCCTGTTTCAAAATAAAGAATAAAAAATAGAGCTGGGAGTGTAGCCCAGAGGTAGAATTCCCCTGGGTTCAATCAATCCCCAGTACCACACACACACACACACACACACACACACACACACACACACACTAGGAATGGAGCAATGGAGCAGAAGAGAACAGGATAAAAAACAAAGGTAGAAAAATTTAGAGTAACTTGCACATCATAAAGGCACTTACTGATTTATCAGTCCATTTGTCTGTGCACTTGAACATGACGTAAAATATATTTCTTATTTTAGGTATAGTCAACAATACTTGGAAATAGTACTGTTACTCAGAATAGTTCTCATTTGTACTTTACAATTTTTCTTTTTTGGTTAACCTTTACTTTTAATCTTTGTTGGCTGTTCCTAGGGCTTCCTTTGCTGACTGTCCAAGCTTTTGATCCACCTTCAGGTTTGTTGGCAGAAAAGAGCTTGCGTGTGGCCGACTGGTTCAGTCGGGAATAATAAATCCAGCACTGAATATGGCCACTGAGTCTGCTCAAGATCGATTTTCTCAGAAAGATGTGCAAAGGATTCGGGTGCAGTTCTGCAGCCACTTATCTGCAGTGATTATTTCCCTTTTATGAAATAAATTCCTGTAATTTCATATTCACGGCGCTAAAGGTGAAAGAATCTGACATGGACAAAAGCCTCTTGTGCAATTGACACTTTATTACAAGAACCCAGAAAATTTATATCCTTCACCAGTGAGATTAATAGTAAAAAAAAAAAAAAAAAAAGAAAGGAGTGTAATCACCACAAATCAATAGTGAAGGACATGTAAACAAAGTAAAAAAAAAAAAAAAAGAACTAGTCTGGGCATTCAAGATTAGCTCTGATTAGCTCCGGATTTGTGACCAAATCCAGCCCCCTGTCCTTGAGCCCCCTGCCCTTGCAGACAGGCAGCTCCAAAGGGCAAATTCCAGAAGACACAGTCACACCCAGGGCTTGGAGAATACAGCCTCTCATGGAATCTTCTTTAACTTTTTGGAACTTTCCATTCCTAGGGCTTAGTCCATATGGCAGGCATGGGGAGATATGGCGATCCAGGGGGATGCGATGGAAGTCTCCCAGGTTTCATCTGCATTACCTTCTAAAGTCTGAAAGCTTAAGCAAGCTCACAACACAGTTTAGCAGGTAAACACCAAAAAATAACATGAAGTTTTTAGATTTAGTTGTCAGGTGTATTTCTCTAGATGCTGAGCACTTTTCCTCAAACGATAGGCTTATTAGAAGCCTATTCCTCTTTTAATAATCCATATTCCTATCACTGACCCTCTGCAACTTCCTTTTCTTTTCTGATTACCCTGATTCTCTCTTTCCCATTTGGGACAATCTTAGTATAAGCTCTTCTTCATACAAAAATGCTTTCTGCCAGGCGTGGTGGCGCACGCTTGTAATCCCCGTGCTTGGGAGGCGGAGACAGGAGGATCACGCAGGTTCGAAGCCAGCCATGCTGGCGTAAGAGACCCTGTTTCAAAAATATAAAATAGGTCTGGGAGTGTAGCCCGGAGGAAGAAGGGCTTCCAGGAACCCCAGTACCACCAAAAAAACAAATAAATAAATAAATAAAAAATGCTTTCTTATTCTCACCATATTTCCTTTCTTTCACACTTACACATTTATTATATCTGTCCTTTGTTCTGACATATTCATTTCTTAGCCACGTGGCACCTCCCTGTTTCCGGAAGTGCACATACTGGGTGTAAAGGTCAAGAATCTTCCTAGCCTTCAGCTCTATTGTATTGGGCAGTATTAGCTGCTCATCAACTAGGCTGCTTTGATGTCACACACAAAGTTTATCTTCTCTGTATCTAGGCAGGATCACAAGGAGAGGGGGTAAACAGAGGCAAGGTTGCCTCCCTTTTAGGGCTAATGGTTTCAGCTGACTCTTAAGTCTTTTACTATAAGTTCATGATTAAAATGAAGGTCAGAGATAGAGGGGAAATCTGCCTTTGTAATTACTGTGACTGGAATGCTTCCACTGCATCTGAATTCTGACTAGATTTTATTACCATTTGAGCAAAGCCGAGGGTGTTTAGAGGCTTAGACAAATTACTAGAAAATTTATTTTTCACGGACTCAGTTTCTCTCACAGTCCTGATCTTACATCACCAGAGCAATTTGTGTGGAAAGTTAAAAGAATCATTACCAAAATAATAGTTATGAAAGAATATCTAAGAGTGGGGGAGTACTTTTGCCAGAGACAACACTTCCCCTCGGGGCTTCACCTCCTTGAAGCTTAGCCAATTTCCTGCGTGGGAAATCTTCACGCAGATGCCGAGGAAGAGGAAGTAATCTCGGCACTTGTGTAGTTATAAAAAGGTACTTAGAGGTTACAGAGAGCTGGGGAATGAGGCCTAGAGAAAAAACGTGCAAGTGTGTGTGTGGTGTATGCGTGTGGCATGTATGTGTGTGTGTGGTGTATGTGTGCAGTGTGTATGTGTGTGGTGTGTGTGTGGTGTGTATGTGTGTGTGTGGTGAGTATGGTGTATGTGTGTGGTGTGTGTTGTGTGTTGTGTATCTGTGTGATGTGTGAATGTGTGTGGTGTATGTGTGAGGTGTGTGGTGTGTTGTGGTGTGGTATGTGGTGTGTGTGTGTGTGTGTGTGTGTGTGTGTGTGTAGTATGTATGTTTTCTTCCAGTCTCCCTCTGAGGAGGCCGTGAGCTTGGTGAGGGCCTGGTGGCTAGATCCCTGTCCCTAGTATGAGGCATAAGCCTCTAACTAGTTGTTCAAGCCTTTAAGTGTTCAGGCCGCTCACCGCGCAGGCGCTCTGTGGAGCCGAGGGAGCCTCCCAGGACCCTGCGGCTCACCATATGCGGTGTTGGGAAGCTGGACCCACTGGCTGTGAGGAGGAGGACGGGTTGACGGGTCCAGCCCGTCAGCGGTGTGGCTTAGAAGAAGGTTGAGTGCCGACGGTCCCGAACAACAGCAACACACGGAGCTGGGAGACGTGTCAAGCAGGAGCTCGTTTATTCTTCTTCAAGCAACATATATATAGCACAAAACCACAAGGGGAATTTCCAATGGGGGAAATAGCCTAGACTATTGGGATAAAGGTCACCTCTTCACAGACCCAGCATGTAGCTCGCAGCCAATCCTAGGCTAGTACATGAGCCATTCATGTGTGCAGAAGCTCCTTTAAAGGTAAAAAGAGAAAAACTGCTCAGTCTCCCCACCCATAACGAATAGGGAAACCACGCCTTCGTAGCTTCCTCCAGGCGCCGTCTTAGCCCCTTTTCTGCTGAATCATTTTACTGCAGAAGTTCTTAAACTTTACCTAAAGCTTTGCCTTAGCCTGCAGGCTGCTCAGGCCGAGGGAGGCTGCATCTCTTTAGGTGCTGTATGCACACACCCCAACAATGGGTGACAGGAAGCAGCAGTGAGCTGGCCTGGGAAGTGGAGCCCTGACATAAGTTGGAAAAGAAAAGCTCAGTGCAGACGGCTGCACAGATTACAGTGCTCGGAGCATTTCGGAGGAGCAGATTCCATTTAGTTGGAAGCAACAGGAATTTATTTTCTCGTGGCTCCCGAGCTAGAAGTTTGAAATCAGGGTCGACAGGGCTATCCTCTGTCTGAAGGCTCTAGGAAAACCTCTTCTGTCCTTTAACTTCTGATGTTGCCAGAAATCCTTGGCTGGGAGATACTCACTCCAAAATTGGCCTCTGTCGTCCCGTGGTCTTCTCCCTGCCTGTTGGTGTCTGTTTTCTCTTCTTATAAGGGCTCCAGTCATATTGGATTAAGCGAACCCCAATCCAATATGGATTCATCTTAATTTGATGACATCCACAAAAACTTGTTTCCAAATACCGGCACATTCAGGTACTGGTAGTTAGGACTGCAACATATCTTTTGGGGTGACACAGTTAACTTCCAACAGGCACTCAGACTGATCCTGTCATTTTATTTCAATCTCCTCCTCCTCCTCCTCCTCCTCCTCCTCCTCCTCCTCCTCCTCCTCCTCCTCATTACCATCATTAGTAGTAGCAGTAGTATTTTGCAGTACTGGGGACTGAACCCAGGGGCAATCTACCTCTGAGCTATAACCCCAGCCTTATTTTTTATTTTGGAACAGAGTCTCATTAAGTTGCTAGGGCCTCACTAAATTGCTGAGGCCGGTCACAACCTGTCTCAGCCTCCCAAGTACGGGGATTACAGGCATGCACAGCTACCCCCGGGCTTTCATCTCATTATCAACACCAGTGGGGACCAGTGTGGGCTTCTATGCATCACAAAAGAAGTCAGAAGTTTGGGCCATTTTACCAGTTTGAGAGGCACCACTCTGAAGGCTGTACACATTTGGTGGTGAGTGAGAACTGGTACCATTTCAGGGAGGCGGCCCCAACATCTAGACCCAGACTCCAGCAAGGCTTGTGCTGTCTGTCTGTCAAAAGTGCTCTCCGGAGATGAAGAGGTTGGCATTCTTGTCTCAAACCACTTAGGTGTCCATTATCTCAATTGACCTTATGCATAATGAAAGAGAGATCACTTCCAGCATTTGTATTATATAATTACAAAAGCTGAACAGAGCAATTAAAAAAACTAAATGCAGTTCACCTGTTTTGGGGAGAAAAACCACTTTCCTGCCATTTAAAGAAACAGCTTGTTTTATTTTAAAATTACTAACTAGTTTTCTCTTACCTGCAACTACCGATGGGCTTTTCTCACCATGCACAATCCATCAAAGAAACAGTGCTAGACAATGTTGCCTCCCTTTCAAAAGTAAAACAGCTGGGTGTGGTGGCGCACGCTTGTAATCCCCACGCTTGGGAGGCTGAGACAGGAGGATTGCACAAGTTCAAAGCCAGCCTCAGCTCTCAGCAACTTAGTGAGACCCTGTTTCCAAATAAAACCATAAAATAGGTCTGGGAGTATAACCCGGAGGTAGAAAGCCCCTGGGTTCCACCCCCAGTACCACCACCAAAAAAAAAAAAAAAAAAGTGAAACACAGTGGAGTGTGGTGACACACACCTGTAATTTTAGTACTTGGGAGGTTGAG